>NC_045489.1:14281877-14921741 GCF_009650955.1 Corvus moneduloides
TCAGAGCAGAGTCAGGCCCGGGCAACCAGGGAGGGCTGGATAAAAAAGGCCCTCCCGAGTCTTGTGAGGTCTGGATCCAGGGGAGCACACCCTGCTGTCCCGCTGGGATGATGACCCTTCCTGCTGCCCACCTGCTTAAAGAATGATGGGTAGTGGCACAGCTGACTTGCAGGCATCAGTGAGTACAGGGGCATCCCAGAGCCCCCTGCAGAGCCCTCCCCACTCCCCCATCAATCCCAGGGAAAAGCAAAGCCCAAGTCACAAGCTGCCCCATACCCAGAAGTAGAAAGGGGCCCACTGCTCCCTCCATCTCCTAAATGAAATTATTATTCTCTGCCCAGATTCACACTTTCATATCCAAACTGCCTTCTAAACAGTAACCAATATCTTATGATTTTTCACATCCATTTTATATTTATAAAATCCCAAATACATATTCCCACTGAGCAAACAAGTGCATTCATTGCTATTGCAAAGACAAGACCAAAGCCATCTTCATTTTTACTCCAGTTTTCCACAGAACCAGTCACAGCCTGAACTTCCCTGCACGCCAGCAAGTCTTGAGGACCTGATGAAGTTTGAAATGACCCTTACTTTGGTGGGGTCCCATCTCCTGAGCCGTGTCCAGCCCCAGGAGACTCATGCAGCTGGTCCCAGCAGCCAGCTCTGCCACTAAAGACAAGGCTCCAATGAATCGTCTAGCAAAAACAGCTTCATGGGCTTCCTGAGAATTAAGAAACAAATCTAAGATTATAAATTACATCACTAGCAGAGCAGCTAATGTACTCCACAATTTTTTGCTTTCCTAAGGAGTACTCAATTGTTTCGTAAGTACTGTTGGGTTAAAAACATTGCTGAGGAAAAGCTGTGGCACTGTTATCAGTGGAAGTCAAACATGACAGACTTCATCTTGATTTGGGCTTCACTGCAAGATTCCTATTTGCGTCATGTGTCGTGTGGGCCTCCAAAGGGAGGGAGCTCAGGCAAGGCTGTGCTGCTCACAGTCCACGCTCACACCCAGCAAACCCCAAAGCACCGCTCCTCTCCCTGCTAGGGCACGCAGGTGCACACAGCATTTCCTTTCTTGCCTCTCTGTTTTCACCACTGACTCAAACACACTACTCTGGCCCTCAAGCTTTAAAGCATCATGAGTTGGGCCCCTCTCTTCTCTGTTTCTTATTTTAGCATCGTTGTTGGTTTTAAAGGCGCCATTCAAAATCATAATTTGTGGCCAGTACCAATAGACCAACATGGGAGGTGGAGTCACGTTTTCACAGTGTTTCTCCAGATACAGGTACAGAGAGGGGTTTTTAACAAACACTTACTATTAACAAAAGTAAAAGCCTAGTTGGTCATCTAATCACTTTAGTTCAATATCTTGCCTATTTTCAGTACCTTGACCTTCAACCATTAAACTCAAACAACGTACTAAAAGCACTGGGACTTGCAGAAGGTGGCAGTCCTGCTTCCTGTTTTCTCAGAGGGTCTTTTGGCTGCCAGCCAGTCACCCCTGCACCAAAGCAGTCTGCAACAGCCCAAGGGCTCTTACCCAGCAGAAAGAAAAATCACTTCCCAGGTATAAGCACCTTCACTTTCTTAAAGCAAACCCTTTTCAATTCTTCAGAAAAGATGCACAAAATAGACCTTTAAAAGGCTTTCAGAAATCATTCCAGCAAAGGGGTGGGAGGTCCTTCATCACCAAGCAAATTTGCTGTCCCCATGAAGTGCAATAGCAGAGGAAATCCATCTCCTCAAGGAGTTGCATGTTTGGTACCTGGAGCTCCCCAAGCACTCTGTGCCCTCAGCTGTGTGACAAAGTTTGTGAATGAAGCAGCTTTTTACAGTCAGTTTCAAATAGCTTTTTGCAGTTGGTTTCAAACCCCCAAGGATGCACCTGAATGCCACCACTGTGGACACCCAGCCCACGCTCCACTGGAGCCCTGTGCCGGACACACATCTGTTGCCATAGGGGTGGAGGGACAGTGCTTTCCCGAGCCCTCTGCCCAGGGACACAGCAGCACTGCTGCCAGGGCCACGCTTGGCTACACATGACCTGGACACACAGCAGTGGAGCTCGAGCTGGCCCTGCTCACCGAGACCTGGCCCACAGGAGCGAAGGGCTGCGGGGACCTGTCGGGGTGTAACCATTCCCCCGGTGCCCGCCGGCTGGCACAGGGATCCAGCACCCCCTACAAGGCCCCAGCTCAGGGGCAAGCACGAGCGTGAGGCTGCCGCAGCTGCGGCGCCACACAGCAAAGGGTTCATTTACCCGAACTGCCAGGAATAGAAAATTCAGCTGCCCTCGGCGTGACCTCTTTTACAGTTATAGTGGAAAATACAACTGCGGTTCCCAGCACCTGCAACAGCTCAGAACGGGGATAATAAGATCAGCAAGGCCTCCTGGCCCTGTGCACTGCGGCCCGGCCCCGCAGCGTACTACAAAGGGGAATGCTGGCTCAGCACGGGCCAGGCTCGGGTTTTGCCGACGAGGCTGCAGGCAGGAGACCTGCTGCCATTCCACCGGCCTGGCCCTGCCCGGCCTGCTCGACAAGCCCAGAGCCGGCTTCCCGGCGAGCTGCTCCTCGTGGGTGGCTTGGGCGGTTGTCCCCATTTAGGGTCTGAGGAGAAGGAGGAGTCCTGCTGGAGTGTCCCTCTGATGAAGGCACAAATGCCTAGACCCCTCTGGTGGCTGCTGCGGCCGAGGCATGGGTGGACTCACAACACTGTGCAGCTATCGGAGCTGCTGAGGTTGCACCAAAAGTCGGACTTCCCACTTGCTTCAGCAGGTTCAGCAGCAAACAGTGGGGAAGAGGGTTTGAAGCAGGGAAGGGACATCCCAGCCTCATCCTTTCTCTTTCAAACCTACCTACATCGCTCGATAATCTCATTACCAAAGTACATTTGTACTCTGTATGCAAAGGAACATACAAAGGCAATGAGGAAAATGTCAGCTAGTAACAAGGGCCTGTATAGTGCTCCAAAGGCTGGGCTGCAGCTGCCACCACCTGCCCCAATGTCCCTGCTCCTAAAAGAGGAGAGATGAGACTGTCCATGGTGGGTCAGGTGAGACAGGCTGAAGCCGGCAGTCCACAGCCTCAGAGGCAAAAGTTAAGTGAATTGCACCCCTTGTGAGACAGCACGGAAACCTTTTCTGCTGAGGACACTCCGTTTGATCCAAAGAAAACCTTATTTTCCCCCAAAACAAGAATAATGAAATCACAGTTTTCTAGCCAGAAAATGTTAATGGAAAATTTGTGCCCAGCTATGAATACAGATTGGAGATATTTGGATTTCTGAGGAAAGGAAGGTCAAGTCATTTTCACAGTGTGAAAAATGAAACTAACAGAGTTCATATTTCTCTGTGAAGCAATGATTGATTTTTCTTTCTGTGCCTCATTCATACAGCACTAAACATGTATAGAGAACAAACTTACACCTTAGATAAAGCACACAGATTACATTAATACATTGGAAATTAAGTTAACATTAGCATCTGTTTGAAGGTAGGCACAAGAACATTTAGCTCCACTCTGTGAGAACAGGCAGGAGTTGGCATAAATCTTATGTATTCTAAAGCTGCTATATCACAAAAAAATCACCATTGCAATGTGCAGATATAAAGTAGGAACCCATCATGTTCTGCCTCTATGGCTAAATTTTGTCTTTGGAAGTACATAAGGATTTTAGTTACTGAAAGCATGTTGTTACTCAATTTCAAGTGTGTATGTATAGGCAATCTTTATTTTCCTGCCAACTTAATTGTAATTATCAACTCCATACTGCCTGAGTGATTTAACTGTGCAGAACTATTCTTATTAGAGTTGCTACTCCTATTTTATGAAACAAGATTAATTTAAGCCAATAATAACTTCTAGAAATATATTGATAAAGTATTCTTACTGTAAGAAAGGGGAATATTTCATGTCCTGCTGAATAATCATTCCTTCAGTAAGTTTCTCCAGACTTCATTGGGAAACGTGGCATTTTGGCATTTTTGTTGTAGTGGAGTTCACAATGGCAAGCTTTTACATATGTTAGGATGTGTCCACAGCTGCCTGCCAGGACACACTGAGTTTCACCACACTCTAACTCTATAAGGCTCACAGTGGATATTTTAAGGTCCCACAATGATTGGATGTGAATTGGCCATAGGGGTTTTCAATTCCCTCTATTGGTACCTCTTCACTTCTTGACCACGTGTCACCAAAAGCCCCAGGAATGCCGTTCAGGTGGTGAGAAAGTCCTCCCTGATACAGGTTGCAAACTAATGCTTTCAGGAGATGCACACTGATAACTCAGCAGTCCTGCTAGAAGCATTGTGGTGTTTGGACTATGGCACTGTGACCCTACCTGGCCAAGGCACAGCTCCACTTGATGTTTTGCCACCATCGAAAAAATGAAGACGGAAAAAGGCAACAATAATGAGATTCCTATTTATTACTGTCACATTAGCCAGGCAGCTCCTAAAATAGTCAGGATAGTCTAAACTTTCAAAACTAGTCAAGACAGGGACTGTAGTCAAAGGCTACAATAAAGTAATTTCAGAAACAAGTAACCAAAAAGATCTACTGAAAAGGAGATGCAAATCACTGTGAAAAGCAAAAGAGAGAATCACAGAACCTGGAATTTGGAGGCCACTGCTGGCCAAAAGTACAGAGGCTTTATGATAAAAAAAAAAAAAATCAAAACCACCTTGACTTTCAAGTAGACATTTCATTAATTAATTAGAATCATCACAGTTTGATCTTTCTCAGCCATCCATCCCCCACCCTTTTCATTTCTTTTTTTCTTGTTTTGAAATTCATGAGCAATGCTTTGTTTTGAAGAATTTAAAGCAGCTATCTTCTTCTAAGATTTAAGGAACAAAACTTTATTTAATGCTTACCAACTGATAGTGAACGATGGGTCATAGGGAGTAGTTGAAGAGTTGACCATGTGTTGCAGTCCTTCCCTTTAACCAAACCAATTACTTAGAGCTTTAGCATGGCCCTCACCATCTCCTAACCTGGCACACAGAAACAATCCCTGTAGCAGCTTTTTAACCAATTGCATGACCACATGATCCTTATGAGTGGAACTAAAGGTAACACACAGTGTAAAACAAAACTACCAAACCAACTTTGAAACACAAACGCAGCCAGAGAATTGAAGTGCAAAAGCATGGTAAAAAGGCTTTTCACATCAAGTTTCCTGCTTTCTGCCATGTTGCTTTCAAAAGGCAGAAGCACTTTAGAGCAATGATGTCTATATATAAGCTGCTGAAGTACTGTCTTGTCTTCAGTGATTTTTATGATGATAGTCTCTAATGCACTTTACAGAAACATAACACTAGGCAAAGCTTCATTTTTATGAAGGAAACAAAAAGAATAATATATGGAACATAGCATTAGCACAGAGGTGGAATATCAGACAACAAAAGCTGATCTCTTGTTTCCTTTCTCTTTCCCCCCTTTCTTCTGTTATTCTGATAAGATCACTCTGTTATGTTCATCCCTTTCAATCTCAGTTTTGTCACCCTATATTAGGGAAATAAGACTTTCTTGTCTTCTACTAACATTAGAACATGGTATCTCTAGCAAACATGTTCAGAGCAGATCCCGTAGCTGTTTGGGATTAACAGTGAGGGACAAACATAATTCAAACAACAACTTGGGTATTTGTCTAGATGTTTAATACCAAACAAATGAATTTGATGATAAATACAAAGCACTAAAAAGGGCAAATACTATCAACATATATAAAATAGTCCATGTGTACAGTGAAGAGGTCAGACAAAACTGAAACTTGTGAGAAAAGACTTTCCCCCAAGAAGAGTTAGGTAAGTACTTACTAAATGTTTTGGTTCTAGTAAAAAAGCATTCATAAATTATGTCAAATTAATTGCAGGATCCTTGTGTTTTCACAAATACATACCTGCTGGTTTTGTTCACAAATCTGATCAATTTCACAGTATTTTGGGAGCATTTTACAGGTGCATTGGGGGGCAGGGGGGAGACAATAGACTTGGGTCAGTTGCAAGAAAAACAGAAGTGTCAGCTTTCTATGGGCAGACACAGCCAGTCCTCCAAATACTTTGGCCATTAATGGATAGATCCTATAGACATATTACGTCCTAGTTTGCTATGATGTGACAAATGTTATGGTATAGAATACACTTTTAGGCTATCTGCCCACATACCCATTTGACAAACTCAAACACTGCATGATCAGCAGTGGGTTTGGGTGTTCATACCCTCCCAACTTCTTACAAGAAACAAAACCCAGTTCTGATTAAAGAAGACATTCAGGCCCACTTAGAAGACAAGAGCAGAGAACTCCCCATTTGCACTCCTTGTGAGCCCTGGAGGACCTGGTGAAACTGGTACTCAATACAGAAATAGCATCAGGATTGGAGCATCTGAGATGGTCTGTCAAAGGCCTTTGACAGATCTTGGAAAGGTTCTGCTGAGAACAGTGTAAAACCATTGCAGCAATTTCTTTTCATTCAAGAGATGAATGTCTGGCATATTTATTTCATAAAGTGAGAACCAGTATCCCAAACAAATAGCTAGAATGAGTATTATTCAGTCTTTTTCCTGGCAACCAGCTTGAACGACCGTGTCTTGCTTTTCTGGGAAACCTGCCAGGTGAGCTTTGAAAGGATTGTAGTGCTGACGGCAGAGTCTGGAGGGTTCGTTCCATGCTCTAACCAGAGGTCTGCTAAAATAATCAGGAGGAGGAGGCAAGGCCTTCATCCTGCACAAGAGAAGAGGGCTGGAGCATAATGGCATTGCCGGGGGGAAACCAAGAAGGGCATTAAGCTCACTGGGGCATGGACTGTCTTTTACCATGTGTTTGCACAGCTCTAGCACTGAGGCACCCCAGAGTAAAGTCTTTAAAAGTGGTTAAATGACTTATGCTCTTAAAATCTATTTCCAAAAGTGAGTAGTATAACTTCCATTTACTCCCTTCATTGGGCCTGGGGTGCAATTCCACTCCCACTTGGCCTTTTTTTTTTTTTCTCTCATTCCTGATGAAAAAATTACTGCCTAGTCACTTACCTTGTTCACTTGTGATTCTGCCGCTTACAGTGACTGTGCCTCATGAAATTATCTCCACGAAGATAATTTCATAGAAGAGGGGGGTGGCACCAAATGATGTTTTGCCATTTTGTGATGTCACCACATTTATTGAAAATTAAGTTTTGAGGAAAAAAGTGAATAACCAAACAGAATTCTTAAATCAGAATTAATCCAAGCTACATAATGAAGAGCTGCCAAGTGAAAAATTTGCTACCGTGACTTACATATTGAACTGATTTAAATGACCTAATTTAGGAAAATGCATTTTAGAATGTCATTCTGTCAGTGTGGAAAACTGGTGCTGTAAGAGTCAGTAATCATCATCCTTGTGATAGTATTAATGTGAATTTTCCTATTATATAGTATAGATTATTAGCTGTTTCATCCCTAAGGAAAACACTGATATTGACAAAGGGAGAATTTCACTTTGAGTGAAAAAGCCACACTTGGCAAGGAGTTTAAAAGCAGAATAGTATTTATGTAAATATAATGACAAGATTATAGCTGATCTCCTTGACGTTATTCTTCCATGAAATTATGGAAACATTAGGAAGTTATCCGAACTATGCTAAAATAGCTAAATATTGAAAGGAAACCTTACAGCCAGCTACACTGAGGCAACACCTTAAAAGCCTATTGTCCACCCTGTTAGGAATAGATGACTCTCCTTACATTACAGGTGACTAAAACTAAACAGAGCCTGTTACAGGTAACAGTGCAAACCACCACAGAGCAGCTGATAGAAGAATTGACCTAAGTGATCACAGACCTTTATGTTGCTTGTTCACTCTGTTTGAGTTTTAAAGACCCAGAAATAAAAATTGAGGCCAATGATGTATATCTTTAATGCAACTGAAACATAGTATTCATGAGTATACCATATTTATGTGTTTTTTAAAAGGTAGAAGAACAATATTGCACCACTACACCCAGTTACAAGAGCAAGTCACCATGTCAATGGTCATACGTGCGAATTAGTTTCAGGCTCCTGGTAGACATCATTAAAAAAAAAAAAGTCAATCAAGAGCAGAACTGCCAACTATAGCATTAGGGTATCAAAAATATAGAACAGTATCTATCACCCCAATTGCAACCTTAAAACTGCGTAACAGATCATTGTTGGGAGGGAAAAAAAGTCAACCGCAGACTAGTGTAATCAAGAGACTGATTATTTGACTGAGGAAAAAATTAGTATCCTGTGCATAGAGAGGTTTCTTTTTGGATTACAGTGACAAATGCTTCCTGATCTTTCTAAGACCTGTACACATTTGCTGATGGTTCATTCAACAGCCCTTACAAGAGGTAAAGATTTTCTTAAGTAGGTGCTTGAAACTGCACTGGCATTTTTAGAAGAAAATCAAAACAGTTCCTTTGGTCCTGGTTTGTGAATGTAGTTTCAAGAATGTAGTTTCAAGCATAAAAGTTTTAAAAATCAGTGCAGGAGCCTTTGGGAACGGTATACAAAAAAGAGACACAATACGGTAAGCAGACACAAGTAACTAAACAAATTAAAACATACTTGGGTCAGGACAGCTGCTGTAGTTTTCTACACGTTATTTAAAAATCTTTATTTATTTTAGATATTTTTCCTGATAAAAGTACTTTATACCTTTCACATTTCTTATAGTAGCAAAGCCAAATACTACTGGGTACTACTGCTACTATGCAAGAAGAGAATCATTTCAGAGGTCTTCAATTTCTGAAATCCAGTTTTATTACATACGTTTCCTGACAACTGGGTTCCATTTTCCTCTGTCACAATATAGACTTATTTGAACATATTTTAAAATTAGTTATGCTAACCTGTACTTCAAGAGCAGTCACAGTGTTAAATGATAGATACCCATTAGAAGGAACAAGTTGAAGTCATTGAATCCTTTATACAACATTTTTGTAAAAATTTAAACATCATTCTGAGAAGCAGGAAACGTACCAGTCCAGTGATATCTGTCATTACTCATTTTTCACATACTCGACATGATTATTCATTACTCAAAAATGACATAGTTAAATGCTAACTCTTGCTAAAATATTGATCATAATATGTGGGGGCATATAATTTATCTGAATCAAGTGAAATATGTTTTCCTCAGCAAGATGATGAAAGCTTGTCTCATTACAGCATCATTTCTACTGAAGTTTCCACCATCAGTTAGTTTAATGACTCTGTGAACATTTTAATTGAGAAGATCCCTATGTAAGTTGCTCATTCAAGACACATGGATGGGTTTGGATTTGAGAATGAGAGAAACGTGCAGTCAGCTGTGCTCAGCCTGAGAGTGCAGGCAGAAGGCAGAGAACCAGGTGCAACAAAATACCCAGATCAGGAGAGGCAGGAGAATTTGGAGAGGAAAAGGCAAGGTGTTGCAAGCCAGGCAATGTTAAAGGATGTAACTTGCAAATAAGAATACTCAGGCTGACAATGTGGTGTACAAATGTGTTTAAATTGTTCTCACCTCCTAAAAAAAAAAAAAAAAAAAAAAAAATTCACTGAAGCCAGTGGAAAACTACACTGCCCTTTGAAAGTCAAACCTGATAAGAAAAGGTACACGTGGCTATGACCAGCCCTGGTTTCACTCTGAATATGTACTTCATAAAGGAGAACAAATTAGCCCACACTCTTGCATCATCCCCTGCCTGCACACGGTTCACATACATTCAAAGAAAAACTCAGAGTAAACCACTATTTAATATCAGCTGCATGTAGCTGGTCAGCAGATCTGTTCAAGTGGTGCTCTGCTCTCCTCTGTGGGGATATGAGCTGGGTCTTTAGATTTCCATGAAGTCTGGGATTGCTGTCAGGAGTCCCAAAGTGCTGGCACCAAAATAACTTGTGGCTATCTTGTCCTTGTGACTGATAAATTAAGGAAGATGTTACTACTGTGGACTGTGTTCCCTGTGTGTAACTGGAAGTGGGGTCTTTCCCACCAATACACACACTTCTCTGAAAATAGAGTAATCTAGGAGGAAAATGGATACAAGTAATGCCCTTATATAATCAGAAATGTATCCTGTGGATGGTGACTTTTATTTCTAACTCCTAGCTACTGAAACAAAAGCTAAGAAGAGCTTGAGTGATTTGCCTGAAATCACAAAGTTCTACGTATTTCAGTCTGAACATCAGATCAAGCAATAGGGCAAGGAGAAAGAGCCTCAGGTTGTGCCAGGAGAGATGTTAGATTGGATATTAGGAGAGATTTCTTCACTGAAAGGGCTGTCAAGCCTTGAACAGGCTGCCCAGGGAAGTGGTGGCATCACTGGTGGTATTTACAAGATGTGTAGATCCCCCCCTTGGGGACATAGTTTAGTGGTGGGCTTGGCAGTGTTTGGGTAACATTCAGACTCAATGATCCCAAAGGTCTTTTTCAACCTAAACAAATCTATGATTCAGCTACATGGAAGCATTGCTACCACAGTGCATCTCACATCTATAAATAGAAGGAGCAGAGAAAAGCACAGCAGTTTAAAAATGTCATTTCTATTAGGAAAAAATGGAAGGGGATGAATCTCTGAATATTTCACAGAATGCCATTTTATTTAATGCATCTAAACCTGGAAATCTTAAGCTTAGAAAAGAAGAAAAAAAAATAAAACTAATAGGATTCATTCTAAACAATCTCACATTCTACATAAAGAAAATGAAGTGCGTGACATAAACACTTCATAAGCAAGATGATTTACATTATTTTCACTTTGTTTCAGATTATTTGATATAAAAATATACAACCCTGCATTCATTTCTAACTTGTTCTGTAGAACCTTTGCTGAACCTTTCTATGAAATCATGCACATGCAGTATCAAAACAGAGATGGGAAGTAGAATGTGCTTCATTATGGCAAGTACAGCTCATATCCTCCTCCACAACACAATTTATTAGTATCTAATAGAATTGTAATGTTTCTTATTCTACATTTTTACAGCTGCATCAAAATATTAAAGTGTGAATTGCAATTAAACTCACACAGTGCTCTTAGCATAATTTCCCTTGTATTAATACTTAGCAAACCAAGTTATTGGCGTAATATTACTCTTGATACTGGTTGTCATAAAGGGATAAAGCCTCCAAATAGTAATAAAGTATATTTTACTGGAGAGAGAGCAGCAGTACAAAAAATCATTATGCTACTGGAGTTGTTAATTTCTGTGCAAGGGGGTGGGGAGAGAATGGCTTTTGACTCCTTAAATTATAGTTTGCAGGTTAGTACATCAACTCACTTTAATCTCACTAAACAGGTAATTTACTTGCTTTCTGAAAGCACCCATGTGCAAGGAAATGCACTCCATGTGCACTCCAGGGATGATTCTAAGATTGATTGCTTGGCTCTAGTCACCAATAATGGTATGAATTCTGCTAAGCTCCATTTTAAATGTATCTGAAATATTTGAAGATTTTAGAGGGGCAAAAATGGAGAGGCAATATTTGTTTCCTGTAACCTCAATTTATGCATGTGTGGTCTGCTTGACTAAAGAATTTTGAATCAGAAGGGCTGAACTACTACTTGCAAATGGCAATATGTACATTGACTTGGGACAGAACAATTGCAGGTGTGATATCCCTGCTTATGTTATCCCTCAGGAAATTTAGAAGTTATTTTGTATTTCCCAGCTGCTCCTTAGATTTGCAGTTGGCTGTAGCTTTTTGTGGTTTATAGTTTGGAATTGAACTCTGCAAAAACGTGCTTATGGGAGAAATGGAGAGCTTTAGTATTTTCTTATGGAGGGAAGAAAGTGGCTAAATTAAATGCCATTAAGTGGACATGACTTTGATAACATTGTCTGGGCTAGATAGTTCTCTAAAAGCATCTGGAAGTAGAACTTAAATGTCAAGAATTAAATTTTTCCTGCTTCATTTAGGAACACACCAGGTAAAACAAACTATCTCCTATTCTAAGTGCTGACCCACAATGTAATCAGAAGTGGAGCTGCAGTATGGGCTAGTATGTTTGATCAGGCTGTGCCTGCTTCCCAAGAGCTGGAAGCAATGAGGACTTGGCCATGCAGGCTGCAACCAAAAACCCAGTGAGGTTGTGCAGTTTTCCCTGTAAATCATGTCATGAAAACAAAAGACCATTTTATTAGGTTAACAATAAAATCCCAGTCTCAGGGTGAATGCTGAAGGAGGTTTTGAAAGATTATCTTGACTTATTTCAGAAAGGGTTGTGGTTTTGCAAACATCCAGTATGTGTTATTGATAAAGGACCCTCTTATAGTTGTTTCCTTCCAACTTGCAAAGCTGTTTCTGTCAGTGGAGATTTCTCTCCCTTATAGAGAGAAGTCCCTTTGCACCATGATTAAATACCACTGGGTAGGAGAGGTGAATCTGAACAGATCCCCAGATTCAGGTCCATGCAGTTTCACACATCATGGACCAAAATACAAATAAAACAAACCTTCCAAAACTGCTGCAAGCTCCAATCCTACCTTGCATTGATGTTAGACTGTTTTTAACAGATTTGGCTTGTCTGTGACAATTACTGATGATAGATCCTCTGATCTGGGTAGGCTGAACATGAGGAGTCTGTATCACAGCCCACAGAATCAACACTGTGGTGTCTGGGATTTGCTGTGTCATTCATGAACTGCCAAGATAACTACATCATTGCAATGTGTCACACATTTCATATTTTTCCTCCCCTTTTCTTCTCCCTCCCTTGTATTTTATCTCCCAGAAATTTAATCTTTCCTGCCTAAGCCACCAGCTACCAGAATAGACCAAAGCACTTGAATATGATGAAAAAGCCATTAATTGCCACCAGCCTGACCTCCCATCAGAGGCTGTCTCCCTCCTCACTCAGTGTGGGGAGGTTAATCTCCAAACTCTGTGCTGCTGTACCCAACACAATAATCGCTCATGAGCTGCAGCAGTGGTGACATTATTCTGCTCGTGAGGCTATGAGAACGTGGTGAGCTGAAAACTACAAAAGTAGTATGGTGACAGTCTATATTAAAAAAAAATTGTTAAGTATCCAAGGGTCTAACCCAAAGTTTATTTAAATTCAGCAGAAGTTTCAAACGCGGCCCCTAATATCTTCAGCGCATCTTAGAAAAACCTTGAGCACCCAGGGCTGTGGCTAAGTTTACCCATCTAAGTTTGGCTGAAACTAAAATTCTCCATTCCTTCTCCTCTATTCCTCATGGCATGTTTCCTAATAGTATAATTTACAGAAAAATGATCAAAATATCATTAAGAAATGTCAGTACTCTCAGCCAAGCTCCTTTCAGACATATAAGCAGTGTGTGGCAGGCATAATAAAGTCATGATTAGGAGTGTCCTTTAAATCACAGGAAAGGGAGGCAGAGTAGATGCAGCCTGTTCCATCTCTGAACAGGCTCTTTGCATGTCTGTGAACAAATACATCATCAGCAAATGCCTGGGCATAACTCAATACTTTCATGCCTGTAAAGATATTAATACTTCTGCACTACCCAGCAATAGCAGTAACATCATCATTTTCTCCCTGGACATCAAGAACCATGGACAAACCAGTCCAGAAGCTGCTTCCCTGCTCAGCCCAGTGTTGGGGCCAAGGAGAGGCAAAGCAGCAGCTGAACCACAGAGAATGAGAACAGAGGCTGACAGGATCCTGGACATTAGCATGGACACAGTTACCTCAGAGTTAGATGAAGAAGGGGCAAACGACCTAGAAGAGTCATAGTACTAAAGAACGTGTTCTGCATGAGCACCACCAGTTCTTAGTCTTCTCCCAGCCCTGTTTCTGCTAACAAGCCCATACATACAAACCAAGGCAGACATGCATGTGAGAAGTGATCCATTTGTCCCACAATAATATTACTCTAATTAGCCATTTATCTTTGGCACTTAGAACTACATCTGAAAAGGAAAATACATTCTTCACTCCCTGCTCTTTTCCTACAAAGAAATAACAGTATGGCCTCTGTGGAAAACATACTCAATAAGTGAATTTGGGTAACACCAGGAGCTTTGTGAAACAGTGTTCAGTAGTGAGTCCAAGAGAAACTGAGAAGAGACTGCATGCTAATATAATCAAGAACATATCTATGTGTAGTGCTAGGTTTGTGTTGACTGCTTCACATTTTGAAGAAAGAACCCATGAGACAACAGAAAGGGGTGAGCCCTCAGAGCATTATTCCAGGCTAACTTCCAGAAAGGATACTCCCAGGGTGGATATTTCTATTCTAGGACACAAATACCTCATTTTGGATTGCTTTAGCCTTTTTAGAAACAATAGCTCACCTGTTATATTTGGCAGATTGTGCCAAATCCTCTTCCCTGGGTAGACACCCTCTTTATTGTAAGGAGCCTATTCTTAGGTCCAGATAAAATATTACATGACCAATCTAGACATGAATTAAAGGAAAATGTGTGCATGAAGTATTTAATATATATAGCACTGTCTGGAATGCTGTGGAGTTCTAGATCTTAGGTGTAGCTCCAGCCTAGGACCAGGGGATGGGCAATGCAGAGGCTTCAGTTCACCTGTGGCAACATTGCCATGGATATGCCTGTGTCACTGTCAGTCACAAAACAGGTACCCCAGGAGTGTGTTGGACAAGGAAGCTCCTGATCCTCAGACACTGTAAAGCAGTGGGGTCAAGCCTATCAAACGGTTCTCTGTGAGCCTGTTCCTCTCTCAAAACAAGTCCTTCAAATCCTAAATCCACCTATGTCTAGGTTGCCGGATTTGAAGCAAATACCAGATTGTTTTACTTCCTAAGTTTGGACACAGCAAACAAAACAAAAAAAAAACCCCAAACCAACCCAAACCCACAAAGAAATACAGATGGGAGATGTGAGCTTTTCTTAAAGCTGAAATGATTCTTTCATAAAACAAAATATTTCTTTTAGCCGACTCTTGGTGTAAATATAATCAGTGCCAAAAGGTACACTGGCTTTCCTAGCCTCTTTTGTCCATCTTAGTCATAAAATGGTAAAGAGGCCAAAGCCTAGATGCCAGCTAAAACTGTGGCAAAGCCACAGGTGAAGACGAGATTGTACTGTTCTGGTGTAAAGAGTGAATAAAGGCACCAAAAAAGGGTTTGACTTATAGACAAGGTGACAGTATTTCTGAAATAAAAGATTGGAATATTTTCGCGGCGACTTTTTTAGGGTCGTAAAGAAGACAAAATGCCCATTTACCAAGGATGCGTGCTGGTGGTGTTATTGCCAGCCTGCAAGGCAATAGTGACACTTGCATATCACTTCCAGTGTAGGTTTATTTCCAGATACTCCATGTTCTGGAGACATTTATCATATGCTGCCAAACTAACGTTAACATCCACTTTGAGCAAAGGAACAGATTTAAATGTCTCTGCTGATCCGACTTTTTCTCTCTTCTGTTCAGCAGACACATCACTTGTTCTGCTGGACTGTTTATTCTTGGCAAACAGGGAACAAATTCTTCTCAGCCTTGGAAAACAAGCAGCTTGAAGTTATTAAGACAGAAAGAGAAGCAAAAGAAGGAAACCGGGTCACTGAGATGTCAGGGAAAAAAAGAAATTGCTGGGATATCATGACAGAAGAAAAAAAAAATTAAGATTGTCCCAAGTTTTGTTATAAAAGAGACAAGCAGGAAGGATCTTCAAAAGAAGGTAAGGATCAGATTGGTGCTAATACTGTGACTTCTCCCAGCTACCACAGGGATGGCAAATCCAATAGCTCATGACCAGAAATAAAGAGTAATTTTAGCTGGGCAAAGGAAAATTGATACCTTTAAATGTATAATCTCTTATGCTGGTGCCTCCCAGCAAAGAACAGAAGCTGGACTGGTGGGTTTCCAATGTAAACTTATGGCATCCTGCTTAATTCCACTTTTATTTAATGCCTCTGTCCTTTATGTGGCAGTAACTTTAATGTAATATTGAAGGCTTTGGGTTTTTTTAATAGCATCATAAGTGTAAATGTAATAGTTATATAACAATAATAATAAATCAAGAATGTACTCGAGTCATTGCAATAACTAATAATAACATTAAGACACAGTTTATGATGTATCTAAAGTTCAGTACCTTAGAGAGTTAATTAAGTCCTAAGTTAATTGGCAATGATCTTATTTCTAGACAGGAAATGTAGCCGATTAGCTTGTTTATGCTTAAACAAGTAACTGAGGTCACGACAAGACTTTTTGGGGTGTTATTGATTAATTTGTAATTTGTTAATTAATTTTGATTGACTTTACAAGTAACCTGCTTAATTCTTTGCTTCTAGGGAGAGGAAGCTACTGACACGACTGGTGGCAATGCAAAGTCACAGTCACCATTTTCACAGTACAAAATGTGTAGTTTTTATGACTCCACTTGTAAGATGCCACACTCACAAAGAAAAAGCTTTTGTGACAAAGTGCAAATCAACTTACTGCTTTTATAACTTCATGCCTACCTTTACCCATCATAGAGTGCACAGAACCAGCAGAGATGCCAAATTGTATTTAACCATTATGACAAGTACTGCTGTGTCACTTTGTATGTTTCTGTTGTTAATTGCACAAATATTACCATATTATTACTTTAGGAAATTATTACATTGAAAAATAGTTAATGGATAAATATATGAAAACCAAACCCAGGTAATATTTTCCAGGTTAGAATTGTAGGGAAGAAAACCAATCTTTTGCAAGGTGACTTGTTTACATCGCAGCAACATCTTGAAGCTTTTTTAATTGCAAGTGGCTTCTCCCCACATAGCCTTATCCAGAACCAATCCATCAGTTATTGCACAGATTAAAAAATACCAAGCATAGTGTTAAAATTCAGCTCATGGCAAAGGAGGAGCTCAAAAGGACCTTTAGCTCGTGGTATCTCCAGTGAAGAAATTCTTTAGCTGCACAATCACATAACATGGGATAAAATTAACAACTCATTTACGTTGCCTTCTGCCATCTGGGACCAGAATAGAGGCACAGAGTAGTAAAATGCCAGCGGTGGGTGACAGTGCATGGGTGTGCATCTGCCTGGGACAGAGAGTGGGGTGAATTGGGCACAAGAGCTGCTGCTGCAAATTCCTGTGTCCTGTGGGGAGATCCCCTCACCTGCAGGGCTCAGGCACCTCCTGCCTGCAGTGCCCCAAGGGACCAACACAAACAGATTTTCTGTTCCATGCAGACTGGGCTGGGTAACCGAGATGGCCTCCCTTTACGAGGCAGATTAACCCAGGGATAATTAGAGGCCACAAATGATATGCAGGAGATTTGTATCTAACACTACAGAATCAGAGGGGACAAATCAGTTCCAGGAGGACAAAGAGTTTGACTGAGAAAAAGTAACAAGACTTTTTTTAAGATCAGAAGCATCAATTGGAATTCTAACACTTTATAAAAGACCAAAGAAGCGCAGATATGACTGTATTTGAACTAGTACTGCCCAGGCAACAAACAGCAAACGGTATAAAATTGAAACTACTTTTCTGCTGTAGATATAGAGCAGCTCCACAGTGATAAAAATACTTTCCTTCCTTATCCTCATTCCATCTTCAAGTTCAGTCCCTTTTTTTTCCTCATTAAAAATCCCATAGTTCAGGAATTAATTGACAAACCAGGAGGTTTTTCCCTCCCTTTGTTAATGGGCCTGTTCTCACTTAAAATATTGTGGCAATTTAGAAGTTATTCTTTACATCAACACAGCACTCTTCTACTTAGTTATGTTTTATTTAATTGCTGGAGTTTTCTACTTCTTCCAAATCCCACTTCAGTATCCCGAGTACCACTATTTCACACTATTCTGATTTTGGGCCGTACAATTCATAGCAAATCATTAATTTTCAGTTTTATCCTATATTCAGTGTTGAACACAACCGAACACTCCACCCTGACCCCCTTTGTAGCTGTATCAGTATTCCTCCAGCATGATCAACTCTCCAGTAGTGAAAGGTAGAAGTTATCCTTTGGATAAACACTTCCCTTGTAAGAATGATACCAACTCATTTACCTCACTTGTCTCCTCCCACAGAGCTAGAACCAACTTCCTAGACCAAATTGCTTCCAAAACTTGCAGAATTTTGGAGGCAGTCACCCAACACTGAGGGAGGACATTTATTCACATATGCTGAGACTTAGTCCAAGGCTTCATTTGTGTTACAGGTCGATTTATTTCCTAAGAGTTATTGGACCAGTTCTAGTTTGAAACATGCCTTTTTTAGCACTCTCTTATCCAGAAAGCAAGTCCATCCATTTAGGAAATTAAACCAAGGTATGATGTCCCCAGTATTACTGTGGGAGGGTTCAGGAATAAATGAGCATTTTATAAGGAAAAACTATGGGGTTTTTGTCCTGCTTATTATAATTTTCCCTACTCTTATGGTATGTCTGTCACAATTGTATCCTTGGACCTTAAGACTCTGCTATGAGCACTTATCCTTTATTTCCACACTTGCAGCCTTATTTTTAAACGATTAGGGTGAATTTTTATTTCACTGGAGAGAGAGAGTGCTTCCTTGCTTATCTTTCAGCTTTTGTGGTACAAACACCTTCCACCTAGCAATCTTCTTCCTCCACCTGATACAGGGGAAATCCCCTACACCCAGAGATAAGGTCAACCCTCTCCTCATCTCACCAGGAATTTTGCTTTTCCTATAATCCAAAGCAAACATAACAAGAACCAATGTTTTGGGGTGGCCCTAGCTGTAATTTTATTTTATACTGTGTGAGACAACCAAACCTCTCTTTTGTAGGGTGGAAAATATAATCATATAAAACTCTCATGGTTTAAAAACCAAAATTACTCAGTCAAGTACAGTTATAAAAATAAAAGACACTTTAAAAAGTAATAAAAGTAACGTCTTCATGGTGTATAAGACCAAGAACACAGATAACAAATGGTTATCAAGATTTTATTTTTAAATATATTGGTACAAAAGTTCAATATGCCACATATTTAACTCTCTTTGAGCAGACTGAAATAGTTCCTGAAGCAGAATGACTAGAGAGAAATCCTTCACAAGTTTATTCACAGGGGTAAAGCCTGACCTCAGATGTACTTGCACCATGCAATGCACATCAAAGTAGAGGAGCCCAGACTGGCACAGGGAACCCTGATCCAGGGGGATGAGCCACGTGTGTGAGGTGTCCCATCAGTGCTCATTAAAGTTTATCAGCTGTGACAAAGCACTCTGGCAGCACAGTCCCGTGGGGCTAGTGTTTCACTGCTGGAGCTGGGGCTGGGTTTGGCCCAGTGACTCCACACACCTTTGGATCAGGGTTAATTTAAGTAGCTCTTGCCCCCCATACTCCATTTAAAGGATATTCATATTTCTATATGCTTGAAGGCAGGGGCCAGCACAAGGTGCTACTGCTGGGGAACAAACTAAAGCACTAAGACAAAAGACAAAGTGCTGGCAAATTCTTCTGGGCAGCTTTGCTCTCCATGCCAGGCCAGCACTTACACTGCTCTCTTTGGAACAGCCCGAGCAAGACAATGCCGTAGAAACTTTTGCTTTTATGATCCTGCCCTGAATTTTATGTTCTACTTCAAAATGTATCTATGTTACAAAACTTATGCCACCAATTTTTCTCTTTTCCTGGTCTATGCTCTTTGGAGACAAGGCTGCCTGTAGCATTTCTGCAAACTTCTCTCTTCTGGCCTAGTCAACATATACTCAATTAAAAATATATTAATAGCCACAATCGTCAGATGAACTCAATTTACATGAAAAGAGGGCCAAATGGTACCTAGTCTTCTGTGGCACCTTTTTTTGAACAGATACAAAATGCCTGGAGAGCGCTGTAAAGATTTGGTTGTTACTTAAACAGTAGTGCCTGCACTGATGCTGTTTCTAGTTAGTTTGCTCCCATTCTTCTTAATTACAAATGGGACTTCAAATAAAACAAATGAAATTCTGATGAGGTATGCAACTCCTAACAAAACTAATACCCTGCTCACAAATGCCATGCAATTTATGAGTAACATTCTCTGGGTAACAACCAAGACAAAATGCAGAGCTACAGACACATGAGAACTTAAAGCAGATTGGC
This sequence comes from Corvus moneduloides, assembly GCF_009650955.1. NCBI lineage: Eukaryota > Metazoa > Chordata > Aves > Passeriformes > Corvidae > Corvus > Corvus moneduloides. The sequence continues at coordinate 14,301,884 of NC_045489.1, forward strand.
CTAAATTTGATTCTGGGGTTTTGGTTGGGCTTTTTTTGTGTGGGGTGGTTTTTTTTGTTTTGTTAGTTTGGTTTTTTTTAAATTCTGTGTGGTTTCAATAACTGTGACTAATCATTGGTCTTTGTATATTCATGTGGAGAAAAGGCAGGATTATCAGGGTGATCTTACTTCATGAACACAAAAGTGTATAGGTCAACTTCATCAAATACAGTCAGTCCGCAGAAATCATCATTTTATGAACTGTTGCAGCAATCTCATTTTACCAGTCATTTACTTGTGTTGCTGGTGATGGGGACATGAGAAGCACATGTTCATTCTGCCAGAAATAAGTGTTACTCCTTTCTCCAGCCCCGCCTTAGCCAATTCTCCTCTCCCTTCCCTCTCTTGGTTATTGTTTGATTTTTTAATTTCAGAAGATTCTGTTTCACTGAAGATTTTTGGTTGGGTTTTTTTTTTGAGGGGGTGAGGGAGAGGGGGAGGAAAGTTCAGTTTATAAGCTAATGATCTTGTTATCCAAGCCATTTCACCTGTCCTGTTTTCAGTTGTTACAGTCATATACAGCTGCCTTCTGCAAATTAATATTACCATTGCTATGCTTCAATGCTTTGTATTTCCAGCCCCTTTAAAACCCCTTACTTTAGAACAGTGTTGTACAATACCATATTGAATAAATGAGTAACCACTTCATACTGCTCTTGTATTTATGAATAGCCAGAGAAATTTCTTTTTTGACAGTGAAAGAGAAATTAGATGTACTTTAAAGGCTTCTAAAGTGTATTTTCAGTTGCTACCAGATGAAATCAAAGAGACAAAATTACTTTTTCCTACTTAAATATTTCATTGATTTTTCTTAGAACACTGTCCTCCCCTCCTCTCTCTCCAAGGCATGCATGATGATTCCCTGGCTACACCATAAGGCAACCTTTACAGACCTAGACCTGATCAGAGTATTTATAAAGAATGACCCACGGTAATGTTAAATGCATTTTAATGCACATATTTCTACCTGTGCAGACTACTGACTAGGAACTTCATAACAGAAGAACTGAATTTGAGTCTCTGTCTGACAGGCTTGTCTATGAGAGCCGTGTCTGCAGTGCTAAATTACCCCCATATTCTGGCTGCTCGTGGCTTCACACACCCCATGCACATTAATTGTCGTAACCAGAAAAAAAAATTGAGAAAGGCACGTGGGACTGTGCCTGAAAGGGGGGCACACTTATTGAAATTCATGTATTGCTCTGCTTGATTCCCCAAGCCACACGTGGGAACACTCAGCCATAGGTAGCTGCATCACTGTCTTGGGGAGGAGGAGGAACTGGGGCAGAACAGTTCCACTGTGTGGTTTCTCTGTTGGTCACCGCTTTTCAGACACGCAAGGCATAAACCAAGAACCTGCCCTGTTGGGTTTCGGTACCTGCAAACACAGAATGAAATTCACATGGAGCTACTGTGGCAATTGTGCACCAATTGATGTGCAGTTAATCGGACCCCAGCTATTTTCGAAAAGTAAAAAGCAAAGCCTTGCAAGTTCTCATCACATAAAAGCAAAATAAGCTTATGCATTCCTCCAAACTGAGATCAAACTGTGTCCCTCAGATGTGCCAACAACCTGCCCAGCATTTTAGTGACAAACTTCTTTAGTCTCTCCAACACAGCATTCTCAAATAAAAATAGAAATTTCGTACTGCACAGAAAGACCACACACAAGTACAGCAGCACCCATGTAAGTCTGCATGTGCGCTTTGGCTCTCACCAAAGCCTTGCACAGCCCTTTGCTGGTGCTGCTGCCTTAGAAGCACTAGTTATTTCAGCAGGAAACTCTGCACAGGGGCCATCCCTACCTCAGAGTGGGCTTGAAAAGAAAGATTCTTTGATTTCAACAGCCCATTTCTTAATTCTTAGCAACTGGTATAAATCAGGAGCTCCATTCCAGTTGCTCCAGTGTAAAACCACTTTAGAGGGCAGATCCAAGTCTAGTCTTTCAACTTGCAGAAGCACCTGGATTCTGTCCAGGGTGGACTGGTTGGCTTTTTGCAGTTTGGAGCTGAAACAAGGAGAGAGCTGCATTTCACACAGTTCCACTGCTCATCTCTCTGAACCTGGCAGAATACAGCCCTCAGGGAGGGTTACAAGTACACTTTTTTTTTTCTGGTTAGATTGAGTCTTGCAAATGCAGATAACTTTTTAATATTTTAAAATACATTTTGAATTACAATTGTAATTAAGCAGAGATTTTTTTCCCCACAATCACATGAAATGGCCCAAGCAATTTAGTGTTCTAATTTTTATACTCATAGAGCAAATATTAGACTGTCCAGTTACATTACTGAACAATAGATAACAACCCTAGGTCACACTGTATATTCTTTTCAAGAAAATATATTTAAAAATTATTCTTCTAAAATTACAGGGGTTTTCATATAATTTTTCTTCTTGCTTCAAATTCTAACAGGAGAATAAGCCAAATTATTTCTCAACACTTTCAAACCACTGCTTGCAGGATGCTACAACCCTGAGCTGAGACAACCACATATCTTCAAAGTAGTCACTTAATTTATGCCAGACCCCTATGAACTCTTCAGTCCAAAACTAGAGGCATGGTGCAAAATTATGCATGGGTGTCATCACTAATTGAAAAAATGAAGATAATTAAATATGTATTTGTTCACCACAAGTTAGGAAAAATACCATTCTGCCACTCCTATTTCAGAACCCATTGCATAAGCAGTCCTTACAAACATCTACTTTGTGATAAATCATGTTTTTGAAGATCCCAAAACCCCACATTTTCCATAAATATGTTTCCTTGAGCACTCTGCATCAGTTCTGTGTTCATACTTGACTGGATCCTATCATACCACATTCTTCAGGAAAGCAGCTGCTTTTCTGTCTTTGGTGTTTTAAAAAAATTAAAATGAGACTTAACACTTTTAATTAGATGTTTAATTCATGCTTTTGTGAGCTATTTCCTTCCAATCTGAATTTTGTCACACAACTATAACAGTCTTTCCACTGCCAAATTTTTTTTTAAATGCTAACTCAGTGTCTCAAAGAATGTGTATTGCACAATTTGGTAAAGAATTTGAAAGTCTCATTTGTGAGTAAAGTAGGAACGCCTAGTAACTGGCACAAGCTGTGGCTGTAAAAATATGCAATGTTAAGAACAAAAACCCCTCCAAAACCAAGGGAACAGTTTAAACACATTTCATAGGGCATGCAGTAAATACTAAGTTTTAGGGACTAGTTGAAAGAGCAAATTGAGCAGAATATGGATCTTACTGATGAGATACAAGTATTTTACTACTTTTGTGGTTTTACTTTTAAAGAAGCAAATGCAGAAATACTCCTCAAAGACCAAATGAAATGTGAGTCAGCCATTTGAAGAAGGTGGCAAAGAGGAGCTCAGTTTTCAGAAGGAGCTTCCTCTTTGCACCCTCGCTGGCGCTCAGCACATTCACAGCATTGCTTTCCAAATCCTTCAGGAGCAGCTGAGTGTCACTCAGCCAAATGATGTTCCCATTAAGAATGCAGCACATACCATGCCTTTTTCTCTGCTGTCAGTTATTGTTTCTCATCACAAGATGAGGGTGGGCAGGATTTGGCCTGTCCTCAGGACAGTATAATGGATTATCATTACTGGTAATAACAACACATGTTCTGTAGGCCAAGAGTCCTCCTTTTGCTGCACCTGGTGTTCATGGCCCAAAACGAACAGCCCTGTTGAATCCTCTTGTTAATCCCCTTGCTACCCTGGCAATCCTGCTCACACTTTTCTGAGCTTGTTGTACCTGTACATCTCCCACTGTGCAGACTTGGGTGAGTCTTTTCAAACTGCAGACTTCAACTGTGCTCAACAGCAAACCCCATGGCTTGCCAAGATACAGGCCCTGGGGTGAAGGCAGCTTCCATTCCACAAGAGAGACAGAATTTTGAGGACTTTCCTGAGATACTTAAGGTTGTTTAAAACTGTTGGTTCTGCTTGGACACTACCACTTGCCTTCAGAAAAAGTATTTCTATATATATACTCATATAAGCAGATTACCTTTGGATAGGTTGGCTGAGAGTTTTTGCATGCTTTTAAAAAGTGACCTTAACATTTAAAATCCAGGCAAAGCCAAGAAAAGTACAGTTCTGCCCACAAAATATGCAGTGTCCCAGTGCAGTTTGAGACTCTGAAAGCTCCATCAAAACAACAGTGATCCAAAAGTTGTGCTCACAGCCTGGCTCTACCAGAAGTGTGTTGACCAGCAAAAGTTGGTGACTATGCTTTGTCACCATTCCTCCTTGTGTAGAGACCCTGTCATGTGTACTTCAGCTGGCAGTTTCTCAGCCTGCATTCAGATGTAAAATTGTGAACTATTATTGCTTGTGCTGCAGAACTGAGAAAACAGGCAAGAACTGCAGCAAAAACCCCACTCTGTCTTACACCAAAGCACATGGCAGGACAGGGACATTGCTGCTGAAAATTACCTAGCCTTGGATGCTAGTAAATATTGCCAAAATAACTATCAAGTGCTATTTATCAGTGTGGACACTCACAGAGGGTGTCATGATTTTATCAGCATCACTAACAGAAGGCAGGAGAAATGTGACAGTGAAGCCTGGACAGCCTGAGAACACACAGGTCTAATCACTTCCTCTCCTTGAAGCAAGGTAAGTGGGTCACTACCTGAGTGGCCATGTTCGCATTGCTTCAGGTAACACCTTAGGTCACAACTTGAAAACACCCACAAAAATCTGTATCACAATCAAACCCTTAAATAACCAGGATCTTCATTTCACTCCAGGTAACTGTGCAAAGACCAGATGCATCAATAACATATTTGCTTACATATTTACTTCAGCCAAATTCGTGGCAAAGGAAAGGTCAGAACCTAAGCAGACAGTGGGGGATATGCTTCAGAGCCCCCAGTAGTGACACACACACACAGAGGTTGGCAATCAACCCCTCACTGCAGCTGGTGACTGTGGGCTTGTGAGGGCACACTGTGCACACTCACAAACGTCTTTAAATTTGGCTTTCTCATCTGGGTGGCTGAGCTCAGAAAACCACTCCAGACACCTCTCAAAGTGTTTTCTCAACTGGGAGCCTAGTTAAGTCACTTCAGGGGGAATTGAAATCAAAGATGGTTTGCTGCATCCAGCTGAAATGGATTGTGCAGTGATTACAGAAATACAACCCTTCAAGAGGGCTCGGGGTTCTGTGGAGAGGTGGAAAGGCTGGGAGCAGTCTGCATGAAAGAGAGTAAATAGTTTTGCGGGGGGAAAGGCACTTTTCTCTTTTAGCACAGCTACTAATGAAATAGCAAGAGTGGCTTACAAGAAAAACATGCAAACATTAGACTGCTGTGAATTATGCTGTTTGGTAAGAGATAAAATAATAATCAGCTCACCATCAAGACCAAATCCCCAAGCTGCTTGTAGGGTCATGATCGGCACGGTGTTGAGTCATCTCCTTTGCATACCTCTGGGAACGCGGCATTCCCAGCATACCAGAGCAGCAGCCACAGCACTGGCGGGGCAGGCAGAGGTGGCCCCCACGCCAGCCCACCGCCACTTGGAAGGCACATTTGGAATGATCCACAGCTTCTCCCACTGCTGGCTCCCGGCCACCTCTTCTTCCTTTATCTCCTCAGGAAGCACTTCCCTCCCTCCCTCCCTCCTTCCCTCTCACACCTGTGAAAAGCTGAGGCTTTCATCAGCGATGGGATGGTTCACGGCCAGCTGGGCTTTAATTCGTGGGTATAGGGAGGTGTCATTGACTCGAGGAGCCCTCCCTGGCTGAGTGTATTTAAGGAGCTGTTACAGCAGTTCTAGACTGCTTGATAACCTCGTTGTCACCTCCCCAGGTGGCTGTAGTAAAAGTGGTGCAATTTTCTTTAGAAGGGCAGGAACCTGCAAAATAATTAAATATGTCAAGTCAGTCCAGTGTGTGGAGACCCCAGGGTAATTTGCTTCCTTTCATAAACCCGAACTTGATTTGCTTAATTTCTTTCTAGATGAACCTGAACAGTGGCTTTCAATTCTCATGGCCTCTTATTTATTATTTTTTAGACAGTTCATCTCTCCAGACACATATCATGATTACCAGAGACTGGACGGGAAGAGCCCAAATTCAAATGAATACGTACATACGTATGTGTGTGTGCACGTATATATTAAACTGCTGCCTGTCAAAGCTGGAGGGAAGCCTTTAAATAAAGTCGTGGAGAATGTCAAGCAATGTGAAGCAACCTAGTTAAACACTAAAAAATCTGTCCTCCCTTTTGTTTGGCTCCTGATTTATGTCAAGCTGGAATAAATGATAATAACACAAGGTTATTAGATTTTTTTATGATATAAATATGAAGTGCATGCATTTAGTAACCTTCAGACTGTAAAACACAGATAAAAGTACTTCCAGAAGTTCCAAACCACCTCATTTAAAACTTAAGCAAAGCACACCAAAAAGAGAAAGCATGAGAAAAAGACTCAAGTGTCAGTACTCCCCCTGAAGCACAAATTTTCTCTGTGAGCCATATAAGCACAAAACTGTTTGAAGGCAGGCACTGGCCAGTTACAAAAATGTCAAGCTCACGCTTAATGTTCAACAGATTTTAAGCAAAACCTCCTGCACATGGATTAGTTTTACAGCTGTGAGACGGCATAACCGCACCAGGACAGCCTCTGTGAGGGAGGGTGAACCCTCTCAGCATCGCAGTGGCCGCCCCGCTGCTGTGCCTGGCCGAGGGGAGCGGTGCCACCAGGGACAGCCTGGCGAGGAAGCACCGCGGGGCTGACACGGCCCCAGCATCCTGCCAGGGCTTTGTGACTCGCCCACATCCTGTGCACGCGCGCGGCTGGCGGGGTTGCCCTGGGGGCACAATGTCTGTCTGGCCGGGTAGTTTCCTAATCATTCTCCTCCTTTTCTCGGGTGGCACATCTCTGTAAAAAACTTCTCTGAACATACCTACACAACATAAATTTCCAGGAAAGTGGCAATGCTGTTAGTAGTTCTGCCTTTTCTCAATCTCTTTTGCAGCAGAGAAGTCTAATGGTGAATGTATTTGACTATAAATAATAATAAACTTTACAGAAAGGAAATTAGTGTTTTTATACATCTCAGTTCAGCAGATTCCAGTTTAATTCTAAGCCCTTCATTTGAGAGATCAGTGGTGAGGTTTATTATATGTCAAAATATCCAAGCCAATGAATCCTCTGCCCAGGGAGGTGGTGGAGTCGCCATCCCTTGACATGTTTAAAAAAGACTGGACATGGCACTCAGTCCAGGTTTACGTGATGAGGAGTTGTTAGGTCATGGGTTGGACTTGATGACCTCAAAGGTCTTTTCCAATCTAAGTCATTCAGTGATTTTGTGATTCCGTAATGTTGGTGCTATTTCAAGATCAAGTAGAAAGTGTTATTTAAAGAGTTAAGGCCAGTGAAGAACAGAACATTTGAATATTACCTTCTACAGGTGACTTAAGATCTAATTGCTGTTAGTAAAAGCAAACCCTTTGTGTCACAAAGAGTGCGTACTTCAGTGGCTGCAGATTAAAACACTCTAGTTAGTTCTTTTTATATTCAGGAAAAAAATTACCCTATAAATTCTTTTATACTTTCAGTGAAGATATTTTTGGAACTGCAATAAATTTCTCATTACATGCAATACACTACTGTCTGATTATTTTTTTTTATTTTTACCTCAAAATTATGTCTGCATGGGACAGTCCAATTATGTCTGATCTAATGTTCTAATGTAATCCTGGGTGATTACAAGAAAGGTCTCGGGTTATTTAACAAGCGACATTTTGGATTTATCACAAAAGCGATATTGGAAGTATAGGACCTGTGGGGAGCCAATTAAACTTTCCTGGACATCATCTGCTTGGCAGTGTCCTCCTTCCACCAGTATGCCCCCTTGCCTAGAGAAACAACCAACATGCTGTGCAGTGGCTGGGAAACTGGAGTTTAGTTCAGGGCTGTATCCTTTCAGAGAGCACCAGAAGAAGACTAAAGACAGATTTTGGTTGTTCCCATTATTGACCCTGTCAAAATGACCACCTCATGGAAATAGTGGTCTCCTTGTACTGTGGTGTCTCAAAGAGTCAATGCCAAGGAGAGACTGGGCCTGAATAAATATGTAAGTGAATAAATCTTAAAAACCAAAGAATTGAAGCACCTGAAGCAGGTTTACTCCCTTTTGTACAAAACTGGTGTGAAAGATGAGATTGTGCCCCATCCATTCTCACTATTTCAGTGCATCTGTGTGCAAATCCATTTAAGGCAGGGCAGAATGCAACTTGGAAGGTTATTGTGGCTGGAAAGGATGTGTGAAGAAGGCTGACCCTGGCTGGGATGGGTAGAGAGCTACTATAGCTGGCAACTAGAAAAGCTAAATTTTAATTGCAAATGAAGAATATTTTTTCAGTGATAGACATGGAACTGTGTGATGACTCTGTTACAAAATCCTTCTCAGGAGCAGAACTTGCACTTGAAAATGGATTTATTAGAAATTTTATAGCTCTATTTCTCATCATGAGATATTGATTTTTCAGCTAGATATAAATGAGTTAAAATAAAGGGGAAAAATCCTAAACTTTATCCTAGTGACCAAAGTGATGTCTGCTATGGAAGCCTTTTGCTCATACAGGCAAGCTAGAGTTGCTCAGCCCTGGCACAGCAGTCTTCATGTGGCCAAGCCACACAAGGAAAGTTTCACATCACTCCAGTAAAGCCACTTGCAGAAGTAGAATAGGATAGGCTTCCTAGAAGAAGTGCAATTTTAGCAGAATAATTCTGTTTATATAGCAGCTTTCACTGGTGCAATTATGATGACTAGATATTACACTCCTCTCTCTCTGCACCTGAGAGCATTCATTCCTGTGCCAACAAAACCTTCAGACCAGGCCAGAAGCAAAAGTTGAGTTAATTAGAATACAGATGAGCACTTTATGACTTACCTCTGTTCTGCCACTCTTATTACACAAGCAAAATGAAAGTCATCTCATTATGCTAAAACTGTACCAGCACTCAACTTCCTGCTACTGGTTTCTAGCTGGAAACCAGCTACCTTGATGGATGTAGTGAAGAATAGACAGGTACAGACAAGGAGAGATCCAGGGAGTGGCCAATCATCACAGGAAATATTATAATCTTTTGATCTCTTGCTGTATCCAAATAATTTCAACATTGCAGCTGAGAACAACAGTATCATATGAAAACTCTCCCTCTGCCCTGATGTGCCTTGCAACCATTTTTACATTCTCCTTCAGCCCTCAGAAGTCTTATGCCCATGTTATTTCTTTATTGCTTGTTTGTTTTTCTCTCCTTCACTGCAGCCCAGCTCTGGCTGTATCAGGCATAAAGCAGAGTGCACGATACACTTTTTCAAGGCATTCAAGCATGAACTATTTTTCACTCTGGATTCCCTCTGCCCTGTTTTGCTCCATAACTTTTCCCAGTGCAGTGATCAACCCGTCCTCCAATCAGCTTTACAACCTCACCAACAATACTGCTCCATAGATCAGCTCAGGTTGCTGCAGGATCCTGATGGTTTTATGCCTCCAGCCTGCCACTTCCCACTGCCCCTAACTACCCAGCGAGTGGAAGTCCCAAGGTTGTTTGTAAGCTGGTGTGCATAATACAGCCAGCAGGCTGGCCTGGGTTGTAAATTTGATGTATTTCATACTTAAGTAGGACTGTCAACTGTTAAATCCATTCCTTGCTAAAAATAAAAGCTACATAATAAGCCTGATACTGTAGATCACTTTAAACCAGATACTGTAATCCCCACTTGAGACAGATACATGACCTATTAAATTAAACATAGATTCCCTGAAATTACATGCAGAACCTCTCTCAGATCAGACCGACTCCATTACTTTACCCTGTAAGTAGAAATATTGAACTTGTGTATATATTCAGACATGATGTATATAGTCACTTATCAGCTTTTGTATATGCATGCTGCATTAGCAGAGGTGTGCCTTGAAACAAAAACAACACTGACAACATTTTCAAAGTAAAATACCTGATACCATCTTTCTAAATATGTACTTAATTTTGTTAACAAAATAGGTCTTTATTTTCTGAACAGGTGACATCAATGCCAGCTGAGGAAAAATAAAACCATCTATATTAAGGTGCTGATAAATTATTTTGGAGACCAACATTTCAAAACAGATTTTAACAACTGGAAAAAAAACAAAAACCAGAGCAGAAAACCTTGGGAATGCTCTTATATTTGAATAATTCCACTGAGTTGTTTTTTTTTTTTTTTCTGGTAAAACGCATATTTCTGTAGAATTTGCAGCTCAATAAACTGTGTTGTTGTAGTTTTATTTTACAACTTTCTGGCTGTCTTCACTCTGTTACTGAAGGGTAGCTTTGGTGATCTGTGAGATGGCAGTGTTGAGAAGAGCACCAGGAAAGGACACAGCCCTGTGACCTGGTGCAGAGAGAGGTTCTGATCACACCAACACTTCAGCATTACTTTCCCATGGCTCCTGAGATGGACAGAAGAATGAATACTGTCTTCATGTGGATTAGTGCAGAAGGAAAGAAACAGGTTATGCATATTTTATGCCTGGGTGGCACCTACTTAGTGTGCTTTAGCACTGGACACTGCATTATATCATTATGTACAGGGTTAAACCAGATTACTGCTGAGTACCCACACCCAGCATTTCACAGCTGCTCTCTTGCTTTGGCACACAATCAGGGCTTTCTTCCAACACAGCTCAGCAAAACTGCTACCTCCGTGTCTTGCAGCAACTCTCATTTATTTATTCAGATTTATCACCACACCTATCAAGCTCTTTGCTTTTACATGTTTTCTTTCTCTTCTTTTTTCCTTCTCAAACTTCACTGCCTCAGCTGTTTTTCTGAGGACACACTACAAAACTGGGAGCTTTTCTACTCTTTTGGAGTGCAGGAGCAACTCTGATATTTCCATATAAAGCTCCAAATTGGGAATGTCAAATAGAATCAACTGCATCTGAAGCACAACCAACCAAACAAATGAACAAGCAAAAAATGAAGCAGGTTATGTGAGGCCACCATTCAGGTGGATGCAAAAAAATAACACTTGTGCTTCTAGAACGAGGATAAATCAAGATGCTGCAGTCTGTAGCAATTTTAGAGGGGTAGTATTTTCCCACACAATAAAATGAAGTTCTCTTGAGCAATTCCTGCAGTGGATGAGTCACTGGTTGTCTTGGCTGGTTTATTCAAAATTATTTCTGTTCAGCAAGAATGGAGGAGAAATCTTATTCTCTCCTGCCTGTGAGCCCTCAGATTTGCCAGACCTGTGCTGATGCAATATAGCATTTCATTCCACAGCCCCACTCCAGGTTCAGTCCGATGCCTCAATGAGTCTGTAGTTTCCCAAGCAGCCTGTCCATGTTGGAAGCAAGGAAGCAGAATGTAATCTGGGTTTTTTTGCAGGAAGCCCTGCTCCTGAGCACCGAGGCTGTTCAGGCAGGAGCAGCAGTTCTGTGAATGGGGAACAGCAGCTGATGGCAGTGGGATGTGTGATGCCTTTCTCAGAGGTCACAGCTTTGGGGAGTAGCTGTGACTGGGAGGAGCTGAAGCCATTCTTCTATGAGAAAGTGTGAAGCCAGCCTGTATATTGGTGAAGCCACTCCAGGGATATGCTTCAGCAGAAAGACATGACAAGCTGCGAATTACAGTGCATTAATTCAAGCCTAACATATTGTCAAGTATGGGGCCAAAGGGCTAAGAGCCATCCATACAGCTAGGTGTGAATTAATTCACACTAGTTCACACACTGAAGTGTCTTATTGTGATAATAGATTTAATACTCCTAAAATGTTATTCTAAAATATCTATATATTATTAATTAAAGTGTAAGACTTATGCCTCCTGAACACTGAATTATATCTCAATGAAACCATTGCTCAAAATTCTTATTAACCCAGAAGGTCACTCAATTTCTCCTGCCCATTTCATAATAATAAATAGTATAAACTGTTCAGACCATTCCATCTCTTTGTTACAGGAACTATCACCATCAAAAGGGAAATACCTCTTCCTGTATGTAAAATTAATGCTCAAGTATGTGGTTGGGTAAATGTTTCCTGCATGTAGATGTTCAGCCATATGTTTCTGGATTTCTCTTTGATAAGTAAGTGCTGGTTACCACTGAGTGATTATGTGCAAAACCTGTACCAGGAGGAAAGGTGCCTGTACACAAGTGCTAATCAATGAACTTTGCTACCCATCAATTCATATTTCCAAAGTGCTTGCATTGAAATGAAAGTCATTATGGCTATGCCAATTAGTATGAAAAATACGCTGGGCTTTTGTCTCTTGCCAGTGGAGGTCAAGGTACTCTAATTTTAACAGGATCTCATCCAGAGAGGAGCTGAAAAATAGATTAGGTGGAGCCCAGCCCTGAGGAAAGTTTAGTAAAGCTGATGGGAACTGCCCAGAGTAGGTCAAACTCATTCACTTCTATCAGGAATGAGTTTGGTCCCCAGGGAACAGTTAAATATTAAATCCATTTCTGGTTTTTGTTTTGTTTTGTTTTTAACCGAGTCTTGGCTTCTGAGCTGTTTATAAGAGAAAATGATATAGTAAATTATGTAAGATAAATGATACAGTCTGGCAGTGTGAGAAATCTACTATTTGTAACTAATTCTAATTTTTTAAGCTACTGTATGTCATAGCTAAAGCAGCACATACTATCACTGAGCTGTCTTTGAGATTTACTACTTGTGTTAGTGTTTCATCTGTGGTTTGTTTAAAATATTTGGGGGGCTTGAGACTGTGGTGCTGTGCTGAGGCTGTGAGCTGCATGTAAAAGGCTGAAAGTGCCCTTTTGCGCGTGGGTGGGTGAGTGGAGAGGTTTGCTGTGGAGGCAAATTGAAGTAAATGACCAACAGTCAGTTAAATGCTTCTGTATCAAAGAGAGCTCTATCAGGGTGTGACACTGGAAGACCTTGGCATGGGTGAAGACAAGCTTTTGTGGACCTGAAGGGAGCAAAGGCAGCCGGGTCTGAGGCTCGGTACAAAGGCGGCCATGAGAACACGCGCCCTCCGCACCCCGGCTAAGCAGACCTCTCTCCTCTTAAGACAGAAGGCTTCCCAGTAAAGGTTTTTACATTTTATTGATCTTTGTCTTTTATCTTCCTCTGCAGCAAACCTTTCCAACAGCACAAACATTTTATTAGATAGTTACAGTGTTGTGGCTGCTGTGTGTTCCTTCCAGAGCGCACCTTTTCTGTGCCGTGCTGGTTTTCCCTTACAAAGCAAGTTAATAAATTGTACAGTGATGAGCTTTGATTGCTTCACGTTCAAACTGCTCTTTCCCAGAGGCTGTGTTACCCAAGATATTAGCAGAGAGAGCTGCTCTGACCTCGTTTAGTGGGCAGGCAGGAGCAGTGCCGAGGTGCAGCCCCTGGAGCATAGTGAAACCATTGTCTCCTTCCAGGACAAGCCATGGAGCCTGAACCACAGGAGCATAACCTTGGATGTCCCTTGGCATTGCAGGCTGTGTTACACAGTGAAAGGAGACTGTATCTGAGCATCTGGGAGAAAAATCTATGACAGGTTTATTTGATATTTTTACTGGAGACCATACAATTACTGGAATACCTGGATTTATTTGAATGGAAGTATTATAGAAATATTCTCTCCAGTGGTTTCCTGCATGGAGAGGAAATTTCATTTTGCAGCCAAAATTTTGTCAGAGGGTCACAACCTCTTTCTCAATGCTGAAAAACTGTTGGAACTCACTCTGTAATAAAATGAAAGTCTTCCAAAGAGATTAACCCCCCTCAGCCTATGATGGAGGGTCCCTCCACACTGATGCTGCCAGAGGCTGGTACAACATGTTGGGCACTTTCTTATTGAAAAAGGCCCTGAGAAGGGCAGCAACCTCACCAGGATCTGCTCTGGGGCTTGATCCAGGGCTAGACAGGCACTAAAGGTAAAAACAAACACAAAGTGTATGTTAAGCCCATTTCTGAAGGCAGCAAACTCCTGATGAGAGAATATTTCTCTAACTCCAGTCTTGGCAGATTCTGTGGGCTTTAGAGAAGGGGCATCACAGCTACAGGTGAGGAAAAGGGGCACAGGATCTTGACTTGCACAAAATGCAGTCAGGGTTTGTTTTCTCATGGAATTACTTCTGGTTGCTGTCTTCTGAGCGAAACCTTTTAAACATGCAAAACATGTGGCCAAAAGGGGAATTCAGAAGTACTGGTCTGCACACTTTGAAGTGAAACTGGAAGTTTTGGGTTGGAAATCTCAATGACCTGGTACAACTTTGCTCTGCCCCCTTTCCCTTCCATGGAAGCAGCTGCCGTGGCCATCTCTGTGCTTGTGGGAATAAAAAACACAAGCTAGGGACAGAACAAGCCTGTCTCCCCCTTTTTTTTTATTTCCCAGCATCCGAATTGCTAGATGAGATCAGAGCTAGAGTCCACCTAGTCTGGTTTCCTGTCTCTGATAGCAGCCAGAACCAGATCCCTTGGATAAAGCCATAAGAAATCTCAGTTCTGGCAAAAAGAGAACAATTAAGTCCCCCTCAATGGGCTCATCTTAATCTCTACGAGTGGGAAAGTGTTTGAAACTTTGAGGTATGAGCTTTTACGACCTTTCTACGACTCTCTTAGCATTAATTATCATAACACTGGCACCTCTAAAAACTTGTTGCAACATTTGGCACTGTGTCGAGAGTAAGGCATGTTGAAAGAAGAGAACAGGACTTCTAAAAACGCTGAGGCACTGCTGGGATTATTGACTCAAGGACCTTAGTGAGGGAACATAACACAGGGTCATGTTTCCCAGTAATAACATGGGTGGTTGACTTCCCAGCATAAGGAAAAACTGGAAAAAATTGAAACTCATGTTGTTTTGGATAGAGCCCAAGAAGTTACTGGAGATTTACAATTAGATCATGCAGAAACCGTGGGCTGATTTGGTTTCATTTTTTCAAACAGATGTTGGAAAGGTCGCACAAGAGGTGGTGTGGAGGGTGCTATATTAGTAACTGAAATAAGTGTAGCTAATTCCAATTTAATACTGTATTTTATGCGTTACAATCACTTTCCTAAGTGTAAATACCGAGAATATTAATTATTGCATGGTAATTTTCTAGCCCTATAATTAAGTCGTTTTCCTTCAAAAGAACCTATAGAGTCGTGGTGCAGATTTTCAGCAGGCATTTCTCCTATTGCTGCTGGTATTGGCAGCAACATAATCTATCCCATTGTCATTGATGAGCTCTTCTGACTAAGAGGGAAAGTGACAGTAACATCTATAGCAGATCATCTGGAATGGGCCAACTGCACATTGCATTAAAATATGAAGTGGAGAGCAGTCCTGTGGGGCCAAGGTTAACAGTTCCTTTCCATCTGTAATTCCTGTCATTCCTGAGTGCAGTCTGTAAGCTCTCACATAGCACAAGCATTTGTGGAGGATACACAAATTACCAAAACTGACCACAGCAAGACAAATACAAGCTGTTCTGGGACTATTGGTCAGTGTGGGTTTGTACAATAGAATTTAATTCTCTTCTGTGACACTGGAGACTGTCTTGGGGTCGGGATGTCACGTGGAATGGTATCTGATAGACTTTCTCAGATTGTTCATCTTGTTTGCTGTCTCAGCTGGTCATTTCTGCTTTCCTGTGCTTTCGTACTGATGCTACCAGTCTGGCTTTACCCAATCATCTTTAAGGACAAATATTTTGTGTCATTGTATTCTTAATTCTATCACACAGTACCTAGGAATCAACCATGCTATTTTCTCTGCTCTCCACTATTAAGAAAAACCCATATCACCACCAGCACTAAGCACTGCAGTCAGAAATCATATTACTCAGGAAACAATCTCATTTTCTTTTTCCTAAAAAAACCCACGCAGAACGAAACCAAAGCATGGTTTTGATGTTCTGTAGTGTTTATTCTCTAAATACTGGAGGACACAGAGAACCCTAACAAGCAAAAACCTCATCTGGACAAGCAGCCCCACAAAGAGCTCTTTCTGAATTCCCTGGATGTTCTGCACGCAGAGCACAGACCAAGCATATCCCTCTGTGGCTGACCCTCTCTTCTTGTACAGGCACCTACCAAGAATATGTTACCCCCACGCTTCTGGCAGAGCACAAATAAGCTTCCAGAAGTTTTGCAGTGGTATCCATGTCCTCTCTAAATATAGAGCTTCATCTCTTACTGAGTGGAGCACGAGGAAGCCATCAGCACCTGAGGGCTGCCCAGCCTGCTGACGTGGTTTTCCTTCCATGCTCTGCACTGAAGATTAGCCAACCCTTTCATTCCTCCATTAATCACCCCTCATATTTAGAAGATAGTAACCACAAAATAAGCAACCTGGTGACTCTTGCAGCAGTTTGGAATTTCTGTACTTCCTAGGAAGGCTGTTAATATTTGTATTTCCAAAGCAAAGGACTTAGGGGCTCCTGACACATTCTTCCTGTCCCACCCCACCGGGGTGCCATGTAGTGCCCGCTGTCTGGAGGTGAGTGAGGGTTGTGCTTCAGCAGCTCTGGTTCACTTTTATAAAGTTCACTGGGAGCTGAATGTACTCACAGCCTTGAGGCTGGGGCTCAAAACATCTGAGCTAACCTTTAGACACCTGTGAAAGTCTGCTCGGGTATGTATTTAGTGAAGTGAAATGAAGACTATAGAATAATCAATCCATCTGTACTGTGACGGGTCAATTGCTTATTTTAGAACTGTCTTGGCTGGTTGATTATTTAATTTTCTTGAAAGCAAGAAAAATAATCATTGTGAAAGTTACTAATGTACTCCAGGTGAAATGCAACTAAACCATTCATTCCAATATTCACATTAGCCGAAATATGCTTGCAGTTTTATATTTTGACCCTTTGCTCCTTCCATGTCACAAAATAATTATAAAAATGATTAAATGATTTTAAACTATTGAATTCTAATTTTTTTAAATGATTGACTTGACATTTCAATTCATTAGCTTTCAACCTGAATTGAAACTTGTTCCACAGTTCTTTATTTAAGCTCCAACTTTTCTGTTTATATGATTGTCACTAAATTAAGAAATCATTAACCAGTGCTTTAATTCAATGTCATGTTTTGTATGCAGTGAACTACAATAAGACTGTCTGTATTCAGGATAAAATGATCAAAACATAGAATTTGACTTTTCTTTTCTTTTCCAAATTTCAATAGAATTTGGGATTTTTATAAAGCTTTTTTTGTAAAAGCACAGGTTCATATGCGCTTAAATAATGTTGATGGAATCATAAAGGGAAGCTGTAATTATACTGTCAATTTTATTTTTATTCTTTGTGTGCATTTCTAGCAATATTTAGAGCTGCTCTGTGTTTCTACTACCAGATAAGCCTGATTTGATTGCAAACTCTGTAAATTAAATAATCGGTTACTTTCTTCATGCTGCGTCCTTTCACAGCTTCTGAGCTCACTTATACTGTGGTAAAAGCACCAGTTGCCCCTTGGTGCTACTCGAGGGGATGATTTGGGGTGAGTTATATTCAGGCCCCTAAATATAAACCTTAAATGCTTTCACCACGCAGCTGTTGAGGGGGAATGTAATGTCCACTTGGGCTCCACTGCCAGCAATGCCTCAGTCTTCCCAGAGGTGAATAAACTTGTGTTTTTCCATTCCCTAAACCTCCCTGGGATGCACAAAGCAGATGCTCTCTCTGGCTCTCTTGCAGGGAGCATCCCATGCCGTGCCATGCCATACTACATCGTACCAGTGTTCTCAGGACAGACAGAAAAAAGGCCAGGCAGCCCATATTTTCTGCCGTTTGGGTACAGTAATGGACAAGATGAGCTCTGAGGGTTATCTCTAGACCTCTACTGATGATAAATATACACAGGAGTAAAAAACACCCATGAGCAAGGGTGAGCATAACTCCCTGAGCATGTTGCTGGACTGGTCATCAGTGGAGTGGAGAGATCCAAGCTTTGCTCTTCACTGCTTTGTTTTTTTAAAGCACTGGCCCTATATTTCTAGCACAGCTGTGCAGCCATCTAATTACACACAAAGCAGATTTTATTTGATTCTTCTTACATTCAAGTGTTTCCTTTACCTGTGGGTTGAAACAGGCAGGTATTTTTCAGCCCATGACTGCAGTAATGTTCCTGCAGCACAGTGTACAAAGGCTGAGTTATTCAAAAACAGGGGTATGGCTGTGGAAAGGATCCAAGCTAATCAACTGGAAGAAATTTCAATTATATAATCAAACAGCTATATTTTAATTATAATTGTTGCCACAGGGCAGCCCCGGATTACTTTGTGTGAACTTCTACTTAAATGTTTGTTTCTGAAGAAAAACATTAGAAGGTATCTATGGCAATTTCATTATTATTAAGAAATTTAAAAAAATCTATAGTTAGCTAAGGGACCAGTACAATTACCTACATCATCTTTCAGAACAGTAAAATGTAATAATAAGCCACAATGAGAAACTGGAGCCTTAGAAATGAATCAGATGGCACTAAAAGAGATTCACTGACAGGGAGCTCAGGGCTTACTGAGCTGTTATTTATCACAGGGCTAGATTTTTAAAGCTACACTAGTGAAAATAGAACAACAAAAAATATTGCAGCAGAATTAATTGTACAGATTCACTCTTCAAGCCAAAATAGACTATCAGGAAGTAGTCTTAAAATGAAGTAAGGTATGCAGAGAGTTTAATTCATCTCCCTAAATCTCCAGGGAAAACATCATTTCTCTGACAGAGGGTTGAGCATGAATCAAATCTCCCTCCTCTTTACAATCCACATCCCACCCTCTTCTCTCCACCCCTCTGGATGGGTAGGGAAGCTCTTCTGGAGTCCTCTGACCTCTGCTCCTACCAGCGCTGGGTAAGTATTTTTTGAGGAGTATCCACCTTCAAGTGTTCTGATACATAAGACATGGATTTTGACTTTTAACAAGATCTTTGAGTAAAAGGACAACCAATCCATTGCCATTGCAATTCAAGTGGACAAGAATTTGAATATAGAAGGGAAGTGCATTTAATTTGATTTTAGACTTTTGATGGAGTTTTGTGATCTGGAGGGAGCAGGGTTCAGGACTTCTGCCTTCACCCCATTTCCCCACTTGGTGCAGCCAACGTGGGTTATCAACAGGTGCCTTTAAGGCTGGGGGCCATGGGCACTGACTTCGCTGAATACTCTGAAAACCTCCCCATATTCCCTATTCCATCACATCAGTCTGCAAAAAACCCAGGCCTTCATAAATTGTGCATGATGACAGAGAGGAAACTGCAAGAATGCACCCCATGTCTTGCAGAGGACCTTTTTACCTCTTTGAAGTAGGATTGTGCTCCACAGATGATAAGGAACAAAACAACTGTGGCCAACACCTAAAGAAATTATATGTTTTCTGAACAAGGGGTTCAGAAATCGGGAAAGATTGGGAAACTAAAACTGAGCTGGAGAATGTAGAAAAAAGAGAGGTTTTATTCAGTAGCAACATATCTACTTTGTTTTGGATAGGAACAGCAGAATAAACCTCTTGAGAAAGTTTTTAGTTTATATTTAGTGTTGCTCTTTGGGAATAAAATTGGATTAGAGAATAGTTCATTCTTCATTTCTTAACCCAAATTGTCATCACTCCCTACACACTTTTGCATCAGCAGCATGATTTGGCTGTACTTTGGTCAGCCCTTGCTCAACCCCAGTGACTCATCTCTAGAACTGACCCATCACTGAGAGGCTTCGGGCCTTGGGGAAAAAAAACCTTTCATCTCTGTCCTTGGACTGGAACAGAATTTTCCACTGATTCAGACCTTCAGCACTTTATATCAGACCTTCAGAACCTTCAGAACAGTACTTTATTTCTGTACCCAGATTTTTTCAAAATAATGATCCAATGGTGTTGGAAATCATGTCAATATTTCAGGGTGGCAAAAGAAGCATAGTTACAAATAGTAAAAAACCAACCAAACAAACACAAAAATGTAAAAAGAAAGAAAAAAAAATTGGAAGATTCAGTTGGGATGCACTGTTTACTGGGAAGGAAACAAAAGGAAATATAATATGCATTCTTAATGTAAATTGTACTTGCTTTCTGCAGTAAGTAAAAATTAGAAACCACCCAAAAATGCTCTATTGGCAGGTTGAGGCCAGTCTTTGAACATCTCACTGCCCTGAGAAAATTTACATTCTGTGTTAAAAAATAATTGCTAGCCTGGATCTTAACATGTCTTGGTCTGTAGACTAACCTATGCAAGTGCTTCTGCTATTGCTGCTGCAAAAGAAAAAAACTAATTCCAGGAGGGCTTTGGAAAAATTGCAGATGGAGAAGGAATTTCCTGATGGATTTTAATATCTTATTGACACTCCTCAACCACTATATCTAACACATCAGCTTCTGAAGTTTACTCACACTGAACATGCTGTTTTGCCTCTTATGCAATTGCTATTAGCTTTACAGCTATTGTTTTTCCTTGAACACAGACACTCAGAAAAGATGTTTCACGTTTATAATATAATTTAGTTTTGAAAAGTATTTCTCGCCTGAAACACTGCCAAATAGCTGATAGTTTCACTTTCCAGTTTCATTTAACATTGGCTTTATATTATAGAAGGCACATAGAAAAAAGTGCATGGAAGTTTTATTGCAAGATTTTGCTCACCTTCTTCATTTACAAGCTTACATTAATCCAGGACAATCCAGCTTTGGAAATCTACCATATGCAATAGCATCATTTAATTACCAGATAATTACTGCCTTCGACGAGAACCTTTTCTGAACAAGATCTGCTCAGCCTGGAGGCCTGGGGGAATAGCACAAACCAGTTACAGTTTCCCCATTTCATACAGCAGTCTGTGCCAGGCCCAGAGCAAACCTTGCAATGATTTAAGAAAGAGTTGCTGTTGCCTCATTTCTGCCATCCTACCCTGAGAGCCAGCTCTCAGTCTTTCTGTCCCACCTCTTTTCCCCAAACAGCCTTCCCAAATATCTTCTGTGCATAGAGCCAGCTGCAGGAACCTGGTTTTAAAAGGATTTGAAAATGTCCCTATTCAAATATTGTGTGTTTCCCCTCGTCCTGGTGGCCTTGTGGTGTTTCCAAAGCCATTTTGCTGTCACTGTCCTAACATTATTGCTATGAATAATGCCACAACATATGGCTATAATGTTGTGCATCTCCTGGGCTTCTAGAACAACACACAGAGCTTTGCAGATAGTCCTTAAAGGCATTCTTGTGTGCAAACTCTCAGTAAGACATGACCTTTCCTCTGGAAATAATGCCTCAAACCACTCACTCTCCACGCAGGCAAAACAGGCATAGCCAGTTCATTTACATAACCTCAGCAGATGCTCTCTTCCCAACGTTTGCATCAGACCAAACTCCATGTACAGCATGTTTTCAGGATATAGTCAGACCATATGCAGCATAGGAACTATAGCCCTCCACAGGGAGGCTGCATTACTACATTGGCCATACCCGAATATGTCATTTGTTTTGGCTAGAGGTGTTCTGGTAAATCTACCCATGGTTTGGTGCAGGGGTAGCCACCAGGACTGTCAGTCATCTGCCACTCTGCAATTTCTCTAACCACGGTCAGGGCACAGATCATTTCAGCACTGTAGTGACAGCAAAGTTTTAGATGGACAGATGCTTAACTCTGTCTAAAAGCTGCCTCCCTTTTGAGTGTCTTAGGTTAGGATCTCTAAACCAATAACTTGGTTTTTAGATACTCTAACTACTTTATGCCCATTGAGTAATTTTTAAATTTTATATATTTTGTAGCACTTGTATCAGATTTACAATTTTTATTTAAGTCACATTAAAATGAGAAAAGGGACAAGTCATCAGCTCTATTTTATGTCCCCTGATTTCACTGACTGGGATTCGAGGAGATCTTTGGTATCCCAGAAGTGCTGTTTTACCACTTACATTATGATCCCCTCACCAATAAAAGCTGAGTCAGCTTTGATGTTCTGGTGTTAATTGTTACAGTACATTGTGTCCCACAAGACAGAATAAGGCACAACGGGTACATAATGAAAAGAAAAACACCAGGACACTCGAAGGACATGTTGATACAGTAAAAGGGAAAGCAGGCAAGCAAGCCACATCTGCTCCTGACATTTGGATTAGCTGATTAGTGATTAATACATACAATAGGTTTGGAATAGAGCTTGAATAAACAGATAATTGAACAATAGTCCATCCAAAAGTGCAAGGCACAGATTTCGTCTGGCTAACCAATAGGGTTAGGGCTGGAACACATCACAAGGCACCTGATTTTTTCAGTGTTTTCTTTCCAATATTTCCCATGTCACAGGTTTCAAATAAATCCCTCAAATGGGATGAAAAGTTTAATTGCCAGAATTTTTTGCTAACTGAAAACCATAAAGCTGGTACAGGTTAATTCAATATTTTGGTTTCCATCTTTTCCTGTTACTCCATTCTACTTCAGTTTAAGTAAATCCCTCAAATTTCACAATAGAAGGTCTTCAGTTGTAAGGATATATTTTGGCAGGAATGTTTTGGGTTCTGAAATTCCATAAAACTGGATTTCTTTCCAAAACATTTTGGATTTGATAGATTGTCATCTCTCAAGGATGTGAAATGAAATAAAATGTTTCTTGTAAATCATCTACCCCATACAGTCCCCCATAAAGCAGAGAACAGCATCTGTGGGACCATGATTCTCCTGCACAGGGATGCACAGTGCAGACACCACCCCATCCCTTGTCCAAAACACCAGGAGACAATAGCAGAGGTTACAGGGTAGGAAGAAGATAAACAGCAGTGTATTCAGCTAAATAGAAGTTTTGCTCATTTTTTTTTTTCTAGGTGATATATTGACTCATGCCCACCCTCTCTGAGGATCTTCCTAATCCCTTTACAGGTTTAAGCTCATTTCTGATGAGAACTGGAAATATCCCTGTGCATGGCCCACTTGCACCTTTACCCATACAGGCCGTGCCCTGTGAACCAGCTCAAGCACCAGCCCAAACGTGGTGCTGCTGTGCCTCACAGCCCACACATGCAACAGCCCCGTGTCCCACAGGTCTTTTATCCACCCTCAGCCACGTGCCACCTTTTTCAGCCAAATTCTTCACCTACAGCTTAAAAAAAATCATAAAAGAAGACATCTGCAATAGCTTAGCCTACCTGGCATGACACAATCAGTAATGGCCACTGGCTCCTAACTCGTCAGAGCACACTCCATTTCCATGTAATTGAGAAGCAGAGTAAGTTTGCACAGATTATATGGCTGGTTTAATGAAGTTTAGTAAAATGAGCTCATTAATGCAGCTTTCAAAGGAACTTCCATTTTCTACATCGCAAGGCATGATTTTACAATCTTTCAGCACTAACATTAAAATCTCTCCGATTCTGCCATGCTGCCAAATCACAAAGTGCACGTGGAAACTCCAGAAGTTCCTCTAATTGCTTGTAAAATGCAATTAGCATCCCCTGCTTATGTGAGATGGGGCTGCATCCGGCATTTCCCTAACTGTGGATGGGATCTGTTGCTCTTGCTCCCATTTGTTTGTTCCAGAATACAATGAGGAATGCAGAACTTTAAAAAAAATCAGGAAGGTATCCAAATAGTTTCTAATGATACCACATACATACACACAGACCTCCATGGTTTTTCAAGCACCCCTAGTTGGGTACTTAGGGTATGATTTCTAATTTCTATCCCACAGTTGTTTTATCACAGCGTTTGAAATCTCCCAAGGTGCTTTTGAAAAGAGGTGTTTTCTTAGACTGTCAGCACAGCACTTCAGAAATGCAAGCAGGTGCTGCTGTGGAGGGGAGCACACAAACCACACACTGGAGTAAAATATCAAGCACAAAGATTTCTCGTGACTCTCTAAGATACCCAGAAGTCAATTAACCTGCTTATTATTATTGTCATACTAAACCCCAATCCATTGTTTTGATCAGAATCAAATTAATTTTTTCATCACTCTCAGTGGCATGATGGCACTTGTGAAGTTGTTTGTTATCAGGACAGGAAATGCCCGTTGGAATGATAAAATGTGCCATCAGATCACTAGCCCAGGTATCTGCCATATTTTATTTGAAGCATGAAGCCAGCTGGAGGTGGCTAAATCTCTCCAGACAGCTGTTTTAAAATAAAACGCACCTAACTGCATGTAATGTAAATCAAGATAAGGCAGGGAGCTCAACAGTTTTGGAGATAGCCATTGTAGGGCCTCACATCATGTCAATATGGAAAACAACAAAGGAAAAGAATGAGGAAAAAGAAAAGGATTGTATGTGAGAGAAGTTTATTTTCTTGCCGACAGCAGGCAACAGATGGGCAGAGATGGTGGCAGAAAGCTTGCCCATAATCTTTTTCTCATTCCTTCTTGCCATAAAATTGAGACACTAACACACCTGTGCATTAATGAAAAAAATAAATCCAACAATGGAAATGGAAAAGAGGCTTAATGAGGTTTCTTTGTAGGAGTTACTAATGCTCAACTTTAAAGAAATGTGAAAGCCATTTGTAAGGACATTCCGTGTGCAGTCTCTGTCTGCCCTCATAGCCAACCAAACACATGGCAGAAGCACCAGATACCCACTGGGATGTTCCTTCTCTCCCCTCTTGAAAGGTGGGCAGTCTCTACACAGATCTTCCTTCACCTTAAGAAGGTATCATCCTGAAGCACCTTCTCCTTCTGTTGTGTCTGACAGGAGCCAGGAAACCCACCTGGCAGGGGGAAGGAGTCTTGTCCTCAGGAGCAAAGCTTACCCAAGACAAGAACAGAAAATAGCGCTTTTCCTTTTGCATTAAAAAAGAACTGTACTCCCTGCAATGTTCTTTGGCTAAAATACTGGGGTCAAAGGGATAGCCAGTTCACTTTGGAAAAGGTAGTAATTATCTTTAGCTCTCCAAATAAGCATAAATCACTGCTTAATTAAGGCCACAAAGTAAATGGGCAGCACTAGACTTCTCTAGAGAGGAAAAGCTCATGTTGTGTGTAGTTATTTCCTTTTTCTAACATGTGCTTTGGTTTACATCCACATACAGGGGCTTGGGGTGACAAATAACATCATTACTGGAAAAGAGTAAACAGCTCACAGAGAATAATTTACATGATTTAATACAGCTTCACTTTCTGTTCATAGAGCATATGTAAACAGACTGATTTTCTCCAATTATTCAATTGAATTAACTTGACAATATGTGTATATATTAACTTGTTTACAATGTTTTATTTTGAGGATCAGCAGTGAAACACAATATCTAAGATTTAAACTTTGTTGGTCTGTTGGTCATTTTAATCGTAAGAAAGTATTTCTATTTCCTCTTTAGATAATCCCATAATAAAGGATGAGGAATCATCTTTCCCACATTTGTTCAGCACCCCAAGCAATTCAGTTCCAGTTCTCCCTAGAATATGTGCATACAGCCATACCTCGAATTTATGAGGACAACCATGGAACTCCTATGAATTTGAATTTCACAGTATCCTGGCATTATGGCATGGATCTATGACCATAAGAGTTAGAAGAGTTACAAAGCGAACAGTAGGAGTACACTGAACACAGAAAGGAGTCAATGCCTCTAATATTCATACTCCTCTTTATTGGTTAAAAGGAATAAAATGTGGCATTGTTGTTGGAAAAAAATGCAGAATTTCTCATAAAAAGCCATTCAGTCACTGAAAACCACATGACAGTAAGCCATCATAAAACAAAATAAATTTTAAATTATTCTCCAGTGACCAAGACAACTAGCATTTTATTTCTTGAAACATCTTTGATATTACTGCTTGTTTCTTACAACTTAGAAATGAAACTATTTCTCTAATATTTTTTTCTGATCTCTTAAATTTCAGAGTCATGAAAGGAAAGAGTTGCCCAGCTATCTTAGGTTCTCTTAGGTTTCTGCCAATGGCAGAAAAATTAGAGGATTGAAAGCATAGTGCTAAAGATGATCCCCCCTTCCCTTTGCATCAACACCTCCAAAAAACCATGGAGAATTCTCCCGTATAACCTTGTGTTTGTTACTCTCCCTGCTTTTGCTTAAGATCTTTGAATAAATGGTGGAGGAGAAATCAAGAGAGAAAACAGACTCTACAGTGCTGATGGCATTCAGCCTCAGAGATTAGTTAGAGTTTATCTCAGCACAGATGGTGATCCCCCAGAGGAGCCTTGGACCTTGGTGCCTCTAAGTGTTATGCAAACACAGCAGAGAGATGGTGGCTGTCCCACAGGGCTTCTGAGTAATCGCTTTCTGTACAATTACCCTCATTCAAGTTCATTTGTAGCTTAAAGCGTTGTTCAGTGTGAACTGGAACATCAGCCTGAGCTTCCACAAAGTGAGAACACAGCTCTTAGTCTGATGATTACATTATTACTATTATTATTATTATTATTATTATTATTTCACTAGACTGAAAAGACTAAAGGACGTGGGGTTGGTGGGAAGGTCACCCTTGATTTGGATGTTCCCAGCCCCAATTCAGCACAAGCAGGCTACTGCCATAGTTGAAGGCAACAATGTTCAGGAACAGTATAGAGTGGGTAAAAATGCACTATGGATGACCATTTCCAGATGGAAAACTTTAGCTGGGCATTTGTGGTCGGATTATAACTGCTTCATTCCAAACAGTGGGTGAAGATTGCTTGTGACCTTGCCGTGACCATAGCCCCTCTTTCCACTGAATTGGGAAACTCCCTTCCTTGCACAATATAAAACTTACTGGAGAGGAGGTTCCAAGTTTTCACCTCATTAGCTATTCTGGTGGAAAGCAGCTGTATAAAGAAATATATATGAAATCCAGGTGTGAAGTATTTCAGCGTCACAAGGTGGTTTCTAACTAGGCATTCATCATGCATAAAAATTGCAATTTCAAGATCGCTACCAAACCAAACAAAAAGGAACATCTTTGAGTGTGTGTATTTTAATAGCCCACACTTGTAGAGAATGTTGGTAATGATTTTGAGAGAATGGACAATTTTCTTTAGGTCACTGGTTTCTCCTCTCTCTCAGCTGCTTCTTCTATTGCTCTCTTTCTCTTCAGCACCAATTTGCTGATTTGCAATCCCCAAAGACATGTATTTTCTCTTCTTATTTTACTCCAATTTTGGCTGGACCTCAAACCAAAGCCTGTGTGTTCTCTGCTCAGAGATTCGTTATTAAGTACAGTCTAGTGGTTCTTGCATCCTGCCTTTTATTTTCCCAGGCCTAAATCCACAGAGGGACTAATAAGCCTGAAGTGGAACATGCGTGGAATTTAGGCACTTATGTAGAAGAGCATAATTCCTAAAACGTCCTACATAAAGCCTAGCTGGAGTCCCCAGATATCTAAATTTGCATTTCTAAAGTCTGTAGGCATTCAACTTGCCTGTCAAGAAGTGTTGCCCTCCCAGAAGATCAGAGTAAGTTGGTGCCTCGTCTGCTCAGGGGCTCTCCAACTTGGACTGTCAGATCACAGTCCAAATCACTGCAGGAGCTGGAGGCAGACACCCAACCCAAGCTGAGTGTGTACAGGTGCAAATGAGTTGCACACAAAAGTCCAGCAGAGAGGGCAGCTCTCCTTCAGCTGGGTGGTGGTGTCCCTCTTGCCTACACTGGTTCTGCTCAGCCTCTGGCATGGCATGCAGGAGGTCCAGACTAAACAGCCTTTCAGGAAACAGAGTTTCTCTTCTGGCCTCTGGGACTCCCCACTCTTAAAACTGAACTTGCACCTCTGTGCAGGAAAATATTTCCAATTTTCTGTTCCAAAGGAAGAAAACTGAAACATACGTGACTCAGATACCTTAAACAGGGGGAGGGCTTTTAGTCTGCACTCCCAACATCTTTCAGACATTTTACATTAGATTGGTTTTGGAAAGGATAGAATAATAAAATTATATAGGACTTGCTTGAAGCACAGAGTGCCTCCCATCACCTTGGGGAGCTCAGACACATTCTTGATGGTCTCAGTTGAGGGCTGGCATAAGGAACTTTTGCTCAGTGAACACCCTTCTGAGGTGCCCATCTTTGCCTTTACAAAGCATTATTAAGACTTCAGATCCCCAGCTTCCACAGATGGTCAGGCCCTCTAAAGCTATGTGCAGTCATGACAAGCATCCAAGATGGAACACATTTATAGGGATGAGGTTCAGTACCATTTCCTTCTCCAGGTGAGCAGTGATTTTAGTATTCTCAATCTACAAAGCAGAAAGGAAAAAGTAAATGAACTCCCTAGTGCATGGCGTAAGATGGACAGGAGTCTCCCTCAAAAAAGAACAGGCACTCTGTGTCTACCACCAGATGAGCAGGCACATCTGGTTCCTGAGGGCAGATGTTTTGGGGTGCAGGTGTTTGGAGCAGATGCCTGCCTGACCTGTATGTTCTGCTGACTGGGAAACTGAGCTGTACTCCATGCATCCCAGCAGATAAGGATAGATACAGCCTGGATATTCATTAATGCTTCCTCTGAGAACATGACATAAAATAGGAAATTAGTAAATTGCCCTCTGACAGAGTGTAAAATTCTAAGTATTCAATCCACACATTTCAGGAGCTTGTTGACAAGCTAGAAATGTTCCAGAAACATTTTTGCAAAGATTTCAGGACTGCAGAACCCATCCTGCTGTTGGGTGCTCCAGAAACTCTGTCTGTTTAGGTTACGCCACAGAAGGTCACTGGATGATTCACTCATGCTTTCTAAGTAAGGAAGAATAATCCTTATTAGGGAAAAAGACTTTAATGGAAACACAGAAATTAGGTTTTCACATAGAGAGGAAAGAAGTTTTTATAATTTTGGTAATAAATAGTGACAATGAAGAGATATGGCTGTATATCCACAGCTGGAATGAATTCCTCAGCATTTGAATTCTGTAAGTATATCTGTTCTGGGATGTGCTGTCAGACAATATGAGAGCAAAGACTGGACACAGAAATGAATGGGGGCAAGTCTATGACTCTGTGGTGCCAGTAATCTTAAGGTCATCACAGTAATTCAAGCTATTTTTAAGAACCTATGCATCTTTTGGGAGAAATCCTCAATTATTTGCACCACTGTGCAGTATCTTTTCTGTCACAGTTTTACTTTGAATCTTTCAGCGAAACATATGATTTTCCATCTTGTTCTCCAAGACTGTCTTTTTGGCAGGGATTTTCAGAGTTTTTTATCCTCTAAGGATGTCAGAAGGTTCTGCATTTTGTCAAACTTTGTGGTAAATAACTCAAACATTTACTTTCCTGTTTCGCTGGCTGCTTCACAGATAGAGTGCAGGACCTTTTCTCCAAGCCAGTATATCATGTCCTGCTTCTGTAAGGCAGTACTAGGAATAATTTGAATGGTTTCTATGGCAGTGAACAAGACATAATTTCAAAGAGTAAGACTGGTAAAGTCATTAGTGGCTGTGCAGAGACAGTATGGAGGTCAAACCCTCACCCTGAGGATTTCTGTTCTGCTGCCCATCTCAGGTGCAGACACATCCTTGTGCCATGCTCAGGCAGCCACCACGTCTCACAGCTGCCACCCTCTCTCTGGCAGTGTCACACCTGCTGCCTCTGTCACACAGGTTGCACACACGTGGCTCAGCTGTGTAATACAGATCATACACAAAAACTACGAACCACGAGTGTGGCAACTGGGGGGGACACCAGTGGCCACTAAAAAGAAGATAGATCTCTGTGTAATAACATACATCATTTGTTCTCAGAATTTCTGTTCCAGAGCCACAAGTGCAAGTACCAATGCATCAGGCTCTGAACAAGAACCAATGCACTTTCAGATAACTCTGCAAAGCAGTAATGAAGATAAAATTTAATTTATTTCAATTAAGAAGGTTTATGAGTTATTACTTACAAGCTTTGTTAGCAGCCATAAGAGTGATTGCCACTATCTGAGGCTTTTTTTGAACTCCAGCTGAGCCATAGAAGCAGAGAGTTATGAAAAGCTACCTGACTGATGTGTTGAGCTCCTGGATTTCTACCATGCTAGGACTGAGTGATCCTGCAGCTTAGTAATGACAGGAATGATTACCTCTCAGGATGGATGTAATGCTACATTTCAGGGCTTAGGTGCATAACTGCTTTCCTCTTATTATATCTCCCTTCTGTGCTCCATGTATTCTGGTCAATGGCACTGCAATTTCCCAAGCAACTCCTGCTTTCATAAGGAGCCCTGCTAATGACTCTGCCTTGCCTCATTTTCTCCCCAACAAAATGAATAGCTCCCCTGCCCTAACCAAAACCTGTTTTTATTTTCCCTCCTTTATATTTATGCTTTCTGTGGTGGACCTTAAAGATATGGCTATTTTCAAAATTTGGTGAATTCGGTGCTGAGGAAAAGCTCCACTCCATCAGCCTGGGCTGCCAGAGTACCACAGGTACCTGTAGGACCCTGGGGCTGGCCCCAGGCTCTGCTCTCTGCAGCAGAGTGTCCCAGCAGTGAGCAGCTATTACTGGGAAGCACCAGGCAGCACGAAGGTGGGTAATTGCAGCGTGAGGGTGGATAACTGCAGCACAAAGGTGGATAAGTGCAGCATGTTGTGGGGACTTAAATCAGAGCCTTGGACATGTGGGCCCTAGGGAATGAAGGAGCTCTAATCTGCACACCTTGGTAAACTGAGGCGGGTGAGCTACAGAGTACAGTCACCAACCCAAAATTTAACTGTGTAAATCTGTAGTCATGTCAGCCTTGGATCTGTCACTTGGCATAAAACACCCTTTACCTCAGCCATCCTACAGTATCAGATATTCCAAATACACTGATACTGCTGCCTCACTTTTTCCCATGTTTGTTATTTTGAATGCTCTCCGTGAGGCTTCAGGAAGCAGTTCCCATGCTGATTTCCCACAGATATTTATCAGACACAAAATCCAGCATCAGATCTCAAAGTGCTGACAGGTCCCTCTGCAGCAAGCTTTGCCCTTGTTTGGGAAGGTAAATAGGGTTTATTCCTCGAGCCACTTGTTACAGAAGGCAGGAATTGAGAGGCAGTGAGCATTCCTGGATACATTCATGGTGATGAGGGAGATCTCCCAAGTCACAGGATCATCAAGGTTGGAAGAGACCTTCAAGATCATCCAGTCCAACCATCCATCCAGCACCACCACTGTAACACCTAAACCACATCACCCAGAGCCAGATGCAGACACCTTGTACACACCTCCAGACGTGGTGACCCCACCATCTACCTGAGCAACCTATTCCAGTACCTGACCACCCAAACCAAATTTTTTTTTCTAATATCTAATATCTAATCTGAATCTCCCCCATCTCAGCTTAAGGCCACAGGACTCCCATGGTGGAAACCAAGCACTTTGTTCACTTTACTCCTAATATTTCTCCTCTATTTTACAATACTTCATTATTTTCTCTCTTCCTCTACTCCAGAAATCCATGGAATGTGATAGCTGCTATTTTCTTTCCCTGTTCTCCTCCACTGATGGCTATTCCCTTCCAGTAAGTATATTTTCAAAATGCTAGTATTTGTTTAGTATTTAGTTGCTTTTTCTTTTTTCAACATATGTCCAAATAAAAAAAGCTGACAATATAAATGACACTTGCACAACCTCATTTTTGCATTCACTTCATGCAGAAAATATTCATACTCACGGCACACTTACTAAAGCACAATATCCCTTTAAATCACTCTGAACATAATATCTTTAAAGCACTGATTAAGTAGTTGCCCCTTTCAATGTAACTACTGCCTGCTAAGTGTGCTGTTAAATCAGCAGCTCATCAAATGGCCTGATGCTAGGATGTAACAAATTTCTGATGGAGTTGTGCTCCTTCAAAGAACAAGCATTTTTTTCATCACCCTCTTAGTCACCTAATTTGACTGAGATCTAAGATCCTAATGCATCAATCTTCTTAATTCTCTTGCCAGTACATAAGAAATTGAAGCAATAAACCACAACCTGTTTGTAGTGGTGTTAACATTATTATGTAGTACACCAGCTGACAGGAGCGCCGCTTTCCCACTAAACTTCAGCCAATACAACAAGCCTGTAGCTCTTGGGAGGGTCTATCTCATCATGTCTCTTTTCTTCTCTTCTTTCCAAACCACTGATGACTCACACAATCTGCTGACCCTTTACTCAGTGCTGAGTTTTGTATCGTAAAACACTGACATGGTTTCTCATTTCTGTTGTACTTTCTCTTTGAGTGATGCTATCATCTGTGTATCACTAATGTTGAGACTCCAATTCAAACCAGCAGGTGCTAAATGTTCCAGAAGAATGGTCAAAAAATTTCTAATGGGGTCAAAAAGTATTTTTCCTCTAATCTGACTCCTCTAAGTGGTTGAGCCTTTTTTTTGTTTAAGCATTTTTAAAAAAGGAAACAACTCAGGGAAATAGCATCTGCTTCAAAATGTCAGCCATAAAGCTGAAGTTTGGCAAAGTTGTATATACAACTAAAAATATAACACAGCATATGATAGCATGCAGTGTTGATGAACTGTAGCAGCTCACCCTTGACAAACCAGCTTCATCATAAAGAAAGAAGTTCAATCTCAAAATTGGACACAAAAACTAATGTAAGCAAAGTGCCCTGTAAAAGCCTCAATGAAAAGTATATGGAATGAAAACCATAAGACAGGATTTTAAGGGAAGCTTTGTCTGAGCAAAGACTACAGTACTCCAGCTCTTGGTAGTCATGGTGGTGCTGATGGATCAGAAAAGGGAGAGAGGGAATTCTGAGGGCTTTTTGTTTTTTACTTTTTACATTTGGGGCAAATGTTATGTTTTTTTCATCATTTCTGCAACCTGGTTTTCCCATCCTTAATTATAGTGTATTGTTTCCTCACAGAAAGAAACTACACCCTTCTTCATTTGCCAGAACATGCATATTCCCCATTGGTGGTTGTTAGAGATACCCTACTAGCATATAACTTTCCATGTGAGGGCTGCCATGGTAACACAATTTACTGTATACCAGGGTTAATATGTGCATAGACACAGAATAATGTGCAGACACACAAATTACTGCTTCCCTATGGACTGCTTCTTCTGGCACTGATTTTGCTGCTGTTGTTGGACACATGCTTTATACATTAGAGAGAGAAAAAAATCTTTTTTACATTCAATCTTGTATGCTGAATGTTGGAATGTATAACAGAGATGTGTTCCTTACTCTTGGAGGGGGGAAGAGGTTGCAAAATCACACATGCGCTTGTGCTTCTGAAAATGATACATGCAAGCAAAGTAAATCCAGAGCTGAGCCCAGGCATTTTTACATATGTCAAACTAACTGCTTTTTAAAGGTCTAGTCTACTCACAATGACAAAAAAAAAAAAAGTTCTTTATTCTAAATAAGGAAAGTATCATTTTGAAAAATAAATGAATGAAGCAAAACAAAAGCTTTGCAAAATATCAATGGGATTTCCTACTCTGCAGCTGTGTGCTATTACCAGCTATAGTATATCACTCAAATGCTGCTTTTAGAGGGGTAACTGTCAGCCTACAGGGATTAAGATTGAGAATTTGCAATTCATCATCTTTATTTGGAAGTCTGGTAGCTTGCCTGCCCAAATTAAATACTTTCTCTATCACAAGTATACTTTTCAATTAGTTAGAAACACGGACTGCATTTGATTTCAATAAATAAACAAATTATAAACTCTTGAATCTTCATTAATTTAAATCAACAGTTTAAAATTCAGTCTTGCAAAGTACATGACACTCTCAGATATCTTAATATAATTATGCCAACCTATTTTTCCGATTGTCAGAATCTCAAACATTAGCTCAATTGCTTCAAATACAGCACACTTGATGCAGACTGTTGGCATCGAGCTGCTTTAGAATTTTGCCACAGAAATTTTTCTAAGGGTGACACTGAAAACAAAATCAGACCTACATATTTTTACACTCTTCCTTTTCTGTCT
This sequence comes from Corvus moneduloides, assembly GCF_009650955.1. Classification (NCBI taxonomy): domain Eukaryota; kingdom Metazoa; phylum Chordata; class Aves; order Passeriformes; family Corvidae; genus Corvus; species Corvus moneduloides. The sequence continues at coordinate 14,335,687 of NC_045489.1, forward strand.
CCGGAGTGCAGATTTGCACTTAGGAGAAATATTATTTATCTGTTTAAAAGACTCCCAGTAATTTGCAGAAGTGGATTTTCAACCAGTGTAATTTAAACTCTTACCGCTGTTTTCAGCACTGTTTACAGCATTCAGGCAAGGCAGGTTGGAGTGGATGAATTAACAAACTACTGCTTTTATCACGGGTTGGCTGACCTATGCATAGGCAGGGAAACAAAAATCCATCCAGTAGAGACTGAAGAGGTTGGAGCCTGTTGTTTAAATTACAGCCACTGGTGCAGTCGCTGAAATTCTGGCTGGGCTGTTTGCACTGTTGAACAAAGACTCGTGTGTGCCATGTGTGACTGTGGATGCACACACAGTGGTCATTTGCACAGGCACAGAGGTGTGTTCATGCACCCACCTGCCTTGGCAGGTCCTGGGCTCCACAGAGCAGGTTTAGCAGCAGTAGGTGCCCCACATCCCCGTGGACAATGTGCTCCCTGGAAGGGCCTGGGAAGGTACAGAAAGGAGCACTGTCCTAGGTTAATTAAGCACCACGTTGCTGAGATAGTTATTGATTATTGCGTCACTAGTGTGGATAATAAAATCTGATACAGTGCAAACCTCTGCTCATCTGACTGCATGTGTGAGAGTATGAGTGTGGCAGTCCTAGGAACCTTTGGAAATTTTGGGTTGCGGTTTCCATGGACTTTACAAGAGATTGTAAGATTCCCAAGAGTGTAAGAGAACACAGCATGCACCATCACAATCCTTGTGAATGAGCCACTGATGGGTGCTTAGAAGCTTTGTAGCTGTGGGTGCTCAGTGTCAGCTCAAGGCACACTAATTCAGGGTCAATGTCATGCGGCCAAAGCTGCATGGGTTTCATGGCAGATAGAGCCTTAAAAGTATAAATACCTCTTGCTTTGAGTAGGATCTAGTGTTTCTGGAACCCCACCCCTGATTTTTACCTCATGGTTATGCAGACCCACTTCCAGCCCTTGGGCTAGACAACAGTTCCTACAAATTCCTGCATGAAGCTCTCTGCTATCTCGAAATTCTCCCAGCCCCTAAGGAAATCACAGGCCCCTTTTGTATTCAGTACTGGATTCTCCATTAAAGCCATGAACACTTACAGCTTGAATGTCAGTTAATGAAACATAACCACACAACTGAAGGTATTCAGCTATCAGAACAGAGGAGAGAAGGAATAAACCCAGATAAAATAAATAAGTGCTATATTGCAGCAGTTAAATGACTAAACCAGCAAGGAGTAACTGCACATCAGGCTGTTCTTCCTTCAGTGAAAGGAAGTGTGTGGAGAGGAAATCTCCTTTGGTAACCATAAACACAGAGTAAAAGCACACATAGGACACAACGTATTATTCACCAGCTATAATTGCTTCCTGTCAAAAATGGACAAACAGACCAAAGTCATTAATCTGACTTATCCCCAGGTTTTATTGAGGAGAGAGAAACTTAATGTGAGAGGTCAAGCATGAAGAACTCCAACCTACCCAAGGAAACAGGCAAAACAGGAGCCAGCTCCAGCCTGGCATTCCTCCAGGATGTTCAGCCTCTCAGGTTCACACGAGTGACTCTGTGCTGCACTGGCAGCACTCGGTGTGACACAAACTACACCCCAAGGTGACACTGCAGTGATCTTCAGTGGGTGGCTCTTTGGGTCAGGCCACACCAGTGACCCCAGGTCACAGCCCCTTGGTGCAGGCCAGCTGCCAGGGCAGGATTTTCTGTGCAGTGGTGGGTTCAGAGGTACAAACCAGCTGCCAGTTCTGGCATGTGGATTTACAGCAGTTTGGGAATACTGGTAATCTAACCCATATACAAACAGTTTTGTCCTTTGTAGGTCTCTAAATTTTGGAGAATTTAGTGTTGATAAAAGACCACCAGTGATTTAGCCATGCCCTTGGAAGCTATGTAACTTGTGTAACAAATACACAACTTTTTCTCTTATTATTGTGTGTAACATGACATGGTACTCATCTTCAAATAGGGAAAAAGAGCAATGTCATGTATGGTTTTATAAAATGCCAAATTTCCTTTCCCTCAGAACCCAAACCAACAAGCTGACAGATGAGTCCAAACTTAGTCCTATTTTTGTGTCCTAATCATTAATCCAGTTGAAAACTTATAAATACTGCAGAGAAAGCAGATTCATTCTTCCATTTTGGTGCTACAGAAAAATAATATGGTGGCTCCATTTCATTAATTACAAAAATAATTGAAAAGTCTGTGCTTTCTGTATTTTATTACACAGGAGAAATAGACTCAAATCCATTAAGAAGCCCTGCATATGATGAATAGCTCTGGACTGAAATTTTTTATTGGCATGATCCAACATTCTCTAGGCATTTCAAGAGAGATTTCCCACTGGCCTTACTTGGCAGGGGCTGATGTCATGTTTTTGCCCAAGTTGTGCCAGCTTCTCCTCTGGTGTCCCTGAGGAACATCAGTGGCCATGCTGGGGGTTCTGGTGCTGATCCTTTTAATGACCATGTTCAAAACTGACAGAAATTGGCCAATTTGTATTTTTAATTCAATATGTGTTTTTTAATTAATTCGTAATTTGTTTTCCTCCTAGTGAGTATTTCCAAACTGTTTCCGGTAGTTTCTCTGGGATTTATGAAATACTGGAATAAGAATGGAGGCTTTTCAGGACAGTTCTGCTCTGCTGGGTACCTGCAGACACATTGCTGTGTGGTTCACTTAAAAACTGAAACAAATGCATCAAACACATTTCAGATTAAACATGATTATTCATTTTCCCCTTTCTCCATCTTCACAGAGTTCTTTGTAAAACAAACACCTCATCATCTTTCACCAGTATAAGAGCAGCTTTCTCCTGAAAAGTCATGATCCAACAAACTTGAGGATGACTTAGGTGCTGTTTAGGTCAAGGTTAGGAAATGATGTGCAGTACCTGAGTTTTTGCTCTGATGTTTATAATCTCAGAGAGATATCTGAAAGTAACTATTTCTGCAGCTGCAAAGCCTAATAACAGAGAAATGCTTTCACAAAGCAGGCAAGTGACTACAAAATAAAAATCAAATTCAAAATTTATTAAAACCAGGACCAGTTTCTAGGAAAAAAATAAAAATAAAAAGAATACATTGTCTCTACTATGTGGGCATTGTACTTGTTCATCCAATTTTTGAGTGCTATAAAATTGGTTTAAATATAACATTACAGGTTACATTTCCAAGCTGTGCTTCAGGAAAGGCCTTTTCAATGTGTCCTCATGGGAAAATCATGCTGCAGTTTAAGTGGTGACATTTCAGAAGGCAGAGAAGTTGCACAGTATGAAATTGTCTGACTGTGGAAGAGATGAATATGCTATTTATTACGATAAGTACCAGTTATGTCCAATCACTCAGAATTTACTCTTTAATGCGTGCAAGGGGAATGCAAGGTACTTAGGTTGCAATTAAATGCACCTTGGGCTATTGCAGTGATGAAGAAAGAGTAGGAGAAACAAAAGAAATCTTACAAGTGAGCTATGAGAGGGGCAAAAATCAGCTCTTAATTTTTTTTTGACAGACTTAACAAAAAAAAGCACAGACACATTGTGGGCCTCGGGTTCTGAAATAATAAGGCAAAGAAATATCAGCAAACAGACTGGTCAATATTATATGCCAAAGTTTACCCTAAACTCTCACAATTTCTTCTAGGACTGCAGAGAAGAGACCAAAGTGCAGTTTTAGGCTGATTCTAACACAACCCTTCTCATGCAAAATTTGACTCACTTTCTCAGAAAAACTAAATGTTGCATTACAGTATGCATGTTTAAAAGGCAACTCTGTCTGGATACCACCAGGACTGTACTCCCTCAGGTAAATCTCAGAGGCCAGCAGGGAAGTTTGCACAGAAAGCAGAAGCTGCACAGAGCATGTCAATGGAAAGAAGAAGCACTGGAGCAGCATTTCCTGGCTCTTACAGCTATTTACCCATTTACAAAGGGAAAACAAGCACATTTACTGACTGCACCAAAATAAAGATTACAAGAAACTCCACTTAGAAGTGCGGAGATCTTTCCAAAAACTATGTTGGAAGAAATGAAAGTTTCAGGTTTTGGTTTGAATATGTACATTTGCAAACTTGCCACACTCACAGCCAGTGATTCTCCAGATGTTCACTCTTTTACAGAAAGGTGCAAGACATGCTAAGTCAAGGAAAATAAGCTTGTCTATGATTCTCCACTCTGCTGCATGGGTATAAAATCCTCAGAACATGAATAAATAACATCACTTCAGGGTTATGCTGAGTCCAGGTAGATGAATTTTTTCAAGCAGACCTGGTTCACGTTATTTTTAATGACTGTACTGGAATTAATTTCAACTGTTTGCAGAAGAAGCCTATCTGTGGATTTCAGAGAATGCTAAAAGCAGGGAGTGGGACTGCTCAGGTGTCTATGCTGTTCATGTCCTCTCACCTGCTTAAATCTTCTACAGACATGGGCAGAGGGCAGTAGTGACAATGTGTTCCTAAGCTTCAGTGGTGCTTAGTTTTACACCATCCTTAAACCTTTCCTGCTCTGTGCAGTTGGACTATCTCACTGGTGACCGAAGTATAGCATTTGGGCAGCTGGACTTCCTGAAGAAGCCAAAGCAGCTTCCCTTAAACCTGTATATCTGAACTCCTGTATAAAGATCAGATTCCTGTTTCAGTGTGCCTGAATTTAAATGGTGCCAAATATTCTGTTTTGGCATAACAACACAGTCGAGAACTTGGAGAAGTTCACTTTCCAAGCTATGCTCTATTTCCAGTAGTAGCTGGGAGTTACGCATCTCATCTCCACAAATCTTCAGGATAAAAACTGAGAACAAAGTCTCTGTGTAAAACAGAGGACACAGCCTGATCGCAGATTAAAATAAAGAAGGGTGATTAAAATACCAGCAGAATGTAGGGCTTTTCCTTATTCACTACTACATGATGTAAACCGGAAGCATCCAAGTACTGCATGGTCGTCAATAATAAATAATGATGAGAGGTTCAGTTTTCAAGTTGTAGATAATACTGAAAATTTGGCTAATAATTTTGCACCTGTGTACTATAATTACATGTTTCCTCTTAAATTTTAATGAAATTAATTAACATCTGATTAGCATATTTTTATTTAAGGAATTGAAGAAAGGTTACATACTGCTTCTTTTGGAGTGGGAGAAGATGCACTTTACTATGAAGCAGGATTTCTGTTGAACACTCATGGAAAATTACTGTCTATATCCCAACTGGTTCAAAAAGAAAGTGAGATTTTTCACAGGTACCGCTCCAGTGACAACTAGTATCAAGACTTCCATTATTTTTGTCTAATCAGTGAATATATGGTTACAAATTATTCATATACCTGCAACTATATTCATAAAGCTTCAGAAGACGCTCACTATTTTCCAACAACAGTTTAGATTGCTTAGAATAAATTATAAATGTAACAGTCATTAGTTAACACAGCTTCCCAGTAACGTCACCACCAGCAGTGTTAAAAGAAACGTCACGAAGTTTCATAATGAGGTACAGAGATGAGCATTTCATTGCCAACTGAAAAACTGTTGAAATATAAGGGATAAATTTGTCAAGGTTGCATGCCAGAAATAGTCTTCTCATTTATTTATTTAGTTTAGCTATATTTAATGGTTCCAGTAAAGAGAAGTTGAGTGGCATTTCAAAAGAAGGAGGGATCATTAGGAATAATAAGTTGCACTTCAGATACTGGTGGAAGCTTGCATTCAAGCTTAATTTGTAAAAGCATTTAAGAGACTGGATGGGGCTTAGAAACAAAGTACATCAGTGTCCAGAAGCTGAATGCAGTGGAGACAGTCATGTAAAAAGCCCAACTATTCCTCCTGGCTGAGCTGATAAGCAGAAGAAATACTGCAGTATCATACACTCCCTAAAATGCTGGTTGTAGATCTGTAAACCCAAACGTTTAGCTTCTGAAGCTCAGAACAAAAAGAAAGAGGAGTGTATTTGAAAGGCTCCTGCTGAGTGTAGCACCTCCCACAAAGGACCTCTCTGCTCTTGCCTATGTATTTCATGTGTTCTGCTTCAGTTTGAGAATTGATAAACAGATGGTGAAAACTGTTGTTCAGGGACAGGTTGCTTCTGCAATCATCTCTTTCTCTATGTATTTCTATTTTTTTCTACAGTATCCTGCTCCTTTCCACTTACTCTGTTCCATTTGTTTAATCTACAAAGGTAAGAAAAAGAATGAAGACAACACATGACCAGCAGCGGTTTGTTGAGAAAAATGTGTCGTAGAAGAGAATAATCAAAAAGAAATTGGGTTATATTTTTCAATATATTGAAATTCATGATCATATTTTTCTCTCTCTAGCAAGTATTCCAAAGGTTTGGCCATTTCTCAGGAAAACTCCCTCATGTGCTCATGAATTTGTGGCTGTTTTTGAAGACTTCAATGCCCAGTGGAATGCAGATACCCTAGAAAATCATGACTAGAGAGGAGGAGACAGGCACTCTTTCAATCTACTCACAGTTACTTTCTTGAGAGACTGAATTAATTTTTCCTCTGTAACAACAAAGATGCAGTAAAAGAAGAGCACATGAAATTTGCTGGAACTCATTCAAGACATGCAGTTCCATTCCTAGGCCATATGCCCTGAAAATCACTTAGGCAACTTTCTCATATATAATAGGAGTTGAATTAAACCAATCTTTCCCCCAAAGACATTATGAGGCTAAACACAATATTACTTTAATTTTAGGAATACATTGTGCAGTGAGAAAATATTATTCTTTTCCTACAAAATACTGTATTTCTAATGTGACCACGAGTCCTTAAAATAAATAAATAAAAAAAAGACTAGTGCTACAGGAATAATCTTCTATTGATAATTGCACTTATCCCATAAAATATCATGAGTAACACTTTTCTCCTTGATTAATATAGCCCCAAAGGCCTTTGTTTCAAATATTATTTCTAATTATTCATGGTTCGTAAATGCAATTACAAATAAAGATGAGAGGAAAGCAGGCTCACGGTTTAATGAATTGGATGGAAACACTGAACTTTAAAGATGTATAGAAATTCATATGAACACTCATACCTCCAGTCTAACAATTAGATTTTGTCAGAGGTAGGATTTTCTTTTTCATGGTAATAAATTTGTGTCAATAGCTTTACACACATGGCCTTCGCTCACAGTGAACCGAATACAAGATTAACGAGAAAAGTGCAGAAAAACAGAGGTTAAAGTGCTTACTTTTTATTGACTTTTCCTATTAATTCTGTACAGGATGAGTGCTTACCAGCAACCCACTGAGGTCTGGGAGGGTGAAATCCAGACTAGGTCTTGGGTTACAGCTGCTACTGGGTATTTGCACTGCAGCAGAGCAGGTCCAGTTTTCCTCCAGGTGAAGAATAAAAGGCCGGTTAAATCCCTGGCCTTTCTCACATACAGAATGAAATGTGCCATTTCAGTCACCCTGTGCCCAAATTCCACAATGCAAGAGAATAGATAAAGTCAGGACAGAGTGATCTTCTATTGTGAAGATGAAGAAACTCCAGATATTAATCACCCAAAATCCCACTGGTCCAAAACACAAAGGAATGGGTATCCAAAACTGGATAGTCCCTTAACCCCACTGTTGTGGCACCATTTTGCAGATATCTGATCAGACTTGATGGAGTAAGGTACTGACAAGCAAGGCAGTAAGAATTCAATCAGTGTATGAGGACATTTACATCATCACAGCCTGGTTCTTCAGTTTACAGAAAAAAAACCCCTGGCACCTGGGGTTAGAGCACAACACACTACTTCAGACACAGCCCTCTGCAAGGGGATTGCTAAGCCAGAAACATGATGGTGTGCTCTAACTCCAGGTTCATTGGAGGCTGGAACAGCATCGAGGATTTTCCTTCTGTTCATCTACAAAGCATGAAACAAGGAAGGTTTTGTATGGAAAACTTGTCCAATTTTCCTGTACTGGAGAATTTTTAAAAAATTAAAAAATAAAGAGCTGTTTTCCTCCAAATCTTAACCTGCTTGTGTCCTTAGACCATCATAGCTGTAATTTGTGTAATGTGCATGTGTTTCACATGTTCTTTAAAGTGGACCACTTTCTGAAAGTATCTGCAATCCAGGACTCCCTGTGCAACCAGCGGCTTGTCAGGATTTAGCCTCACATTAACATCATCACACTTCCCTCAGCTTTCAGTGTGGGAAAAAGAAAAACAGCCACATGAAGCAAAGGCTGAAGGAAGTGCCAGGCAGCATCTTCAGAGATACCTCAGGGAGATCTGCTACATGAGGGTCCTGCCAACAGAGAACCACAGCAACAGCCACATAAATTTACAATATGAAAGGCATTTCAGTTCTGAAGCACAGCTGAAGCCAAAACTCCTAAGTTAGTCCAACAAGTTTTACACCAGAGCAAGTGCATCTGCTTCTGGATTACCCACACTTTTGTCAGAACATGATCTGGTCCTGAAATGCACAGAGAGGTTAAACAATACACGGTGGAGAGGAACACCCAGACAGCCAACACCTCCACAACTGCCTTTGAATGCTAAACAATGCACAGCAGAAGCTAGAATATTCTGTGTTTGTCTTTAATCACCAAACACCACTTTTTAAAATTTAAATTTATGCCTTTGAGTCAGTTTTTGTTGCCAAAAGCAACAGGTCTTAACAGATACAGTGTGAAACCTATTGTTTAGAACTGGCACTAACTGTTCTTCCTCCCTCTGTAGCAGCAGGGAGTTTTTCCAGGTATGTGGGAGGCAAGCTGCTTGGAGCCATTATATTGCTTGTTCTCTGCATGATCTCCTTCATTAAATAATCTTTTAATGCAACATTAATAGTAATTGCAAGATTACAGTTCAAAATATTTGATAACATCACACTATGCAGCTGAAAATCTCCGGATCTCCTCTCTAAAGCTGGCTGTGGGGGGCAAGCCTACTGTGAAACACCACTGGTACCTTGAACTGAAAGTGTTGCAATTCCCTTTATTATTTCTGTTCCAGATCTGGATGTCTCACAGGTGATAAGTGGTACAGCCTAGCAACAGAGAGCAGAAGCAAGGAAAACAACAGGTTAATTCATTTTTTACTTTGTACTTTTTAAATACATGCCTATAGAGAAATTTTTTTTTATTGATTCACAAAGCAGAGAGCTGTCGATCACCTATTAGAGATGATATTTATGTACCAATACTTGCATTTATAATTTTTGACTACCCATAGGTATTTCAGAAATGTAAAATTATTCCATTTTTATCTATGTTGAGTCATCTGCTTCTTCTGCATATTTTTCATATATATAAAAATTTACTATTAAGGAGTTATTTAACATTAGATTCTAAGAAGCATTAACAAAAAAATGCTTAAACCTACTATTCTCTCTGAGTCAAATATCCTTCCTGCAGTGATTAGTATTGACTTCTTTTGACTTCCTTCAGAAGAAAGAATAAATTGTAAGCCATTGCTTACACCAAATATTTAGGTGTACTTAAACTCTGTTCCTTCCATTCTCTCCCATCTAAGTATCCATCACTGTTCTCAAAATCAGTCACCTACAGAACTGAAAAAAAAAAAAGCCCTTTTCCTATTCCTCCTGAATATTAATCTTCAATATGGAGCTTTATGTTGATTCTACCTTTGAATATCAGTAGCAGTACTGCTAACAATAAAAACATTTCCTATCTGCAGAACTAGTCTGAATCAGAGTTAAAAGAAAACTCTATCAGCTCGTTGCTTCTTATTTTTATTGTATATAAATTCTTTAACACTGGACTCTCAACTGTCCTTAAGCTGAAATAATCAAAAACTTTGCATCAGGGAGCATGACAAGACAAGAGAGAAGGGGCACACAGAGCAAACCACAATTTTCATTTACACCAGGTGTTGAGAAGGGTTCTTGCAAGAGCTTCACAAGAGAGCAGAGTTAACCAGCACTGGAGAAAGGCCTAAATCCCAGACCTTGAATGAATGATTGCATTAGTGCAGGTGAAATATTCAAGAGTCACCAGAAACTCAGGCTGAGGATTACAGCTTGTCTTCTCTATAAATGGGAAGAAACTTTCAAAAACTGCATAAAAAAATCCCTGCCTAAATTGGCTTACAACATAACTAGTTCAGCATAAATAATGCTTTGTTCAACATAAATGATACAACTGGAATAACATTTCAAGAGCAGCTTGATCTTGGAGCAAGGTAACCAAACTCCTTAAACTCAGCAGGCAAAAGCAAGGCAAGGACAAAAACTCTGAAGAGACCATGGAACATGATTTGTTCTGGATGAACATCATTGCTGCCTCCCATTTCTGTGAGGTGTTCAGTCTTAAATTTTGGAAAAAAAGCATTTTAGAAGCTGTTTCATGATAGAGGTTATTTGTGATGACTTCCTCTCAGCAGGACAAAGCTGCTCTTTCACCACTAACCTACCACTTATCTGCAGCAGGCTTTCACAAAAATAGCTGAACTATGGCTTTGTTTTCTCATTCCTTGTCTTGAAACAAAAACGGGTGAAAACAGGTACCTCCCAAATTTTCAGAAAGTGGGTATTTGGCACTGTAGCCAGACTCTCCCTGTACATATATATATAAACACTCATGGTAAGCATAACAAAACCTGCCACCTGCAACATGTGAGAGCACAGACACAGGGGCTGACACGTGTGAGGCATTCTCAACCAAACAGTTTTTTGGTGTTGGAAAGAATGTGAAAAAGCCAAAACCACAGATATGAGTGCAGCATGGAATTACCAGACAAAATTGGATCAGAACAAGCAGTTCCATGAACCTGGAGGAAGTGCCATGAGTATCAGGAGTCTGCCAATATGGAATGGGTTTCTTATCCATGGGACAGAGTGGTGCAACAAAGACAGTTCAGTAAAGATGCAGAGGTACAAACTCCAACCTCTGTTGCATGACAAAGCCTAACCCAAGTCAACATGGTCATATTAAAGTACTTCTCCCCTCAGACTGTGAGGTGAGAGCCTCATCACACTCCCTGAGCTGCTGTTGACCATAAACTCTCCATGTCTATACCACATTGGCCCTGCTAATCCATAAACACCAAACATTGCCAGGCATAGGCAGGTTGTTAACATTTGTATGGCAGGTGAAGGCATTCCAATAATTGACTTAGTAAGTTGCAAACATAGACAAAGAAGTCTTATCACTGCCATTAATATTGCTATGAAATGGCATAATTTAAATAAAACCCTGAAATAACTGAAAAATGAACAGCAAGGTTCATTACTGAAAGGAAAAAAAAGAAAATTCAAATCAGAAGTAGCTGACCACCCATATCCCAGGGAACTTGTAATAACAGTGTTTTCTGCAGGACATATTAGTTAGAAATTCAGAAAAAAAAAGTACAATATTTTATAATTTATATGGTATATACATACCGCTGAGTATGAGGAATTCTTTCTGCATGAAAAGCCAGCAAGTGGCACCTCATTAAACAGGACCTAGACTTAATCTAAGTTGGAACAGATAAAAAAGAAAGGATTCATATGAAGCTATCCTGCCTGGGGGTTTAATCTCAAAGCTTTCGAGTATAATGAATGAATTAAGTAGGGCAAGTAATTAACAACAAAGAAGCGATCACATAATAAAAACAGAAATAGTACTGAATTTAGAGCAATGTTTCCATTGTTTATGGACAAGATCCTGCTGTGCTATTTTTATTGTTTTAACTCTTAAAGAATAGGCAAACCATATGACAGCATGTGTTCCCCAGGTTTGGATGGAAAGATGTGGGAAAATGCCACAAGCCGAATACCTAATGGTGCATAAACAACGGACTCTTTGGATATCAATATTTGGATCATTATGAGAATAAAACCAGTCTGCAGGACTTGCCAGTGTTTTAGAACATATTTCTCTTAATGATGTAAGAACGGGATAAACACCATCAGAATTATGATGCTTTACATTCCGGGGTTGCTACAGCTGGTTTGCCCATCAGCCGGAGCAGCAGGAGGCACGGATAGAACAACGTGTCAGAGCTCAGCATCTGAACCTCCAGCAGCCCCCCGTGCTGCCAGAGCTGAGGCAGGGCTGCCTAACCTTGCAAACTTCCTGACTCAACCAGGGACAAGAACACACCGACACATTGCAGGGCTGTGTTGGGGCTTGTGCTTTAAGGCTGGTGTAACTCAAACTGACTGCCAATTAATGCAAGCCAATTCTCATCAGGTGAGATATGAGGTGTAGACAGGTGCAAAGCAGCGCCCACCTCCCCTCAGCTACAGCCTAAGGTAAACCACGAGACCCTGTGCATTGTCCAGGCTGTCAGTCCTACTCAGTTACCTTGACTGTTCTGCTCTAGACAGTTTGTTGCATTGCTTTCTTTACCCCTGCTCTGACATTATGAATGCTCTGGCGTTTCTCAGTCTTTCCTAAAACATTTCACTGATAGCAAATCACATGCTGTAGTTTAGGGAGATCCTGAAAGAAACCTCCTGAGCAGAGGTCAGGATGACTCAGGGTCAACAGTGAGAAGACTCTTCCTGGCATAGCAAACTCCAAAGCCAGCTGACGTGACATGAAGGACTAATTAATATCCCTTGGACTGCCACAGGCACAGGTAACTGCTCCTGAGTGAGCAGGCAGCACTCAGTCAGCACTTTACCACCTTTCTTTATCCACACAGGACCAACGTTCTTGAAGCAAGAGGGCTTAATAGCTTTTAATAATTTTTTCTGGGTCATGAATTCTTCTCATAGAGTGTGTTGAGCAATATAACATCTCCAGGTCCCACACAACATAGACAAAACAGTGGCCAACAGAGGCTTGTGATCTTTTAAATGCCAAAGTGAAGCTCGAGAATGCACAACAACCAAATTGATGCATTTTCTTCTACTAAATGAAGGTACCAGTCCAAATAATTCTTCGGGGTCTAACAAGTATCAAATGAATTGCATACAATCCTTCTCTCATGGTATTAAGTGACAAGAAAGAATATGTTTTTCAGTGTTTTTTCTTCTATTGCCTTCACAAGCAAATCTAGTGTATACTGAATTATGTCTAACAGAGGGAAATAAACACTAGCAGCTTGAATTTTGAGATTTCAAGACAGAGATCACTAGGGAAAAACCCACATTTTCTCAAGACACTTGATTGGCTCATAAATTTTGCTTTCCATTCACTAAAGCTTTCAGGAAAGAGAATGAGAGGATAAAGGCTGTAATTGATGGTACAATGCCCACAGGCCTCAACAGATGTGATCCCTCGTAATGAAGCATGTGGGCCTAATTTGGCATTACTTACTACCAGGAGGATCTTGTGCAGGGTATCTTTCTAAATCTATGTTTGGTTGGCACCTGTGCCTTGTTGAAACTGGCATAGCACCTTCTGAGTGGGCACAATGCCATTCTAGCAGATGGGCAAGAGAGCAGATAGATGCCGGAGATCCAGTACTGAATTTGCAGCAAGCTAAAAGTAGCAAGGTCTGAGGTCTCATCACAGGACAGCTGAGGTGGGAAGACACCTCGGGAGATCAGCCAGTCCCACCTGCTGTTCAGAGTGGGCTCAGCTAGAGCAGGCTGTGTCCAGTTGGGTTTTGAGTATCTCCAACGATGGAGACTCTGCAGTTTCTCTGAGCAATCTGTTCTGTGTGTCTGACCACCCCCACAATAAAAAAGTTTTGCTTATGTTCAGATGGAATATCCTGTGTTTCTGTTTGTGCCCATTGCCTCTTGTCCTGTCACTGGGCACCACTGAGAAGAATCTGGTTCTGGCTTCTTTACTCCACCATCAGGCATTCCCACAGACTGGTAAGTTCCTCCTGATCTTCCTCTTCTCCAAGATGCAGGACCAACTCTTTTGGCCTCTCCTCCTATGACAGATGCTCCAATCCCTTAATCATCTTCATGGTCCTTTGCTGGGTCAGTCCAGTGTGTCTTGTACTGGGGAGGCCAGACCTGGACACAGCACTCCAGATGTGGCCTTGCCAGGGCTGAGTAGATGGGAAGATCATCTCCCTGGAGCTGCTGGCATTGCTTTGCCTTGTGCAGTCCAGGCCATTGCTCTTGGCCTTCCTTGCCACAAGGATGTGTTTCTGGGTCATCCCAGGGTAATGAACATGAAGTGCACACCTATACAATTCTTAGGCCTAAGGTAACTCTGAAAATATGAAAAGTATCCTCTGTGTTTGGGAGATCATGGTCCTACCAGGAGGGAAAATGAATCATGGCAAGAATGGTGAGCCAGAGAGACAGTACACTGAGCTCAACCCCCAGAGTGAGAGACGTAGAGGAGAAAGGAGATGGCAGAACTCAGCCACCTCCCCAGCTAAATACATTTCATTTGAGAGCCATGAGCTACACCCCAAACTGAAAAAAACGGTAATGGGAACATTTCTAAACAGTAGAACTGCAACCTATAGATCAGACATCACTGAAAAAAAATAACTCAGCTAATGCCAATTTACAAGAGCTGACAACTAGGTCCAGTGCTTTGAAAGAGCTTACTGCTTTCCTCTGGTCCTTCAGACCATTAACTGATTAGCTGTCAGGTGCAATGGCACCTCCCCATAGTGCCATAAAAGCAGTTTAGTCTACTGGGAAAAGAAATACCAGACATGAGAAGAATTTTTATGCTAGATATGCATTTCTACCAACACACAGTAACTTTGCTGTGTTTAGTAGAGTGATGCAAGATGTAGACCCAGTCCTCATTCTCATTTTACTGCTCAACTTCCTGAATATGTGAACAGAGAGCACTAGATTTGACTCTCTTTCCTTGTGTCAGTGTTTGGTCACAGTACAAGCACCTGCTGAAGCGAAGGAAGACCACTGGAGCTCATTCTATCATCTTTGGGTTATTTGCTGTTTGTTTTTTCTTAACTAGTCCTTGCTGCAAAAGATGCTCCTCTAACAGAAATTCATCACCCAAAAGAGGAAATAATGCATCCTAGGTGCCCAAATGGTTTATGAATAGTATTTTTATAAAATATTGCACCAGACACACAAATTACAAAAACCACATGGATTGAAGTGCCCCTGTATCTTGAAGGGTGCGGAGTGATTTGTGTGATGTTCATTGCATTGAGGTTGAAAACATTATTAACATCTTTGCTCTAAACCTAACAGACCAATTTATTCTAACTGGCACTAATAAAAAGTATCATTAGCAAACAGGGGTCAGTGGAAAACACAGCACAGAGAACATGCAGATGAATAGGAGATAGTTCAAGAAAAAGGATTAAATCTACTTCAAGCTGACACTGTACAAGTGGCTCATCAGAACATTATTCTAACAAATGATATACCACAATCATAGTCATCTATTATGCTCAGCATTAAAGCAAAATAGTACTTAAAGAAAGTGATGCAGAAAAAATGTATTAGCTTCTTGGATCATCTTTAATGATACCAAATTTAAAGTATGATATTTGGTGCTCATCTTCTTATCTACTAAAAATATTCCAATTAAACTTGCAAATTTTAAATCTGTATTTTGATTTATTACAATTTTTGTATTCAAGAGTCCAATTATTACCACTTATTTTCAGCAGGATAAGTTGATTTGGCTGCCTTTTCCCTTATGTCTTTAGTTATTTATGTTTAAAACTAACCTGCAACGTTGACAATTCCTGAAAGACAGAGGTTACAGTGTGCTTTGTTATTGTGCTGTCATGGTCTTTCTGTTGGATCCAAGTCTTTCAGAACCTTCAGTGGTTTTTTAAGCCTCTCATTGTGCCATAAAGAAAAAGATAAGCCACTTCCCAAGTAAACGTATGCACACAAACCCACACAACATAGGGAGATCAAAGAGGAAAAAAAAGTTGAACATTCTGCAAGAAGTCCTTGGACAGACTGGGAGCAGAGCATTAGTTGGCAGTGTCTCAACACACAGCACTATTTCTTCCTCCAGACCTCCATGAACACCCCTACTCATCTTCCCATTAAGCTCTGGTTTTCACATTGCAAAGACACAAATATTCTAAGCTGTTGGGATTTCTAGCCTTTTACAGACATTTAAAACTATTTCATACAAAGAAATCCAAACTGTCTCCAAGGATAGGATCCAAAGATATTATCAGCATTAATTTTATTGAATGAAGGGTTTTGTGTGGAGTATCTGGGAGGAAGCAAAGCTCTTGCAGATGGTATTGAATAAATGAACATTCAAGCACAATAAAGAATACTGAATGAGCCTGGTTTTCCTGTACAGGTGCAGAAGTAAAATATTAGATGCTGTTTTTCTCCCTTCATGTAGCACAAGTGTATTTAGTCCATTCTTGCACGCTTTCTGTGTACTAACATTTGATACTGAACACAGTCCTTAAAAAGGTTTGCCTTTAATACTCCAAGCCCTTGGATAATTTTTCAAACTCATAAGGAAACATACAATGAAAACAGAATGTGTAAGAGTTATAAGGCATCAGCTGTCTGCAACATGCACTATAAAGCCAGAGAGACAGCAACATTTTGAAAATAGCAATCTCCATTAGGATAATCAATTAAAACTCTATGATAATTGTACAAAATATGGCAATTTCAGCCCCTAACTCTGTGTTGTAAACACCCTTTGAATGCTATGAAATGGAGAGAAAGTCAGTGAATTTAATCTACTGTGAGAAAAATGTCTGCTCTTACAATACTTGGCAAAAATCTGGTACTGGATGAAAACATGTGAGACTTCAGTTCAGCGTGGCTAAGGCAGAGGTAATGCCGGTTGGCAGAGGAAAGTGTTTTGAAGAATTGGCAAGGTCTAAGAGTACTCCCTTGGCTGAGAGCATCTGCTAACCCATGGTGAAAGCACTTTATAATCTCAGAGTTTCACTCTTCCTTGCTTTGGGGCTCCAGGTAGTAAAAAGAATCAATCAACCACTGCTCTGTCCTTCTATAATCAACACGTTGTATCTTTGCCCCTCAGATTCAACCCCTGTCCATTTTACCTGTTGTCATTTTTGCCTCAAACTGGACTGCTAGCTCTTGGCTGTGGTTCAGTCCTACCAATAGGCTTTGGCAGGAGCATGTCAGTGCTTCTCCCTGGGAACAAGACATCCAGCTGAACACAAAGCTACACCTGCGTTCCCTCCTCCCACCCCTGCACCCAGTAAAGCAACATTTGCACCACTATTCGCAACCAGGAAACAAAACCCAGCAGAAGCGCAATAAAAACAAGCAGCTGTTTAGCTTTAGATCCCTTTGAAGTTTACACCCAGGCCTGCAGCAGGATGCTCTGGCTCCTGGGGGATCTGCCTTCCCCTCTCTTCTCTCTCCCAAGGGCTGTTTCTCTCTCCTCAGCCTTCCTTGCACTGACCCATGGACCTGCTGTTTCTACTTCTGAGAAAGGCTTGGACATAAATGTTTAGCCCTTGTCAGGTTCACACCTTTGAGGAGTACATGCCCCCCTTCATTCACTCCCACTGGGCCCCTCAGACTCCCAACACCCAATGCAGACTGTGCAGAGAATACCACATAATAGCAGGTATTTAGTAAAAACATATATATTTTAGGTGAACTATGCATGCTTTAAGTAATTTTGACCTAGATAGAAGCTGCTTTTATTAAGTTGCCACATCTATTGCCAAGGAGAATGAGTCAAGTAGGCTATAGTATTCCATGGGTTTCTTTTTACAAGCTTTGCTCTTAAAGGGGGACTTTTGAAACATTGTTCTCTCTCATCAAAGAAGATGAGAAAGAATAGGATTAAGGTGAAGAGAAGGATTTCTTTGAATAGGGAAGATATAGTTACACATTTTCCATGACACATGCTGAAAAATATAATATTGGATAATGCAAGTAACCTCAAATTTTCCATTGTATTTTAATAGAGAAGTCTCTTTTAAGATTTTTATATTATATAGAGTATATAGTTATAGGTATAGACACTTCTCTCACATAAAAGAGATTGAAAAAGAATCAAACAAGAATAAACTCTTCCTCCCTAACCACTAAGGAAGCATGATAAAGAAGGACAATATCAGATTAGCTACAAAATTTCCATCTCATTGTTTCCTGAAAAATAAAATTTTATAATGAACATACTCCATACAAGCTGTGCAGAGCAACTATCTCTTCCAAAAATGCACAGAGCAGTAGTAAAAATCAAGCATGGACTCAACGACATCTGTTGTGGCATTGTTATCAAATGCCATCTTTTTTTACACAAATCTGCAACAGTCACTACTTTTTTTTGTGTGGAAATATTAGTTTGTATGCAGCATCTAAAAGCTGGCACACAAGGACCGACAGATGCTTTGGTTTTACCTCATCTTCAACTTACTTGGCTTCTCATTACACTAGCTACAGCTCGGCAAATTATTCCTCTGCTTTGGAAAGCCGACAAAATGCCATCTGTCTCTGCATGGTTATCAAAACTAATACTGTAACGTGAAAAAACTATGATCTGAAATTGTACCTGGCAACTACATGGTGAGGTCGAGTATCCTGTTAGATTACTCATAGACACAAATTTCTGTTAGTGGACACCCACCTATCCCACTGTGTGCTCGGCTGCAGGAACAGCCAGTCTCTGACCTTTCTTGCTTGTAGCTGTTTCTCATGCCATTGACATTGACTGACACTAATTATGGCTTAGAATGCAAAATGAGGTAGCTTCTCACCAACTGAGACTCCAAGGTCACTATGATTAGAGTATGAGCAGCTTTTGGTTTTTCTTATAAAAATGAGAGGCTGAATGCATGGAGGAAAGAGGTGGAAAGGTCAAGGAAAGAGAAAGAGCAAGATTACATCAGTGTGGTTCAGCATGTAATCACATCGGTCCAACAGCTACAAGATTCATCACTGAAGCTTTAGGGAAGGGAAAACATGAGCATGGTGTCATTAGATAAAACAGAAAAGAACCAAAAGGTATGAAAAAGGCCTGACAGTCCTGCCCTTAAGCTGACAGAGAAGTCATCCTCAGAGCTTCTCTTCCTTTCTAAATACCATGATAATTTCTCCACCAGCTGGTGAAGTACAGCCCAGAATAAATGCCTTGTACAGACACAAAGCTGGCATCTGTACACTGCAGAAATGCTCCAATGCCACTTCCAGAGTTAGCTCCAACCAAACATGTGCTAGAGACAAACCTGAGGTGAGGATGCTGTGGAACGGCAAAGGAGAGGTGATCATAGTCCGGGATAGTAGACACTGTCCTCTTCTGTGGAGTTTCTAAGCTGTACACTGATGAAAGTGAGAGTAGAGCAGTTGTTCTCATCCTCCTCCTAAGCATCCCCTACTGCTTGTGGTCAGAGATAGGTAAGCTTTTTGGTCTGCAGCAAAACCCTGTCATATTTTGTTGCAAAGAGAAGAGGTGAGGGTTGCACAAACAAGTCCACTGCTCTGTGTCTGTATTCAGTAAAATGAGTATCAGATCCTGTCACACTCCAGAATCAAAAGACTACTCCTGGATACTCTCTGGTTAAGAAACCATCCCTTGGCCAACCTTAGTCATGCAACTGAGCAAATAAACTCAGAGCAGATTGCATAGAGCAGACAATCCTAACTCTTATTTAATCTTTAAAGCACTACAGAAAGTGCATTTCCATCCACTCCTTTCCTTCCTCCACCATCTGAGATGCATTGAACCGTATATTAATTCTTTCTCAAATTGCATAAATGTATTTATATTCAATATAGGAAAACTGACCCCCAAATCTCTTGTTCCTTATGTATTTTCAGGCTGAAGTTACTCCTATCTTGCACTGAGGTATGATAACAATGAAGTTCACTCCTGATAAAAACGTGGGTTTATTTAAAGCTATCCAAGGTAGGAGAACACTTGTGAGGAAAAAATGCTTTAGATAAATCACTTTATTGTTTGTTTTTTAATACATTTGTAAGTTTGGCTCAACACAATCAACATCTTGAGTTTCTACTGCTTTCCTCTATCATGACCACTCCTTTATATCTTAAGATGAAGTTTGTGTAGATTACACACCACCTTCCATGCAGGTCTGGCAATAGAGGCTCCTTACAGGGATCCATTGTGTGCTGTAGTGAGCTGTCCTATGGCGTATGCCTTGAGAATGATG
The DNA here is from genome assembly GCF_009650955.1 of Corvus moneduloides. Classification (NCBI taxonomy): domain Eukaryota; kingdom Metazoa; phylum Chordata; class Aves; order Passeriformes; family Corvidae; genus Corvus; species Corvus moneduloides. The sequence goes on from NC_045489.1 coordinate 14,355,650, forward strand.
TCCCTTTAAGTTGTGCTCTGCTACCCCTTTGAACCAGCACCCTAATGCAGGACTGAGAAATCATTATATCCCATTGGAATCCCTGTCTGCAGAAGAGGCAGTGTGCATTGCCTATCAGTTACATTCACACCTCATCTAAATGAGTAGAAAAGAACAGAAAGGTGGAGAAGAAGGCCCAGAGCTTCCTCTCTTCCTTCAAGGCTTGCTTTTTTCCTTCTATACACCATTCTCCTTTGTGTTCTTGGCTACGCTGCATTATCATGAGCTCCTTGGGAAAAGACCTCTTCTCTCTATCTACAAAGAAATCATTAAAAACCAGTAATGTCTTGGCTTCACTATGTAGTTAGTTTCTCCTTGTATGTTCTTGCTCCCAGCAGTGTTAAGTCCATGTGTAGCTCTTATTCACAGGAAATCCTTTTAGTCTTACAATGAGGTCTTTGTAGCAAGTCTTTGGTGTTATTCTTCTGTATTTGCAAGGACTCTTGAATACCGAGCTGCCTGGGACACAGTATCTAGGGGAATAACTAATATAGGCTAAACGTAAACTAATTTTGGGGAACAAAAGCAGCCTTCAAGCTATATGCAAAGTTACTAAAGGCTGTTTTTTCAATGAGGGTGAGTGGAAGTGACAATTCTTTTGCACTAATGAGCCAGAGTAGCAGAGATTAGAGAAACCCTCTAAATTATTTGGCTGTTGAATAAAAATCCAATTTAAATTTAGTGGAAAGTAAGAGCTTTGGTTCAGCTGTAGAATCAGGGTGCATAGGCAAGGAAAATAAGCAGTCTTTTTAGATCCAGTCCCTAAACTAGTAACAGTTTATTATATAAAAGCCAAGCACAGATAATGAGAAAAAGAATATGCTGAGAGTAAAGAAAAAAAGAAATCCTTGGGAGACTAAGAGGTTTGCTCAATGTTATTAACTATTCTATACAAAACAGTAGCCTTTCTAGAGAAACTGATATGCCTTTCTTTCACACTCCCTTGGGTCAGGGCCTCAGAGGAGACAGCAGTTCACAGTAAGGCCAGCATGGCAGCATCTGATGACATTTCTGCTTACTGGTGTTGCTCAGCAGTGCCCATTAAAACATTTCAAGCACCTAAAAGATACTCTGTGACGACTTGGAATAAAATCTGCTCTGCAAGGGAGTGAAAGCAGCAGAACAGCAATAGAAGAGCTAAGGAAGGGTTTAAAAGGTTTACAGTGTGGAGAACTTCAGTCAAGTATCCTCAGCCCTTTTCATCTTGGAAAGTCTCACTTCTGCATCAGCCAGGGAAAAAATTCCATTTCTTGTTTTGTTCACAAGAAGAAACTGTAACTTGGCAGTGGTCCATTGCAAACAATAAACACCAACAGAACCTTGCCAGTTTCCATAGTGGTTATACGGCTTGGAGCCCATCCTTTCCTCTTTACTTTGGCTGTCTCTGCAGGCTGCAAGGATTGTCTACTACAGTGATGACCACGCATGTCTGCTCAGTGAAATGGAATCAAAAGCTACATGTATGAATAGATACTGACTTTTGGCCTTCTTGAAAACTATGACTCCCTAAATGACAACCTAGTCTTAAAAAAATGAAAAAAATACAAACTCTTTTCTTACACAACAAAGAAAAATAACACACACGTGCAACCTTCCTAAAGAGTGCTGTAACTGTTCCTTTAGCAGAGCTAAAGCCAGCTGGCTTCCTGTGGATTTGTCATCTTAGGCAGACATAAACTGTAACTAAAACAATCTCATAGAGGAATGGGGCAGTCACATGCTGCTTCTTTCTGGAAAATGTGTCATTGAAACCCAGAATCCAGGTCTTGTTTTAAGTAGGATAATCATCATGGTCTTCTTCACTATCTACTTTCATTAAACTTGTAACCATGGCTCATGGAGATTGCTGATTTTCTATTCTGCTTCATTAAAATAATCAATAAAACCAGATAATAGAAAGAGGATAGAAGGAGAATTCTACCACATGGTCACATCACCTCATTTCTAAAACAAATAAGGCTTAAAAATCATAAACCCCAAACAAAATAGGAGGGTGGAGTTAGCTCACACTACAACTGATGAAGCTTCAAAAGACAGCTGAGCTAATCTAATGCCCAGGTGAGTCCACAACACCCTCTAGCTCATTATTAAATACAAATCTATAGAGCACATCTCTGTGTTCAGCCCTCAGAAGATAGGTCTTTATGGTGACACTAAAATTCTCATTAGGCTACTGGGATTATCTCTTCCCTTTATCTTATTTGTTTGGCTCTACAAATGCTGAAGAAAAGACATGATGAATCAATGAATGATTCAGATTTTGCCTTCAGTCTTTATCATCAGGATTTTATCTACTTTTTGTCTCTGGAGTTTTTTATCCTGCAGCAAATTTATTGTAGTGCCTCTGAGTGATTTTTTTTCTTTTCCTTTCCCTCCCTTCCCCCAATGCTCTATTGATTTTCTCATTTTTACAAATAAGCATAGCAATAAATAAAATTACAAAAGCTCAGGACAGAATCGTAGCTGAATAAATACACTCATCAAGAATAAAAAATTGTTGGCTAGACTGGGAAAATTACAGCTCCCTCACGTACATTCTTTATTATGAAGTGAAAATGCAATTAGTAAAGCAGAAGAATCTCAGAGTCAGGCTTTTATTTCCCATTTTGCTACTGATGCACTGTGGTCACAGGTGGCATATTTTAAAGTAATTGGGCAGCGTTACCCAAGGTGGGGGTGAAATAGAGGTGTCCTAACTCCACTGGCACCACTGCTAGACGAGGAGGTCATTGCACCACCCTTCTGTCACCATCACAGCTCCATGCAAGATCAGTGTAATAAACAGTCACCTCTCAGGCCAGCTGGGAGATGTCTAAATGGAATGCTGGCAAGCTGGTTTTTAACTTCTTGGATTGAAAAGTCCAGTTATACAGCACATCCAGGAACAATGGATCAATGTCTTTCTGAATATTCTACAGACTTCGGGATACTAAATTCTTGTTCCAAAGTATTACGGAATTATTTTGTGGCCTTAGGCATATACAAGGTCGCAGAATTCTACTTAGGTGTGATGGAAGGGCTGCTTTGCAGAGTAAGAGAAGATCCAGCTCAATATTCTCTATTAGGTTTCTGTTTTCTACAGATAGGTTTATATTAGTACAAATAGTCTCCTAATACTTGAAAAAAGAATAAGGCACCAAATATATAATAAATTTTTCCTGAAAGAAACTGATTAGATAAGTTTCACAGTCAGTTAAGATGCTGCACACTCTCACTAACCTTACGTGCTTAGAAAGGTTTAAAGATTCATCCTTTTGGAAACAAACAAATAAACAACCCCCCTGTCACTTCACCAACTCTGAAAACTGGTTGTGAGAAATATTTTCAAGTACAGTGTCTAATACATCACCTGCTCTTTTTCTGCATGAAGAGTAAGAAAACTTGATTTGAAAAGCGCCGGTAGCCCCTTTCCCGGGATGTTCCTGGGATATTCCCGGGATGTTCCCGGGTTCAGCACCTCGGCCAGCTCCGCGCACCGCCCGGGCGGCGGGGACGCCGCGCAATCCTCCCGTGCGCCAGGGCCAGCCCCGCACCTGGCCAAGGCCGTGCCACCGCCACCAGCCGTGCCATTGCCACCAGCCCTGCCACCGCCACCAGCCCTGCCACCGCCACCAGCCCTGCCACCGCCACCGCCACCAGCCCTGCCACCGCCACCAGCCCTGCCACCGCCACCAGCCCTGCCATTGTCACCGCCACCAGCCGTGCCATTGCCACCAGCCCTGCCACCGCCACCAGCCCTGCCATCGCCACCAGCCCTGCCATCGCCACCGCCACCAGCCGTGCCATCGCCACCGCCACCAGCCCTGCCATCGCCACCGCCACCAGCCGTGCCACTGCCACCAGCCCTGCCATCGCCACCAGCCCTGCCACCGCCACCAGCCCTGCCACCGCCACCAGCCCTGCCACCGCCACCGCCACCAGCCCTGCCACCGCCACCAGCCCTGCCATTGCCACCAGCCCTGCCATTGCCACGGCCACCAGCCTTGCCACCGCCACCAGCCCTGCCATTGTCACCGCCACCAGCGGTGCCATTGCCACCGCCACCAGCCGTGCTATCGCCACCAGCCCTGCCACCGCCACCAGCTGCAGCCACCAGCCGTGCCACCGCCACCAGCCCTGCCACCGCCACCAGCCGCAGCCACCAGCCCTGCCACTGCCACCAGTCGTGCCATTGCCACGGCCACCAGCCTTGCCACTGCCACCAGCCCTGCCATTGTCACCGCCACCAGCGGTGCCATTGCCACCGCCACCAGCCGTGCTATCGCCACCAGCCCTGCCACCGCCACCAGCTGCAGCCACCAGCCCTGCCACCGCCACCAGCCCTGCCACCGCCACCAGCCGTGCCATCGCCACCAGCCGCAGCCACCAGCCCTGCCACTGCCACCAGTCGTGCCATTGCCACCAGCCCTGCCACCGCCACCAGCCGTGCCATCGCCATCGCCACCAGCCGTGCCATCGCCACCAGCCCTGCCCGCACAAGCCTCCCTGCAAGGGGCACGGGCCGAACCGGAGCAGAGGAGAAGGATGGGCAGTCATTGTGCCGCGTGTTCAGTGGTTCAGGCGGTGTCTGCACAGAAGGGTTCAGCTGCGGCCTTGCTCAGAAAACACATTTTTCATTCCTGTCGTGAGACATGTTTGGAAAAACTAAAATACTGAGCAACACAGGTGAAGAATGAGCCACAAAGAGAAAGAAACATCAGGGAGGCAAAACTGAAGGGGAATATAAAATGAAAGTTAATACTTGCGCTCTTTTCCTGCTTGTCACTCCAACACAAGAGCCACAATACAGTTTGTGCCTTTTTTAGAGGAAGTAACAGTAGGATATAGTGACAAGCCACAAGACAGCTGGAGGCAAAGTACCCTAGTACCTCATTGCAAGATGGACTTGATGAAAAAAAATAAAATCTATGATCTCAGTGGAAAACAGGGCAAGCTGTGGTTGAGAAATTAACAGTGCTGGACAGCACAACTAGTAAATGAAAGCTCCATATGGATCAGGTTGACACTAAAATAGGCTGGAACAGAGTCTGGCAAGCTGACTAAACTAAGCAAAGCTCCCAAGAAAAATATTACAAAAAAATCTGAGGAAAAAAAATAGTAGAAGAATTAGTAAATTTGGAGAATACAGAGACTGTGGGGCGTGAGGGTGGTTTGCATCCCTGGCATAAGAAAGAAGTACAGGAATTATATAAATGGAAGAAGAATTCATTTTGCATAAAGACTACCTAAAACCTAAATGTTGAAAGAGCTCCAAAAGAGATTAATATTGCAGAAGTTGCTCATGCAAAGCTGTGTGGGATGATGACAGAAACAACACCGTAAGTGACCTCATCTAGCATCAAAGAAGCTGCCTCTGGCACAGGAAATAAAGCAATTGCCTCTGAACACAGGCCTCATTTGCTCCTGATAAATCTTAACAAGATGAACAAACCAGGGGAACTTAATGGTATCTTCAAATAAGGGTTCCTACCTCCATATCTACATTTCAGGAAAGTTAACAGACTTGATATTTACTACTATAAAAACATACTTGATTTAAGTGTGCTGCATCTGGCAGGAAAACATTACTATTGCTAGAGCAGTTACTTGTAGAGTCTAGAGAGCAAGTGTCACTTATTTTATAGCCCAAGCATAGAGAAATTTTACTTCTTCACAGTTGGCCAATTGCAAAAAAAAGAATTAAATATTACATAACTAATTTCTAAATTCTATCTTTTAATTCAGTGTAGTCTTTAATTTGCTTGACAGATTTCTGTCTTTGCAAAGATGGCCCAGTGTATGGCATAGAAACCTGCATCAAGAATTTCCAGGCATTTCCCCCAAAAATGACAAAAAGTTAAAAGCAAAAGAGGTCATTTGGAAGGTTAAAAAGAAAAAAAACCCCACAGAATTCTGGTAGTACAGAAGAAAGGCAGTCCTACCCAAATTTGATTAAAGCTTTCGGCAAAGACTGTTCAGTACATATTCCACCTTCGAGGCAAAAATAAAGTTCTTCACTTCAATCAGCGATACAGGATAAGTTGAAATAAATTTCATTAATTGGATGAATTTGAAAAGGTCATTTCAAAATCACCACAAAGTAAATGGCACCACTTGGGCCTAATCCTGCCTTCATGGAAAGCAATGGTGTTCCTGAGCTGCCTCAGCCCTCAAAAAGAAAAAATTTAGTGTAATTAAGGAGGGTCACAATATGTGTTGGCAGGCCAGAACAGACTGTAGCCAGAGTTAAGTTTGAACCCCGGATTCCTTTCCTAGATGGAAAATACTAAATACTAAATTTTTCTTTTTTTTTTTTTCCCCTTTCTTTTCATCTCTGAATACAAAACTGTATTCAACACAGTAGTAGCTGAGAACTGATAAAACAGAGTCCCTTTCCATTAAAAAACCTTTTCAAATCTGTGAGAGTAAAACATGCTCAGTCATGTATGAGCAATAAACACTCTGCTTCTCTGTATTAGTTCAAGAATCTTTTCTGATTTACTTGCACATCTACCTGGGACAAACACAAGAAATCTTTCCAGCATACCCATTCCAGTAGTGCAAAGGTACACAGAATAGCAGCAAAATTCAGTCTTATCATCCACATCAAGAAAAAAATATTCTGGGGAAGGTATTACACCTGCTCACAGTGCTTGGTCCAATGTATACCAGTCTGAAACAGAAACCAGTAGCTCAGTTAACTTCCATATAGGCAGCTCTTCCTACTGCAGGGGACCTGAACTTTTGTTCATTATTATGAGTCTGCTTGCAAGAGGAACGCATGGACTGGGACATCCTCCCCTCCCCATCTTCTCTCCTGGACACCTGTAAATATAAAGACATCTCCTCTTGTGTTCTGTATTTGCTATTTCCTTAAATGATCTATTTCTTTGGGAATGGATAGTTTCTTATTTTCCTCTGTAAGAAGCCATGTGGGATGTATTCCAGGCTAAATAGCAAATTTACTCCTAAGAACAGAAACAGCAGTTTTTCCTGGCAAGGCGACTCCTAATGTGAGGACAGGACTCTGAGCTAAGTCAGAGCTTCCCACCTCTGTGCCACTGCCTCTCTTGTAAACTTTGCTAAATCCATTAATCTCACTGGATTCCCAGATTCTCTTTTTTTTTTTTTGTGCAAAGCTTCCTTGCCTCTGGGGGACACTGGGAAGACAAATTCATTAATCTGCAAAATGCTGAGAGGTCTGCTTACCATTGGTTTCAGATAAGAATCTCCATGAGAGTACATTTGCTAGAATGGGAAGAACATTGTTTGGTTTGGATCCCACATAAAGAATCTGAATTAACAGCAGTGATGAAGGACAAACCCCTCCAGTGGAACAGAGGAAGCTGCAGGAGGGAAATACCTGCTGAACTGACTCAGAAAGAGTTAAGTGTCTAATGGAAAAATCCCTACGGGTTTGAACTTAACGTGCAGTGACAATGAGGAAATCCATCTGGATGTAAAGCTGCAAGAAATGTGAGGCATCAAGAAAGGCAGCATTCATGCTTTCTGTGAGTTAGGAGTTATTGTATCCAGCATTTGTCATGATACCTTAGATAACACATAATTGTTCTCCAAAGGGTTCTCCACAGAGCTCGCATAATGAAGCGGGTTTCAAAAATGCTTAGTGGGAAGAGAAAAGGGTGTCTCATGACAAACATAAATGTTCCTTGTATTTCAAAAGGAGCCAGTTTCAGTAATTGAAATAAATTCTTCACGCTAGTAACAGGCATGTGAACAGACCAGATTGTATTTAAGTTCAGGAAGATAATCAGAGCTCCCATCCTGCCTTATTTTAGCTCCAGGGTGCTGCTCCGAGATTTGCAGACAGCCATGTCCAGTAGGAGCTTAGCAGGGTCAGCCAGAGCTCATTTATGGAAGAGCTGGGACTTAACAGCAGATGAGTCAAGAATCCAAAGTAAATTAATAAAACCAGTATGGAATCAGGTCAGGAACAGCAAAAACAAGGAAGAAGTTCATTTTACTTGCAAACATGTTTTTGGCAGTTGATTTTGTATCTCTGTGGTTTTGGGAGCAAAAAAGACTATTCCTTCTTTGCTTGCTTCCAGAATGCACCTGTTTGCAGGAAAGGGGATGGGAGCCATCAAAGCATCAGCCAGACCCAGCAAAGCACATTTTTGTAAGACTGGAAAAAAAAGAGGATAAACGAACACAACTCAATGAGAGCAGAAAAATGCAAATGACATTGTAGGAAATGGAAAACACTCTATTTAATAGATATTCATGCCAAGGCGATGAACTGATTATGAGGCAAGCTCGGGAGACAGTTCACCTGGACACACTGGAGGACTCTGGCAAGTCATTTAGTCAGCATTGTCCTCACCTGTCTAAGGGAAATAATTTTCTAGTGTTTCAAAGACACAGTGAACTACCTGACTTATATGTTGATACTTGACATGCTCTGAAACTCTATAATGTGCTTATTACCTTAACCTTTAATCAGGTATTCTATTAAACGTGTTTTTAAATAGTGTATTTTAGAGGGGAAAATTAACAAGTAAATAAAGTAGAAAATCAAAGTCAAAATCGGAACAAGCAACACACACTGGTTATTCCTTGAGGCTGCTCATGTTTTAAACACCCCCTCTCAGGGCTGCTCAGTACTTTCTGCTGAACACGGCAGCGTCCACTGGTGATTGACACTCAGCCATTACACAGTGCAGTTTTGTCAGCAGGAACTCAAGGAAAAAGTGAAGCTGAACACCTTTGGATAAGTGTGCACTCCTGAAAATGGCCATAATTTACTCAAGCCTCTTCCATTGATGCTGATAGGAGTAACATTTTAAGATAAGCCTATAGAAAAAAACTGTAATTTTCTGGTTTCATAAAAAATCCTTGTTTCTTTCCCTACTGCTTTTGTGGGAAGAGGAAGCCCCAGGCATCTGACTGCAAGCTCTCAGTCACCCAGTGACTCTGACCTACAGAGCATAATACAGAGCAATCACACCTCCATGGGGTAGCTATTCAGAGACATTCAAGCCTATACAGGTGAACTGGGTTCCTTGCATTTTTGGGTTGGAATTTTTTTTTTTTTCCCTCCCCTGTCTTTTCATCTCTGAATTCCTCAGTCTGGGCAGATTTTCTTTTCTCTTTTTCTTTTTTTTATTTCATTTTTATTATTTCACCTCCTCTTTGCCTTTGCCCCCCCCCTCAAAAGAACATCAATCACCACTACCAGTTTGAGCTGGGAAAGGAAGGCTACTTCAAGGTCACTGTGTAAAAAGCCCTAATGCTTTTCAGTGAAAGGGAAGGGAAAAGAGGCCGTAAGTGGCTTCCTGTTTCTATTCATTGTTTAGGGAAACTCCTTAGGAAGGAAGGAGAAAGTATGCATGTGGGGAACGCTGTATGGCCAGAGGAAGGGGGAAGGGCCATACACAAAAGGGCAGTCCTTAAAGACAATATCCCTCAAAGAGGAAAAACTGATTGGCATGCAAATAGATGAGTGTGAGTTGGAGAGAGATGAAGGAAACAGATGCAATTCCCCAGAGACAAGCAGCTCCCTTGAGGCCAATTGCCCGTGAAAGAGGCTGGCCATCGTTTACAAGGACAGATATTACAGAAGGGAAGTGAGGAAACTGCTACAGTAAATCCAGCATGTGTTCCTTCCTGGATTTTCTCCATGCTGCCAGAGGAGCAGGCTGCATGGAGCAGCTGTGCTTCTGCTCAGACCTGACACGATCTCTCAAGATAACCAATGCTTCTGCTCACACTGTTCAGGTGGGTACATAGAGGAAAAGGAGCATGCACCATGGCAGAAACCTCATAACTGCCTTCCCCTTCCTCCTCTGCTTTTCTCCCCGTTGCATGTTGTGACCTGCAAAGGAGATGCTGACCCCAAAGGGGTACAGGCAGCAGAGGAGCTGACTGCCTTCAGCCACAGGCACATCCCTGAGCAGGGGATGGACATCCCGGTCCACTGCCCCATCCCCAAAACTGTTTCTGGTATCCAGCCCCCCGAACAGCAATTTCTGCCACCACCCTTGGGTTTACATGCCCTATTTCTAGTCCATATTTAAAATAAAACGATGCTAAACACACTTCAGTGTTGTTTTACAAGTGAGGAAGTGTCACATTCAGCCTTAACTGAGGGCTGGATTAGGATGCGCATACACAAGGATAAAGCCAAGTTACTACGCACTATTTCTTGTTAGCAGAATATTGTGTAATGCTGTTTTCCCTAGGTTTAGGGTTTTATGTTTTCTTTGACTATGTGGGCACAGGAGAGGCAAGAGAAGTGTCATATTTTTTATTTTTATATTGTTTACCAACTACAGACTTGCAATAGAGCTGTTATATATCATCTTTCAAAACACATTTTGAGTACTGTGGCTGTTGAAATATTAGTTTTCAATACCTATTCAACTACAGTCACTTACAATGACACTATTGTTCTAGGTACCTTACTAGTACAGAATAAAAGGCAATCTCTATCTCCAAGAATTTATATTCTACCGATTACACATAACATTTAGGCAAATCTTTTTAAAGAGATATTCTTATTTTATTGTTGAAGAATTTAGATGTAAGTATTTTTTCCTCAAATGAAATTCTTATACAGGAATTCCTAACAGTGCCATTAAGAGGAAACTGTTAAAAGAATACATTTATTTTTTTAATGTGAATATTCATGCACAGCTGTCGAAAATACAGATTGTTTTTGTCACAGAGAAACAATGCAAGTGATTAATAATGCGGACATTACTGAACTTTCATTTCCTCTTGAGTGCTGTGATGCTTGCCTTCTGATTCCAAAGTATTCCTACATTATGCTGCAGCAATAAGCCTCTCATCTTTAATTATCAATTCCCTCACAAAACCAGAGAGGTAAAACGTATCCGAGTCAAACAATGCCCGCCAACTGCCCTATTGCACCGTATTTCAGGGAGTCTGTGGAGAGATTGCAACACAACAAGAGAGCTAAAAAAAGCCAACCCTGGAACCTGAGATAAGGAAGCACTGAGAAAAACAGCAACCACAAGTTCTCATGGGATGAGCCTTGGCTGACGCTGGAGCAAGAAATACATGAAAGAAACAAGTGAACCGCACCCATGAAGTGACAGCTTCTGTTCAGTGATAAAGACCCAGATAGGCTCTTGCAAGCTGGGTCTCTGCCTTGGCTATTTATATCATTCAAATAGGAAAACCAACTAATATATATAAACAAGAATATTGGAGTCAAATGGTTGGTGATTAACTATTTAATCCTCTGTTATAGATTTTTAAAAAATGGCATACCAAGCACATTCTGTAAAAAAAAACTGCGATGAAACCATTTTCTGACTAAAGGCTAATAAGCACAGTAGTGCAAGATGATGGACACAGTTCAAATTTATAAAATTTTTAGTGTATCTCTGCCTCAGCAGTACTTTTGGCAGTAAGACAAAAAGGTCTTGCCACCTCAAGTTTGTATCAATTTAACACAGACAAAAACCCAAGCACTGTGCATCCTTGGTATACAGTAATAAAGTAAAAAATGATGGCGGGGATAAATGTTGAATTCTGATTCAACCTGAAACCAAAGCCAGGTTAGTTCCCTTAACTTTTGTGTTCTCTTTCCATTATAACTGTGCTCTTTTAGAACTTCTCTTCATTACCCCCTTGAAATTAAGCCACTTCCCAAGTGGGCTTCCTAGAAGCCTGCAAAAGTAAGTGAATAACAGTTCAACACACCTCTAATCTATGCTATTCCTCAAACTGGTGCACTGGGGTTCTATAGACAACCAAAGCACAAATCAAACTCTTATTTGGGATTGATTTCCCTTACCAATTCAACATCACCAAGTCTGTGAATAAAAGGTGCTGACCTCACTTTATCCCACCAAGTCTTGCAAACACAGCTGTGCAGGGCTCCTCATCAGGCCATACACACCTCCCATGGCTTTAAGGGCTAAATGATTCCATGTAAATGAAGATGTGTTATCAGTAAGTTTTTATGCCTAGAAAGATTCCTGTAGACCCACATGGGCCTATTGATGTTTGGTGGCGTTGAAAGCAAACTGAACTTTGTTGGAGAGTTCTTAAAAGGCTGTGATGAAAGGAGCTGACTTGGATTAGACATTTGGAAGGATGGGTCATGCTTCTTTGTTCCTACAGTAATGATTGTACACAGGACACACCTACTCTTTCATCTCTCCAGAGACAGGTGTTAACACTGCATTCGGCTCTGCTCTTACACGCTTTCTTCTGCTGAACCACCTGACCAGCCACATATGAACCTCTCAGTCATGCACTGATTTCTGTTTTGAACACGTAAGAGGCTTACGTGAAAAGACTGAACTGCACTTGAGCTTCACGGGCTTGCTCTGCCCTGTGCAGGGAGCAGGTGGGTTAAGTAGAACCCTGCACTTCCATGCCCACGATTCATGAGACAGAGCAGGAGAGCTCATCCCCATCTGGCACAAGATGTCCATCCATGCAACCACAAGAAAAGTGCACAAGAAGTGAGGTTCAGTCTTAAGAGAGTGGGAACCTAACCAAAAAAAAAAAAAAAAAAAAAAAAAAAAAAAAAAAAAAAAATCAAATCCAACAAAAATAAATCCAAATCTGTTTAGATCCCGTTCCAGGCACACAAGCATACTTACTGTACATCACAAGCAGATCTTTCTCTGGATATGGCTAGGTACGCTGCTGCTGCTGCCTCCAGAAAAACTCCACTCAGGAGTTAGAGATTTTGGAGATCTACCTTTAACAGCTGCATACGTTTGCTGGATAACGCAGTAAAATTAGAGCATTGACTATCTTATAGGGTGAAACAACAAAACAAGACAGGATTTGAAGACAGGCCCTTACAGCACAAAGAAAAACCCCCAAAAACCCAAAACCCCCAAGGCCAAAACCCCCAAAAAACTAGTGTAACTAGAAGGCATGGTCCAAAAAATGATGAAAACTGCAAGATGAACAGAATTGCAATGATGACACGATTTAGCATGTAGATTAATGCCTTCTAAACAGGACAGGATTGAAAGTCAATAATTCAGTTTATTGATTTTGGCAATGATTCTTATTTCGTTCATCTTTCAGCAGTATGAGTGAAATACTCTGTAGGATGCTACTGATGAAAAACAGACTTCATGTTTGTAACTTGAAAACTATTAAAAACAATGTAAATAAATTGAAATGAAGGCAACAATATAATGTCCTACACACTGTTCATCAAGGAAAGTTTCAAGCTCAGAAACTAAGGAAAACCATGAACCACAAATACTGTTTACAGCAGATCTGCTTTTGAACAAGGTAAGGCAGAGACAGAAATGTTACCTCCAGTCACACCTTTAAAATTCAAACTGTAAAGAACACTACCACTTCTTCCTTCACTTTATGCTATATACAAACTTTTCAAATGTTTGCTCTTTAAAGACCAAATTGGCAAAAATAAGCAACTTTTACAAATACACATGATGTATGCTTAAAAATTAAGAAGTTCAATTCTTCAATATGTATTGTATGGATGGCTCAACCATGGTATTTTCTTCATGCAATGTCTGATATTAATTCTAATCTCAGACTGCTCTCTACTGGTAATAAATTATGTTAAAACTCATTAAATATCTGCAATTCCAGAGACATATAAAGAACTACAGTTGGCACATATTCTGTCTTTGAATTGATGCAGGAATGGGGGGGCTTGAGAAGGCAACATGAATCTGAAATAAAGAGTAAAATGCAAATGTTTAAGCCAAAACCTTTTAATTGGCCCATCATGCCCTTAATACTGCTCCCACTGAACTTGGGACACAAACACACAGCTGACCCAGGCTATTTAGTAGGGGCTTGGCCTTTTGAACGGAGAGAATTCTTTCTGCACTCATGCAGGATGGGACTTGCAAGAGGCAAAGCATGCAGGCTGCAAGTGGAGAACGGGGACAATTCAGTCCTTGTGCTACTTCAGCTTTTCTTGAGTGCCAAAGATGTCTTTATGATAGCTTTGCTACAACTACTGGATGCAAAGTAATTAATTGTTTTCTTCTCACAATTTCATACCTTAACAAGTTGTCCCATAACACTGGGAGGCACCAGTCTAAACGTGCAACAGAGGCCAGGTACCCCATACTGCAGCACTGCCATTTCCCTATGCCATAGGTATCATGTTTGATAATAGCAGTAAAATACACATTCTGATCTTGCTTCTTTAAGGTGGTGAAACTCCTCTTAAGACCTCTGTGAGGTGCACATGCACTGAACCTCAGGGAGCGAAAACTGGACACTGTGGTTTGTTTTTCTTTACAAGTAGTCAGACTTCAGGCTGTGCTGAGGTCCCAGCTTTGAACCTCTCTAGTTCTTGAGGCAAGAGCTCTTGACACACACCAGGCACAAATGCCAGCTGCTCTGGTTCTCATTTTCTCAGACCAGCCTCCCAGAAAAAACCCAACCTCACAAACCAAAACAAACCCCAATTACTATTGTGGGACAAGTTGAAGTCCTTTCCCTTTGTCTCTACTTCCCACTTACTCGTCAGAGTTTTACCATATCACCCTGCCCCTCTTTCAAACATCTTTTTCTTTCCTGGCACAGATTTACACGGGAAGGGAAAGAAGTTAATGCCAGGGATTAGTCACCCTGTTCAGCACAGCATGTGAAAGCATTGGCCCAGATACCTCTGTTGTTCTTCTTTGTGTCCTGTGCCACCTGTTGCTTATTTTCTTTTCCACATGTTCTTCAATAACTTCCCAGACTTAACTCTGCTCTTGATAGAGTCATAATTTACCTTCAGTATTGTGGTTCCACCCACCTCCTCCAGCCCCAATTTTTTTTGCTGGGATGGTTCATTAACCAGTTTTTAACATTGGTACATGCAATATATTTTGTTTCGTTCATCCTTAAAGCCTGAATCTAGTAGTAGTCATTAAGTAGTCATTAAGAGGAACTGAAATCTAGGATTGGAAACAAAATTTTAAAAACTAAAAAAAGAAAAGCAAATATAGCAGGTCAAAAAATAGAGTTCTACACAATCTGGGGCATAATAGAAGTAATGATCTGTTTCCAGCTTCTGTGTCAAATTATTCAAGTGTGATAATTGTTTGCAAACATAAGGAACGCATGAAGAAAACTCTTGTAGAATTGCAGAGTTCAAAAGTATCTCTCATTTCGGGATCTTGCTTCCATTGAATTGGATTCAATTCATTTCATAGTCTAGCAAGAATGTTAATGAACAAAATCTGAGTTGCTCCATGACTTTAGAATAATTTAGACAGTGTCTGGGACCTTCTAAATCTGTGAAAGGCTCCCTCCAAACACCACAGCATTGCATGTAACAACCCTTTCCAGCAATACTGTTAGAAGGATGATACCAAAGGAGCCCCCTACAGCTGACAATCTCCAGAGCTGTGCTGCAGGACCCCTTGGGCCATGGTCCATGACCCCACAGTGGGACTCTTGTCCGTGTTCAGGGGCCCAGAGTCAAGGCAAGGTCTTACTACAGACCTGAAATGCGCTTCCTAAAAGGGAAGTCATGGAATTATAGAAAAGTTTGCTTTGGAAGGGACCTTAAAGATCACCTTGTTCTAACCCTCTTGCCGTGCACACCTTCCGCTATCCCAGAGCTCAGAGCTCCGTGCAGCTTGGCCTTGAACACTTCCAGGGATGGGGCAGCCACAGCTTCTCTGGGCAACCTGTGCCAGGGCCTCACTACCCTCACAGAAAATACTTTTTTCTTAATATCCAATCTAAACCTACTCTCTGTTCAGTTTGAAGCTGTTCCCCCTTGTCCTGTTGCTTCATGCTTTGTAAATAGTCCCTTTCCATCTTGTAGTTTCCCTTCAGGTACTGGGAGGCCACAATTTATGTTTCTGGCCACTGAATTTTAGAGGATGGATATACAGCAGCTATCACCCTGCCAAAGCAGCTTGTCCCCAAACCCTTCCTCTAGTGTCAATGTGGGAAATTGATGGTTATTTCAAATTTCATAGACAATGCAACATTATTTACTGAGCTGCTCAGGAAACATGGCAGTGTAGAACATTCATCTCAGCACAGAGTCACACAGCAACCTATCACAATTCCAATGAAAAAGAATGCACTGATGAAAAGATTTAAAAACTAAATAAACCCTCAAAATAAGACCAAACTAAAAAAAAACCCCAAAACCAAAAAAAAAAAATCCCCACAAAAAATAAAAGGAAGTAAAAGATGAAACCCAAAAAACCTCTAAGCAAACTCCAACTTTCCCCACCCCCCAAACAGGCATTGTTCCAACCATCAGCCAAACAACTCAGGTTGGAGAATTTACTGCCCAATTATTACGTGACCAGTTATTGGATAGAGTTGACAAATATTTCCTCCTTTTCCTTTGCTTCAGAGTTGGCACTGCTCTTCTGCCTTTTGGAAGAACAGGAGCTCTTGCCAGACTGCTTGGCACTGCTCTAATTGACAATTTTAGGGCAGTAAATTAGAAGGGTTTTTCATGTTGTTTTACTTCTAATTTTAATCAGACATAGAACCACTTGGCACACCAAGCTGCACACTCTTCCGTGCAAGTTCACAGTGCCTCCATAAAAATACCCTCATTGAAATGTAACTTAACTTTAAAAGAGTCACACAAAAGCAATGTGCTGACTAAATGCACTAGTACGGTGCATTGAGAGACTGTGAATTCCAATTTCAGCCATGCCAGTCATTTGGCATTAAAATATGCACCAGCTGTGAGTGTTTGGATCTCGATAAGTCAGAGTGTGCTGGAAAGCTGACAAGATACTGCTGTGAAAATGTTTCCAGCCCCTAATCTCGGCTGTCTCCTCTTTTTCATATTTTGCTACCCATGTTGGTGTATAATATAGGGAGAAAAAAAAAAGCAAAATCCAAGGAAGATGTGCATGGGCTGACACCAATATTTATAGAATTTGTAAGATAGTGCTGCCACTCACACAACTCTGGACTCCTCTTCGATGAGTGGTCTCTGGTCAGCCTTTCTAAATTGCTAATTTATTTTCCTTATGTGAGAAAGAGCCCTGTATTAGGAAACTGGGATATGTAACATTGCTGGGACAGGGAGGAATAGTGGGATTGAAATCCACAGAGAGTCTTTCAAATTGGGACACTTGCTGCTGTCAAAAGAGCTGAAAAATGAGTCTTGACAAGGAGGTATTTTTGGACTGATTTATCAGTAGAGCATATCATTCTGTAAACTCCTTTTTGAGCAAATATTTCTTTCACTTCTCTCTATTATTTATTCATATCCACATTAAATCTCATACACAAGCCACCAGATTCTAACCTGCTGAGGAGGGCAAAGCAGTATGCTTCCCATCTGTTCTGCTCAGCCTACAAGATGCTCTGGATCTTATCCTGCCTTTCTAGAAGGAAAATCTTCCCCCTTTCTTGCAATCATCTTCCCAGCCACAAAACAGGGGTAGGTAAGGGTGAGGAAGGCTGTAAATTCACTTCAGAGTCTGAACTTTCTGTAGCAGAAAGCTGAAAAAGGACAGCCTGAAAGCAACAATCCATTGCTGGGTTTCAGCAGTCGCAGCTGCTCTGAGGCGGAGCTCGGCGCTCTGGAGCTGTCAGCACACCATCCTCCTCCTCCTCACTTCCCTGCTGGCTTCAATGGATAAAGGAGAGGACAACACACAGAACTGGGCAGCTGGCAGAGAGCAGGAACCCCTCAGCCTGCACCCCGACCTCCCTCCCCTGCTGCTTTGCAGGTGTCAGGTGTGAAGGAAAGGTGAGGGCTGGTGAGAAGGGCTGGGACAGCCCTGCCCGGACCAGGGACATTCCTGCTCCAGCCACAGGGGAGGGACAACCTGCAGAAGGGCAGGGGGCTGGCACAGGAGCGACAGGGCTTCCCTGGGCCTATGTAACACACATTTTTTACTATCTAGATCAAATTCTCAAAAGCTATCAGGATTCTAGCTTTAGCTCAAGGATGTTTTAGCAATGTAAAGTCCTCATAAACCCTCTAGCCTGGGGAGAGTTTCATCCATTAAAGCAAGACAGAGAAGTATCAGAATCACACATTTATCCAAAGGTGCAACTACAGTCCCCCTGCAGAGCCATCCCCTGGTACTGCCATGAACTCAGCTTCAGCTGGGAACACCCCCAGCCCTACACACACACGGTATTTAATATCCATTAATGTTTTATCCAAATCGTAAGTAGAAGGAAGATACTAATTACAGAACCTGGTATTAAAGAGAAACTGCTGCAGTAGATCCTTTTTCCCCAAATGAGGTCTTCAGGGGAATAATATAATTAAGGTACATGCAAAAAAGCCTGTGAGCTAGCCAAAGCAGTGTTTTATAATCAAAATACTATTCCACAAATGCAAAGGTCACCTTACCTAAAACTGAGCAAAACTGAAAAGAAATAATTTGCTAAATCAAATAAAGAAGTGTTTTGGTTTTTTTTAACTCCTTCTCAAAGAAATAAAAAATAACATACATGTCTTATGGCCAAAGTATGAAAATAAAAAAGCAATCAGGTGCAATAGTTAAATCCAAAGGAGTTTCCCATTTCAAGTCAAGCTCACTGCAGGGAAAACAGAGCAAACTAATTACGATGTAAATCCACAATGAATGATGCAGAAATAGTATGCAGTGTAAACAATAATTTTGAAATTCCCAGTTTATATCAGCACTGATCTGTTTTATACACTCCAGAAGCGTAACTCAGAAAAGATATTTTTGCACTAATGAGAGACTTCTACTTTTTAATCAAAGAATAAATTAAAGCATTTTCAAACGCATGCCAGCCTCATTAATTAGTTCCATTAAAATGTAAAAGATGAGTACATACATGTGCCTCACTTTGTGCTTGCATCTCTTTACCTTAAATATCCTATCATGTATTATTACAAGCTTGGCTGGAAATAATATCTATTATTAATATTCCTTGATACCTCTCATTAGAAGATCCTGCATTCAATTGTTTACAATTTATCTCAATTATAACTATTTGGGCTGAAGTTTTCACAGTGAGCATTTTAGAGAATTTCAGCCAAAGCGCTGCATTTTCCAAAGATGAAATAAGGGGAAATAAACAATTTAACCTGTAAAAAAACTAGCAATTTCTTCTTCAACATTAAAAAAAAAAATTCCAAATGAAGCCACTTCATTACAAAACACATTTTGTATATGGTTTGGAATCTAAGAGAAGGCTGCTTTGTGCTGTCCCTATGAAAATCCATTGGCATTTAGGAAGTTAAAATCCACTCTGCTTTCCACAAACCAATTTATTCATAAAAGGATAGTCAAGTCTTTCAGCTTCATTCCTTGATTGCACCAATCTAAAAGTGAGAAAGAACCAGGATGGGGACTCTGTTGAGTGTCCACCCAGATCTAGTGACTTCCCCTATGGGCTCCTGCATCCACCAGGTTAAAAGCTCCATTTGCTCGTGACAAAGCTCATATCTCCCCCAATATGTACCCATGCAGAAGGTGATAAACACCATCTGGGCAGCTTCCCTTAGCTGGAGTGTGGGAGATCTCTGTGGGTTTAGGCATTTCAGCACTTTTAAGCACCTTGCACCTCCAGCAGGTATTAGGACAATGCCTCAGGAGAGAATTGCTTTATAGTCAATTCTCTTTCAAAAGCTGGAAAATCACCCAAATCAAATACCCACACGCCATTTTCAGAAATGTTTTTGGATGGCCACACTTATCACTCAAGAGTGAGGAAATGCTAAATAAAAGCTTCTTTCTGCAACTGTAAGTCATTCCTCTTTTTGTAAGAATTATCCTTGTCTTTCTATTTTCCCCACAGGGCCAATTTCATCCAGTGCACAGCAGGAATCACGTTCACTAAATGAGCAACGATTCAATAATTTCTCCTTCCGTCACTGTTCATTACTGGTCTAGACCCTTACTTTTTGCATACTATTTAGTCCAAGTTCTAAAGCAGCATTGTTCCTGTGTTTTCCAGTGCAGTGTCAGACCATTTCCAATACACCAATTGACTTATTTTCCCAATTTCCCTGCAAGATAAGGGGGTTTATTGTCTCATCTAGAAATGGAAAATGGAGTCCTTTTGTGTATGGCATAAGCTGAAGGTGGAGTTTCAAAGTAGAAGCCAAGTGAGTACAGGGGAAAAAAAGCCTGTTTAACTCCTGAGAATGCTCACAAATTGGAGAATTGGATCCATGTCTAACAAGCGACTGAACCTGCAAAGATGCGAGCCCATTACTGCAGACACAAGATGCCAATAGCACTCACACACCAAGCAAAGAGCCTGCTTTGCAAAGCTCTGCCAAACTGTAAGGACACTGCTCACTGGCAGCAGGGGAATGTACTGATGCTCCTTAAGGGGCAGAATACAGAAAATTGCACAAGATCTACTACAGCCTGAGAGACAGCATCTGCCAGCAAACAGCCCTTTGCACCCAAAGCCCTCAGCTGAGCTTCCAACCAAAGGGCACCAGGGTGGTTTGGTCAATGCTCAGTAGCCTGGCCTAGTTGTAGGTGCATGTTCCAATTAAGGTCACTTTTGAAGGCAGCCCTGGATGCTTAGACCAAGCCTTGCTGCAGCTCCAGAGCCCCCTGGAGCAGCTGTGGCTTTCACAAGAGGCAATTCCATTAAACAGCTGTGAACAGAACAAGAATTTACTCTGCTGTGACTTTATTTTCTGTGATTTTATCTACTTATCTTTACTGAATAAAGCAATTTGGGTCTGATTTTACTGTCTCATTGGTCAGACTAACAGGTGTCCCAGCTGAAAGAGTTATAAATAGATGCATGTTTCCTCTAAAACTGAAGGAATGACTTTTTGGTTCTGTATCAAACAAAGGGACTCTTTAGAGAGGAAGAATCAGCAAGTACATGTTTGTTTAACACAGTATTAGCACTAGACATTAACATATAAGAGTGGCAAACCTGGCCCACTGTTACTGTAAATGTAGAAAGCACGTGAAAATGAAATTTCTCTGAGTGAGTGTACCAAACAGTCTCCTTGAGATACTAAGCCCTATTCTGTGTGAGCTGACAGTACTGCCACATTCACTGCATGCTGACAGCTGAGTTAAGAAGTGTAACAGTATGATACAGAGGTGTCAAGATTGCTGAAATTAATACTGGGATGTGCAGTGTTCAGCTTGTTGACTCAGCTAACTTAGGTGTGGTGGAGAAGCAGTATCATGACAGTAGAGGCACTGCAATTTAGCATGAAGTAAAGCTATTTCTTTTTGGAAAGATTTCTGATGCTTTCTTAGAAAATATATATTTTATACTAGACTTTTAGCTGAAGATATCAGTTTCCTGCATAGGCATATGTCTGTTATTACAAATGGGGAAAATGTAGCAGAGATGGAACGACTCAGAAGGAGAGCAGCCAAGTGAATGATTTAGGATTCTGAATTACAGTGCTCTATCCCCTTTCCCCCACTCTAACCAAGAGACACCGATCCTTGGAAGACAAAGGGTTTTTACTCTTGCAATAAGTGGTATTCTTTCAGATCCCACTTGTGCCACTGAGCTGTACAATGACATCACTCAGAACCAGGTGTAAGGCTGGGGAGAGGTTCCAGAGCCCCCTTTATCAAGAGAGCACATGTCTGCTGCCTGTTCAAGGGAGAGGCTGCTCAACACAAACAATTGAGGACATGGTTTCTAGCTGAGCAGTTCCAACACCATCCAGCAAACAGCAGCTCTCTGCCACACGCTGTCAAATCCCTTGCAGTGGGGGTTGCAACAACCCCTTACATACCCTGTTCATCTCTCCTCAAGCATTAAGGTCCTTTCACCCTTAATCTTTATAGGGTATTTTCTCTCTTTCCTTTTCCTAATTTAACTTAGTCTGATGTGGGAGACTACTGGGGTATCTTGAAGTCAGTAAACACACCTGAGTAATAAATCTGTTGCTCTGAACCACATAGTAAAGACAAAACTGTCTTCTACTGAAATTGTTCCAATATAGGAGAATCAAAATTTGGATCTAGAATTTCATATTATTCTTTTTGAGAAGAGAGGGACATTTCTTGTTTTACCCAGACAGCTGCTATATGCTTTGCATTTGCTTCACTTTGGGGACCTTGAAATCAGCCCAAATCTTGGGAGGTTACCAGAAAGCTCAGACATCATGACAATGAGCGTGCTGAGACACTGACATGGATACCACGACTTCCTGTGTCAACAGTGGTCCCTCACATCCAAGAACACTAAATTCTTACTGACTCAGCCTCGTAGTAGGCTGTATTTTAACGACACTACCACTAATCCTGACCCCACTGCAATGAGCTCTGGTATTTCCTCACCGGATTCTGAGCACAGCTGTGCAAATGACAGATTTCCCTAGAACACCCATAGTTTGGAACACCCTGGTGGGGGGTGAATCACCTCAGGCTGAGAAAGAACTGGATGCTAATCTCTCATAGTCTAGGTATGTGCTCTGCCCACTGGCTATTGCTCAAAGTGCTCTGCTCAGAACCTCTGCTTCTGGATCAAACAGGGGAAGGGGGGAAACAGCCTGTTCTCAGGCTTCATCACTACCCACTGATCTCGGGACAGCTCACCCAGAATTCATGGAGTAAATGTCAATCTTTTCCTTAGTCCCAGCAGCATTAATGTAGTCTTTGTTCAGTGGTGTTGTAACCTCTGCAGCTCGTTACTGCTCCAAAACAAGGCCCTTGCTCCCTGATCTTGTATGCACCAGAGCTGCTGACAGCACTCCCTTTAGCGACCCAGGGACACACTAAATCATTGTGTAAGTTCTATATTTAGGGTGTCCATGGAACAGGATTCCAGTGGAACAAGCAGCAGAGGGTTACGCAAGTGCAAGCCATAAGAGATGTGCCTTGCTGCTGCCACTCAGGGGAGTCTTGTGCCAAAACAACACGAGAGCTTTTGACGCAGAACTGGAACCATAATTTTTTCAAAATAATTCCATTTTTGCCACTTTTCTTTCTTACTCTATGAAGAGAACACATTCCACTGAGAAACTCTGAGAATTGCCTCCAGAATATGTATTCCATCAGTCATATTTCTCAGGCTAAGCTTAAGTCAAGGATGTAACCACCAGAGAAAGATCAGTAGGGCTGGCTTCTATTAAAATTAGAGGCTTACTTAGCCTGACCAGGTACATCACAAATGATAATGCAGACTTGATGAAGACAACACATTAATGCAGGGCAGTTTTAAAGTTAATGTGACATGAAGAAGGTGTTTGGATTCTTGTTTCTTCTCTAGACAGTCAAAGACAGTATACCTTTATATCCATCTATGCCTATCCATCTATGTTCATGTTCAGCTTGAATTTTTCTTATTGGTTTAAAATATTTCACTGGGATACCAGTTACAGCAGCAAAAGGAAAATTACCAAATGTCTCAAATCTTTTAGGCAGCCACATACTTAAGCTCATTGTAACATGTATACAGATATTTACATTCCAGGCTCTACAATGGCCACTTTATGGTTTTAAGTGCATATTTCCTACAGACAAAGAAATTCGAGGTCATCAGTTATTACATTCATGTTACCTGAACATCTTGCATTTTAGTAAAGTTTCCATGCACAAGCAATATTAACATCTGTTTCAAGGATCTCTGCTGGAATTGTAGCTTCACACAGCCAAATTGCCTATGCTTCCACCAGGGAAATGGCTATTTATTTTATGCAGCCATCTGGGCTCTAAATACTATGTTTTGTCATTTGTGGTCTTGTTTTCCAGGGTTTCTTATATGAAAGTTGATTTCTTCATAACTTATTTCTTCTGTAAATGATATTTTTTTAGTACTCAAACTTGTGAATGAATGGTTCATTAGAGACTTACAACACCAGTGTCAATTCATAAATATTTTGGATTGAGAGCCAAACCCTAATTGCAGCAGCTTTGATAGCCTACACTTTTTTTTCCTGTGGAATCATATGCAAATATAATCTTGACAAGCCCATCTCCCAGTTAAATTCTGCAACAACATATGTCCTTCATCTAATATCTCAGGATGATAGTGGTCAAGTTGTTTGAACACAGACCCTTGTGGTCTCAGAGCCCAGACCCCATCATTTTAAACAGAGGAGTTGATGGTAATGACTAACAGCACTAGCAGATTTTCACAAACCTCTATCTACTAAGTATTATTTTTGCTTGGATTATGATAGAAATACAAATACTTCTTCCTCTCCTCATATTACACCTTTCAGATGTCCTCTTAATAGATTTTAGTACCACATCACAATCAAGAAAGTACCAGGTGTCTTGGAAAGCCATTTAGAGAAACTGTAAGAAACCCTGGGTCAGATGAGAACAGCTGACTTTTCCAATCCTGCTTTGCTGTAGTCACAAACTGGTTTGTGATCCATCACAGAGCTCACTAGCTGACAAAAGGGAACCAAGAGCAGGACTCCAAGCCCCCTCAAATCTGCTCACTGCTCTCTAGATACACAACCAGCACTCTCTTTTTAGCCATGAGAGAGCTCTCTGTAAGGTAGACTGAATGCTCCACCCTTCCACACAAGCAAGCCAAGAGAACTCCCCTGCACAAGAGCCAATCCAACAGCAGCCCACCTTCTGTCATCCACATACACCTCCTCCCCAGACACATCCTCCACCAAGGGGGGGTTCTCTCACTCTTCCCTCGGTTGCCTACTCTGTCTAGGAGGCCACATAAACCAGCTGGCACTAACCAAGCTGCCCTTTCCTCTCTGGGAAAGGGATAAAGCAAGCACCAAGCTACCACCACAAGGAATAAAGCCATCAGAAGGAAGTGCATGGCTAAGCCAAGCAATATAAGCTCATTCCGTTTACTCTCCTTCCCCACCCCCCCCCTCTAATCACTGAGCAAAAGAACCAGCTCTATTCTCACTGCTGGGACCACAGCTCCTTCCCAGTCCAGTGGCAGCTCCAGTGACCCAACAGGTCCCCTCTTGACTCCCCCACAGTCACAGCAGGTTTCCTTACCAGCTCGCCCCCAGGGTTCCCATAGCAGAGTCTCAGATGCCTCATTCCATCAAGGAATTTATTCACAGTGCAATAACACAGAAACAGCTCACCTCAAGCTACCTGCACTAAATGTATTCCTCAACACTGCCACCTTTTATTATTTGTCTTACCTTACCCTCCCTGCACAATCCATGCTGTTTCTACTCTCCTACCTTGTTTTTTGCCTTCCTTTCACCCAGGTGCAGTGGCCTAATAATCAGCTTTATCATCTTCACCTGGATCAGTCAGCAAATGGCTGCTGGAAAACACCTTCCAGGCAGCAATCTCAATCTCTTCCTCCAAACTATTTCTTAAAACCTCTTCTTCCAAGAATACTTTTATATAACATACTTTTTTACAACAAACCTTCTGAGACAAGGAGGAGCCCATCACGAACCCAGAGAAATCTACTAATAGTAGGTTTTGCCTACACTGCTGTCAACAGGTGCATAGCATTTGTAAGGAGACAATCAAATCTGAAAGGACCTGAAACCCTTTTCAGCTGGTTGTTTGACTGAATGAAGAAATAATTACTCTTTCCTCTGAGGCTAAACTCAGGCAGACTGACAGAATTGTCTCCTTGCTCAACAGCAATAACTATGAGTAAAACAGGCCTAAGAGCTTTGACCCTTCAGGAGCCTTGTCTGTAGAGAAAGCTCTACCTCCCTTCACTTCAGCCTGTGACATAAACCCCTGGCCTGAGTACTTTCATTTCCCTGGAGTCACTGAGCCCAGGAAGTGACAGCTAGGAGGAGGCCAATGCAGGGTCAAAATCTAGTTCACACCCTGGAAGACAATTACCAGCCAGGTGTGGATGTGAAAGGCACTGGCTGGAGGGATGTTTGATGTGTGCCAGCATGAGACCTGGCTCAGGCACGTCCCATCCCCACTAACGGGGAAGCATGAGCAAAATTTCCTTAAAATAAAGAAGCAGAGAAGCAAATTATGAGACTCTGAAGCTGACTGCATATGGAACTTCAGGGCAGGACCAGATAACACCTTCCCTACCCTGTAATGATGAGTAACCCCAAATTTCAGTACAGATTACAGGGGCTTACTAAAGCAGTCTGACTACATGATGTACTCAGAATAATTATGATTTACCTATCTTGTTCATAGTGGTCATTAAGTTGCTATATCTGTAACTGGCTTAATAACAAGGTGAAGAGTGAATGGGGGAGAAAAAGTAATTTACTTGTCTCATTGGTCGTTGTTTCCTACACGACTGGGATGTCTATGTGGGGAGAAGCAAAAATGGAGACAGAATTGCAGCACAGAAGACTATATTTAAATAAGGGAAAGTGAGGTCTGTCCTTGTACTACACTAATGCAATGGTCTCCTAAGCGGGGTGCTTGCACTCAAGGGGGTACACAAGACAATTCACTGGAAGGGAGAAAATGGTTTTTACACCATTAAAATGAAAATAAAAACAACCCCCAGTGTTTATTCCATTTTTATCTCATCCTTTTTTAATTTTGTGTGTGTATTTTATAAGGTATATAATACATTTATAATTTAGAGGGTGTAGTAGTGTGGGTGCATGCTCAAAAACATTTTCCTGATAGGGGCACATGATCAAAAGGTTTGGAAACCCAAAGGACTGGTCTTGCAGGTAGCACCAGATCAGCTCTAAAACTAGAAGTAGTGCTGAAACAGCAAAGCAGCTGGGGCAGGTAAGGGGCAGGGGAGCTGCACTACTCACAATACTTGGGCTAGGACCTGAACATCCTGCCCTGAATATCAACCCACGAGAAGATCACAGTAAACTGAACAATCCTCTGGATGGTAAAGATACAATCATAAAACAAGGAAAATTCAGTTATTTGTTAATGCATCTTGCTGCTGTTCCAAATAATTGCATAAATGTGAGATTCATGCTGTAAGAACTCTAACCCATTTACAGATGATGTTTTAAACCTACCACAGTATTTTCTGCAGACTTTCCTAACTCAAAGCATGTCATTCAGTATGGGATGTATGCTTCTTATTAACAGCATTAAGCAAATAGAAAAGCAATTGTTCTAAGAAAAAAAGTTTGTTGAAGAATAAGAATATGAAAATTGCTGCAGTAGGTAACAATAATTCCTTAGGGTTTATCCTGGCATTCTTAACAGTATATATTACTTAACTGATAGATCATAACAGCTAATTTAGAGCTGTTAGGTCTATTGGATAAATATGTGGTCAATAGCACTTTAATGCACACCACTGTTACTTCAGACCATAACAGCTGCTTTGGAGCTGTCAGCCTAGTTTGTCACCATCTATTTTAATATGAGAAAAAAAAAAAAAATCCTGATTACTTTGTAGTTGCTAATGCACAATTTAAATTGATTGTTTGGTGCCATAGCTGAGCATTGTTTGAGCAGGGGAGGTGAAATACTATAAAGAACAGGTATCACTACCATCAGACAAATCACAGGAGACTCAAACTCAGAGTTAATAACAGAGATGCCTACCACGTGTGTACAGAGGACAAACAACGAGAAAAGAGAGGATGTGAGACAGATTATTTCTTTGTTTAACTCTGTACTCTGCTACTTTAAAAACCTAAGAGGAGCCATTAAAGCTATGTTTATCGTTAAAAAGCAATATCTGCTTGCTACCCCACTTCCCAGCTCAACTCCCTGCTGCCAGCCAGCTGGGAAAGCTCTGCTGGGAAAGGGGGTGCAGCCCAGCTCCTCCAGTGTAGAACACGTTTGGATCTAACCAGCACAGTGAGACCTTCCAGCAGAGGCATTCAGTGGAAGGAGGCACCTTTTCCTGTCTTCTGGCCATTTGGCACATTACATTCCTGCTCTGCCCATAAGCACAGACAGGTGGTTGAAAAGGTCAGAGAGGCGCCCAGCCTTAGAGATAAGAAATGTAGGGGTTCAGTTGTTTTTAAGCACAGGCAGAGGCCAATATAAATGCTCAGAAAACCCAGCTGTCTGTCTCTACCAGTCTCTGCTCAGAATGTGATTCTCTATAATCATGTCATTCAAAGAGACTTTTGCTAAGTACTGAGGGAAAAGTGGCATCCTTTGGTGAGGGGAGGAAAATGCCTGTTGCTGCAAGCTATCCATCATCTTC
This sequence comes from Corvus moneduloides, assembly GCF_009650955.1. Classification (NCBI taxonomy): domain Eukaryota; kingdom Metazoa; phylum Chordata; class Aves; order Passeriformes; family Corvidae; genus Corvus; species Corvus moneduloides. The sequence goes on from NC_045489.1 coordinate 14,383,601, forward strand.
AAAAAGTCCAAGATGTATTAAAGCTCCCTAAATTTTTATTCCCAACAGAGCAGGATAAGTTCAGTGTTTTCTTGACAGGCAGTCCTCCCATGTCAAAATCTACTTCCCAATACAGTTTTGGAGGGATTCACATGCCTGGTAGGTTGCATAATAAATAAACACCCATCATGTCTTTATCTGAGAAATATTTTCTTGCTGCTTTTTCTTTTTTTTTTTTCCTTGCACATTTGGGGAAAGCTATCCTCACACCCCCCATTCTCCCCTCCACCCCCAGCCAGGAAATAGTCATTTTGAGGCAAGACCTTAAAATTGATGATTTTGAAAGTTTTCCCTGTTGCCATGCTGTTCTGCTCCTGCATTCCTGTGGTGCCAACAGATGAAGTTGTAAGCCTGTTCGCCTCCCTGCATCTAATCCTGATACTACTTAGCAGCAGGGAAGGTGGGCAAATGTTCACTAGCAGTTGTTGGCAAAGAAACACAGCAGGATTTAAACTGGATGATGCCACTGCATGTGTAAAACAACCATTTGAGCAAATGCTGCTATAGCAGCATCTTTAACCAGTAAAACAGAATTTGCTGTTAACCTTTTGTTTTCTAGCTAGCTGTGCTGATGAGTTATGATTAATTGTAGTTATGTTTACAAAAAAACTCCAAACCAAAATGAATAACCAATTAAGCTTATAGATTGAAAAATAAGATAAATGTTTGTAGCAGTTGTGTGACAGACTTTTAGTAAGTTCATATATATCTAAAATAAATTGCAAAGGGAAAATATGAATAACATTCTGTTGCATTCTAGTGAAAGGTTCCATGCTATTTTTCACAAAGTCATTTTTCCCATGAACTTCCTTCTCCTCCTTTCCAGCTTGCACAGCCTGGTCTTTCGCTGATGTGCCCCAACCCCAGATTTTCATGGTTTAAACATACTCATTATAGCATTCTAGGACTGCTCTGAATGAGGATCACCATAACAGTTACATGCCATGCTTATCCACTACTCAAAAGCTTGACCTGGGTCACTTACTGTGACATCAAAACAATGGGTCAAGAGCACCCCAATTACTGCTTTTCCCCAGGCTCTCAAGTTTCCTTGCTTCTGACAATTTTTCATAGAGACCGTAAGAGCTCCTTCCTTCAAACTGAGCTCTGTCATTATTTAAAGTTACCACTTTGGTATCTGAGAAATATAAGTTAAAATATCAGCTGTCAATGCACCCCATGTTAGAACGAGGAATTAACTTTTCCTTGTCCTTCCTTGAAGATCAGGGGAAAAGACACACCACACACCCAACCACAATGGGCTTCTGCAGTTCATAAGGCCATGTTTAATTGAAAAAATTGCTTTTTGGCAACATTTCTGCCTACCTGGGGCATTTAACTGAAGCAGGGCTTTCCCATTAGGAAATGTATGCAAGAGCATTTTATATCTGTGCATTATCTTGCTGGATCTCCCAGCTGTGCCCTAAGTCCTAAGCACTGATTCTGTCCTTTGTGCTTGCTTAGATTTTCCATCCCTCATTTGCCACACACATCTTGTGTCTTAGAGCTGGATCAATTACCTTGAATACAAAAATGTTTAAAGCTTGGAGAGTCAGTAAAACCCTTAAGAGGAGCCTGGGCAAGAGCACAGTGCTAAATGGCAGGCCCAGCACATGCATCAGAAGATTCCTTTCTAAAGGAAAGTTGTTTTAATAATTTCATTTTGACTCAGCTGATGATCCACACTAGGTGGAATATTGAACAGCTGTAGCCTAACAGACTGAAAAATCACCTCCTTGAAAAGCAGGGAGATGGATGCAGCAGGACCAGAGCATCTGTAGCCACACTCCCCCGTAGAGGGAGCTCCCTGGAGAATTGCCATCCTCCTTCCCAGGTTCCCGGAGTGTCAGCTGGCACAGCCAAACCTTCAGAGCCACCAGGACAGAGGTGGTGGTTGATGCTACAGAGAAACAGCTGCTGCAGAGTGAAGCTCTACTGCACTTACCTGGACACAGAACAAAACACACACACGTGCTCAGAGATTTATCCCCTCGGATGGGAGATGCACACAGGACAGTGAATTCTGTGAGGAAGCAGTGCAGAAAGAAACATGGCTTTTGTGAAGGGACTTGGAAGCAGTACAGTGAAACTTAGAAGGTTAAAGCAGTACAGCTGTGGACAGTTTTCCCCTTTCATCTGGCAGAAACCATTTTTTCCCAGTGTTTGGTTAGAACAAAAAAGTTTTGGGGTACAAACATCAGAAGCACAATTGAATTAGACAGAACCAGTTGCTCCTGTGGGACCTTACAGGAGAACATAAAACACCTTTTCCAGGGAGCCCTTTACACTGCATTTTAGCTGTGCATCCAAGCCTAGGCCAGCAAGATCATAGCAACCATAACATTTAAAAATTACATCCCTTACATGGAAACATGCTGGGAAAATATTTGTTGAGTAAAGAAGTATATTCTTCTCCTGTATCTGCACTACCCGGCATTGCATGGATCTCAGCTGGGTAAAATAGGCCTCAGAACTGAACTTCAAGCCTTCAAAAATACAAGCACCCCAGTCAGAGAGATTTTGCTTAAAGACAATTCTCTTTTTGGCCTTGGGTTTTTGAGCTTTACAGTTCAAACCTATTCTCTCATTCCATTGTATTTATTTTTTAAGTTCAATTCTCATGACTTTGAAAGCTTTCTAAAGGTCAGAACAGAGAAGTACCAGATATTGCCACAATCACCCAGAGTGTAATGCAGTCATTTCATATTGCTTTAAAGCTTTCAAAAAAACATTGTGACTTTTCATCTCAGGGAATGTGGCTAAAGGTGTGGGTCAGTTTCAGAGGGAACAGAAAGCCAAATCCTTTGCCATTAGACATGGTGCAGGCTCTGGGTGATGAGATGAAAGAGCTGTCCTGCTGTTGAAGCCCTATCACAGCTCCCATCTCAGCATCCACTCCTGGACACAGCTATTGAGCACTGGGCCAAGTTGTTTAGCCTTGTATTTATTTAATCTTCCTGAGGATAAAGAGGGATGTTCCACCGAGAGCTCTTTTGTTTCACTCTCTATCAGTTCAATAGGAGAGAGAGCAGAGCTAAAGCCACAAGCAATGGTTTGTATATCTTGTAAGTCTTCTAAAGCCTTGTCATCATATGCTGTATTATGTTGTCTTTTTTACTGAGTGACCATTGCTCTATTGTACACCATCTGCCTTTTTGTGACTTGATGAACCACATAGTAAAAGGCAGAAATCAATAAAGTTCTCCAGAACCCAAAACCTTGGAGGGAAAAATGTTTTCCTGCAGCACCATCTTGTGGTCCCTGATTTTAGTACTGAAGATGTCCCTCCCTCTCCCTGGGCCTGGAAGGGCTTTCTGCAGACCTGGGAACCACACCCAGCTTTCAGCAGCTTCTTTTCTAGCCACAGAGGTACTCTGAGGAGCCTGGCAAAAATGATTGTGCCCTCTTGTAGCTGGTCTGGACCCTCATCGAGTTCTTGGAAGGGATAGAAGGGAAAAAGGAAAGTTGAATTTGGCTCAGCAACACGCAGCTTGATATACATGGTACAATCAGCAGCTTAGGCGCTGGGGAAAAGACATGTGTCAGTTAGCTGTGGGGTAACCCCCATGTTGAAATTGTTCTGTAATATGTTTAGGTCCAGGAGCACAAAAAAAAAGCAAACAAGAAAATATTATGCAAGGTGTCTGAATATTGAGTGGAAGCAAGCAGCCAATCAGCTGATCAAAGCATCCACCTTTTTGTGACATTGTCAGTACAGTTTGCATCGCAACCAGGCCTGTGAATAAATATCTGTGCTTTGACCCTAACGTGGCAATCTTGGCCTTCAACAGTAATGAAATAGCTATTATGACATCTTAGGCACAGATAGCAGTTATTTAAGCAATACCCATGGCTTGACAGCTACTGATTCAATGCACTGTCAAGCTAATAGAGAAATGAAAATGCAAAATCAGAACCTTTGTCTTTTCCAACTGAAAAGCAAAACTTCCAGCTTTTTAGAACACTTTTTAGAACAAAGCTGCTGCATGGAGAAGGAGAGGCCCCACGTTCATGCACTGTGCTCTCGACTGCTGTCCCACTAAGGGGAACACAACCCTGGCTGTGACTTTTTCTCACCTCTCCCTCTAACAGAACATTTTGCTTAAGCTCCTCTTGTTCTGGGGCTGCCAGATACAGTTACTGCAGATGCACTGATTGCTCACCCTTAAATACAGTTGTTTTATCAGAGCATGTCCCTTGTCAGGATGTTGTGTGACATTGGAACCACTTGTGCTTCCAATGACATGGAAACTGGAGGAATTTATTGCCCTTCAAATCAAAATCATGAAGCCCCACATGAAAGCCTAACTTTCTCTGGAGCACAACTCGCTCTCTGTAATCACTGGCCATGAGGATTTCTCTGGTTTGTCATGTGCACAGTTCAGCTGTGACAGTGCCTCAGAATTCACGTAGCAGGAAACTGTTTTTCCTTTGTCAAAATGTCTATATATATACTTCACCTTCCATAAAAATAGTATCAAAAAAGAGCAAATACACATCAGATTTAGAGGGCAAACAGTGCCCTATTCAGTTTCCACTGTTCTGCTGCTCCACATCAAAAATAGTGTAATACTTTTGCTTGCAAAATTTTAACCAAGTCATCTGTAACATAATGCTTGTGGCAACGGTTGCAATGTCAGGCTTTAAAGCATACAGTTACATCTGATCATCAGCAAGCACTCCAACAACTTCCTGAGATTGCCCATATGCCTATTCCACCCACATTACACTTGGATTTTAAGTGATCCCTTTTTTAGGACTTTAGGAAACTAAGAAAAATGTTTTAAACAGGGAATCTGAAAGTACAGTTTCTAAGAATCCCTCATAATATTTACACTCCAGCTTAGGACCAAGTCTCCACTCCTGCCAGTTGTAGCTCTTGGAAATTCTGCTACATGGACTTCACAGTTCCAAAGAACTATGACAAGCGATTGCGTTACTGTGGGTGATACTGACTTCTACTGACATTATTTTACCTACTCACTCTGCACTCAGATTTGTTTCTTTTATTTTTGTTACACTATGGGGAAATGGAAGAGAAATTGCATTTTGGAATCACCTACTTTGGGAGACAGGTCATCCTAAGATCAAAAAAATTTGTGTGGTGCAGCGATACCCAGCGGAGAGAACAACTCCAGAGACAACACTCCCGCAGTTTCCTTAAGTACTTTGCATTTTTGCCAAGCATATCTTTAAAGCAATTGCCCAACAACAGATTTCCCAAATCCTCTGTAGCCTGGTAAAGAACTGGCTGTTCTCCTCAGCAAGAGTAGCACTACTGTACTACGGGGCCATCCAATACAGAACCAGAGCAAGCTTCCTCTCTCCAATTTAATGAGTGACAACACTCCCTTAATCTTTTTCTAAGACTGACCCCTAAGCTGAGTTTGGCACATAACTGGTGTCTTTATGTCCCTCCACAGGGATGCTACTCTGTGAAAGGAACACTGACTTTACTATTCAAGGGTTGCCATAAGCAGTTTGCCTTTCAGTGTTACCAGTGGTTTTTTTGTACAGGAGGTATGGAACAAGTGCAAGAAACTAGAATGAAAAACTTTTACTGCAAAATCAATAGTATTATCAAGGGTTAACAACTTTGTATTACTTCAGTGCTAAAACAAAACGTGTCATTTTCTGGGAGATAGTCAAATAATCCTGGTGTCTTCTGTTTGATCTTCAGGATCAGGTGGATGTTCCTATACACCAAAGGGAGAAAAAAAATCCCAAACATGAGTATAACTCGATTTAGGGACACCTTTACATTTCTGCCAGATCAATACTATCCCTGAAATATTTCCTTGTTGTCTAATGACCTCCCTGACACTTTTTTATTTCATTGTGACGTTCAGTGGGCTATAGTTTGGCATGGTCACATGAAGTAAATAGCATTTCACTCTCAAATTACATTTATTTCAGTAGTCAATTGCTCTTCAGCATTCAGGAAGAATGCCAAGAATGCCAAGATGTGGAGCTATGGGAATGCTTCAGCTAAAAAGCACCCCTATCCATACAGAAAGGCAGGCTGTTCAGTGTCTGTAAATGGACCTGCCTCTCCTGAAAGTAGCAAACCCATTGCTTTTCCACTTTCTCATGCAACAATTTGCACATGACATAAGGAACACTGAAGTGGCAGAGGGCTTTAACCTCAGACTGTCCATGGCTCTGCTGTCAGCTGGCAGCCCAGGACAGCAATCAAATTCTTGCAAACTCATTACTTCTCCCACAGCAGAAAGGTGATCCCTGAAGGTGATCCCTGACAAGCAGTGCCTTTGGACAATGTCTACTGCACTGGGAGGCAGCAGGTATTGGGTAGTGCATATCTTTAGTATTCTACACAGACTCAACAGAACAACCCTAAACTTAGAACAAAAGAATACTCCGAAGTTAGTTTACCTTCTTTTTTTTTTGTCCTTTTGGTTCTTTCTTAAGTCAGTCCAGTAAATGGCGATGAATCTCTTCATCATGAGTCTTTTTCCCACGTGCTCTTTTTTCCCGTGCAATTTTCTGTACTTTTTTGCTTATCCTTTGTAAAGGATTGATACACGGACTGCAACATATTAAAACAGCTGAAATTGGTTGACTTCCAAGGTAGGAATTTAGAGAAGGTCACCTAGACTTCAGCCATGAAATCCTGGCTCCAGTGAAAAAACTCACAAAGCTATAGTTGACCTCAGGGACCACCATAAGACTCATCACCAGAAGAAAGATAAAGGTGAGGAAAAACATTTCAGTGCTTTTCCCATTTCTTACATTTTCTTCATGAATTTCACCTTCTGATTCATGGAATAATTTGGGATTGAAAATACCTTTAAGATCATCAGTCTCAACCATTAACCCAGCACTGCCCAGTCCACACAAGGCACACACAGGCCTGGGGCTCCCCTTGCTGCCCAGCTCCTCCTGGGAGAGGATCTCCTGCACAGGGTTGCTCGTCTCATCCCCAGCAGGCAAGGATGGGGAGACAGTGCAACCACAACCAGAATTTTCCCCAGTAAGAACTCAACAAAATTCTGTGGGCTGCTTGCTGCAGCTGTACTAGGGATTGGGCAGGAATGAACACTTTTCTAATTCTATTTTTAAAATCAACACAATATCATTCAAAAGTAGCGCTATTTAAGTGCACCTGCATTTTTCTAACCTTTAGTGTTTTAACCTGTCCTTGCATGTGGTTCTTAAAGCAGACTAACAAAACTGAGAGGAATAAGGTAGACTGGCACATTTAAGGACACAGCAAAGGTATCAGAGCACAGCTCTAGACAGGAGGTGCTGTGTTGATAGCACACAAGGGAAATTGCCAGTTGGCAGGGAACAGACGTGTAGATTCTGCTTCCTGCATGAAAAACACCATTGGAAGGAGGCAAACAGTTTGTCCATGGGGATGTGGAAAGTAACAAAGCCTCATTGGCTTGGGAAATTACTAGAGTTGATCAAGTGTGGCAATGAGAGGAGTACTCAGCTCCCTCTATCAATTTTACAGGAATTCCATGCTCCTACATTTTCTTTGTTCAGCCATGGTATAGAAACCTTGTAATTTACTTTAGAAGAGTCAAAGTGGAGTTAAACATTATCCCAAATTTCATCAGCAAAAGTTCTCTTATTTTTTTTCATAACTAGAGAACAATTTTCACTTTTGTGCACACCAGTTACAGTACAGATTTGGCACTGTACATAGGACTCTCTCAACGATGACTGTAGAATGTTGAAAACAAAAGAATTTGTATCCAAAGAGAAGGTTTTTGGCTTATTAAAGGAATGTTTTTCAAAGCTCTATCAACTGTCTCTAAAACTGTTAAAACTTAAAGTTACAGTGAGATTGGTTTGCACCTTTCCCAGAACTCAAATATATGATGTTGGAAATCTAAACCATTTAGCATCTGGTTAATTACTGCATTAAAAAACAAAGCAAAAAACCAAGTCATAGCAGAAGAGCAAAATTCCTAGTTTCACTGGCTATGAAAAAACACAGAAATGATCATTTAAACATTAATGTGAATTCTCCCAAAACGAACACATATTAATTCATTTTCCAGAAAATTTATGATAATTTCATGTTGATTCTTTGCCTCCTGTTTTCAGAGTCACTGATGACTCAGTGCAGCTATCTGTATGCTGAGCATCAGCTGTTGAGCACAGTGTAAGATGTAATGTGGAGATTTTCACAGCAGGTTTTGTCAAAATGTGGGACTCCACAGCAAACAGCCATCTGCTAAGCAGCCTCATTAGTAAAGTCTACGTGTGTGTGTATACATGCAAGTATATGATCCCACACAGACTACTATGTCTTAGCAGAGCAAAAGTTTAACACTTGGAGGGAAAAATCTTCACTAAAAAGACAATTCTGTCATATTAACCAAGTTGTAGCACCAACCATTCAATATGAACTACTACCCAAGCAGAATAAAGCATAGTTATGTTAATTCATTCCATCAGTTTAATGACCTTGATGTTGTGGAGTTTCCATTTTCCCTGTATCCTGAGAACACATACACATGCTGAAACTCTTCACAGTATCAAACACTAAACTGCTTGCAGCTCATAGGCTGTAATGTGCCCTATACATTAAAAACCCCACACTGCATGTTAGAAGCATTAGAGAAAATTAATTCCCAACTCCCAGCTCATCTCTCTTACTCTATTGAGGTCTCATACTTTGTTCTTCCCTTCCTTGTCTTACTGCAGAACTCCAGGTCTATCCTGGAGGGGTCTGCTTTCGTGTTTGACGTGCAACTTTCCAAGCAAGTGAAGTAAGATTAAGTCCAAGTCTTTTATATCCAGGTCTTTAGAAAGAGTACTGGGGCATTAAATAACCTTTTTTTTCCTTAAGACAAATTGACTCTCTGTTTTATGTAGCTTCAAAACAGAAGGACTCATCTTTTATGTTTGAACATTAGTTTCCTGCCCTTTTTTTCCCCAATCTTTTCTCCCCTCACCTACTTCAAAGATGTCAGTTCTCCATATTTTCACCATTTAGAAACAGTAATTCATAAATTTGGTCTGCTCTAACACTTACCTTCTCTGCAAAAAGGCACAGCAACAGATTGGTAGAAACCCCAAAATCAAAAATCCTCCTCCGGCAAGCAAAACCACTCGAATGGCCAGCTGCACATCTGTAGAGGCAGCAGAAGTTTGCATTAGTTCTGAATAATTCTGATACAGGCACTGAGGGTCAGGTGACAGAATCAGCCTCTAAGACAGACATCTTTACTGCTATGAAGTCACAGCCATGTTGCTACTTAGCTCAGACAGATGATTTGTCAGCAAAGCTCTGACAGCACTCACACCTTAAGACACACTCATACCTGAAGACTTTAGTAAATGCCAAGGAAAATTGCCATCTCTCAGATGAATTTAAATTTGGACTCAATGATCACAAGGGTCTTTTCTAACCTAAATGATTCCATAATTCAGCAGCAAAACGGCAAAAAAAGTAGGTGTTAGAAATGAGTTCAGATGAGAAAGAACCGGTCTCAAATTTCACTTGAGTTTGAAAAACAGAAGTGTTTGTTTAGTTTCAGAGGCAAGCAGGGTTTGAGTGAGCCCAGGACACAGGGCAGGGTTGAGTGGGGGTAATAAATAACAGTGAAGAAAAACAATCAAAGTCCCTTAGCAGCTGCTTTAAGAATGGAGACAAAATCTTTCAAATGAATTCTGTTTATCTACTTCAGTTCATAGCTTTTCTAGCATTTTCTTAAGGCCTTATTTTATTCCTAGTGAAATTCAAGACAAACCTGCCGACGAGAAGAACCATTCAGTATGCAGCCTGTGACCAGCTTACAAGCACAACTGCCATGAGTTTAATATCTGCTAAGTGCTTCTGTTTTGTCAACAGATTGCTACAAGGCAAACAGTAAGTGTTTGCATTTTCTTTGGACATATGCTGTACATCCAGGAGCATTCAAGGAGCTCATTAATCTATGAACAAATAATTCTGTAAAATAGTCAGCCCTTGATATTGATGTCCAACCAATCAAAGCCTAACTGGAATGAGGAATCAAGCAGTCACAGCTGAGTAAGCATATTTAATTTTAAAATTTGCTTGAGTATGTATCTTAAAAAAATGAGCAGACAAGCTATAATTTTCACTGTACAGCTTTTCTTCTTGCTGTAGTGAAGTGTCTTTTATACTTAATATAAAGGCCCAAGCTGGGAATGAATGCTATTAAAACATTTAATTTCTGTCATACGCCCCTAACTAACTAACAGATTCTGATGGCATCACACTGGATAATACTTTCTTCAATCAAAAATTATCTAGCTAGTAGCAGCTACACGTGCCCCAGCACTGGAATGTGGAGCTGCTCAAGCACAAGAAAAATTTCAAAGTCTTATCCTGACCTCAGCTTGCTCCTGAAGAAGCACAAACAAGAGAAAGTGAATTCATGTTAGCTGACAAGTAACCTTGGGGTTTTATATTTGTATTAAGTTGTCTCTTGCTAAAAATTGGGGTATTACCTCTGAAATCAATGGAACTATGCTGAATTATACCAGGAAGAACTAAATAATTAAATTCTACATTATGGTTTCTTTTTACTAACTTAACATCCATGTTTGGCAAGACTGCTTGTGTCTGAAAACTCTTCCTACATTGTTGGTTGGTTGTCCTTGGAGAAATTCAAAATTTGACTGGACACAGTCCCTGGCAAACCTGTTGCAGCTGATTTTGGTAGAACAGGGAGGATTAACTCTATGGTTGTGAGAGGTCCTTTCCACACCCAATAATTCTCTCTCCAATAAAACTTCTCTAAATTATTTGCTTTTTTCAGTTTGTTGAAGCAACCTCACCATGAAAAGAAACAACTGTTTCTAGAAAGCTATACAAACAGGAAAAATTTATGATAAAAATTGAGGTTTGATAGAACCCTTTCAGTAGACCAAAGACAACCATGGAGTTATAAGCAAAGATAGGTCTACAAAAAATACTTTTTTGCATTCTTTCATATGAGAAAAAAAAAAAAATCATGCCCACCAAGTTGATGCTTAAAGGAAAAAAAGGAGGTAAAACGTAATGTTAAGGCTGTAACTTGACAACACAGAACCACTGACATTTTGTTTGTAAGAGAATTCCACAGGTCAAGTAGATGAATCTTCCTCTTGAAGCACGGCTACTACCAATATGAGATCAAGTGAGTTGTGTCCTGTTATATTCAAGTCTTGAAAACCTCCAAGGTTGGAGACTTCATCCCCTTTCTGATGAACTTTTTTGCCTTAATGTCTGAACTAAACTTCCCAAGCATCAGTCAGTGGCAATTCCCACTTGTTAAATCATCTGGTTCTTCCAGGAAGAATTTGTGACTCTCATCTTAGTAACTTCTCTTCTACACAGTTCAGCAGCTATTAAATAGCCAATCAGCCTCCTCTTCACCTTGTAAAATACATCCAGTTCCTTCACTTTTCTTCACAGCACTTTAATGGAGCTACTACTTTGGATGAACTCCCACTTTCCACAAACAAAGCCTTTACTTCATTCTTTGTACTGACATACGTGACTATATTTATTCATATAGCACTTGTTCTTTGCTTGCCAAGATATCCAGAAAATTTTCTACCAATTAATTGATTCTTTATTACTATAGATGAAGAAATGCATGCAAGCTTACAATTACTTTAAAGAGAGGGGTGTCCTGAAAAGCTGAAGGTATAAACAGCAGCAAGAACTGTATTGTGTGACCAGGAGCAGGATTTGTCAGGAGGCAGTAGCCCAGAGCAGCACACTCACCGTCTCTCACTGGCATGTAGCACTGCTCATCCTGCCCAATTTTGAAAGGACAGCAGTGATTTTTTGAGCATTCAGACATATTCCGGCCTTCTACAGGACATGGAGTTAGGAGTCGCTCGTTGCTGAGGCGGCAAGCTTTAAAAAGAAAAAAAAAGAATAAATTAGGTAAGGTGTCTATCCTGGGAGCAATGTGAAACAGAAGGAAGCCATCACTTTGGTGTCTCTAGCATGTTTTGATTAATTAAATCTGCCAGAAAACAGCATCACCGATGTTCACGTATGTTCTTTCCCAAAACCTAACCAATTTTTATATTGAAATTAGCAGAAGAGCTAAATCATGTCATAGAAAATCTTTAGTAATTTGCTTTTTTCTGTAAGAATCTATTACAAAGCTGAATCTAAACACCGTTGTGCCACTTTATTGTACTTAGGTTTGTAAAGTAAGTGAAAAAGACAAATTAAATTTTCTGACTGTACTGGTTCTAATTAAAAAAACACCAGAAATTTAAGGCTCTTTTTTTTTTTTTTCCCTGAAGGACTATATTGCAATTAACCATCTTTGTTTGACAGTTATTATTTGTTTCTACAAGCAGCTGAAAATCAGCTGATAGGAAAAACCCCCCACAACATCCAATCCAGTTATTGAACAATGTATTTTAGCAATTTTTGAGATATTCTATTTATTACCAGATTTATTGATAATCATGAGATACTCTGTGGGAATGGCTTAAATGTGTAGGATAGTTATAAACAGTAGATGTCTCTGAATATTTGATTCCTATAAAACATCATATCACATCCCTTATGTTATACAGCAACTGCAAAGCATTGTTTGGTTCCAACAATGCCCCCAGGACTGGTGGTCTTGTCAGTCTTACATTTATCAGAGACATTACTGGTAGCCAAACTGAGTTTGTTAAATGGGGGGATCAGGATCTTCACCAGTCCTTTGTGTTTACTTAGGGCTACATGTGAGCAATAGTGGTGGAGGCACGCTGATATTAATGCAGAAACATATCAAGTGAAAAGTAGCATTTCTGCTTCTCCTTCCTATTGGTCTGTGGTCTGGTTATGGAACCAGGCTGGCAGTTTTTATATATAACAAATCATTTCTGTACTCATAAAGATGATCTTTCTTTTTGATATTAGCAAATTAGTGTTGTGATTTCCATCTCAATAATTTTATGAAATAATGTAGTTCTTGTAATTTAACTTCAGCAGTCCAAAGGTGAGTGGATCATTCTATACTAACAGGCCTGAAGCCTTCCTTAGCCAGAAGAAGTGGGAGAGACACCCATGTGGGACAAAATCCTTCTCTCATTTAGGCTGTGCCAAATTCTCTTTTCTCTCTGCGTGTATGTGGGAAGACTAGAAAACTCGGTCAGATAAGATACAACAAAGCTAAGCATGGTGGATCTTATGTCAAACTTTCAGCATAATTTCAGCATTTCCAGCCCAGTCACATCACTGGTGATGGAGGGTTTTGCAGGAGGGTAGGAATGCAAACAAATCTTTGATTGTTCCAAAGAGGCACTTAGCAATCCCATTTTCAAGAGCTCTAGTGATTTTTACAGTATTAGACCAAGGGTTTTAAACACATTAAATGCTGACAGGTAGGGGAGGGAGGGTGGACTGGAAATGAGACACAAGTGGGAAGGGAAGAGAAAAACAATGCTGCAGTGGTGAAGTGACACTTACTCATTGGCCTGAAGAAGCTTAAGAAAGATTCAAATACACCTTTCATTGTCATGTTAGGTTTGCTGGGTGCCTCTCCACTCTGTTCTGAACCAGTCTGAATCGGTGCTGCAAGAACTGAAGGTTCATAATGATTAGCTCATTACCATCAAAACTATCCATAATTAATTAAAGCAATGACATTTTCATACTGATTATCACTCATTAGGAAGGCATTTACAATCATCAGGAACTGTGTCTACTGATGGCTAGCAAGGTTAAGCACAGATGTCTTTCTGTTGTATTCACTTATATTGCTTTAAATTGCTTCATGAACCACAATGAGTAAAGAACTAAAGCTGTAAAATTTAAATTAAAGAATCCATTCAGGTGGAAATTGTCAAGGATAAAAAGCCCTGCTGCTCACCTATGAGGTGCAGGTGACACGAAAATGCTTTGCTGTATCTATAGTTATATTTCTCTTATGCACATGAGCAGAACTTTCAGCTTTTTAGATAAAGATCAGACTCCAGTTAAAACACAGAAAAACGGTGAAAGGCACCTTTATCAGACACATGCACACAAACATGCATCTATCCCAGCATCTTATTTCAGACAGTGACCTACTGCAGTTGCACAGAAAAGAGCAAGACATCCCTAAATATAGAGGAACTGCACTGTTTACAAAAAAGCTACTGATTTCTTACTCTGGGACTTCCCAATCACCTTTCATTTACACTATTCTAAAAAAATATAGCATCAGTAAACCTTCCTGCCTCCCTACATCTCTTTTTCATTAAACCAAAAGTGCAAATCACAGTAGGACTCCACTGGCAATCAACCACTCCCCAAGGAGGGGGAAAAAAGAGACCCAGTATTCCCACCTGCTTGCCCTTTTTCCCTCCGTGAAAGAAATTTACACCATCACCACTTTAATAGCTTTCAGTGATGGAGTCTGCTGAAAGCCATTTCGTGGTGTTAGAGTTCCTTGTGAACAGAAGTGAGGTCACAGCCTAACCAAAAACTAAGGTATTGAACAGCTTCAATCTTTTGGATAATTCTTCAGCTAACAGCATCAGGAGCATAAATTCCCTGCTTGTCCTGGGGCACAACTTGCCTCTTCTGTGCCATACAAAACTCCCTCGGGAAAAAGAAGAACAGAGTAGAGAGAACTGAAGGTAATGTCAAAATAGAGAATCTGAAACTATCGTGTGACAGAAATGTGACCACCCAAGCTCACACTGACAGCTACGTCATGGGGCCTCTCTCCTTGCTGGTAAACAGGACAGAACAGAACATTTTGAAGACTTTGTAATGACTTCATAGGAAGTTCATGAGATGAGGTTTCCAAAATTCAGTTTGGTAAGATTTATCTGAAAACCATGGCTGCCCTACACATTAGTCTCTCATATGAGGGTTTAAAGAGACATGAGCCATATACCCAGGTTTAATGGCCATTGCTGTACTTAGACGTTTGTATCTATGTCAGAGCTCACACCCACCCTGGAAGCCTTTTGCAACGACACAGCAACTGCCAGCCTTTCGCTAAGAGATGAAAAGGCTCAGAGGCCTGGTTTCTCAATGCATTAAGGATCAAGTGCCAACATGTTTGGACTGATCCTTTATACATGTGTCAGATGACCAAACAACTTCTGTTGTGAGTGCAAGTTATCAGATAAAAACCTTTCTAATTACTTTGAGTCATCTGCTGTAGTAAGCAAATACATCAATTCTCAACAGACTGCAAGAACACCTTTAACAGAATGCTAAAAAAGAAGTCGAGGTGGAGGAAAAAAAGGAGAACCTATAATTGGGGAAAAAAATAGAAAAATCTATCATCAACTGTAAAATAAAAGCAAGTTGCACTGCCAGGGATGAAATAAACAGCATGTATTTCTTGTAGAGGTGCACAGAGGGAAATGGGAACTACAGTTGTAGGAAAAAGTTTTTTTGCCCTATTTGGGTCTCAGAACTGAGCAATCCAATCTGAAGTAATTGCTTGTAATATTTCTCTGTATTTTCCAGTCCAAGACAACAAAACCTGCAAATTTCTTGCTAGTAAATGTACTTGCTCCTTCTTTGACAATGCTTTTGTCCTTGCAATACTCACGTGAATGGATGCTACAAAGCAGGAGCAGGACCATGAAGACCCACGCCCGACGGGTGCCAAAAGGCAGCATTACTGCAATAAAACCAAGAGTAATAGTGGGTATAGGGTCCTGCATAAAACAAATTATTCATCTTAACTTCGTATTTATGGGTTGGAGCAAACCTCAGAGTTGACTGCTGCACAGAGCAGGACTGCCTTTTTTTGCAAGAAAGAGGAGGCCAAAACCCATTGAAAATATATGCGTATATATTGGCAATAAATGATATTGAAGAAATTACTCATTTAAAGAAAGTCTAAAGGAAGGCATCTTGTTAACAGAGACTAGCCAAAAAACTATCTTTCTGAAGAGTCCCAGAGCTGGACACCTGGAACTTAAAAAGACAATTTTTAGCTAAAAATTTTAACCCAAGTTTAATGAACAAAATCAAGAGTGAAGAATGAATAATTTTTGAAAGCTTAAAGCTGAATTCTAGTTTAGCTCATTGAATTCTTCACTCTTTTTCATTTGGAGCATATGAAGTGCTTTGGATAACATTTTCAAAAGGTGGTTCAAAATGCTATTATGGACAAAATTCTTCTAGAAATCCCCATGTGATTCATAGTAATTTAACAGCAGGTTTAAGCTGAGTTTTGTAACTCCAAGCAGCCCCTGATGACTGCTTTGCCAGATGCTGTATTTCACTTTGCCTGCCCCTCCTGTTTTACCCTAAAAAGGTCTTTTTTTGATTTTTACCACTTAGTTGTAAAGATAGCTTAAACCTAGAGACAATTTATTAGTGTTGGTGAGGGGAGAACCCCATTTTTTGTACAGGGAAAAGACTGACAGCATTTCACACGGACATTGCCCTTTGAAGGGTCAGCTCTTCCTGCACTCCTGCTGCTCAGTGAGGAAAGCTTCCCTGCCCTTGGATGCACTCGTGCTATAGAGGAATATACACACATGTTCTGTCCCATGGAGAAAGTACTTCGGTAATGTGAAATTATTTCTTAAGAGGACAGGAATCAGGTTTTCCAAGAGACTTACTAAAATCTAATACCACTCATGATAAATTGGGAAAACAAGGGAGAAGGAAAATAAGATAAAGAGAAAATTCTTGTTCTTGCCATTACTTACTTCTTTTGCTGTCTCCTCCAGCCCTGTTGGAGCAGGGCACGAGCAGCTCCCCAGGGTGCAGCAACCACAGACTGCCCCAACAACCGTGGAACCAAAGCATGTCACAGTGACCACCCCGTGTTCAGGTGCATGGAACAGGATGGACCAACAGAGGGGCCAGAAAAAACTCAAATGTGTTTGGGGAAAAATCAGCCCCTGCTGAGACTGTTGGAAATCCTCTCAAGTCTTCTAATTGACCAAGTTAAAAACAAGTTTATACTTTTACCAATCACACTCCAGTGTACAATACAGAAACATCACCTAATTGTGCAAACTGGGTAATAGTTAAGAGATCAAAATACACTCCTCTCAAATAAAAGTTTGGTCAGAATGCTTAAGTTAGAGTTTCTCACTAAGCTGAATTAATTAGGTAAGAGCATCACATCATTGCTTCCCCAAATATTTGCACACTTGAAACACAAATCTGACACATATCTTTCTTAGACCCGGAAAGCCAACCCCATCCTGGGCTGCATCAAAGGGAACATGGCCACCAGGTCACGGGAGGTGATTCTGCCCCTCTGCTCCACTCTGCAACCAGCTCTGGAGATCTGGCCTGATTTCAGCTGGGATAGAGTTAAATTTTCTTCTTTGCAGCTGGTACAGTGCTGTGCCTTGGACTTAGGATGAGAATAATGTTGAAAACACACCAATGTTCAGTTGTTGCTAAGCAGTTCTTGCTCTCAATCAAGGACTTTTGAGTTCCCATGCTCTGGCAGGGGGCAGGTGCACCAGAAGCCAGGAGGGAATATGGCCAGGACAGCCAACCTGGACTGGCCAGAGAGATATTCCACACCATGGCACATCATGCCCAGTATATAAACTGCAGGAGCTGGCAGAGAGATGCTGAACACTGCCCAGGGATGGGCTGAGCACTGGTCAGTGTATTGAGCAATTGTATTCTGCATCTCTTGTTCCTCTTGGATTTCATCTCACTTGCTCCTTTTCATTACTGTTACTATATTCTACTGTATTTCAATTACTAAACTATTCTTGTATCAACCCACAATCTTCACTCTTTTGTTTCCCCTGATTCCCATCCCCACTGGGAGGGTGGAGGGGGAAGAGGGCACTGAGTGAGTGAGCAGCTATGTGGTGTTGCTGGCTGGAGTTAAACCGTAAGTTCCCTCATATGATGGACATGAACCTTTTCAAGCTTGTCCAGAGGGCCATGAAGGTGACCAGAGGCCTGGAACAGCTCTGCTGTGAAGAAGCTGTGAGACCTGGGGTTGTTCAGCCTCGAGAAGGCTCTGGGGACACATTAAGGCCCCTTCCAGTACCTAAAGGGGCTACACGAGAAAGATAGGGAAGACTTTTTAGCAGAGCCTATGCAGAAGGACAAAGGGTAACAGTTTCAAACTAAAGAGACTTTCAGTTTAGACTAGATATAAAGATGAAGTTTTTTACCAATGAAGGTTGCCCAGAGAAGCTGTAGATGCCCTGTGCCTGGAAGCATTCCAGGCCAGGTTGGATAGAGCTCTGGGCAACTTGGTCTATAAGATGTCCCTGCCCAAGGCAGAGGTTGGAACTAGATGATCTTTAAGGTCCCTTCCAACCCAGACCTTCTAGAATTCTACCACTTCCATTCCGTTTATTAAGGAAAGGCTCTGAATAGACTGGGAGCAGTGTTTTTAAAATATACAGAAGCCTGAAGTGCAGATGCCATCAAATCAGCAGTTCTCCAAATGGATGGGCTGCCTAAAGCAGTTGCAGTTTGCTAGAACAGCCATCTGAACTGACAAGTGAGCCTGAAAAAACTAATATTCACATGCACGTTTTTTTCCCCTCATTTCAGTTAATTGCATGAGTTTAAAAGGTGGCTCTCTTTAACCTCATTCGTATGCAGCATTAGCTTGCTAAAATAAGCAGTAATACACAGTATCCTCAGTTTCATTGTTTCATTCTACACCCAGACTAGACTCAGTCACTCGCAGCAGTACCAATGAGGACATACTTGGAAATGTCTGATCCACAAGCCTTCCTTTTCTGAAGCATCACTTACATGAGAGTGAGATTTTCCATGCTGATTTATCCCATGGAACACTCCAGACAGTGTGATGCGTTTCTGACGTGGGACTTTTCAGACTGCTAAGTCACAGAAAATTGCCCCCTCCCCCCCCCCCCCCCCCCCCCCCCCCGCCATTTTAAATAGAGAACTTAGTGATTTTACTGCATTTAGGATTGTTGACTCCCCTTGCTGTAGCTGTAGTCTAGGCCTGAGGCTTGGCCTGAATCCATCAGGCAAAAAAGCACATCCAAATCCCAAACCACCCCAAATGTTTGCTATACCATTTCTGCAACAGTCCAGTTCTTAGCATTTATAGACTACATACATGTGATCATTTTTTGCTTTAAATTAACTGCTTTTATTGGAAACCAGTTTCTTAAATTCAGTGCAAAACCGTAAGAAAACATCTTCTCCTACTGAATTTTCAGTAGATACACAAAATTACCTATGATTGTTGCTCTTTCTTATTATCCAATTCCATACAGTACTCAAAGCACACAAAAATTACCGCTTTAAAGTCTATTGTAAAGCAATTTTTAAACAATGTAAAAAAAAGTAATTATGGCAACTGACTCATCCGGGTTTAACAGCAATTATTTCTCTATCAAACTGGTTGAGATGAATGACCTTTGTAACTGTGAAAGCACAAGTGACAGATGTGCGATGCATTTTAAAAAAATTATTTGTAGAAAACCAGATTCATCCCCTGATGCAGGCAAAAGATCACAGTCCTCTGTCAAAGACTCAGAAGAGTAAAGAGCTGTTTCTGCAAATCACAGTATAAAAATATGATGTGAAACCCACATTGCGTTTAAGTCTAATGAACCTCTGGCAAGGAAAAACCTTGTGATCCAACTGGAATCTATTCAGAACACTAAGCTCAGGAGGTCTAACCTCACTTTTCCTAACATATATTGAACTGCCTTAATACCTTAACAGTGTAAATGTCCTAGTCACCCCAATTTTTATGGGTTTGAGTATGCCTGGAAAAGTCTCTTTGACTAGCATCTTTGTTAAGTTCAAGTGAACGACGAGCAGGCTCAGGCCACACTACTGTGGAAGCAACAAGCTCAGCTTTGTTGCTTTTTAAAAAATAATTTTAAGCAGCCACCAGAATCAGCAACACATCTCCCTCTCCCCTTAACACAGGTATTCCACTGCAAGTCTTGCTGCTTCTGGAAATACACAAAACCTTTAAAAATACGCAGGATAAAAATATTTGAGACTCACATTCTCTTGCAAAGTAGCAGAGAACTTAGGAGAACTATGCAGCAGGGTTCCTGAAGTGACTGAAGAATACTCACTGGAAGCTTTTCTCTTTTAATATTCAAAACTGAAGGGTTTTGCAGGGAAACATACTGCAGTTCAGGAAAATAAGCTGCCTTTTACAGTAAGTGCTTGTAGGAAGAAGCAGGGTCTACACTCAGTACCATACTCACAGCACTCAGTGTCCTTCCTGGACTGGGGAAATAAAGCACGGCACACAATATTTGATATCAGAGACAAAAAATGGCTGAAAAAGCTCATCGGTAACTGATTCAAATAACTTCTGTATTCGAGAAACTAAACCTAGTACCTTCTTGAACTCATGAGTGCTCATAAAGAGATTTTTATCTGCTTCAAAAAAGCTGAATAAAGTGATTTTTTCCTTGACGAAGTTTTAATAACAACTCTGAAAATCTTAACTCCCCACCATCATTAACAAAAATGCATTCAGTGAACAATAGAAAAACAAACTCTGTATTTGTTAATTCAAAGGCTTTGAGCTTAACCCTACTGAATTTAGACTTTGGCATGATTCACAAATACCTCTCACTCTTTCAAAGAACTTTATTTTAAAAATAATTTTAATTCATTAGACCATACTTTATAATAGTTACCAATAGGACGGACCTGAACTCAAGCATCAGACATTTGTTGCACTTTCAAGTTTTGTAACAACATGACTTTTCAAAATAAAAGTGTACATTTAGATTCACAGTTTAATTTGCTGAAACTCAGTAACATTTAAACCACTGGAATACGAACTGAAAGGGATATATGTTAAGTACACAAATACTGCAAAAGGTCATAACCCCCAAACCCACTTGGAAATGGAATGCGGCCAATTAGTCAGACTGGTTTAGTGATTTCACATTTACCTGGGTTAGCACCTCAGTGAACTCAAGCACTGATTGTGAGGAATGAGTGCATGAAGTGTGACCACTCAACAGGTACTG
Source organism: Corvus moneduloides (assembly GCF_009650955.1). Taxonomy (NCBI): domain Eukaryota; kingdom Metazoa; phylum Chordata; class Aves; order Passeriformes; family Corvidae; genus Corvus; species Corvus moneduloides. The sequence goes on from NC_045489.1 coordinate 14,404,520, forward strand.
TACCATTCCATGAGGAGACTGTGTCTTCTTGAGCATTATGTGCCGTGTTTTCGAAAACTGGTAATATTTGAGACTTTTCTAAAATGTGTAAATAAACAATGGCTACAGTTAAAGTCTAAACAAAGAAATACTTTCTACTTTCTGTCAGCTGAGATTTTTTAAAGCAATCATTCATAAAGATTGCATCAACATCAGTTAGCAGAGGAAGATCAAACTTTATTGAAACTGCTTGCATACAAAATATATTGCACTATAACCAAACAAATGTCAACATAAAATCCAATCTGTTGTAGCTAATATGTACAGAGAATATTGCCCAAGAGCAGTTACATTACAAGGTCAGTCTACCTTGGTTAATTATCTACAGTATTTTAAACCAAACAGCTTACAGATGATGTGTGCAAGGTACCAATTTCTGTTTTCAAATACTATACATTCCCAAAATAAATAACTAGAAATCAACATTAATGTTTGGCAATACTTTTTAAGACATTTTTATATTTGTTAAATCCTGTGCAGTTCGTTGCCAGTTTTAGTATGCTCACCTGTATGCAAGGAAAAAAAAGAATGAAGAAAGCAAAGAAACAAAACTCACAAAATACATCAGAGGCAAGGTCAAGTTTGTACAATTCTGTACATAAACAGTGGCTCTCCTTCTGGAGTAATCTGAATAAAAATGGACAAAAGTGAAGGTCCTTATGCAGTTGTGCCCAGTAAGTTTAATGTGTGATTAGAAATGAAAGAAAGCACAGCTCATCCCACCACTTCCCAGCCTTCCCTGGTGTACAGCTGTACTTTGGATCAAATTCTGTGACACCTTCATATTGGCTGGTAATTAGGACCTTGCAGCTCAAAATATGAAGAACTTTTGTTTTAACCTTCAATAGTTTTGACTACTGTATCTGAACTTGCCAGAGCATGACATGTGGTGACTTTCTTCCTACCTCTCCTGAAATAGCCCCCAAATTAAAATAAGCAATTCAAAAATTTTGGGAGGATGAAAACCATCAATGCTTTAGGCTGGTCATCTGGCCAAACAGCAGGCACACATTACTAGCTTGTGAACATGTTACACTTGTTCCCTCAGTAACAATGAGTTTTTTAGTTTTCCACAATGGAAAGTTTTTTTTAAAATTTTTTTTTTTTAAAAAAAAAGCTTTTGTACTGCCTACAAAGAAAAAAATTACACCCCTTTTTCAATAACACTATTTGCCAAATCTTCAGTGCAAAATAAATTTCCTATTCTTATAACTGCCTAACTGAATGTTTATGTAAGGAAAAAATTATGGAAAGCATGCACTTGTCTATAAAGTACTAACGTCTGACAAGGATTGCTACATATATTTTACATTTAGTGTTACCAACTCATCTTCCCTGATTTCTGCATCCAAATATAATATTCCTACCTGCCAAGATATAAAAAAGGCACAGATCATACAACTTTTTTGCTAATGAAAATGACAATTGTTACATCACACAGATTTCAGGGTCCACCAAAATATTGAAAAAGGTGGACCAGAATGTGAACTGACACAGGACATAAAACGACATAGCATTTCATGAAGAACTGGTAAGTTAGATTGAAAACAGAAGCCAATTTGATTACTGCAAACACTATTTATTCTGAAAATTGAAATTGAGCAGTGAATTTGACCCGATGTGTTAAAATGGTACAACGGAACAGAAAGTTTACCAATGCACAGCTCAGTATTTTTAAAACAAACAAAAAAGAATCTTTCATCGTTTGAACTGCAATATGTACTTGGAAGCGATTTTCGGAAGTTCAGGTATTTTTATGCAAATATTTGAATAACTTCTTATTCTGAAAACAACTGCATACTGTTGATGTTAAAAAAGGCTAACAGAGAACATATGTTCATTTCATGCCCTGCGCCATCTTGCCTACTATTTGTCTTTGGCCTAACAAGTTTCTCTAACATGGAATAGGAATTACTGAAACAGTATAGGAAATATGACTTCAGAGTTATGCAGTTTAGGGGACTCCGTTCACCAGCGGCTGTTGAGCGTCGGCGCTGTCCGTCTTCTCCTTCTTCGGGTTCCGCTCCTTGCCTGCGCGCAGCCGGCTGCCTTCGCTCGAGGTATTCTGTAAGGTTTTAGTGTGGACACTCCTTTCATTATTGCAGTCAATTCTGATCTGGAACAATTCAGAGTTATATAAAGCATTCTCCTCCTTTCCTCCACACCTGGGAGTTTGCTACCTTGGCCAGCCCCTCATGGCTTTGTTAAATGTATCCAGCTCCAATGGAGGGTGTAAATTTCTTTCTGTTCAAAAATGCCACAAACTTATGACCCAAAAAATCCTCTCTCCATCTTACCTTGGAAGCTAAGAGAAAAACTTCCAGTGTGTTTGTGCACGAAAGAGTTGAATTAATATCAGATGGATCTTTGAAACAGCATTTCAACTTCTAGTAATTTGACTTCCTACTTTTGTATGCAAAAAGGCCCCAAAAGACATAGTGTCATTTCCTGGCAGCTTTTCTGAATCTCAAAAAAATCTACTCAGTCCTTTTTTGAATCTGGAAAAAAAGATCCATTTAATATACCCAAAATGACTTCTACAGCCTTTTTAAGTGATCATAAAAAACTTCAAGAAAGCATGTTGTAAGCAAATTTTATGCTTGTAAAGGGGGTGAGTGCTTATTCCTTGATATGTAACAAGATTTTTACAACTTGATCAGCCAAATTTCAACAACATGCAAATGCTTATTTTCTTATAACATGTCATCGCATCCAAATCTTGGAGCAACAGATAAAATCCCCCAAGACTTAAGTGCCTTACAGTCTTTTTTTCAGCACCACAATTCCTCACTGCCTACTTCAAACTTTGCAAGTTAATTACTAATTAATTATAAGACTCACATGACCATAATTTATTTTTTGTTCTGCCGTGTTAATTGTTTACACGGCAGATGCATATTCAATTTCTACACCTTTAAGTTCAGCACTCCCACTTGAAAAACTAAGCACCTGGCCACTTGTTCCATTTTGTCCCTTTCTTAACCAGGCTTCCTAAAAAGCAAACCAAGAGTCATCTCTACATCCCACTGGAACCACAACTCCTGGTACCACCACACAGAGGCAGCAGCTTGCAGCTGCTCATTGTTTCTTCCTCCCAACATAACTCATCCTATGTGGTAAGAGATGGTAGAAGGTTTGCAAGTTATCATTTGAAGCAAAAACAGTTTCCATGTGGGGAAACTTAACATAGATACATAAAGTATCAGACTGATAACTTTATGAAACAAAACATTTGAAAAAAAAAGTAGAAATATCTTTTTATAAAGCTTAAAAATATTTAAGGTTACAAGGTATTTCAAATCTGTTACTTGAAAGGTTTCTTGACGTGCACTTTTAACTTACTTTCTAGACTGTACAACTTACTTTCTAGACTGAACAGCCTTCAACTGCACGTTTCATTTAGTAGTGAAGGTAGTTTCTGAAGTTTAATCTTTCTTACTCTGAGGATTCTGGCTACAACACACTCTTTATATAGCGTTAAGGATTTTTTTCCCTCAGGTACATAGAAGATAGACAACAATACACAACACAGCAAGAAATAGAAGCTAAAACCAAAACACTAGTAAGAACAAAGAGTGAAACCAAGCTGGTTAGTAAATTCTTGGGACTTGTAACCAGTTTTTCACCAGAAAGAGCTAAACAGCATTAGAAAATTGCATCTTTACACAGCTTGATATATTTAGAGTCCTGAGCATCTGTGTCATTTTGTAACACAACTGTTGTAGATGTGATGAGGGAGTTAAAGAATATGGAATTAAAAGGCTACTGTGTCACTTGCAACCTTGAATATACTACGTTATTATATGACACTAAAGCAATTTTAACAGTACAGACTTCCCATATGAGAAAAGTTACCTCAAGAGATCCGTCTGCTGTTCTCCCTTTTGCCTCTCTTGAGTTACGCTGACGGTTATCTGTTCGCGACTGTTCATCATTGCCTGGAAGAAGAATTCATCAACTAAGCCGTTCAACAAAGACATGATCTTCTTCCACTTAAATTTTACACAAGTACAGTAGGGAATTACTCCATAATTTTCTATCTCATGAACAAATATTACTAACATATAACAACAGTTCTTAAAACTACGGGCCAAGAATCACTAAAGAAAAAGTTCTCAGGTGGTAATGTAGACAAAACCTCAGACTTAAAACCACCACAGTTTAAAAAAGACTGACTGCTGACTGAAGAAAAAACAATTCTCAAAATGATTAACCAAAGAAGAGAAGTACACAATCAGTACTGTTTAATATCTTTACATTTTTAATGCCCTATAAGCCTCCTGAATTACACATTACCTTTTTACAAGAAAATCTTACTAAGCAGCACCTATACTTCGAAAAAAAACATTTCAAGAAAAAAGCAGAGCAGTAGATGGAAGTATTTAAATAAATATAATGAAACACCATATGTTTGAATATATATATATATATATATATATTTAACTTTTTAAAGTTCTCCCATCTTACTTTTGCCTGGTCCTTTTCACTAAACACATAAATTGCAATATTATCCTGTTCCATGAAAATCAAATACAAGAAGAGGTAAATATGGACAGCTGAATGAGGAATACAGATTTTAAAAGATTTTTCTGTATTTACAGACAAACTAGAATTTGATTCCTTGATGTCCATGTGTGATGATGGCACAGATCACAAACTTGAGTCAAGAGGCATTTTAAGAAAACAAGTGATAGAGGAAACTCCCCCAAAATAAAGCAGGTCAAAAAGCATTATTCCCCTCTGCTCAACATTAACACATCTGAAACAAAATTCTCCATTTAAAAGACTGACAAAATGAAGAGAAGTCAGGAGAGGCCAGCAGGTGGGGAGGTTGGAGCAGATGAGAAAAGGAGCACAAGTGGGTCTGCTTTAGGATTCCCACACCCACACCTGTTTCCAAAAGGAGCCTCCATTTACCTTTGAATCCTCCGCGCCCCCTCCCGCCTTGGCCTCTGGCGCCGCCGCCGCGCCTCCGCCCGTCCCCCCTGCGCAGGTAATTGTCCCGCTCCTCCTCTGCCGGGGCCGCCGACCAATCGCTCAGCTCGTCTCTGTGATCAGACTCTGTTTCAGAAGCATTTGATGCTTCAGAATTAGTTCCTATCAAGAGGATGAAAAAAATCCAAACACGCCAGTGTAGCTTAGCATGAAATTACTAGAGTATAATGCAAAATGTATATATTTAAAACTTTTCTTCTTTTTTTGTTAATAAACAGTTCCACGATTTTTCTGCCTCCCAACCTCTATAACATACATAATACAGAAAGGTGCATAATATATATTACTTCAAAATTCAAGACAGACTAATAAAAGTTAGTTGTGTGTTTAAGGCTAAATAATTAAGTGTGCCACATGCTTAAAATTGGTGTTATCAGTACATCAACAGATTATTGAGCGTACTATAAGATGTAATAAAAGTCTATTAAAATACAATGTAATAGACTAGACTCCTTCATATTTCTAAAACTGAAAGTTCTGAATATAACCTGTCCTGTCTCCTCTCATCACTGCAACTCATCTATGAAAAGAAAAAAATTCCAACGTGAAACAGCCTGTAACAGACTACAAAAGCAGAGAACAAAGTCAAAATGCTAAAAATGTATCAAATCAAATAAATGGCCAGTACAATTTTTCGAATTAACAGACCACCTTTATTGACAAAAGCGGGTTCTTTCCCCATTTTTCCCCCCACAACCCATACTATTAGGAAAGTGAATTCACATCTTCTAAAAATAGTAGACATAACAAAAACATTAATTTTGTATTATGCAGAATGTAAGCTAAGATCTTCTTATAAAGCTCACACTACAGGCCTTTCAGTCAGGACAAACACCAGCTGACCTACATTATGGATAATATATATATTTATATATTATATATAGTGTACACATATACATATATGTATCTATATTATATAAGTAATAGATTGCTCTGAAGTAGCACAATCTAGAAAACTATTCATTAATGAATTATCCAAGGTTTCAAAGAGGAACACGCTATTTTGGTGACTATGGTCTTCTAGTAAAAACATAAAAGTTCGATTTAATATGATGAAAATAGCTTTTCTGTAAATTGAGCTACACAGTATTTTCACCTACAAATATTTGTATTAGGATGGACTCACACAGACTTAAATGAAAATGGAGACTTCATTGATAGGAATTGTTTGAAATACAGATAGAGTAACAATCCCTGCCCTAAGGTCGCCAGGGAATAACTAGATATGCTCCGTAATGTAGAAGAGAGAAGCATGCTGTAAGAAGGAACTGCGTGGAACAAAGTGTAGATTACAGGAAAGCACTACACTTTGGAGTATTTTCTACACCATAAAGCTCAATATAATCTTCAAATATTAATACTCAATACTGACTGCATTTTTAACAGCTCTAAGTCCAGTCTTTTTCAAGAAATCACGAGACCACTAGGCCACTGTGAGAACTCCAAGTGTCCTTGCAGGTACCTACCTGAAGCATAGCCTGGCCCACGCCGGCTGTGCCCGCGGTTTCTGTAGGGCCGGCTGCCACGGCCGAGGCCCGGCCCATCGTCGGTCATGTACCCTTTGTCCTTGTCCGTGCGGTTTGGGGGGGGCCTGGAAGTGGCTCCAATCTGTCGCAGTTGCTCATCAATTTGCAATCTTTCCAAACGCAGCTGGTCCACTTCCTGTGCAAACACAAGCCCAGCAAGTCATGTACAACCACTATTTAACCATCTGCACATGCAGACATGTGGGTCTCAGAAAGAAAATACATTGAAGTATTGCAACTGATGATCTATTTAATACTCAAACAGCAATTCAGCTTTGAGAATAACTTGTTTAACAGAAAGACTTTCAAATGTTCTAATCTGTGTGCTACTAATACAATTCTCCCTGTGGCACAGTTGACAAGTTGAGGTTTGTTTCAAACATTTATCAAGAAAAAGCACTCAGATGGGAACACAAGCTCCTTACACTGCTGCACATAACGAATACCAAAGTTATTAAGCAATTCTGATGTAACAGAATTGTTTCGTAAAAAGGCACTCAGCTGTTATACTCTACATAATGAAAATGAACAGTATGAGGGATGGGAGGAAGCATAAAAGCATAGAGAGCAAAGTCTTGTAACTCAGGCATAGAGGCACCAGCACACAGCACCCTCACCATACACAACTAGGCAAAAGAGATACAGTAACTCATATTCATGGACTACCTTTGCCATTTCAGATGTTATCTAGCTCACATCAGAGCGGCAACCACCTTTTCTTTTTCTTTTTTTTTTTAATTGGGGAGAAAACTATTGATGGAAGTTTCACTGTGATACTGGGGTCCTCTGCAGGTCACCTAGATAAGCTAGGACTTTGGTAAGATGCTGTAGCACTCAGGGATGCATTCCATCAGGTCCCATTAACTTGGTGTATATCCCTTCTCTCCCCCTTAAGATGTTCCCAAACTCAATCTTCCTTTAGAAAGACTAAGTCTTTGTTCCCCACACTCTCCTATTGGTATCAGGGAGCTGGTGTTCGTTAGGACAAATCTTATAAATAAAGAAACCAAAACCGAGGATGACATTCAGTACCTCATCCTTCTCGTTTGTGAGCAGGTTTCATCCTCCATCCAGCAGCAGGCCTGCATTTTCTTTGGTATTCCTTTTGCTGCCAATATACCTGTAGAAGCCCTGCCTGTTTCCCTTCACATCCCTTGTCATATTCAACTCCAGATGGACTTCAGCTTTCCCAAACTCATCCCTGCACACTCAAATTGTGTCTTTATACTCCTCCTGAGTCACCTGTCCTTACTTTGCTCCTTGTACCCTCTTTTTTTTTCTATATTAGTTTAGCCACAGGCTCCTTGTTGATCCCTGAAGGCCTCCTGTTACTTTTGTGTGACCACCTGCATATCAAGATGGACTATTCTTGAGCTTGGAGAAGGTGATGTTTTAAGAGGCAGCTCTTGCAAACCTGTTTTTTCTTACAGGAACGTATTCTATGGGATTCTTCCAAGCAGACTCCTGAGCAGGCCAAAGTCCACCTTCCTGCAGTCTGGGACTGTGAATCCTGGTATTAGTCTTTTCTCTCAAGATCCTGAAAATTCACTACAGTCACTCCAGCCAAGTCTGCTTTCTTTGCTTTATAGAGAAATTCATGACTCTGAGCTGACACAGTACATTTGATGCTGATGCACTATTATGTATCTTTTACAAAAAGCTTCCTTAATAATCTTTGCCTGGAGGCATAAAAACATGAACATCTTAGAGGAACAAGTCCATCCCACTTCTTCTCAGTGCAGTGAAGGACATTATTCTGAGTAATAATCCAACAGGCCACAAAGATAACATTTTGTGTGTTTATGTTTAACGGGATGAGAAAGCCAAGATAAAACCTCCAAGATAAGAATCTATTGAGTAGTTATCCCATAGACTGATGAACACTTGTTCGTGACCTCCTGTTCTGGAAGGCTGGAGAGCACTAAGACAAAGTGACCATAGTTAACGATGAACTGATCAATCTGAAATAAAATTGCTGGGCTATTCAACACCTTCAGCTACCTTGTCAGTACTCATTTAAGTACTGACTCACATGCAAGTACCCATTTTAGGCAGGCAAAGACGTTTAAACCAGAAATATCTTCTCAAATTATAGTAAGCATGCAAGAAAAGGAACTTGATTTTTAGTGCTAGTTTTCATCTGGTCCTTCTCTGCCTCTACCTTGTGACAGCTGCAGAGCTGCTGTACCTCTGCTCCAGAGGAGTGACAAAAGCAGGATTAAAAGGTGAATTGACTGAGTAGGTCAGAAAACAAGTTGTGTCTTCTCCTAACTTCTATGATTACCTGTGCTGAGAAGTTTAACAATGTATAGAAATTTCAGCATTCTAAAGATTACACTGATAGCTACTGCACTGACTGGATATGTATCAAATCATGAATGGTCTGAAGGCTTCAAAAGAGATGCAAGACTTTATTTAATTGAATGAACTCAAAGCTGTCCCTACTGTTAGATCTGGCCCTGCCATCAAAGATTGGGCACCTGGCCACAACCACCACAGGGCAAAAGTAACTAGAAGCAAAAATGTGGGATATTTTTTGCTCCCTATAGACATCCACATGCATCACCATGCATCACAGACTACTGGGGAAGTTACGGAGCAAAGAGGCAAACACAACATATAAAGCTGAGTTGCCTACAAACATACTAAGGTATGAAATGTCAATTCATTACAGAAAAAGTAGTCTAGTGTTTTTGCATTTAAAAAAATGCTCACTCTATACAATATTGTGCATGGAAGGCTGTTTACTTTGCAGCTGCATAAAGGACTGACAACTCCCTCGTATGTAAAGTTAGCAGCACATTTTGGGATGGATTTTTTAAAATTTTCTTACTCTTTTGTAATTTGCATTCTGAAAAAAGTTGTTTGTCATACCATCCTTCAGACAAATTATTATTTTATTAAAAATATTCCATTTTTAGACAGAAAACCTGTTATAATACCAATTTTTCAACAGCCTCAGGGCCTGAACAGATTATCATCATACCGTTACCATCTTAAGTATTAATAGAATAAAATCAGTGGTAAAGCAGCATCATTATCCTCACCTTTAAATAATTAAGATGATAATCCAGAAGAACAGTTGCATTAGTGATGCTATCCTTGGTTCCTACGAACACAAATGGTACCATGCCCTAAACCACAGAAAGAATAGTCCTTGGTTATTGATTAGGCATTGAATTCTGAAGAGAACCGAACTTATTACTGTAAAACTTGAAAACAATTCTTACACCGTGCATAAGCATAAATTAAAAAGTGAGACAACAGTATATTTAAATTCTGATATTGACTACATCACGTAGTCTAATTCCCTTTATGCAAAGACCTTTTTTCAATAAGCAGATTTAGATCATTTGCATCACAAAGCCAACATTTATTTTTCTGAACAAGTGAAGAAGAGTCAATTTAGAACACTTTATGTTTTCTCCCTTCAAAATAATACCACCTTTGCTGATCGCAACCATTCTCTAACACCAGCTGCCTTTGGTCTATCTTTGATCTTTTAAAAAAGTAAATCAAATTAACATTGTGTCATAAAACAAAACCTGATCCTTCTTGACAACCTCTACAGTTGTAAAGACAAAGCCAAAAAATATTCAAGACAGAGTTAGTACTTCAGGCGATGATTTCTAACGTACAGTTCTTCTACCCTTCAAGCATGTTAAGCAATTCAACAAATATGAGGAAAATATAAATCTGGAAATTCTAAAGTCTGAAATTAGGACATGGAGAAAAACACCTAAGGATTAACTTAGGGAGCCAAAGCAGGTGAAAAAAAAAAAAAAAAAAAAATCTATCTAAAAGGGCCTCACAGTGTGTGGAAAGCAAAGGAAATCATACAAGGACAATTTCCACACCAAAACTTCTGACAATTAGACAGGTCCATGCAGCGTTTCAGAGGTGTGAGTGCAGCCCACACAGGCCCAAGGAGTGGACTGTTCCAGCAGCTGCAGCCTCACCCTGGCAGGAGAAGCTTCACTGTGGACTGCAGAAGTTAACCTGAGCATCTCCAACTCTCAGCTGCTGAAGCCCATGCCACTGCAGCCCAGAGCCTGCCACACCTACTGGATTATCTCAAATATTGTTTTGCTATCTCATCATTACCTCCAAAGATGCCTTTAATTTTAACTGTACACACACCCTTTACAAAACTGCATTCCAAAGGAAGGTTTGCTGCACAAGTGAAATGATTTGAGATACAAATGTCTTAAAAAATAAAAGCATAGTATGCCAAGGTTCCCCAAGAATGGCCAGTCTCTAATTTGTCTCCACCTTTAAAGTCTTGTTTTGGCTTTTTTTTCTTCCCCCCTCCCTTTCTTTTACATACAAGAACCTTACACATCTACATTAAGTAACCAGGAAAAATAATATATACACTCTAGTCCTAAGGAACCTCAACATTAACACTAACTTTCATGAGCATTAGAAATTCTTTAGCCACAGGCATTGTTGACTGAAATGTTTTATTATCTGGGGTATTTTAAGTTTCATAAATATTTTATACAACCTGATAAAGAGCAGTGAAATTTCTACTAAACTGGCATTAACTGGCTCACGGTATCAATTATTAAACGATGACAAGACAAATGATTTAAAGGGCATTTAAGGAAACGGCTTGCTGTTGCTTTTGGCAGTGGATTCAAGGTATAGAATGCCAGCTATTAAGAATATGAGCCAGTAACTATGTCAGCCATACAAAAGCACCAAAGTGCTTATTTATTGAATCTTATTTTTGTCTTCAAAGCAAAAGTACCTATGTTCAACTTGGCTGCAGTGGGGAATTCTGAGCACACCATACGTGCATAAATAAAATCAGAGATAAAAATAATACATATTACTGTAACAAACAGTACCTATCTCATTTTAAAAATATGAAAAGCCTGAAGATCTCCTGCTATAAAATTATGGGATGTATAAAACTGCACTTGAAACTAATGGGCAGTATTCTAACGTCTCAGTCAAATAAAAACAACCAAATGCTGTATTAAAATTTAACTGAACTACTGTACACGAAAAAGGGCTGCATTATCCAAATTGACACATGAGAAGATTATTTGCGTTTCATAGCTGAAATAAAGCTGCATTCAATTTACAAGTACTAACTCTTACCTGTTAAAGTCTGATCTCAGGTTTCTCTATTGCACCTGGTATGACACAACTAACACATGAAGCAGTGCAAGCAATGCTAGTATTAGAAATGTCATTAACAGGTAAAACAGAAGTATGACTGCAGAGCTCGACAGGTAAAAAAGATCTTTCAAGATAATCCTTAAAAGCTGCATTTTGGACAGAAAAATGTAAGCAAATCAGCTTTTTCAAGTCAGAATTAAAAAAAAAAAAGAAATCCAGACATACTCCCTGCAGCCATGAGTACCGGCTCTTTTACCCTTCTGCGATTCTCCAGCCTGCAGCAATAGCAGCACCCTCTTGCTTATTAAACTAATTCCGTTTTGTGCTGCAGGAATTTAGCATTAGAAATGAAATGCAATAGACCACCAAGACCTTTAAGTCTAAATATTGACCGTTTTAGCTTTTCAGACAGATGTAAAACTAGTAAAATAGTAAAAAGCCCTTACTTAATTGCTTGGCCACTCTTTACAGAAAGATAGAAATTGGATTGTGGGTTTTCAGTAAGTCTTACAGTGAAAAACAAAAGAGGAAATTACTACTCAAGCATAAACATAAGGCTTCCAGAAACCATATTTCTTATCTTATCCGAAGTAGCAAAGGTTCTTAACTGGTACGTATTTGGATTTTGAGGTAAATTAAACGCAGTTCAGTTTTCTTTAAGCACATTTCATGTCTGAAACTGCAGGGAGTTTTTTTGCACTGAGATGTTGTTAAAACCTTCATGCTTCATGTCTTTTTCTGTACCTGCAACCTTGCCCCTCAATGCAGCCCCACACAGAAGTGCCTCAAATTACTATGCTTGAGACTTCGTTCAGTCCCTTTACAAGGCTGACAGCCTTCCTGTGCAAATCTGGAGTTTCACAATGTTCATGCTTGTTTTTTCTTTAGGTTACAATTTACAGGCTATTGTGAACCTAGGTAATATTTTTTAAAAAGAGAGATTTAACATAAAGCACCGGTTTTTCATTTCAACATAAGAAATTGCTAATGAAAAATTAAACCTGGTAAAAATTTAAAAAATCAAACTCAAAGTCAATCAATGAATGAAACCAGCAAGTTTCATATCTATGGATTTATAGCCTAGCACATGCTGGGAAATGTCATTGCTTCCAACAGGAACAACATGAAATCTCTAAGAAGGTGCACCACCAATAAATTTCACAAAGCATTTTCTAAAACAGCTAAGTCAAATTTATATAAAAATGCCCCTCAGCATTAATAGGAAAAGACAGAATCCATCAGGAAACGCACATTAATTAACACTTTATCTCACCACTACAAAGATACAAGGAAGAATTTATTTTATCACTCGGTAGAATATAACCAATTAACATAAAGAAAAATTATCATAACTGAAAACATACCTCTTCTTGTGGAATATTTTTATCATTTTCAGCCTCAATTCTCACTCTTACAACGCCGGATTTGTCCACTATTTCCTGAATCAGTTTTCCATTTTTTCCTATTACTTTTCCTGCAGAAAGAACATACAGAACATTCCACCTTTATGATTTTCCCCCAAACCTGAGAGCATTGCTATACTCTAATTAGACAAGACTATTTAAGGACCAGTGCAAGAACTTGTCCAAAATGCCTTAATCCTCTACAACAAAGATTTAGTTAACAAGCCACAAACTAAAATGCCCACAAAGCTTGTGGTGTTAACTTACCACACACTGATAACAGAGATATTCAGTACCTTGAATTCTTATTTGGCTCTGCTTTGGTAGGTTTAAAATAACTTCAGTGAATTACAAACATTGCTGTTTGCATTTAAAACATCCAACCAAAACCCAAAAAAATCCTTTTATAGCGCCCTAACATTTGCTGTAACTACTTCTTGGGTAACCAAAACTTAGTTCATTTACAAAATTTTAGTTGATCAAATACTAACAAAGATACTGTTTCAGGCAGATGTAAAATTCTCTAAAACTGAGTTTTTTAGACATTTTTACTGGTAGTTTATAATTCACTAAAAAGTCAAAGATAAAAACGGAAAGAAATTATACTCCAGTGCCAGTAATGCAGACATGTATCTTCTGAAGCAGACATACTAGGGTGAGACAAGGGAAATGAAAATTTAGGTCTCTCCAATCTCAGCAAAACAACATGCTGCCTGCAAACTGGCAGGAAAACTAAGCTGCTTGGGATGTGATGAGGTAGAGCCATGTCCTTCAAACACAGCATTCAAGAAAAGCTTAAAAGAGTGATGTCAAAGATGTTTCCTGCATGTAACAAAACAAAGTATTTTCATTTAACAAACTGCTGGAAAACTTAAAACATGATCTTTTTTCATAGTCACATCATTAAAACAAAGGTAAAAAACCCCACATGCATAACAGCTAATGTTTGTTTGATAAAACTAATCCATGAAGAACAAATTAAATGCCACTTTTAGTCACAACAGACTCCATTGGTTCTATCATTCACAGCTAAATAAATTTTCATTTCTGTGTTTCAACTTTTCTAGCATGAATATTCGCAGAAAACACGACAAATTATGGCCAGTAAGTTCCTCCTCAATGACAAAGGCTGTTCTGAGTATCAAAAACTACTTTTGAGTACTTTATTTCATACTCTATTACTGGAACAGCAGCTTACCAATAAATGTAAAAAAGCCTTGGTATTGATTTAAAAAAGTCAAGTAAATCAAACAAAACCCCCAAAACCTCCACAACTTACATCAGTTACTCCAATCAAAGTTTTTGTTAGGATTTAGCAGCACACACAAATATTTTAAAATAAAAATTTCCATACAGTCTTTAAAAAATATGAAACATCTTGGGTGGGTTTCTTTGGGGTTTTTTTGTTCAGTTTGAATTTTTAAAAAATATAATTAAATAGAAAAAACCAGTTGTTTTCATAGATTAAAAAAAATCAGTACATATATATATAGAAGCCTGCATTTTTAAAGCAAATTATTAGGAATTTTAAAAGCCAAATTATTAAACATAGCTTATTTCAGACATAACATAGGGTTCAGCCAAAGTTATATTCTAAAGGATCCAGGTCAAGAATTAAGAGCAGAAATGAAAACCTGCCAAAAAAATATAATTGCTAAGTTCTAAAGAGAAACAGACTTTAAGACCTCAAATTAAAATAACAATGGCAGCTTATCATTTTCACTTATCACCAGTAGAACCAGGAGGGAGAAGGGAAGGGAAAACTACTGCTTTTAATCAATTCCAGAGCTGAGCTGCCACTTTTCTTAGTACTTGTCCCACTGCAGAATTTCACACTGCTTCAACACCAGCTTTCATACACTACTTGACAACCTATTAAAGCATTTGCTGTTAGGGCTATGTTATACCATAAAGTATTTTCTCTGCTCTTTTCTACTGAATGAAATCACTTATTTTTATTTTGCTTTGTAGCATCAAAAGCTCATTAAAAGTTTTCTTCACATACACAAGGCTGCATGTGCTCTTAAGCACTTTTTTCGGTGTTTGGCAATGGAACTATTTTAGATTTTCTTTGAGCTATTTCCTTCATCACTGATACCTAACTCCTAGTTCATCCCACAGTGCTGCTTCTAAACATACCTTAAAAGGACAGGGGGGGAAAAAAGACAAATGTAAGTCAAAGAAATTATTTAAAATATACTAGGAAAATATGAGACTGCAGATTCATCTGCTGTATAGCTGAACTAATGTCTGGACATGTTTGGGGGAAGTAATTAATTCTCTGGTTTAATCCATACACTATTCTGCCTTGTACTTCAACATCAGCACATTGCTTCTAGTTTAGGGCAGTTCTCAGAAGGCATTTTTCCTTACTATCACAGAGGTAGCCTCCAAAACGGACATACCTACTAAATTCCTTGGGACCTGAATGACGTCTTCAGCAAATTCAAGGTAACTTCTTGCCTTTTTCACCGCATCTTGATCCTACAATAGAAAGATGCACAAGATACAAGATTCATTTCCCCCAAGGTTTTTGTTTGCTTGTTTCTTTCAGGTATTTTCTGAAACAATAAAGGAGGGAACTCACCTCTCCATAAATATGGAATGTACAAGTATCTTCATCAAGATCAATGGCAGTCACTCCAGGGACTTTTCTGGCTTGTTGAATATTAGCACCATGAGTGCCAATGGCCAAACCCATTAGGTCTTCACGTACAACAAACTGTTCATGGAACCGGGATGCAAGTTGCCTAGAACTCTGAAGAAAAATCTAATGTCAGCTCACTTTGATTGTCAGTACACTGGAAAGAGAAATCAACATAACTTTCAAGCCTATTTTTCAATCAGGTGCTCAGCCTACTTTTTATTTAATCAATCCTTTTAATGCACTTTTTTTAGCTTCAAAAACACTGAAGAGTCTCCTTCAGAAGTCTTTTAAATACTAACATAAGGCTGGCCTCTAGCTGTGTTGACACCTCTATTTTGAATTACCTTTTAATAGCTACAGCTATCAGTATTACTAGGTAAGACATACTCGTAAGGCAGTAAAATAGGAACTGTGGTGATTATTAAGGCAAACCTTATGATCTCTGAGAAAAAAAGGGCACCAATTTCAACAGGTGGGAGAAACAGTAATAACTCAGCCATTGACACAAAATTTTATATAAAACAGAGCAACTGTGGATATCTACTGCACTTAAATAAAATGAAGAATCCGTGCCTATGCATGACAACACAAAATCTGCTTTAATTCAGAGAACAAATATGTTCAGAATTTCATCCAGGAATCACACATCTACCATGACAGAAGGGTCATACTGAGCACTGACAAGAGTGAGCATAACAGAACACAAGAAAGGAACAATAGTTTAATGCATTGCAGGAAGATAGAGAATTTCCAACTGTGATAATCTATTAAGGAAAGTGCTTTGCAAGGAAGAAACAGGATAAAAGCTAAGATATATAATCCTACCCCTGTTTCTGCATTGCAATCTGTAACTACTGTCAGGACATACACAGACACACTTTAAATTAGCAGTTTAATGTCAGCAAAATGAGACCCTACCGATGTTGAGAAAACATCAAGGAAATGCCCACAACAAGCCCTATACTGTCCCAGCTAAACTGGTACTGCTTTCTGACCTGCTCCTGCTTAAAGCTGTTGATAAATATCCTGTGCTAAATCACTGTTTCAAAGAAATGGTTACAGTAGATAGTGATGTGAAGTATCCACGTGTTATGAAATACTTCCGATACTCTAGCTGTCAAGCACTTCAGTAGCTACATTACAAGACAACTTGCAAAGCAAAACTTATTTTTAACTGTTCACATTTCTACATTCTAACAGATAATCCAAATGCTGATTTACTAGTTGACATCTTTTATAAACAGCCAAATAAGAGAACAGGATGACCAAGGCAATGACCAGTTGTTAACTATCGATTTGTGGAAAAGATGAAGCTACATCGAGTACCTCAAACCACAGTTTTACTTCTTGCACTAAAACATCAATAGCTTTTCTGCAAATTATTACAAAGTGTGTTCTATTTAAACATTGGAAATTCTGTATTCTACTTCCCTTCAATACATTAATAAGAAACATCTATGCAAGTAATGTATTAAAACCTACACAGCAGCCAGAACTGAATTCTAGATACAGTAAAATATAAACCAGAATGCAAAACACTTGTAAATTCAGGCTTTTTAGTATGTGAAAGACACTCAAAACATCTAAGTCACACCCACTGGCAAAGAACGTAAACAAAAAATAATCGGTTATTTTACTTGATGTTCTAAAAGCCACATTTGAGAAGTGGAGCCATGCAAGTCAAGAAGCTAATATGCAGAAAAGGAGGTACAACAAATAGGATGAAAAAAACTCCAGAGAACAAAAGAAGCTGGTCTAATGATAATGACTCAGAAAACAGAATAGGTAAAACTGCTGGAAGAAAAGAAGTGGTAGACTTTTAAAGTTCAGTGAGTATGAGACACATAGAAAGGTTTATTTGACGGAAACAGTCAACTGTTATTAATAATGCAGTAAAGCCCAAAGTGTTCACTAAATATTTTTTCTGCAGATGGACATGCGCAGTCTTGTTGGTATGTCAGAGTCTCAACAGAATTCATGAATATGATTTTTATTATCTGAAGCTTTTCCTTTCAACTTTGGATGAAACCAATTTTATATTTACTCTAACAACAAGAAACACAAATGCCAAAATACCAGTCAACTTTTGTCACACAAATTTTAACTGTATATATTTATCTCACAAGCTTTATTTAAGTACTGCTTAGGCAGAAACTGAAGTTTAACAATGGTTTTCTAGTGAGAACCAAATGAAGTTTGAGACCTTCACAGCAGCAAAAAGCCTCAGTGTTACAATGTCAAGAAGAATCCAAGATTAGTCTGGGAAAGGAAGCAATGACAACAGTTGTTGGTGCATGCATTTATGGAGGCATGTAAAGAGAATTAGCTCTAAAGCGGCTGTTGTTCTTCCCACCTCCAAAATAATACTTTGCACTTCAAGAGGTAAACTGCCCACACAATTGTCAGTTCTGGAGGAAGATAACGAGGAATGATTACTGAAGAGCTACAGTGGGGTGCTCAGTAAGGAACACCAAGGAGGAAAAATTGGTCCATCCTTCATCTTGAGAAAAATCAAAACCCAAACAAACTTGGATTTCAGCTCTGAAACACAGAAATCAAGATACTAAAGAGAGAACAACAGAAGTGAGAACTTCTTGTAGCAGTGAGCATACCCACTGGATACAAGAGGCCTGAACTACTACATGACATCCCACTTCAAATACAGGTAACTGTTGGCATGGGGGGGGGAATGAAACCCCGCTCTGCAGAAACACTGCTGGTATACACCAGTGTCAAACTGAATTACAGTAATTTAAGTGGTACCTCTGGTTCTTGACAGTGAATCTAAGAAGTTTTCAGAAATGTTGCTATTTTTTCTAGTTTGTAGATTGGAGAAAAACCATGAAGAAATGTTAATTCTGATGTATAAAGAACCCCTTATTTCCTAGCCTACTCTTTTTCTTTTCTTTTTTTTTCCTTTTACCCATGGACAAGTATGACTCAAGCTTCTTGCCAGTCAACGCCCACTCACCAGTCACAGGAATATCAGAAGCTGTATCTGCTGTAAGATTATTTCCTAACATTTTATCTATAGACAAACCTAGCCTTCCATACATTCTACCAACATCAGCTTCACCCCTTCCATCTCATTTTTGCTGTACTCTTTTGCTAGCTCCAGTTCTAGTCCCATCAGTATCATGATATATTCACTCGCACCTATTTTTAAAGCTACCAAATATGTGACATTATTTGTGCAATGATGGCTAATTATTTTATGCTTCAAAATATGAAAGAAATACACGTCTATGTGTGTCTACATATTTTTATTTAATCCTCCACAAAATCCTGCTGGTAAAAATGAGCCTTTGAAAGAATAGGCCCTATAAGTGTAAACATCTTTGCTGGATGACACTTCCATCTGCCTTTTTTACCACCTAGACTATTATCGGTACATCATTACTTTCACCCCAATGCAAGTCCTACCAGCTAAGAAACGCACGAGGGATTTTTTTATTATCTGTTTTACTCAAATTACTTCAGGGAAAATAACCAACATACCTCCAGCTGTTTGCTGGCTTCTTCATTTCTCAGTATCAGGGATAACTTGGTGCGAAGACTCCGAAAGTGCATATCAATCAGCATGTTCGCCCGCTTTGTGGTTACATCGTTGATTGACTGAATTATTTAGAAAGAGAACAGTGGTTTACATATGGACCCTTGAAACAAACCACTGCCAACGATACTGTTAAGACATTTGTACTTACTAAAATAATAAGCTGGTGGTTTTCAGAATCATATGTTACAGAAAAAGCTCCAACTGCCTTTTTGAAGTCCTTATGTGCAGATTCTTTGGCACACCTAGGAATAAAAATGTTATATAGTTAAAAATAGTAACCACTGCATTTAAGGTTAACAGCCAAAAAGAATAATTCCTAAGTACAAAGAATGTAAATAAAGACTTTCAGGCTGTCCCTTTCAAGGCAGGTGTTATTTTATTCTGTTATCATTTATTTTACTAATTTTTCTTTCATTTGTTTTCACAAGAGTAGGATTAGAAATATTTCAGAAATTTTCTGTATGTGTAACTGTGAAATGACAAGTTAAACAAAACTACATTAAAAAGCTATAATCAGCAAGTTCAAGATTTCAAACACATCATGAACCAGTAAAATGTGTGATTTCATTGTAACCCCTGCAGCATTCTAAGAACATTAAGCTCATCTCATGCTGTGCTTGGCTTCTCTAGGTTTCCTTTGTCCACTCACCACCAACCGAACTTGTGTATACTGTAACACTAACTTCAGAAAGTTTTAGTCTAACCTGAATTTATAACTCATTGCAGACTGAGTCAATGACATGCATCTGAAGAAAAGTATAAAGTCACCTGAAGGTAAACCAGGGGAGTAAGTATTAATCTGACTTTTAGAGCCATATCTATATGAGAACACACCCATGGTCTAGGAGAAAACTAGCTGGCTTTGTATCAGACTCTGGGAGGTTTCATTATTGTTCAACTATTCCCAGAGCTATCATCAAATAATAAGCTGACCAAGAATGGATTCAGATTAACCTGTGCACATCACTGAACAGCTGCAAGACTAAAAATCTTAATCTGTACCACACACAAGCCTTAAAATTTTGCAGAAAGTGCTTCCTCCTCCAGGACTAAACAGCAATTTAAAAATCATCTTTTCTATTTTTGAAGTATGACCATATCAGTATTTGTAT
This sequence comes from Corvus moneduloides, assembly GCF_009650955.1. Classification (NCBI taxonomy): domain Eukaryota; kingdom Metazoa; phylum Chordata; class Aves; order Passeriformes; family Corvidae; genus Corvus; species Corvus moneduloides. The sequence continues at coordinate 14,424,928 of NC_045489.1, forward strand.
TTTTTACATTCTTATATTTCAGAGGGTTAATTTAGAGCAGTAAAAAGCATTTTTATTCGTCTTGTCTCAGGCTTAAGAAATTACCCACATTCTGAAACAAGTTATAAAGAAACGCTTGTACTTACATTTGCCTTAAATCTTCAGGAACTGCCAGTTTGATTTTATGAAAAGTATCTTTTGTTGCGGGTTTATTGGGGTTCACAGATCTCAAACGCTCAATTGTGACAATTTCGTTGTATGTAGCATCACAGGCTGCATATTCTATTACGTAGAACTGATATAAAAATAATAAAATCATCCAAGCCACATATTTTATGACATGAGTGAGCATTACACTATTAAGGAAAAGTTACTTTTGTTAACTGTACAAGTCAAATTTGACTTCTCAGGCTGAGGTTAATGGTAATTGCAACTGTCCTAATCAAGAAACTCTTAAAAAATGAAGAGAGATTAGTTCAAACCACAGTGCACATCAACATATAAACAGAAAAGAAAGAAAAAAGTGTAAGTAAATATAAAATATATATATGTATATATGCATACTCCTACCTCACCCTTTATCATTCTCACTTTAGCCAACCACCAACAGCAGGGTTCTTTTTCATTTGCCCTGGAATAAACCTAAACAAAATACATATATTATGTTCTTAAAAGACATCACAAAAGCTGACACTAATATGATCAGGAACTCCGTAAGAACTAAATCCAGCAAAACATCTTAGTACATGAATTCTCTGAGCACAACATAGAAAGCATGTAACAGCAAGACTGTATAGATAAATAATAATAAATAATACAGTACCCAATCTACTGGCATTTAGCTGCTTCAGTCTTGCATGCAGTCAAAAGAGATAATTCAAACTTTTACACCGGTTAATATTTAATCAACAGTATTTCTAATTGTGTGTAGGACTGATGAGGTCCTACCAGTGAGTGAGAGTACACACATCTACGCTTCTTTAGCACATATATGGTATCAGCCACATCCACATTACAGAAGTTTTGCCATTTTCTTATCTTTCAAATTAAAAACTTACAGAGCATGCAAGCAAAATGAATATCTTGTAAGTTCTCTTTCTTTAAATTAATTATAAAAATAAATAAATGTTGTAATTTTATAAATTAAGGAGGTTTTAAGAACGTGCTGCTTTAAAGTCAATCCCTCTATATACACAAGTATTTACACATACACATATATTTCGATGTTTTATGTATACACACATATAATGCAAATTATCTGGTTCAGCTTGAAGCTTTGGTAACAGAGACATTATTACCTTACAGCTTAAGAACTACAGTTCATCATCTATTTATGAATTAATCCAGTTCTAATAAAGGACTGATCTGTAATCAATGCAACATTGATCACGTTTGTAAATCAGCATCTTTGTAACTCAGCATGGAGGACGCAGTACATGGACTTTACGTGGCCTTTTGTGGTACATGGAATTTGCATGGTTTACAACTGTCAGACTCTGGGTTTGGTGATGTGCCTGACACTGTGTTTTCTGTAGTACTTAGAATCAAAAAAGGTGACAGCACCTAACACGGAAGCAAACCTTCCAGTGGCTTGGCTAACACTTTTCACAGTGAGTTCTCTCACTTCTCAAGACAAGAGCTGTTAATGGAGCATACACACCTCTACTTCATCGCTTTCATTTATGTCTTTATTATAGCCTGCAGGTGGTGGGAACCTCACATCATGGAATGGGATTTGTCTCTCTGGTTGCCAGCTACAAACAAAAACACAGTGAATGGTCTAAACATTTTCATCTTCTTTGTAAACAGAAATCAATCATTCTTAATCCATTAATTTTACATTTTCAAATTCTGTAGAGCTTTAGTGCATATATGTATTAAAGGTAATGTGATCCAATGTATACATAAGAAAAAACACATCTAAATAACATCTTAGGTGAAACCCTGATGTCACCTGCAGTCTTTTGAATCTTTCGGCAGAAGTTCTCCCTCTATATACAGTTACAGGTTTTAACCTCAATATTAGAAACACAGATTAAAAAACATTTCATAACACTTCCTTCAAAACAAGCCTGTACCTTCTTTTTCTTTGGTTCTACTACAGGTTATGAAAACTTGATCAGGATCCAGTCTAAATACAGTTTTAATTTTCAGTTTCTTTAATGAACACTGGATAAATTTGGTTTCTAGATTAGAAAACGGTATTCATCACTTATCTACAGAACAAATTTTATAATAATGTAATCTTCTAAAACTAAGGCAAGACATTCACATGAGAAAGTCATGAGACTTACTGAAACAAGGGTTGTCATCATGTAAATTCAGTAACGACATGATTCAAAACCCATGTTACTATAGTTTTGCACTCATAAGTATTTAAACCATTAAAAGCATTTATATAGAAATGCACAAAATAGTAGATACTAAATACAACTTTAAAACATGCCAGCAGCAAGTTTAGTGTATCTAAAAAACGCTTCTCTGCACTAAGCCATATTTAGGTTAATCAAATGCAAGGTTGATACTCTGTCATTTACAGGTACAACACCAGCAATACACTTACTTGTTTTCAAATGAAACTGTTATTGAATCTTCATGCACATCCTTTACAAATGCCTGTGGAGGAAACCAAGTATAATTATGGTATGCTTATGGACATTTTGACAAATAATTTTAAACCTGTAAAACACCTCTTTTTCACAAATATTGATGAATCTCACAATGTAAGTATGTTTTAAAGTCAGCCTTTTAAATTTTGCAGTAGACTTACATAAAACACATACTGAAAGCTGATAACCTCCTTGGGTTCCTGACTGCCAGTGCACTGATACACAAACAGAATGCCCAAGCTATGAAGGCATTATTCCTACTTTATAGAAGTAACACCAGAGATTAGTAGAAAATGACAAGATCATTCAGGAGTTAAAAATGTTTGATTTTATAATCACATTTAATGTACAGACAGGCAAAGAAATTAAACATCAGTATTACCTAAAAAATAAATGAAACCAAAGCCCACTAAACCTCCAAGTCCTGTCTCTTCTCTCTTTTACCTCAAAGTACATTTGAACACTACACTAGCAAAAGTCATCTATATCAAGTTCAACAGAATCTTCCCCATATTTACTTCATCACACTTTAATTCTGTAGAGCACAAACTTTAGATAAATGCCCTGCAGAATTCCTTCCCTTTTTTCCTGGGGAATGGACAGCAGCTGTGCTCTCCCATGCCACCATGAAGCAGAGGACAGAACCAGAATTCAGCACTGAGGGCTTCTCCTGCCTTATGCACTCAATTGACTGATGTTTGTTTGATCAATATTTAGCTTAAAGCCCCAAAGGTCCACCCCCCCCCATCTACAAAACAGCAAGACCAATACTCAAAGAACTTTGGGATTTATCAGTGAAAATATTTTTATTAGCCTCAAACGATGGAGATCACAGGTTAACCAGGGATGAAAAGACTGTGGGGTCTTTTTTCTTTATTTTTTAAAGTACCTCTATGAACTTCTGAAACAAGTTGCTGAAGTGCTGAGTATTCCACTAACATTAGTCCACACATAGTATCATTGTAAGGTAGGTAGATAAAAGCCCATGAGCAAGAAAGAACAGATTAGTTTGTTCTCCTAAGAGAGATGCACCTTAGTAGATCAAAAAATTCTCAGGAAATTGAAAATAATTTAGCAGCAACTACCACTTCTGTAGAATTAGTTAATGAAGTATGGAACATCTTATTATTCTCCATTTTATTATTCTGCCCTTTCAAGTTTCCAAGACGAGATCTTATCTCTTACAAGAAGGTAAGAGTTTCTCTTATATGGAACCTAAATGGTTTTTAAAAAATTACTTTGCTATTTTTGCTTTATAAAGTGTTCCAAAGCATTTCCTGAGTTGCAGCAGTATCTCAGTATCAAAGAAGAGCAACACCTGATGATTGATACAGAGTTCCAAGAACTGGCTACACTAAAATTAAGTGGTACATGCACATGAACGTCATCACTCAGAGTCATTCAGTACAAGGAAGAAAACACCCTCCAAGTTGATAACTGAAACATAACCAACGCCACTGTGAATAGAAGTCAAAAGAATGCCACAGTGACAACAGCAAAAAATTATTTTACACCTTGTTCACCTCTCAATAATCTTAAAAACAAGACTATTATTGCTAGCAAGCCAAGGAGACTTAAAAAAGTCACCAAAAGTATTTGCATAATTACGTATTTCAAAATTCCATACTCCTTCAAAGAGGATTACAAGCACAGCTGATGTTTTTCAATGACAAGGTGTAAAGAAGACTTAAGACCATATCTCAAAATCATGTTGATATCAATACAGAAATGGTATTTACATAAAGAGGCAACAGAGCTCTCAGTTGATCATTATGGATACTGAACATTTAGCTTATGTTTCATATTACGGTGTATTCTGTAAGAAGATTCCAGAACTGGATATGCATTTGAACAATACAATGGCAGTCCTGACACATTTCACAACATTACACATATCACCTTCAAAGGCTTCACCCACATTTCTTCCAATGGTTGTCATGTGCAACTTAGAAGCACCTATTCTTACAGATGCAGCTGAAACGGATGCCTTTAATACCTGAAAAACACTGTGACCACTACCAGAGATTAGGTATGGCTCCTTTGTGCCACAAAGTGGACAAGGATTAACAGTAATACTTGAGTATGTAAAAGCAGAGATTATTTTACAAAGCAAATTCAACAGAAATGATACCAGCAACACTTAATAGCCTTCAGGAAAACAGGTAAGAGTAACACAAGCCATGCCCTGAGAAAGAATTTGTTGATACTTAATTTTCTCGTATTTATAAAATGTCAAAAAAAAATCACCTTTCCTTGTATGAAAGATACTTTGGGAGAAGTCATCACCTCTGTGGTGATGAAAACACCAAAAGGTGTCCTAAACAGAACTCTGAAAAAATGACAGGAAACAGCAGAAAAATTCACAAGCATAGCAGCAAAGAGCAAGACTACATCTCATATCCAGAGAGGGATGCAAGAGAGCTCCTAACATCCAACTCATCTAGAGCAGAATCCTAGGGACTACAGCAACATACCTAATTAAAGGTAATAATGCTAAAACCTACCATTAATAAGTAAACCAGGATGTGCAACAAATAAATTTAAGTTAAGCTGAAGACTAGCGTGGACCTTCAAACAGTTTAGCAATTATGTTATCTGGAAAAAGTAAAACTTGAGATACATGGCTGAAAGAGGAATGAACTACGCTGTCCTGTTTAAGCTCTCCTTAAACAGTTCTTCCACATTGCTTTGGTCACAACCCAGAAACCTGAGGGAACCTGAACCAGGAACATCGGTTAAACTGTTGACCTAACACAGGTAGCATCAATACAGACACTGCCAGGGAAAATTACAAATCTGAATTTCTTTAGCTTACACGAAGTTCAGAAGAGTCAACCACAGAAACAGATGAATACCTGTTTTTCACTTCAGCCTGGCCAAAAACACTGATGTCATAACACTGTGGTTTGTCTTTTAATTTAGAGTCTTGCAAAATTACAAAAGTTCATTGGAATAAACTTTTAATTAATTACAAAGTGAACAACGCCTTGCCAAATATCTAATTTCAAGTACGCAATATATGAAACACTTCTGCAGACCTCTCTGTAATATTTATCCTTAAAAACAACCATTCAAAATAAAATAATGACTATTAATACAGTCCTTAATATTTGGTTGCCTAATCCTATCTATCCAGAGAAAGGGGTTTTCCTTGTTTTTCAGTTACTTGTGACACAGAAAAATGTCACATACTTATCACATCAGTTTACCATTGTCTGTACCACACCATTATGTCAATTTTCCTCCAATATAAATACTTAAACAGATCTGTGGTACAAAAATGTATTTGGACTCTCTAGCACTACATATTTCAATTTGTACAATTCCAAGAAGAAACAGAAAAGGTCTGAAACATTTCTAAGTTTTACTTAAAAATCTAGTATTTAAGCAGGAATGCCTTTGGAAAACCAAAATTAATGCTTATCAGAACTGCTTGGTTGTCTAGTTTTTGTAATACCTGTGAAATTACAGATGACTCTAAAAAGAAATGAAGCCTTTAACACCATAATCCAAATTCACACACACAGGACAAGCCAGCCCCAGAGGTCAATAAGGCAGAGAAGAGGCTCTGATCTCACACAAAGTATCACAAGAAATACAATAATCATTCATCAGCCTTTTTTAGATAAAGAGCATAAGTAGGCATGGAAATTCAAACACAAAGGTGCACATGTGTGAGTTTAAAATGCACCCCCCCATGAAGGGACGGAACAGTGGCTCTGATGAATTTGAACACCAAGATGAAATGTCTTAAAAACAAAGTGAAACTGGATGGAAGCAAAATGAGGTAGGAGGACATTGAAAGACTGCAGCAGCTGAGATACCACTATTGCTAACAGAAGAAATACCAAGAAAGAGTACACAAAAATTATCTGTGAACAGAAGCATATTTTAGAATGGCAAAGGTTGATTCTTCTCTAATGTGGAAAAAAAAAATCACATGTGATAAGTTTTCTACACCAAATTTGACTCTGAGTCACATAAACCATTTCAGTTCTCTCCATGCTTGAGATATAATTAAGTAAAAAAGTTTACAGCATGGCATTTCCCAAACACATAAGCATTCACGTTTTAAGAATGGTTACATGCTGAATATATGGTCTAAATTTTACAAATTATTTGTTAAAAAAGAATTATTGGAAACACCAGCATATATTTTATTTTTATGCTAAATGGAATGACAGACACTTCAAAGGAAAAAATAAAGGCTTCAGCTGCCATGAAATTTTGTTGCTTTTTTAAAAGTCTGCTCACATCATCAGATTCGAGCATTGTCAACCATTTTAATAAAGGAGGATAATTAACTGTAAGAAGGTAAAGTAGGGAAAATACGCTTTTTAACATAAAAAAAACTATGTTGATAACAAACGTGCATCTACTGTTAGTGTAACAGTTCTGTAACATTTCATACCTGTTGGAAGGAGAATGTCAAAAGGGAACTCAGTGGATAATCAAGTCTGAGAAAGGCTGGACATACAAAGGAACAGAATAGGGAAAGAAAAATAGTCACAGAAATGGTCACCAGACGAGGAAAAAGGGTACAGGCAGTCACCCTCAGAAGGGCTGGGCAGACAGGCTTATGAATGTACAAAGAGACTGGAGATACTGGCTGAGGGTGTCTGTATGGAACAGTGAAAGAAAAAAAATGGATACAGAGGGCCACAGGAACAGTTGCTAACAGTGAAACCTGGAGTAATAAAGTAGTAAGAAAGATGAATTATTTTATCAGTTGTAGCTTCAACGAAGTTATCTATAAAACCAAGCAAACAACAGCAAGGCGCTGAAACTATTGGGATAAAAAGTGGAAGATTTTCACAAGGTTATAGAGGAAGAAGTGGCAAAGATTGGGTTACAGACAACATACAGATGTTAACAATATACACTATTCCAAAACTATCTGCCTCATAAACAGGATGGTTTCCATCTTTAGCAGAGGACACAAGAGAGATTCACTCCCAAACTGGAGAAAAAAAAAAAAAAAAATCAATCCCATGTTGGAAAGGCATGTCCCCTTTTAGAGGGAAATACCTAAAGCTAATCCCAAAAAGATTTGACAAAGGCTGTCTACTAGTCCTCTGTGAATGAGACAAGAACTTCAAAACCCAATTTACTACTCCTATACAAGAAAAGATATGAGCAGATATGCCCCAATACTGCACACCTTCTAGGTTTAGTTACTTGACTGTGAGCTGCAAAAAGGCAGTTCCCACCCCTTGGATTCATAGTCCTGGTGGTTTGTTGGACCAGTCTTCATAACATAAGTAAGGAAATCTAACATTTTCTTTCCAAGGATTCTGGGCCCAACCACATAGCAAGTCATGACTAAGCATCTCTAGGTACCAGATTGTCAACTATCCCTGAATCATGCCCATTGACTGCACTGTGCTTTCCACTGAATAATTCATTTTAGGCAAGGAGGAAAAAAATCATTTAAGTACAAAGTATTCACTAAGCAGCATTTAAATTCCATTCAGAAAGAACTAGCCTCCACTACAGCAGTCACATCAACACTCTCCAGTATTCCAGTGCACCTGACCAGGATGAAATTTTAATTAAAATCTTACAGCTGGGTATGAAGGCATCCTCAAACCATCTCCTATGTTTTGTGCAGAACATGAATCCTCTGGATATATCTCAGAAAACACTGGTTTATTACTTTTAGCAGGGCTTAGATGGGCAGTTTTGTACCATCAAGATCCAGATGCTGCTGGGTACAGTCAAAAATGCTCAGGTCCTCGAAGAGACCTGCAAGTAGGATATAAGAATCTGAAGCCACAATTAGGTGCCTACTTGAGCCACGTAGTCCCATCCTGACTATAACAACCTCATACTCCTCCCCTTCCATGTCTTAGTATCAAGAGAGGAGTATTTTCCCAAAAAATTTACATATTCTCATTAAGATCTTCAGAATTACTCAAAGCCAAAGAAATCTTCACCAGGTATTAGTAAACCATGAGACTGAATAAAATAACTGTTTTGGTTTTGATGTGTTTGAAACATTACTTCTGTTGTAAATCACTTCTCAGGAGGCTGCTTAAAGAAACTTTTTAAATGAAAAAAGTAAAAGCATCCTGCAATTAAATTCACACTTGACATCACTGCACACTTCTTGTTATGCTGGGTCAACATTCATTTTTTACAACCAAACTGCCCTCCCATAAGATCGGCATAAAACTCGCAAGAAAAAATTTCGATTAATTTATAACAGAGTGATACTCAGACATTATGATGAAAGAAAAATCTGTAACTAGAACTCAAGTAATTCAAACTAGAAAACTAGAAAAAAGAGGAACATTGATGGTTTACACGTAACATTATCGCGTGAGGGTGTAAAACAACTCCCACTTTTTTATTCTTTTTAAAAAAAAAATGTTGCATTTATCTTAAGTGTGATGCTCCATCTAAAGAGGTAGTTCAGGTGAAGGCAGATAAATCCATATGCCCATTTTTCCCTTTAGACAATTTAACCAAGTCTTCTTGCTTAGCGATTAAGAGGAAACAAAAAAAAATTCCTGTCAAAATTTCTAAAAGTTAAAGGACAAACATAACATACAGCTTGGGGCAATGTCTGAGTTAAAACTTGGTTACACTAAATCATGAATAAGCTTCCATGAACATATGCTCAAATGAAGCTTTCACCTACACGCAGGGATGAAAGGGCCCCATGGTATCAACTTGAACATAAACAATATAAGTTCCAGAAGCTTTCAATTCTCCCAGGTTTCTTCGGTAATATTTATGACTAAAGAATGCACCATGTCATAATTAACATCATCTTTCACATCAGTGTGTAACGACTCTAATTTGATAACAACCTCATTAAAAATTCCTCTGTGCAATATATTTTTACTCCTTCTGCTTCTTTCTGACCAAATACTGTACCTTTAAAAATGTAAACCCGATTTTTAAAAGTGCTAGATTATTTAATTCCAGGAAGGAATATACAGATCTAGAACTTTGACTACAACACTGTGAGCTCTCAGGATGCTTACTTGCCACTAATTAGTATCATACATACTTAAAAAAAATATCTATTATTTCCAGAATAAGATACTAGCATATGTATTTTAAAAATAACCTTTTAAGAGGTCTTTTTTTCTTAGAAAAACTCGGAAGTGTTGGAACTGTATCATTTGGATATCTACCTGGCTTACCCCAGGAACATGTGAGTGTGAAACTCTACCCGGTCCTTCATTGCTAACATAAATATTGGATGTCGCACAATAACTAGGCCCAGTTTTTAAAGTCCTAGGAACATTTAAACCTTGGGAGACTTGCAGAAACTGATCCATGGCTGTTCCTGGTGTGCTGGTAACAGATCAATGATAGTAGGCCCAAACCCACCATATCTGAATTTTACTTTCTTGAAAACTACAAATGATTCCATATTTATAAGCTGATTAATACAACCCAACTCATGCAAAGCCACACAATACTACACGGTATTAATAAAACATATTCAGCGCTCAGAATATACGTTCAAATCTCAGTGATGGCTTTATTAAGCACAAGGGCTTGGAAACAAACATGGAATGCCACTAAGTAATTTCAGTAAGAAGTACATTTGATAACTACGTGAATTTAGCGACTCAGCACAGATATATCTGGCCAAGCAATGCTCTCTTTAATAACACTAGGCAGCTTCCCCTGGCATGGCATTAGGACCAAGAATCCACCACAGCATTTTATCAGGAATGTGTATTAACGAGGGCTCCCCTCCTCCCCGCCTTGCAGGCCGTGCTCATGCAGTGCGGCTCTCCTGGAAACCCGGACGGCGAGAGAGACTTTCCTTAAGTAGCGACAAAAGCTGAGGATTTAGCAATTAATGCCCCATCCCAGCGCTGATCCTCGCTCAGCGCCGGGACAAGGCGGCCCCGGGCGCCCCTTCCCACAAAGGAGGAAGGCCCGAGGCCTCCCCGCTCTCCCTCCTTATCGGGCCTCGAGTCCCCTCAGCCCCGGCGGCCCCCGGCTCGCTCTGCACGGCCACCGCGAGGGACCCTCCGCGGCCTCCACCCCCGCCCGGTTCTCTCTCCTCCTTCCTGCCCCGGGGCCTCCGCTCTCCCTCAGCGCGGGGAGGAGGAGGAGGAGCCGCCGCCGCCTCCTCCTCCTCCCGTTGCCGTCCCCGCTCCCTCCTCTGGGGCCCGGCCCGGCCGCGAGCACCCGGTACCTTGTAGAAGGCCCCGTTGGAGCCCCGCACCTCCACCACCAGCTCCTCCATGTTGAGCGCGGTGCGGGAGACCCAGGCCCGGCGCCGCCTCCCTTCCCTTTCTCTGTGCCGGCGCAGGCGGGGGAGGAGCGGTGTGTGTGTGCGGGGCGGGGGCGCTCGGTTCACGCCGAGCCCGGGGGTGTGGCCGCCCTGGACGGGAGGGGAGGGGGGCGGCAACGCCGGGGGCTCCACTCGGCGCCGCCGCTCCGGGCCCGGGGCCGCCGGAAATGAAACCGAAACGGCGGCGGGCGGCGCGCGGGGGGGCGCGCGCGGGGGCGCCCGGTTCGCACGCGAGCGCTCGAGGCCCGCGTCACGTGACCGCGGGAGGGGCGGGGCGGGAGCGGGACCGGGGCCGGCGCGCGCCGCTCGCTCGCCCACCCGCCGCCGCCGCCTCTAACGGCCCCGCGCGCGCGCAGCCGCAGTGGCGCGGGGCGCGCGCGGACCCGGCAGTTGCGGGGCCCAGGTCCCGCCTCTCCCCCCCGCCCCGCCCGGCGCGCGCCGGAGTGACCGCCCTGATGGCCAATCGGGTCGCGCGATGCCGCGCCGCGCGCCTGAGTGACCGGCACTGCTGGCCAATCAGATCGCGCGGCCTGGCCGGCGCTGGTCGGGATGCGCGGCGCCCTCGGCCAAGCCCGTGTAGCGGCGGGTGTGTGTCTGTCTGTGTCCGCGTCCCCGTGTCCCTGTGCCCGGCCCGGGGCCGCGCTCAGGCAGGGGCGGCACGGGTGGCACGGGTGGTGCTGAGGCCCCAAACAGCGCCGAGTACCGGCCCCGGGGAGCGATGGTCGTGCAGAGCCCGGGGCGAGGCGAAGGGAATGATGGGCCGAGCAGCGCGGGGGCTGCTGGGATGCAGTGGGACATGGCGGCTGGGCTCTTGGGGCCTGGGGTAGGTCCCTGAGGGGCTGCCCTGGCGGACGGAAGGCTCAGCCGTGCAGTGGGCTCTGCCTGCCTGGCCATGGCCAGGAGCTAACAAAAAACGTGAATTGAACACACACCTTGGGTCCTTTGTGCAGTTTTGGGCACCACAGTATGAGAAAGAGCTAGAGTTGTTACTGTCCAAAGGAGGCCATGAGGATGGTGAAGGACCTTGAGGGGAAGCCGTGTGAGGAGCGGCTGAGGGCACTTGGTGTGTTCAGCCTGGAGGAGACTGTGGGGAGACCCGATGGCAGTCTGCAGCTTCCTCAGGGGACAGGCACTGCTCTCGGTGGTGACTAGTGACAGGATCTGAGGGAATGGCCTGAGGTTGAATCAAGGAAGGTTGAGGTTGGATATCAGGAAAAGGTTCTTCACCCAGAGGGTGATCGAGCACTGGACAGGCTCTCCAGGGCAGTGGTCACAGCGCCAAGGCTACCAGAGCTCAAGAAGTGTTTGTACAATGGGGTGGGGTTCTTGGGGCTGTCCTGTACAGGGCCAGAAGTTGGACTTTGGTGATCTTTGTGAGTCCCTTCCAACTCAGGACATTCTGTGATTCCTTGAATTGTGACTCTGCATTAGGAACTGTCCTGCTCCTGCTGTGGTGGTTTTGCTGAAGACCTGAACACCTCCCAAAGGGTCTGGCACCAGAAGAGCTTAGCTGAAGGGATCATTCCTCCGCCTCGCCCTGCAGCAGTTCCTTTGTTCAACACACAAGTTCCCTGTGTAACACATAATGTTATTTTAGGACTGTAGATTCAATAATGTTGAAAAAGACCACCAGGATCATCAACTGCAGCCTTCAGCTGCATTTAAACCCTCACAGCCGTTTCAGCATGACATCGAATGTACAGTTCACTGTAGAACCTGGTGGTTGATAAAGAGCTCCGATATGATGGAACATCTGCAGCTTCAAGTGCACTGGCACAAAAGCTGCTTGTTCAGCCTTACATTAGACCTGCACAAACATTGACATCTTTATGTTTTCTAACATAATCACAAAGAATCAGAGAAGGAAAAAAATCCCAACCGTTACACCTTTACACTCAAAAATCACAATATATTACTGTGGCTGTGATTTCTCTGAATATGTGTGTGATGCTCTCCTTACATGAGTCATGTGGTGAAATTCTGCACCCACTGCACTCATTAGATGGACAGTCACAGGATTGACCTGCTTGGGGATGGCAGAGGGTCCAAGAGGAACTGAAGAAAGAAAAATTTAAAGATGAGGAGCAGAGGAGCAATGACACAAGTTTTTTGTATGGATAAAACCCCACCAGACAGAGATTAGATCTTACAGACTCTCCATGAAGAAATTTAGATACAATGGATCACTCTCGTGACTTGGTTCATGTTGGAATACTTTTTTTTTAAAGCTAGAAACTATATAAATGGTTCAACTCAGTGTTTCAACAGTCTGCCAGGAGTGATGATGCCCAGCTCTGAAAGTTAGCTGAAGTTTTGTCTTTTTTTTTTTTTGCATTCATTGTTTGTCATAATTATTCTCTTTTTAATCAAATAGGTTGCTGTCATGAAGACAGACTATCTCTGAGCAGACAGAGTATAAAGGTGTCTAATTTAGCTCTGTCTTCCAGTGATGATTTCACTACTCTCCCCAAGATAAAAGCTGCTGTACTGTATGATCTTCCCTAATGCTTAACTTAAATTTTCATTGCTGTTGCTTAAATTTAAAATTTTTTGTTTTGACCTGACTAATGGGTGTTCTAATCCTTGTCTACCTAATGAGAGCATGCATTTATCTCCAGAGCACACTGTCTAGTTTTTCTGCTCATTTACTCCTAACCTTTCCTCTTGATTTTCAAATTACTTATTGTTTTTCCTATTTTACTTTGATTTTTACTTTGAACTATTTTCAGATTGAACTGTCCATGTCTTCTGCAGTGTGTTCACAAATTAAGTAACTAGTTCTTAGATAGACTTACAGTAAACTAAATCTTTTCCAATGTGTCTTTTTTTCAAATGCAGTGACGCTATGAAAGTACATCTCAGTAATTCCATTAAAGTCTTTTACTAAAGAAGTAAAGGTAAAATGTTATTTAATTGAAATACTAGACTTCAGTTGTATATAATCGTAAAATCACAGAAGGTTTAGGGTTGGAAGGGACCTGAAAGATCATCTAGTTTCAACCTTGATGTGTGCAGTGACTTTTATAATTCAACCAAAATTTCCCACGCCTTCATCTCCTTGAATTCTTTCATATTTTCCAGTAATCTCTACTGACCTGTTCCAAGTCCTGGGTCTGGTCCTGAGGATAGAATAGAAACCCAGTGCTTCTATTTCTTACTCAGTTTTACACAGCTTGGTGCTTGCAGGCTGAGCTGCTGACTGGATTTGTGGCACACTGATTTGAAATACCTCTTTTCATCCTCCAAATAATTAAAAGGCAAAATAAAACAACTTTGACTTTTATTTGCTAATTGATTTACTCAAATGGGTTCTTTAGTAGTTATAGAGGATATAAGAAAAAGGTCCCTTCCCATCTCCTTAGGAAAGCTGAAGGACAGAAAGTGCAGGTAAATGACACTCCTTGATCATATCACAGTCCTTAATCCTTGATCATTGGTACCAGTTTAGCTAATACTTTTTTCTGAGGATTCATGTCTTAGATGTTCCAGTTGTTCATGGACTTCCACTAGGAAATGCCAGTTTTGATTCCATACATTGAAGGAGTTAAGAATTTAAAATGTAGCCATCAGTGCCAACCCTTCAGAACAGCAGCAACCGTCAGAGCCTTCCTCAACATCCTGATCTGTGAAAGACCCTTCCTATAGACACTGGGATATGAGTGACAGGAACTACTGAGTATTGTCCTCACCTGGTGAGATTTACCTAAAGGGATGGTCAGGAACTACAGATAAGAGTTACTCATGAAGCATTCTTTTAAAAAGATGATAATCCAATTAAATATCAAAGTCTCTTAATGGAATTTTATACAGTTCTCCTTATTTTGGGCTTCAGTCTTGACAAGATTCATAGAGATTTTAACTCAACCTTTCAAATTTCTATCTGCTGATTTTCCTTGTGCATCACTTCACATGGAAGCCTCTCCTGGGCTGACTCCTTGTCCCCTCCATTATGATTTCCAGCATGTCATACAGGTGATACTTAGACCTCCATATTTCCATTTAAAGCTAGTAGTAACAATATATGTCTCTTATTTCTGACACTGTGATACTGAGACAAAGGGACTTTGCATTCATGTGGGATACACAGGATTTTGAGTTGTTTCAATTAGACTGAACAATTCAGGCTATTGTCCTGTCAGTTTAAAGCTGTAGCCAAAAGTTTCAGGGGCAGAAGACTATTAAAGATGGTCAGATGCTCTTTTCTTGTTAGTTCACATGATATTCTCAATAAAGGCTTTTCAATAACCTCACTGAAATGGTGATGTTATAATAACCAGCACTTGGAAGAAGCAGTTACAGTTAATAGAGATACAAAGATGAAAAACTTCTTAGCATTTCTTTATGAATAATCAATAATAGCTGAAGGTTAAATATAACCAAAGTATTGCAGTTTTATTAGCTTGTCCTTGACTGAAGTGATACACAGAAATGACAGATATCCCAATCAGGGTGTAGAGCAGTGGACATCCCCAGAACTCCTGAAGACAAGCTGAACTAAACCAGGGATGATTTGGAGAGTTACTGTGTGTGGACAAGAAATCAGATTATGCTATGCCTGTTTGTTCAGTTCTTTGAATAGTTAACGTGAACTTTATCTGGGAGTGCTAATAAAATACTCTATTAAGGCAGTATTCACATGGAGAGGCAAGAAAAGTATGAAAATTGCAAAAAGACAAACCTGAATACTGCAAAATGATTAAACCCAAAAATTCTTCATTACATGTATTAGGATGGTGGGTAATCTTTAACCTTGTAAAAATATATTAGTGAGAAGATCCAACTGGTCTATTGATTTTCTCTTAATTACTTAAGCTGACCTTCAAAGAAACTTGACTGTTTCTCTGTTTCTTTTATAAGTCATTAGTTCACCTCTGCCTCCAAATATGTAGCCAGGGAGTAGATAGCCATCCAAGGTTCATTTTTGCCACAGATTCTACTTTAGTGTAGATATATGTTTCCACTAGTGGTTTTCAGTTTCTACAGTATACTGTGTCTTCCTGACCTGAATATGGAAGGAAGGCTGAGGGATTTAAGACTACTTTGTGCCCGGAGTACGTAAACCTCCCAGTTTCACAGAGGCAAGTCAAAGAAGTAAACACTGGAATCTGAACTTCAGGAGGTTATTGAAATTTGTAGCTTACACAGACATAATATTCTAAAAAGAATGTGTTTTTAAAATACTGCCTATTAAACTATCAAGCTCTAGCTCAGTTTGCTTAATCAAAAAGCAACACTGTCATCCAACTCACCTGTGAAATAATTGTCTGGGTGGGTAACCTCTTTCTTATTTGCTCCATGTTACGTTATTTGTTGGAATAACAGGTCTCATTTAAAATTAATAGTAATTTCTACATTCTTCCAGAACAATGACTGTATATCCTGTTGTTGGTCCACAACTCTCAGTAGCAGATTTCCTCTTTTCTTTTCGCACGTCAGTGAATTTGAAAATGTACCATGTAGCATTTTGCTGCTTAATTATTTGGTTTCACCTTCCACTCATGAGTTTCCATCCACTTCTCTTTGTAACCCCACAAATGCATTTATCATCATATTAAACCTGCATGTTATTTCCTCTGCAGAAGCATATTGGTATTGTAAACAGTCCTTTTTAATAGACTACACTCACATTCATATGGAAAACTTCATGTTAGTTTATTCAGCTAATTTTTTTTAAATCACTAACCAAATAACATGAGATGAAAGTGAAAAGATTCCCTGAATTATGTCTTGAAAATGGATGAATTTAAACTGAAAAAACCCTCCATAAAACCTGGGATACAACTGGTTAGAATGCAACACGAGAGAAATATTCTGTTTTTTTCACATGGTCGGACACACCCGTAGGCACCCCTTGCAGAGGCCCTGTGTGCAGTGTGCATGCTGGGTCACACAGCAGCCCTCAGGTCAGGTCACGGAGTTCTAGTATGAGCATTCAGCCCTTGAATAAGAGCTTTTATCTCTGGGGACCAGAAACTTAATATTCTTTGATCATCATGAATATAGGCATTGATGCTGTGATTAGAAAAGGAAAGATTGGTCCATTAAGAGTTAATCTACCTGGGGTGGCTTTCGTCCGCAGAATTAAGAATTGTGTCCAAAAGTTACTGGCATCAAAATAGCTCTGATTCTCTTGGCTATCTTGAGAAGGAAGCAAGTGCAGCCATACATTGCAGTGGCTGTAAGCAGAACCTTGGATAGCAACGCAGATGGAGATGGCTGCACTGTGGTCAGCTACACTTTGATGGATTCCACAAGGGTCTTCACTGACTTTTCAACCAGCCCCTGTGTATGTGTCAAAGGGCAACATTCCTCAGTGTACTGGGCTGCCGTGGCCAGGTTTTGGTGGAGTGTGTGGGAGGGGATCACAGGGATGGCAGGTGAGAAGCTGCCAGAAGCTTCCCCCATGTCTGACAGGGCCAATAACAGCTGGCTCCAGGATGGAGCTGCCACTGGTGCCAAGGCCAAGCCCATCTTTAACATGTAAGGAATGTTAATAATGCTTCTGTGATAACATATTTAAGGAGAGAAAAAAAAATACTGTGTGGAAGTATTGTGGCCAGAGAAGAGAGAAGTGAGAATACGTGAGAGGAACAGCCCTGCAGACACCCAGGTCAGTGCAGGAGGGGCAGGAGGTGCTCCAGGTGCCCGAGCAGAGATTCCCCTGCAGCCCCTGGTGCTGCCCATGGAGAGGCAGCCCAAGGAGGTCTGTGGGGAGCAGAGATGCAGCTGCAGCCCAGGGAGGAGCGAACACTGGAGCAGGGAGATGCGCAAAGGAGGTTCTGGCCCCATGGGATGACTGTGCTGGAGCAGGCTTGTGGCAGGGGTCTGGCCCCATGGAGAGAGAAGCCCATGCTGGAGCACGTTTGCCAGCAGGACTTGTGACCCCACAGGGGACCCACTCTGGAGCAGCCTGTGCCTGGAGGATGTACCCCGTGGGCGGGACTCACGCTGGAGTTGATGGAGTGCTGTCTCCCATAGGAGGGAACCCATGCTGGAGCAGGGGAAGAAGTTCTCCTGCTGCGGGTGGGGAGAGCAGCAGCAGGAACCTCAAGTGAGGAACTGACTGTAACCCCCTTTCCCTGTTCCTCGGCATCTTTGGGGCCAGGAGATAGAGAATTGGGAATAATGTTAAAGCCCATGAAAGAAAGAGGGGTGGGGGGAAAGTGATTTTAGGATTTTTTTTACTTCTCATTTTCCTGCTTTGATTGGTAATAAATTCAACTAATTTACCTAAGTTGAGTGTGCAGATTCAGCAGCAATGTCAAAGATGGAACTTGTGAGCTTAGAGAGTCTACATTTCTAGTCCATCTAAACTAGAAAATTATCTGTACAATAAATAGACATTTCTAGAATACTCACCTGAGTGTGTTACACAGAACACGGACATGTTTTCCTAGCACCCATTGTAAATCAACTGAGCGACCATCAGGCGTTTCTTTTGCTGTGCACAGGAACAGGAGGCTTTAATCTGAAGCTGACACAGAGATTTATGAAGGTTGATGACTGCCTCTCTTGAACATACTGCACTTTTAGCTGAGATTAATATGAAAACATCACATGACTCCTTCCAATCCATAGCAGAATTCCCAGTGATGTCGAGGAGCAATAAATCTGTATTTCAAAGGCTGTATATGCCAGTCCATTTATACGGCCTTAACGTTATTTGTATTGACCCTGATGGGAACTGCTATGGAACTACTATATAAAAGGTCATTCTCCTGACAGACTGTGGTATTTAACTTCCTGTTAGAAGCATATAGAACTTAAATGATTTGTATTTTCCCACTAAATTGTTATAGAAAACAGTGCTGTAATCTTATGCTGTAGCAACAGATGAATACTGTGAAAAAAAAAAAAAAACAAGCAAAAGAAAAAAATACCCTACAGTAATAGTCTTTTAGTTATGGTTTTTGTTGTAGTTGGTTTCGTTTTTTTGTTTGGTTTTTTGGCTTACATAACTGACATTTTTGTCCCAGTAGCTAATGTTTTATTCTTTACTAGTTCGAAACACAGTCTTTGACATACCATTTGTAGATTTATATCCTGGACATAGCTATGCTTTCACCTTTCACTTTTCCCTGTGTCTTTCAACAATCACTTCATATGAAGTGTCGTTTTCTGTCCGGTCTAAAGCTGCGGAAGAGGCGCGGTGTTTGTGGCCCCGCGGCGTGACGCTGCCGGAGCGCGCAGGTGCCCGCTGCAGTACCAGGGTGCGGCCACACGAGGGCCCCCCAGGACAAGGCGTGTTTCATATAACCCAGGAGAATTACTGGAAACAAGTTAAACACAACCTGTAATACCTTCTGGTTTTGTTTTTGTTAACAGTGAATTTAGACTCTTATAAAGGTTTTTTTTTATTATGCTGAATGAATGAATTTTAATTTTGAGAGCTGTCTTATCTATCATGACCTAGAGTGTTCTTCCATTACTTTCAGGCGCTCTGAAGACTGTCAAGCACTTGTGCAGTACATGTGTCAAAGCTTGAAGTTCCCTTATGAACCCTTTAACTGGAATAAACCTGTTTTACTTGAATGGTCCTGTTCCTTTCAGCTTAGAGTTCTTTTTCATTTTCACAGCCTTTCAAAGAAAATCATATGTACTGAAAATGGAGAGGGAGGTTGTGCTCTCTTGGGTTGTAATGAAGAGTCAACTAAAATATTCTCATTCTGCAGGAAGAACTTTGGTGCTGTACTCTTTACCCTTGGAAAGGCTCCCCTTCAATAATGTATTGGTTAACCAAATCAAATGATATTTTCAGCAAAATCATCATAATATTAAAGGGAAGGTTGCTAAAGTAGAGCTTTGGCAGAACTCATTTGTCTCCCCGCTTTATACATCTTCTGCTTTTGTTAATATTATTGCCAAAATATCTAGTCCTGTATTAGATGTTAGTAGTAGTTAGATGAACAATTCACACCTTTACAAAAGATTTGGCAGAACTCCAATGTTTTGATGTCAGTTGTGATTATTGATTTGCATTTTGAAGAGGTGTGATTCACTCGATGTATCAGCTTTCCTTTTGTACATGTAACATTTTTCAGAAGAGATCGAAAACAAGACCAGTGTATTTATTTTATGAGTGCTCTCTGAATCTCTTGGAATAAGAAAAATTGCGTAGCCTGGAAGCTGTTTTTTTAGGAATGTTTTAACTGTGGAAGGAAAACTTCAGATTTCAGTGAGTGAAAGACAGGGTTCCTCTTGCAGAGGTGTTGTGCCTCTGCAGCAGCTGCAGTGGCTGTTTTCCTGTTGGCTGCCTGAGAGTGTGGGCAGCTTGGCATCCCCTGGTCGGCAAAACAAAAGCTTGGGTTGGTGACATGCAAAAAGTCATCACTAGGAATCCCAGGTTATTTTCTTGCTCTAGAGTCACCAGCTACACCTCACCAGCAATACTGAAGTCCTATGACAAGCTTGTTTTGGTGCAGGGCTCTGCTGAGCAGAAGTACCCCAGAACTTTGCTACTGTTCCAGTGAGGTCAAGGTTCCCCCTGTCATCTCCTGCTTCAGTCTGCAGGATCTAAGCTGCCCAGCTAAGAACAGAGTTGCACTGCATGACCTTCAGACATGCCTTCCAATATAAATTATTCTGTGATTCTCTAATGGTGCAGTAATTCTGCATTTCAAGCATGTTCAGATATTCATACTATTCGATGGAACAAGAAGTGATGTCCATGTCCGGTTTTCATTAAATATTAAAATGTCACATCTGTGGTTAAAAATAACGCTTAAGAGGCACTATTTTTCTTCTTTTTTGACTCTTTCAGTGCCTTGTTAAAACTCATCTGCTGAGTACGTTGCAGCACATGTCTGAGTTGGAAACTGTACTAAAGTAAGGTTGGAGTGTGGTAAAACAGGTTTTGCCACACAGGATTTATAGGGATGTCAGGTATTGCCAAAAAGTAGCTGATGAACATGGAAGGATAAAATAACAGAAGACACAGTTAACCAACTGCTGAGAAAAGCATCTCTGAACGAAAGAAAAATGTCTTTGAAATGGCTGTCTAACATTTCCCAGGAAGAGACAAGAATTATCAGTCAGAATCACAAGAGATCAATTGTTCTTATGTGACATTATCATGATAGGCATCCTGCTCCCTGAAGGAATTTGTCTTAATGAAGTAGTGTGGCAGTTTCATGTAAAACAGCTTCCAAGTAGTATAAACACAAATTGTTGTACCAAAATTCACACGAACAAAATACTTCCTATAGTAAACTGTAAATTCTATCAAAGCCTTTTGTTATGTCACTCATAAAAGGGAAGAAAATGAAGGAAGTCAAAGCTTTTGGCCCACTGGAAACTCATTATGTACTTTACAACAGCCTGAGGAAGAACAGCAGGACTGTGGTTACTTGGGGATAGGAAATGAAATAATATTGCTCATCATGTAGTCTCTCAACTATTTGTTATTGATTGGACAAAGAAGAAATAAATCTCAGCCTCTGGGCTAAAACATTAGGGAATATGACTCTATTACCAAAATGATAGTAAGAGTTTTATAGACAAGACAGAAAAAACGCTGGATGATGCAACTGAGAGGAGGATTAAAGGCCAAAGAGAAGATGTCACTGAAAGAGATGAAAATCTGGTTCTGTAAATGAAAAGAATTGCATACTGGTGATCAAGCAGCTGTATGAGCAAACAGTTTGTTGATGGTGAAGCTGTATGAAGTGAAAAAGTCACAATACTCACTGAAAAGAGAAATGGCATAGAGCCTATTTCCCCATTTTCCCTGCCCCATGTCCTGCAAGAGTGTTGGGGAGGACAGCAGGAAAAGGCACCAAGTGTGGTCCTGCTGGAGGACAGCAGGGATGGGCAGCCTGTGGGCAAAGCATCTTTCTGACTGATCTCTGAGGTCTGTCTTAGTTAAGCATTCCAGTAAGACAAGTATCAACTAAGAATGATTCCTAGTGAAGTCCAGAACAGTTTTGTTTGTTACCTGAGTAGGAGCAGAGTAGACCCAACAATGTTCTGTGCATGAAACAGGTCTTTCAAACCTCAGCACTGCTTGGGTGAGTAGTAATTAGCTATTGCTGATGTATTCACTTGCTTTGATTTTAACTTTGACAGCTTCCCAACATGAAAAGGAGTTATTAATAAGTCATTCAGAGATTCTGTTTACTGAAAAAAGGTGATGGAGAGGCTGTACGTGCCCCTGTGGTTGACAAAATTGTACATCAGGATCAAGAATTACCCGAGGAGAAAAGTGAGGGTCTATGTTTAGATAAAAATTGCATAGAGCATTAGGAAGATGAAGAAGGAATCACAAGTGAGATCTCTCCTTTAAGTCTGTTTTCAGTCTAAATTAAGTAAACAGTGATCAGACTAGCATCCTTCTTGGGCCTTCTACCAGTGAGAGACATTTCCAGCTCTCTCAGAAGCACATGCTGTGAAAACCATTCGACCCTCTCAACAGCTACACATCTTCTTTGGTTTCTACAGACATGAAGACAAGTTTCCCAGTGATTTTGATGAAAACTAGAAAGACACAGAGGGAAAAAAGGTAGAAAAATACTCAAAATTTACCACATAAAATAACAGAACTTAGACTGTTAGGGTTTGGGGGGGATGGTTTTTTTTTCAGGATATGAATTTATATAGATTGAAGAAAATCAGTAAGATGTTCTTCAATAGCTATTCTTAAGGAGATACATATGTTAATAAAAATCTGAACTCCTTGAAAAATGTACTCTGCTTGGTCTATGTCAAATTAATCACCATTAAGAACTTGTCCAAACTGATTGAATTTAAAACAGTGTGTCTGTCAAAATATGAAGCCTTGGTTCCTAACCTGTATTCTTGGTCTCTTGGAAAATGGGTGCTTATCAGATGACAGTGTTAATAAAACAGTAATAGGTACTCATTTTTAACTCTCCAACTACTATACAGAGGACTAAAAATATGATTTTCCCAGGAAAGCATTTGCATTACAGCTGTTTGCTATCTCCTAGAACTGCTTGCTTGACCAGCTATTCTTGTGCAAAGAGAAAAAGAAAAGCTTTTTCAGCTAGAAAAAAAGATTAAATTTTCTTTTTGGTCAGTACTATGAAACAAAACAGCTTACATTAGTTCCCATTTTCCCTTATCACACTGTAGTTTCAGATGTACCATAGTGTAAAAACATTGGGTTTCCTATCTCAGTGTGAAAGCCTGTCATTAACAAGCGATTATTCAATTTATTTTTTTCCTTTTTTTCCCCCTAAAATATGGCATGAGCCTTCTAATATTTCAGTCACATAAAATAGAATAATTATAGCTTCTTTAGAAGCACTGCTGAAGGTATTTTGTCCTGTTTGATAGGCAAGAGGTGATTGACACTTGGAGGTTTGGGGATTTTTTTTTTAGAAGTTGGATTAATTTATGGATTTTTGGTCACTTTCCACTGTGAGCTTTGATAATAGAGGCTAAACACAGAAAGGTTTTATCCCTGTTAGAACTAAAAAATGTAAAACAGAATTTTTCTTTTTATTAGAGTTTGTCTCCTAAAGCCAGAGGCTACAGTAATAACAATAAGTGAGATAATTTTGTAAGCATTATCTGTAGGAAATGTAATAAAATAGCTACAAGAGGAAATGTGTTTGGAATTATCTTGTTGAAAATATTATTCAATATGTTAGAGATTAGAAACAATAACGCCTTGTTTCCTGTGGTAAAAATGTGCTAATAAGAATGGTTATATTAATAGCATTGTTGCAGGTAGCCTGTATTGTTGGAGTTTGACATCCACCAAAAAAGCCTAGCTTTTTTAGACTACTTATATTTAGATTTTGCCAGTGGAAGAAATAATCAAGATTTCTTCCTTTTTATCCTAAGTTTTCTTTGCAGTTGGTTTTGAGAGCCATAAAGTTCGAGATTTCACTTTGCAGACTGCATCTGTAGCTGAAATTCTTTTAAGGGCAGTGTTGGTTGATCTGTTTGATTCCACCCGAAGGCTTCAGGCTGCTGTCACTCCTATGGAGTACACAGGAGACTGGATGAGTACGGGTGGGGGTCCTTTGCTGTGCTGATAACACCAAAATAATTCATTGCACCAGACACCAACTTGGTTTTCTGAGTGCATGGTTGAGGTTGTGGCTTATAGAAGAGAAAGATGAGCTCAGGGTAAAACAACAAGCCCTGCTTGGTAGAAAGAATGTAAAAGCCAAAGAAATAAAATAATTGGAGGAATCAAATAGAAATGATCAGTACTGGACTGCATCTAGAATACTGTGAGAATATGAAGTATTCACCAAATACTTCTGGTTTAACATACTGACTTCCCAGATCTTTTTGTCAGGTTCTTGATTTCTGCTGCTTTCTTTGGTTTATCATTCCATATTTCCTTTCCTGTTAGGTTTTCTATTTCTGTTTTCTCTTTCAGACTTCTTTTAAACTTAGCTGCAAAATATATTGCCTTTATTTTTTGTTTTGTTCTTCCTGGCAACCAGCTTCTCAGACATTCCCTGCATTTTCCTCGTACTACATGTGCTGCCTTATTGCGTCGGAGAGAGCCTGGAGTGGGAGCTCACTTGGCTGGCATAGTAAAGTTAGAGTGTGTTTCTCCTTGCTCCAAATCATTGACAATAGGAATAGGCAAAATGATTTTAGAGAAAGGGTATAGGGCATATGCAATGTAAGCTACATGATTTCTGCATCTATTTAATTTATGCCATAACTTGGAAAGAAGGAGTTCTGAGTAAGTGTGTTAAGTTACGTTAAATAGAAAGTGGGGGGGAAAAAAGGAGCTGCTAAAGGAGGCAGATAATAGAAAACCTTTTTATCAATTTTCACAGTTGTAGAGATTAAAGTATTTCAGACAGCAAGGCATTCAGAGATTTTGGGGCTGAGTATGGTACTTGTGGAAGTTGTTGAGTAGAAGCGGGATATTTCACCAGGAAAGACAAATGGAAAAGAATGAAAACTGCAAACCACCTTAATGCTTTGCACATAGTGTTCACTAAGGCAGTATTCAGCGTTTTCTGGACAGAAGGACATAGGTAGACAGAGACACTGGTAGGCTTGTGTCTCTGTTTTGCAGTTTGTAGTGAATAATGAGGCCAAGTTTAGGGCATATGGAGTAAAAATTTTAAGGTGCTCTCAACACCTTAGGCTCCAATTTCAGGTAGTTATTGGTGCTGTCACAATGATTACAGTACAGGCATATTAATTTGAGCAGTCCAAGACCTGTTTAACCATAATAGAGAATTTCTCATGGATAACGTAAAATACATACTGGAAAGTGAGGGCTAGAACTCACCTACTGTTACTGTTTTGCCACGTAGCTCTAGGTCCTACATCTCCCCTGTATTAGGTTTCCTGTTTGTGTGGAAGCAAATCAGAGAGATAGAAAAACCAAGAACTCCTCAGCTCATATGTGGTAGGGAGGAAAACAGATGCAGTGTAAGCATTCTAATCCATGAGGTCAAAACCCCCTGAGTTTTCTTAAACTATAATTGCAGCTGCTTCTAGTTTAAACATACAGGCTGTCATCAAGTACTGCAGGTTGCAGGTAGTGGTACAACATAGCAGGTAGCAAGACTGACAGTAGAACTGGTCTTGTTGCTAAATGGTGCTGTAGATTTAAAGCCAATGAGTGGCATAACAAATTAAGAAGTCTGTTAGATATTCTGTTTGTGAAGACCCAAATTTAAAAATAACTAGTCTGAGCATCAGCTTGTTTCTTGGGCTGAGTGACATGTTTTGAAATTTCCTCTGTACACAGAAAATAGAAAAAGCTGACTAAAGAGTTCCTATTGACCTATAATGCAGAGATGTTTCAGGCACTAAATAGCTTGCTTATCTGCAAATCCAAAATAACTTCTACTGCATGAATTGTTGAGCTTGTCCTAGAAGGCAGAAAGTAGCAACGTGTTCAGAAGTGTAAAGTTAAATAGGTCTTATAGATTGGCTGCCACACCATGTGGAACAAATGTGCAGCTCTCTTTTTGAAGGCAGTAGGGGCATTGTGGACTTCAGGGTGATCCAAGCTAAAGATGTTTATCCAGGCTTTATGTACATGGTTTTGTGCATACAAATTGCATATCATCCTGAATTTCCTGCTGGGTTTTAGTTTCCTCCAAGGAAAGAGAGCTAAGGCTATTAATTTTTGACAGTGTGCATTGCTCCTTCTGATTATTCACTGTTTGAATATTGCATATTTGAATAATGCATTGCTCCACTGATTATTCACTAGGTTTGATTATTGAAAAGAACCTCTTTCTAATTCCCTTCCTAATCTGAGCAGGCTTTGGTATTCAGACACCTCTAGAATTCAGAAAGACTCTTTTTAGTAGCATTAATCCTTATATTCATTACAACAGCTATTTACATGAATTGCAGTCTTCTAACATGACTACACACAGAGATGTGTGAAAAGAGCACCAAAAATCACTGCACTGTTTCACCTTTTATTGCATGCTTCTCTCTACCTTGCTTCCAAAGCCAGTATTATTCACAGCCAATGGATTTTTATATAAGCACGTGCCAGAAGCAAGCAGCAGTTCCCTGCTAGGCTCTTTATGCTTCCCCTCCCAATTTTGACATCTCTCAGTTCAAAATTGTGCCTTCTGGGGGTGCTGTGCCACCTAAAATAAATTGCATTGCATTACACTCTGAAAGGCCTCTATAGATCAGAATAATATAGTGACACATATCTGAAGACATTTCCTTTCCTTCCCCCCAACCACCCTTCAGCATATTCTGTTCTTTTATTTCCCACAGGATTCTAAGAGCAACTCTACAACTGAGTTTCTCTTCTGCCAAAGAAATCTTCAAATAAAAAATAGATTTTTCTTTTCAGAATAAAGTAGCATCTTTCTACATGTAGGTGAAAAAATTCCCCAGATGAAAAAAGGAGAAATGTATACTTCAAGAAATGGACTTTTCTAAATCATACCAAGATAGTTTTAACAGATTTCAGAGAACTTACTAAAGAGTTAAATCTACTTGTGTGATTAGCATCCAGCTCTACAAGAAACCCAAAGCTAGCTTTGATAGTACCTATTTAGGACATTATTTGAGGTATTTTCCCATCTTTTTCCAAATAACCAACAGTCTTCTTCTGTTCAAGTGATAATTCAGAAGGAGTAAGTCACACTAACAACTCCTAGGTCACTTCTTAAAGGCACCAAAAAGTATCTGTGTAACATCGATTTTCCTCCCATGACAAGGAAAAGATGCAAGTATGCTATGGACCTTAAAAACACAAGCAGATACTTCAATGCCAATATTTATCTGTTTCTAATTTATGTGCCAGTCAAGAGTGTGCTCATGCTCGGAGCTGGAGAGCTCTATTGATTTAGGAACTGTATTTTTTGTATTCAAGAAATGTGCAGTAAAGTCTTTGTCTATTCTTTCACTTGAATTCTTCTAGTTTTCTTGAAATCTTCCCATTTGAGGCTGAACTTTAAATGCCAGGTGAATTCATTTGAAGTCTCAAAAAAATAATTTACATGCTTTGGAATCGCAAAACAGAAAGCAGGTTTTATATTTAGAGGAAAATGAGGTTGTGTAAGGCTTTGTACAACTGTCACTCACTTTTCTGTTGTTTGCTGCTAATCTCAGACTGGCAGAAAAAAAACATTCCAGGGTTGATATTTAGTTAATAATTGCTTTTTGAATTTAGGAAGAGAAATCTGTGTTTCATTCAAAGCACTTCCTAAGATTTTAAACAGAAAATAATATCTTGCTGCCTCTGTCATGGCTCAAGGGCTTCCTTTACATTCTCCCTCAGCTGCCTGAGAGAAAAGCTGCTGGCTTCAGGTTGCTACTGTGAAATGTAAAGACCTTATTCAAAGCAATAAAGCAATGTCCTGAAGAAATTCCTCAGCTTCACTGAGAAAAACATGCAAATAGAAGGAATATGTTTTGCAATAAGAACTGTCATTTAGAAAATATAGGAGTGAAGCAATTTAAGTTTTTCAAACATATAATTTTGAAAATCTGGTATTAACATAAACTGGAAAATGCTTTTGTCCATTTTACAGGCAGAATTATTTACTGAATTGAATTGGAATTCATGAATAATTTTGATCCCTCGAACTCCAGTAGCATAGGACCACAAGGTATTTCAGGCAGGAAGGGAACTCAGGAACTCATCTAATCCAACCTCCTGCTGAAAGCGGGGTCAGTTCTTAGGTCAGACCATGCTGCTCAGCAAATAAAAATCAGCCAAACCTGAGGTCAGATTCCTCCATATCAGTAGATTTACTGTGTATCGAGACAAAGCTAAAGGAATCTGAATCTACCTGATACCATTGAGCTTTGGAGCTAAACTCTCAACACAGCTCAGCTAAAGAGCATCTGTAGTTGGGGAGTTGTGTCAAGGAGCAATTCTGAGGCAAAACACAGAAATTAACCCAGCCTGTTTATTTAATGCAACCTGTGCCCAGCCTTGCAGGTGCCTTTTGTCTCTGCTGGGTTGTGGGCTCCTCACTGCACTCCAGGCTGGGCTGTAGACTGTGTTAGCTCTGTGCTTCCATCGTTCCCAGTGTTTGATGTGCAGCTATCAACACATCCTGTAAAGTTGTTACTTTCATAACCACCCAAATTTACTGAGAAATTTTACACATGTGAGTACACATTCCCTTCATTTTTAATGGAAACAGACATTCAGACTAAAAATAAGCAATCACCTGTCTCAGCAGAGTGTGAGTCCAGTGACTGTGTGCCCACGAAGGAGAGTACAGTGAAAAACAACAGCCATTGCAGGGTGGAAATCAAGGAGGTAGGAAGGAGCAAGTTAGAGTGTCTGTAGTGCTTTACCTGGGAGCTGATAAGTAGCAACAAAGCAGATACAACCCCACTCAGAGCCTTTGCATTATTTCTGCTGTGTGCAGGTCTGGTCTGTGACCAGAAGCCCTGGTAACCAGCACAATACAAACTGGGTTTGCTCTTCTCCCAGCAGCTCAGGGGCCACTTGAGCAGTCAAATGAAGTTTCAACATGTAGGTTGAAAAGCAGATTTTGTTTAGGGAGGTATTACCTGTACCCTCTAAAACTCATTTCTACTTCTCAGACTTTAAGTTTACTGGATTTTGAGTGCCTATTGTAAATCTTTCTAATGTACTTTAATGGGAAAAAAATTATTTCCTTGCTTTCTTAGATTGTCCAGGAATTAAATATCCTGCAAGACCTGCCCTTTTTGTTTCTTTTTTTTTTTTTCCTGGACAACGTGTGCTACTTTTACTACCTAACAGCAAATTTATTAAAAAGATATTATTAAGAGAAACACCACTGGAATGGTAAAAAGCTTAGAAAAAGGAATAAAATTAATCATTCCTGTAAGACAAACTTAGAGCTTTTAGGAATCAATTTTTCTACCTTAAAATTCAGTTTCTCAGTCTGCTACAGCACTTTGCCCTGCCAGAACTTGACATTACCTGGAAGCCCAGGTACCTGTGTTTGTTTAGCTGCAGGTGGCAACAACTCCACAAGTGCTTGACCCACAGGCATTTTACTTTGAGAAGAGCTAATGAGCATCACCATATGATCCTTCCTTTTCTTTTCTGTTCTGTGAAAGAGCTGGTGATGGGCACATTCGAGAAAATCACTGTGTGGAATTGCCCAGCTCCATTAATGTAGAATATAAGTGAATATAGATTCAGGCTCCTTGGAAGGAAGAAATGCATTGTTTGTTTGCTATTCCCTCCCCCAATCTCTAACAGAGCTAATTCAGCTTGTATAAATTAAAACAGTGCATGACTCAGTGGTGCAACAGGAGCTCAGTTCAGGGATCAGCCCTCATGTACTTTGAAGTTAGTTCTGCAGGAAGTTTGACTGGTGCAGAACAGCATAGAGAAGCAGTTAAAAAGCTAAGGATACAAGATTATTAGAACAGGAATGAAAGATAGGGGAATCCAAATCACCTGATGCTCTGATTTTTCATTTAGGGCCTCAGTGATCCTCCCACTAAAGTAAAAACCATTGTTGCATAGGATTCCAATAGGTGGTTGTGAAAGTAAGAAAAAGGTACCCTGAAAGCAGAGTGAATGCAAATGAATATTATTAGGTTTACATCTCTCAAAAAAGAAGAAGAGTGAATGTAAGTATAAACAGTCACACACCAAACCACAGAAGCACTGAAGAATTCCCATGGAAGGATGTGGATTTTAACCTCAGAAAAATCTACAACCTTTTTGAGAAACACTGCTATAAATTAAAGATGCTTTTTTTTCCTAGAAATGAAGAATCTCCCTTTGCTCCATTGCAAATTCATCACTTCTGCAATAGAGCTGATAAAGTCTGAGGAAAATGTATCAGTGTTTCTTTGTGTGTCAAGCAGCAATGTTCACAAGCCTCTCAAACCCAGTTATTCGTAAAACAATACCTTGTGCTTCTTCCAAACATTGGTATAACCAGGAAAGACTCTGCATTTAGTGTTTTTAAAACAGCCCATAGAAAATACTTATCACTGAAAGCCCTCAGATGCTTATCTTTGTCTGCAAAAGCTCAACATGGGAATTTTGTTATTTACTTCTTTACTTCTTTCATTCCTTATCTTTTTTTCTTAATCCACTATCTCTTTCACTGAAAAATGCTTTTTTTTTTTTTTTTTTTTTTTTTTTTTTTTTTTTTTTTGTGGCGTACCTGCAGAGAATGAGAAATATTTTGCACTTAGTATTTAGTGATCCAACCATTGCTTCTTTTGTTAATGAGGCAGGTTTTGTTAACAGAAGACACACAGAAGTTTCTTCCAGTTGCCCTTTATGCTACTAAGCAGCTTTTCCTTTGCCTGTGGAAGTTTGTTTTGGGGGAGCTGAGGCAGATAGGATGAGTTGTTCAGTATTTTATTCCTTTCTATGTGGTTGTTAGGAACAGAGTGTTAATTGTACCGAGATAAATACTGCATTCAGTTCGTCTCCCGCCCTTCCTTCAGCAGTGATAGATGCAGACCTCTACCCCATAAGCCCTTAGATGTCATGGGGGAGGCAGAGGAAGGGTTTTTCTGGATTCTGCTTCCCTGTGTGACCAGCCTGGTTCTGGAGCACCCAGAGGAGACTTCAGAGTGAATTTTGTTAGCATGATTCTCCAGGTTTCCCAAAGCACTGTGGCACTACAAAAAGGGACAAGGTTAGCTGAGGGCCAGGCAGTGCTCCATAGCCTTGGGGAGAGATCAGTTAGCACAGTGCAAAGCCAGACAGCAGAACCACAGAGGTGCAGTGCTGGAGATGGGCTCTGGTGGTTATCACTACTGCTACTTATTACCCGACCAACTCAAGCCAAATAATTGCCTGAATGAGTACTTAAACTGTGAGTTTTGCTTTTAAGCAGTTTAAAACCAAGAGCCTGATATAGTCTTTTATGGCAGTAAACCTTTGGAAGTTTCCAAACACAGGTAATCACAATGACCATTCCTCAGGGCTTCCTAAAAGATGCACTAATATATTTATTAACTTTCCCCATGACCACAGTCTCGTATTCCTGGAATGTGTAGATGTATCAAAGTTGGAATACTCTCAGATCAAGAGATTTGACTTGTTTTAGTGCTGTTGAAAGTCACCACTTCAGCAAAAAGACAAAGTAGCAAGCAGGAGAGATTCTGTATGTAGCAGCTATTCATCTGGCAATTCTCTCAGACTGAGAAGTTATTTTTGTCCAAAGAAACAGAGTTCAATACAGCACTTACATTATAAGTAGCACATATTCTATCAAGCATTCATGACTTCTGAGTAGTTTCATAGGTAAAAAGATCAGGCTTCTTTTCTTTCTCTCCTGCCAATGCAGCTTTTGCATTGTTGAGCTTTAGTACTGCAAACACATCCTAGACTTTACAACCCTGAGCAATCCCAAAAGAATAGTTTTTGAAACTATTCTCTTTTGCTCAGCATACATCAGCTGCACTTGGTCAGGTTCTGCAACTGAGGGTCGGGTAAGACAACACTTTCCTTCCTACAAATGCTGTATGTCTGTGTCAGCCATGCTTTTCTCTGGGACTAAATCCCATTTTCCCTGCCCTACCCTTGTGCACTGACTCAGTTCATGTGCACACTACAGTCCTCAGTGTTTTCACGAGAGTGAGGGGCACTGAGCTTATCTACACCTCCCATTCCAGCAGCAGGTTGTTTCCCAGTATGTAAGTAAGATATCAGAGCACATAAATGGTATGTAAGGAGGAAGGAAAGAAAAGTTAAAATTCAGATCAACTTGAAAGAGTTTTGGATGAAGATACTGTCAGATCAATAAAGTTTTGGGATTTGTATTTTATTTTAAAAAGTTGATTCATACATGAAGGTTTAAAGAAGTATTAAAAATCCCCAAAAACTCTCCAAAAAAAGATCTGTCAGGTCAAACAGTTCAGAACCTTCTTCTTCATGTCCTGGGTCAGTTATTTGCACAAATCTGATTTCTTTATTTACAGAGATTTGTATTCTTACAGCTCCTTCAGATTCTGTGTTATCTCAATTATATACATTATATAAATAAAAAACCCTGGAGTTTATCTGTGTCTTGTCTGTCTTTATTTAACCAGCAATTTAGGGATGGTTCAATATTAAGATATAATCAGGCTAACAGCCTCTGCTCATGCAAATAGTTCCTTATCTCTGGAGAAGAACTTGCTGACATGAAATCTGCATTTCTGTGTTTATATATTTAGTCTTCATAGAGGAAAATCTTTTGCAGTGAAGCAGATGGTAGGAGATACTGTGAAATTTACCATTGAACAAAGTGCATGAACATTTTATCATCAAAACTTTTGAGAGAAAATAGCTTTTAATAGGGTGGAAAGTTTTATGAAGAAAACCTCAATGTCTGGGATAGAGGCTGACAAACAAGACAGAACAATTTTTCCCCTGTCTTTGGCAATAAATTTTTTGTTGGTTTTTTGACTGCTGAAGGCACAAGAAAATTTGTTTTCTAGTAACTTGATAAAAACCTCCAAACATACTGGGAAAAGTTCAAATAATTGAAAAAAAGAAGAAAAAAAAAAAAAAGGAGGCAAAAGTAATTTGTTTTCAGAGCAAAAACCCATCCAGGCTTTCCCAAATCAGTGCAACCCTGTATATTAGGCTCTCCTTCCTTAGGAGAGCAGCTCTCAGAATTTGGTAAGGCTGCGTGTTGGCGAGACTTGGGACAGCTCCCAGGGTGCAGTGTGCTCACGTCTGTTCCTGGGGATTGCTCTGAGGAGGTGATTGGTAAATGCCCCCACATGTACCTGTTACAAGCAGCATCCCAGCCCTGTTGTAGAGCTGGCTGTGCCTAATCAGAGCAAGCTGCAGTATGGACATAATAGGCTCCCCTTGGCTTGTCCTACCTCATAACTGTCTGCCATCTCTCATCCCCATCAAAGCTGCTATGACTGATCTTCTTACTCTGGCACAAATAAGGAATAATCCAGGCGAGAGCTGTCACAGGCCTGGATGGCTACAGCCAACGTTCTGCAGGACAGCAAAGGGCAGATTTACCAGTCACTGATTAATGTGTTTTCTTTTCTTACAATTAGTTCACCACCCTAAAGAGGGAGATAAGAATCTGATGGCTTTGGATGTCCTTTTTATCCCCAAACTAGTGCTTCAGCTGAACCCCCAGCTTGCACTCTGAGCTGAAAAAATCTGGGATTTTGTACCTAAACTGGTGCTGAAGATAAAATTTCCATCCCTCCTAAATGGAGGTCATAAACTTAACCATGAATTATCATGGGCAGAAAAGCTAAACAGTCAGTCTTTTACTGACATGGAGCAGAACTAAACCACATAAGGGAGCAAATACCTTCTAAGAAAGCATCAGGGGATAGCAGGGGCTGGCTGCTCCATGCAGGATGGGGAGCTGGTGAATAACAGAGCTGGCAGGGCAGCACCCACCCTAGAGTACCTGAGAGAGTGTGTCCAGGGTGGGCCCAGAGTCAAGACCATCAGACAAGTCCCTGATGATCAGGCAGGCCTGAGGTCACAGCACAGAGCCAGCCTGCAGGTTGGCAGCAGGTCTGAAGCTGAAGGAACCAGACCCAGCTGTGCTGGAGACCAGCCCTATTCCAGCAGAGCTCCAGGTGGGACTACATATAACCAAGATTAGTGGTCCCAGGTACAGAATCCTGCACTTGCTCTCATTAAATTTCATACAGGTGGTGATTGCACAGCCCTCTGGTCTATCCAGATCTCTCTGTATGGCCTTTCTACCCCCAAAGGAGTCCACAGCTTCTCCTTGTTTGGTGTTGTTATCAAACTTACCCACTGTACATTCAATTCCTGCATCCAGATCATTTATAAAAGCACCAGCCCTCCTGAGGAAGCCCACTGGTGCCTGGCTGCCAGCCACTTACTCTAACCTTGAGCCTGACCACTCAGCCCATCATTTTATACCATTGAAGTTGTCTGTGGCAGTCTCCCGTGTATCCAAACACGCAAAGCATGCAGCTGGATACTGACACTCTTCTCTGATCTTCAAAACACTCCTGGATTTTTTTACAGGCCTTTTATTTTGTTGCATTTCACCATGAGTGAAAAGCATGGCCCTTGATCACACAACGAGGGAGCTGTGCTACACACCAGTGCCAGTCCCTCAGATGTCAGGAACACTGGCTAGTGCCTGAGGATCTTCAACTTTATTGAAAATGACAAGTTTGGGAAGTTTTTTAGTTCAAAACTGAACCTGAGTAGACAAACTTTTCATGCCCAAGGATTTGGGACTCAAGCTTTTGAGATGAACAGGCAAAGGTACAAATGGATGCTGAATTTGTTAAACTTCATCTGCTCTTTAATAGGAATATTTTATCGGTTTTGTGTCACACCTTTGTGTTGCATTCCATCAGCCCTAATAACCAGAGCTGAACCACAGGAAGCCCAAGCAGACCAGTTCTTACTGTTCTTTGGTGCACAGTTTAGTGCCAGGCAAGTGATGAGACAGACACAGTCCTGTCAGTGAAGGGGCATGTAGGAAAAGGAGAAGTGGCATAAATGAACCTTA
Source organism: Corvus moneduloides (assembly GCF_009650955.1). Classification (NCBI taxonomy): domain Eukaryota; kingdom Metazoa; phylum Chordata; class Aves; order Passeriformes; family Corvidae; genus Corvus; species Corvus moneduloides. Next base: position 14,459,655 of record NC_045489.1, read on the forward strand.
GTCAGCATTTCTGGAGTTCTCAGGTTGCTTCACAAATTCTATGTAATTAAGCCTTCTGGCACGGCAGTGAGGTACTTACTAGAACTGTGTGAATACCTCATTTTGCTTTGGTGACTTAACTGAAAAATTAGCAGTAATTTTCAGAACAGTGAACTGACCCAAAATGAAATGCATTCCTTTTGTTTAACCAAAACAATTTTTTTGATTTACATGGAAAAATCTTAGTGTTAGTACTAGTAATAAAAAACCATAAATCCAGAGGTTTAAAACAAGAGGCAGAAAAGTTCTCTAACCAGATGTAGTTACAGCATTCTCAATGGACATGGGCATGTTACTGCTTTACATGGTAACCTGTGATCCACACTGAGAGAGTTCACAAACATGGATCAGATCAGAAAGATTTTGACAATGATTGAGAATGGGTGAAAAGGCATGTTATGTCTTTCTAGAAGTTCATAAAAAGCTACATTTTATGAGCCTTTCAAAGGAAACCAGCAATAGAAGTTTCTCTAATTCCCTTTTCATGGTGTTTCTAGCAGCACTATTATTTAATTTGCACAGAAGGTCTTGTGCACCTGAATTCCTTGTTGTGGTAGATTCATGCAGGTAAAGAAGGAGGAGAATGGGAAGCTCCTGTCTGTTGGAGATGTCAGGAGCAGCCAATGCAAGACTGCTCAGCAGGGTGAAACCAGCTGGGAGTTGTGCTGATTCTGCTGGTGACAATGCCTGCAGGATCCAAGCAGCATCTCCAAGTTCTCCTCATATCTGGGACTGAATCCTTTCTCCTGTGCAGCAGCCCCTGACCTGCAGAGAAACGTGACTTTTATCACACTGCACCCCTCCTTGTAGGTATGGCCCAAAACAAGCTTGGAAAAACACAACTCAGACTTCTTAGTGTTAGTGATAAAAGCTTCTTAGTCCACTGAAAGTCGGAAGATGTGCCAGAAAGTTGCAACATAACACAATACATGGGTAGCAAAACTTTTCAACATTAATGCAAAATGATCTGACATGCCAGAACAATTAGAGCAGCTCAGCTCCTGAAGGGAGACTGGCAGAACAGACTCCTCTCGGATGGTGTTCGTGCTGTTAAACAAAAGCACTGTTTTATGAAGACATGACATGAGATATTAAGTTTAGCCTTAGATTTGTCATTGTGCTTTAAAATTATTTGAGGACTAACAAGAAACCTTTATAAAAAGTATTTCTAATGTTCAAGCTTAATAATTCACAGTGAATCCATTAAACTTACAAAGGTGCTTTAACAGCATCAAGGAACCACTCCTAAAACACAAGAGAATAAAAATTGCATGTAAAAAAAGCACTAATAGGGTATAGGAAATGGTGAGGGTTTAAGGTTTTTTTTAGTTACATTTTAATATTTTTGGCCCTGTTATGACTAGTGTAAAACTTGCATGAAATTATAACATTTTTAAACACAGCATGAAAGAGGTTCGAGATTCATTTCAAGTGAGAAAGGGGAAGTGGAGAAACAGAAAGTTGATACTGGTCTGAATATCCCATTTAGCTTTGTGACTTTTGATAGCTCTTTTAGAAATAAGATTTTATTATTGGTCAGAATACTTTGCGTATGAGTATGTATGTGCATAGTCATAAATTCCCAGTGTATGACACAGAATTTCTTCATTTGAAATTTCTAAAGCAGATTGCTTCAATGGATGTGTGTAAACCAGACAGAACATTACATTTTACATTGTCATTTTATCCATGCTCCCTGGCTTCAAGTTTGAAATCAACCTTCTTGTTCCCCTCAATCTACATAAAGAGCTTTATTCATAGTGCTCGCCTCAGCCAAGAAATGAATCTCAAACAGCACGTGTGAGACTGCTGGGCTCACTGACCAGGTATAAACTGCTGCCAGTGGGTTTAAGAGATGGGAAGAGAGGCTGAAGAGGTAAAGAGCAGAGTGACAGAAGCTATTAGCATTTCCTTTTACAAGACCCACGTCCTCCCATTCCAATTAAGCAGAGCAGAAGCTTGCTGCTCTGAGATTTCCCCATAGCAGGTAATTTTGCCCAGATTCACTGTGGCACAGAGTGTTTGTTTTGTGTGATGAGGCTGCCCTGGTGAGCCCTGCAGACGAGGCCAGCAGAGGTGCTCAGGGCTGGGCATGAGATGCGCTGCCAGAGCTGCACTCACGCCTCTCCGTATTCAGGGCACGTGCCTGTGTTATGCCTCCCTCCTGCCAGGGCACTTTGGTTTCCGTGAGTAAAGCAGCACATTCAGCTATCAAAGGGAAAGGGTGAAGGCAAAGAAAAGGCCAGGAAGTTCCGATGTTTAATGAACCTTTCATTCAGTATGTACAGCTTCTCACGTAAACCGAGCGTGTGGAGGGATCCCATGGAATTCAGACTAGGCAGTGTGGGGGCTAAATCGTTGAACAGGAAAGTAAGTGAAGAGTGTAAAAGCCTTATTTAGTTATCAAGTTCAGTCCTTGTTATTTTGGGCAATCCTATTCTATAATACAATTCATAAAATGATGTATGATTCACAACAGTTTTGTTGTGAAAAAAGAGAATGGGGGAGAATTAACCTGTTCTAATTTGCTGTATGACCTTAGCATTTGGCATAAAGGATGAAAAACAGGATGATGAGTACCACTCTTCTTTCCTCCACCATAAAGTTGCATGAAGTAGGATGTAGTTGTTCATCAGTATAGACTTCTAAAAGCCTGAAGAAATAATGATGGTCACTATGAAAAAGTGTATTACTACCCTGGTTCTTCATTTTTCCCCTATGCTGTGTAGAAGAATGTAATAGGTATCTATCTTCTGAGTCTCACTGGGCTTTGAACTGTGTAAGAATCTTTGGTTCCATAAAACTGAAATGCCAGTGTTCTGTATTTTTCCTTAAATCCAAGTTGAACAAGCAGAACTTTTGTCCCTTTGCAGTATAAGAGTTAGTGAGAACTCAGAGTCACTGTATTATTTATACACTCTGTGTGTTCTCTGAGGATACAGCTGTGAGATGGTACCTAGATTACAGAAATTGTGTAGTATTATTCAGTGTTGGATCATGTAACAGAAGCTCTTGCCATGAGTAGGTGATCTGATTCAAAGTGAGGGGGATGTGGGCCAGTGCCTTGCTTCTTGCTTTCTCACCATGGCACTGAAAATGAGCTGGTTCCCATGCCCGTGGCTGGGTAGAGCATATCCCCTGTCTAGGATAAGGACATAGCACATTGCCAGAAGAGGCACAAGCAAAGGCATAATTACAGCTCTGTGTCTGTGCCAGTGCAGCCAGCCTGGTGAGAACCAAGCAGCCAAGGCCCAGCATTGCATTCTCCATCATCTGACAGGGCTGCCAGAGTAAGTGGCCTATGGTGATCTGCCTCATCTAGCTGGCACTGAAGCCACAGTTTCCATGACTTCATTGTCATGGGTGGGCACTGAGGGAAGGAGAGGATGCTCAAATGTGCCTGTCCAGGCTGCAGCAAATGCTCTGTGGTGCACAGGCAAATCTACAGCTACTCTCACCCTTAGCAGAGGCTCAATAAGACACCCACTCCTCCTAACTCTTAATTCCTAAACTAGGTTTTACACAGGATTTGAGCAGCCCACACAAGGTTTTGCTGGTTCTCTTCTTAGGGTGCATTTTGCTTATGCTGGATATATATAGGAAAGTTATTGACCCTGTTATTACTAATGTAAAACACTTTCTAAACCCAAATTGGTCTTTATACATATTCAACAGGAGATTTGCTTATGATTGATAGCTTTACATATGACATAGGTCGGTGTTTTTGCTTTATATTTTATAGCAGCATAAACAGAACACTGCATGTACTACATGCTCTGTATGAGTATGTAAGTAGTGCAGCAAGCTCTGTGCAAGAGCCAAATGCCATGCAGAGATGAGATGTGATGTACAGTTATCAAAACCAGGGAAGAGAGCAAATTTCAGCACGTTGGACAAACTGTACTTGCCTAAAAGGTGCGCTTTTCTATCCCATGCTATCATACCTCTTTAATAACCTGCTGTACTAAAAGCTAATAACGAGGCACATTATGATTAAATTAACTCTGCTGAACAAACGAAAATGTGGAATTGCTATGAATTCCAAAGAGTAAATTCAGGTGTGCATATTGGCAGTTGAAACCCCACCCCTTGGACTGTGAGTGGGTACTTGATCTTCACGTCTGGGAAGCAGGTTGGCCTCATGCCACCCCTCAGAGCTGCAGTGACTGGGCAAGTGTGTGATTAAAACAAGTCCATCACAGAACCTCAGAAAATTAGTTTGCCAGGCTGTTTCATCCTATAGCCCGAAGGCTTAGATTAACAACCTATGTCTGAGCAACAGACTTCAGATCTTCAAAGGCTGTGGAATCCTCCCCATAGGAGGCTCCAGAGCTCCACTGTTTTTATCAGTCTGATAAAATCACCCTGCTTAGACTGTGGGTGAGATTGAATTTCTATCCAGAAATGAACTGATTCAATCTGTAACATTTAAAATGAATAATGAAAATATCTTCCTGGTTAAAAAAAAAAGCAGTGGGTTTTGTTTCTCAAAAATGCATACTATGCTGATCATTAGCTTCATCCTTCTCTAAGGTGTGCCAGCTTTGTGACAAGAGATCCACAAGAATGCCTAATTACTTGCAGATGATTTGTGGCTAGTATTGCAAGCATATGTCAATGAAATACAAGGTCTGTTTTATAATACCAAGGCACTAATCCTACCCTCTTTGATAATTAAATGGAATTATACAAGTCAAAATTAAGCTGTATTTGGTGGTTGTGAGAAAGTTTTGGGGGGTTTTTTTTGCCTACATAGGACATATTACACAGGACCCATATTGTACTTTCATTTCACCTACATTATTGGACTGACTTCTGCTATAGAAGTGTGTTCTTTACCTGTGGCTGGAGTGCTTTCCCATGTTGGTGGAAGATCTCACCTCTGGTTACTGACCCAATATCTTGGGCATTCTATGTGAAGTAAAACTGAAGTAAATTGGGGCAAGGGCTTAACATGCTGACCTTTGACAACCTTTGTGCATGCTGTTGTGAATACCTGCTAAAGAATTCTTGAAGGAGGCAGCAATTCATTGTAGCAGTGTGTGCAGTCATCACAGAGGTCAAGAATGGCTTTGTTAAGGCTTGACAGGGAAGAGGGTCCAACCCTTGACCTGAATCTTTCCAAAAAATACTGCCAGAGGAACCAGGTGCAAGCCAATGGGTGGTGCTCACGGTGATGGGATGTAATGAGAGCCACCCATGCTCAAAGGGAGGTGGAGGTCTCCCTTTTCACAGGATCATGTAATGCACCAGCCTCAGTTTGTTTGTTTACAGGCACTCTTAGGTACATGCCCAGCATTCCTTACCCAAGTCCCCCTGCGTGGCTGCATTCAGGGCTGTGAACAAGCTGGGAACAGGTACAAGTCATGAAAAAGTGCAGCACAAGTATTCCTGGTGTCCAGATGTTCCTTCCCAAGGCTGAAGCATTAGGGACTGGGTGAGCTATACATAACAAGATTTCTCAATTTTAGATTTGGCAGTTTGCACTGTTTATTTCTCTCTTATATTTGCTTGTAGCATTTAAACTAAGCAGTGTTTTCAGGTAATTGAGGCTCTTGGGAAAACTGGTATTAACAAAATCTATTTTTCTGTGTAAAGCATTTGGCAGAAAATGACAAGCTTTCAAGTGCTTTTTCCTTTTTAAAATGCTTTTGGCTGTTTTAAGGGAGGGTTAAAAAAACCTCCAGTGTGAACAACTGGCCATTCAACCAGCACAGAATGACTATGGCTGTGTTAGCCTCTGTTGCTGCCTGTTTTGAGCTTCCCCTCCCCCCTCCCAAAGACATGTGCTCATAGCTCCTTTGTTCCAAGCGCGGGCAAAGCCAAATGTAACTCAGACTCTTCAGCAGTGTCTGATTGGCCGCTCGCCCCGGGTCCGCCCCCAGTCCTCCCCTTTCCCCTTCTCCTAATAAAAGATCGTCGAGGGAAAGCAAAGGCTCTCTCTCAGCTCAGCTACTTTCCTGTAAACATCTCTGGTCGTCTGTCTCATTTGAAGGCTTCTAACTGCAGGGAATTGAGCGAGCAGGGAGCTATATTTCTCCCTCTTTGCTTCTGCTGATGGTATTTGCTCTGCAGCTGATTCAGGTACCGATTTTAGAGCTACTAAAGTGCTAGATTGCCCGTGCTACCTCTCAAGGCTGCTCGAGGCTTTCTAAGGCATTGAAATACAAGCGCTAGCCGGTATAAAGCTGAAAAGATACCTTCCGCATTTGGCGCCCAACGTGCTATCTCTGAACTCCGGTTCTGAGAGATTTTCAGGGTGTCCCGGCAGCTGTGTCTGCTGGAGTTAGCTCTGCACGTCCTGCTGTGCCAGCTCTGTGTGGCGAGGTGTTACTTTTTGTGTAACATCGAGCCCAGAGCCTCAGCCTGTACCCTCCCCCACGCCACGTGGCGAGGGAACGGCTGGAAAGCAGAAGACCCTTCTCGCGTTTTTTTTTCTCCGGACCTGCTTTCCTGTGATAAATCCAGAATTCTGGTGAGTATTTCCCTGCTGGTTTAGGGGCTCCTGTCTTAAGCTGGTGCCGGTGCAAACTTTCTCTTTTTTTTCCTCCTTTTTGGCGAGTTGGGGTTGAGGTTTGGTGGTGCATTTATAATGGGATCTGAAGTTTCTGCACACCGTAGAGAAATATACCACCAAGTTCAAAGTTACCTTTCTTTAACTGGGCATAAATACCCTAAAAATCTAGTTCAATCTTTTGTACAATGGCTTTTTCAATACTTTCCTAATCTGACCTCCGAAGACATAAGATCTGCTGAATTTTGGGATAAGGTGGGGAGAAAACTCTCCTCTCTGAGGCGTGCAGGAGATGAAACAGTTTCAAAATTCTTTCCTCTCCTGTTACTAAGTTATACTTTGCCGGAGAAAAAGGCAGTACATGAAAAGCCACTGCAAAACCCCCCTGTTAATTCCCTTATACCCTCTTCCAACCCCTGTGTCCCGGACCCCTCTTCCCCTACGCTGGAAAACACAGCTAGAGCAGACTGCTTCTCAGCACAGGAGAGCTATCGTCCTCCTGGCTCACCCGTGTTTCCTCAGCACCCTGCCTTGGATGGGAATCCGGAGCCCATCCCAGGACCTTCCCAACCTCTTTTCTCCACTCCCTTTTCCCCAGTTTCTAGCCCTCATGTTTCAAGCGCGCGTAAAAACCCCTTCTCCCCCGATCTCTTTGTTCCCAGGGACGGCCATTGCCACGTGCTCGCAGCCCGGGAAAAAACCCCTCCCCCCAACCGCGTTTCTCCCAGTTTGTTTGTCCCCAGTAATGGCGGACGCAATGGTCCTTCCTCTCCAAACTACACCTCCCACAATCCCTTTCTCCCCCATCCCACAAATCCCTTCTTGTCCCCATCCCCTCCCACTCCTGCGTCACAACCTGACCCCGCCCCCGACTCCGCCCCCACAGCATCGTGTTTCACCCCTCCCTCTGTTCCCGCCCACGGCTCAAGTGCCGCCCCTGCCTCCCACAACCCCGCCCCCGACCCCTCCCCTCCTCCGGCCGTGTCCCCGCCTCCACTCCCCGCCCCTGCTTCCCATTGTCCCGCCCCAGGTTCCCACAGTCCTGTGACCGCCCCTCTCAATCCGGGAACCCATGCCTACCAGGAAGTAACTCCAACTGCTTCTACTACACTCTCTTGTACTAGCAATGGAGCTAACCCTGACTGGAAACCCCTTTCTTATTCTGATATTAAGGATTTGTGCAAGGCAATTAAGGAGTTTGGAATGCATAGTAATTATTTTAAGAGCCTTTTAAGTGCTACTTTTGCAACTCACTTACTTGTACCTCATGATTTACTTACATTAATGCAAACTCTTCTCACACCTGGTGATTTTATGGTGTGGAAAAAGCAATGGAAAATAATTTTATCTGATTTATTAAAAATTTTGTGGCAAACTCCAGATAATTACCTGGATTTTGAAAACAATTATATCACATTAGACCTTTTATCTGGTGACAATAATATGGCAAATCCTCAAAAACAAGCAATGCTTATCCCTCGTCCAGTTCTTACTGAAATCACACGTGCTGCTGAAAAGGCCTTAACATTATTACCATCTCAAACTCCTAATTCTCATTATACCACCATCAAGCAATCACCAAATGAAAATATTATTCACTTTTATAACCGTTTGTACGAAGCTGTCTCTTCCCAGGTCCCTAATCCTGACCTCCAACAAGCGCTCCTACTTGAACTTCTCCAAGTTAATACGAATGATGCTTGCAAACAAGTCATTCTCACTCTCCCGCTGTATCCTCCTCCTACTGTTGAATCCATCCTCGAAGTCTGTACGAAGAAGGTGCAGCTGAACACAGCTGCTCCCTTTTTGAAAAAAGTGGGGATGGTTGGGGAGGTTGTGGAGAATGTTACAGGTACAGGAGAAACTCAATCGCGCGGTAACTTTGTATGCTATCGTTGTCAGAAAAAGGGACTTGTAGCTCGCAATTGCAGAGCAATTATAACTGCTGATAAAAACTCTCCAAAGACTGTTTCCCCAGGTCAACAGCAGGGAAACTAGCGACTCAACGCGTCCTAACAGCTCCGCGTTCAGACATAAATAGGGCTGCAGACAAAGCAACTTGGACTTCTGGACTCAGGTTTAAGGTAACCTGTGATAAAGCACACCATTTCAACAACAACAAACAGACTGTAATACCCATTTCATTCCAGAATGTGGACCACATGCCAGAATTTACATACCTTTTTGTTATTGGGGACACTCGGGAAACACCTGCTGGGATAGAGGTTACACCCACACTGATGAAAGTGGATCAGAACGGGTGTTCTAACCTAATGGTACAATGTATATATCCACCGTATTTTATGCCTAAAGGTCAAGTCATTGCACAGGCCTTTCCACTGCCCAAATACCTGCCCACAGATGGTCATATCCCAGCCATCTGTTGGACTGAGGTTTTGGGAAACGACAAACCTGTAATAGAATGTAAGCTCCGTTACAAATCACATAAAATCAGTATAATGGGAATGATAGACACAGGTGCTGATGTGTCTGTCATTCCATTTGATAAGTGGCCTACGCAATGGGAATTGCAATCTCAGGGCATCATACAAGGGATTGGAGGTACCCAAATTGCAAAGCAGTCCAAACACACCATCCAAATTGAAGGTCCTGAAGGACAAATAGCGACACTTCGTCCGTATGTCCTAGACACCAAATTCACCCTGTGGGGAAGGGATGCCATGTCTCAGTGGGGAACAAAAATTGATATCACGCCTAGACATCAAAATTTTCCCTTGCAGGCCACTGAAGCAGAGTGCCATCCACATAAATTAACTTGGAAAACAGATGAACCCGTGTGGGTTAACCAGTGGTCGTTAAAAAAAGAAAACTTAGAGGCACTCAAAACATTAGTGGCTGAACAATTGGCTAAAGGAAATATAGTTCCAACTAACAGCCCATGGAACACACCCGTGTTTGTAATACAAAAACCGGGAAAGAACAAATATAGGCTACTCCAAGATCTTAGAGAAGTTAATAAGGTTATTGAAGACATGGGACCCCTTCAACCAGGTATGCCATCACCTTCAATGCTCCCACAACATTGGCATTTAGCTGTTCTTGACATCAAAGATTGCTTCTTTCATATTCCGCTCCACCCTGCAGATGCCCCCCGATTTGCATTTTCTGTACCATCTCTTAATCGCGAAACTCCCATGGAACGTTATCATTGGCTTGTGCTTCCCCAAGGTATGAAAAATTCCCCAACTCTCTGCCAAGAGTATATTGCTAAAATTCTATCTCCCATCCGTGCCAAAGCAGAGAAGGCCATCATCCTGCATTACATGGATGATGTGCTGGTGTGTGCTCCCAATAATCAGTATCTCGAGCAGACACTTAACATGGTGGTTGAGGCCCTAGAGGCCAAGGGCTTTGAATTACAACCTGAAAAAATGCAGAGAACAAGCCCTTGGAAATACCTCGGACTCAAAATCACAGAAACCTCTATCACCCCAACACCTGTCACCATTAATAATAACCCAAAAACATTAGAGGAAGTGCAACAGATCTGTGGGACACTGAAGTATTTAAGGTCCTGGTTAGGACTCACCACAGAGGATGTAGCTCCTATTGCAAACCTAGTAAAAGGGGAAGGCGGTCCAGCATCCCCTAGATCCCTGACAGAAGAGGCAAGGCAGTCTCTCAAAAAGATACAAGAGCTCATTTCCACCAGACAAGCGCACAGGTATCAGCCCTCCCTACCCTTTAAGCTTGTCATTCTAGGGAAGGTACCACGCTTTCATGGCCTCATATTTCAGTGGGACAAAGAGCAGAAGGAACCCCTCATCATAATTGAATGGGTATTCCTTCCACTCCAACCTCCTAAAACCATCACACAGCCACAAGAACTAATGGCAAAAATTATCATGAAGGGTAGAGCAAGGCTCCGCACCCTGGCAGGATGTGACTTTGCATGCATCTATTTACCTGTAACAACTGATGCATTAGATCACCTACTCCAAAATAATATCAATTTACAATTTGCATTAGATAGTTACTCAGGCCAAATCTCAAATCATTACCCAAAACATGACATGTTTAATCTACCATTTTCTTTCATCCCTCGAGAGATTCAAAGTAGAAAACCCCTCGATGCGATTACCGTTTTTACTGATGCCTCAGGAAAAAGTAAAAAGTCCGTAGTCACATGGAAAAATCCAAAGACGCAAAAGTGGGAATCTGACATTGAGGTAATCCAGGGATCACCACAAGTAGCTGAATTAGCAGCTGTCGTTAGAGCATTTGAGAGGTTCAAAGAACCCTTTAATTTGGTCACAGACTCAGCATATGTAGCTGGAGTAACTGTTAGAGCTGAGCATGCTCTCCTAAAAGAAATCTCAAACAAGAAAATTTATGATTTACTCTCAAAATTAATTTATCTCGTTTCCCACAGAGAGCATCCCTATTTTGTCATGCATGTGAGGTCACATACAAACCTGCCAGGATTTATTGCGGAAGGTAATCGTAGAGCTGATGCTCTGGCTATGCCAGCAGAAATAGTTCTATCAGCCAACTTACCAAAGCTCCCCCAAGTTTTTGAACAAGCAAAATTGAGCCATGCCATGTACCATCAAAATATTCCTGCTCTTATCCGCATGTTCCATCTGTCGCGGACACAAGCAAAAGCAATAGTGGCAACATGTCCCAACTGCCAGAAGCTACAGCTTCCATCACTGGGCATGGGGGTCAATCCCAGAGGCATTAATAGTGGTGAAGTGTGGCAAATGGACGTCACACATTTCCCTGAATTTGGGAGATTAAAATACGTTCATGTTTCTATTGATACCTTCTCTGGTGCTATGTATGCCTCTGCACATGCAGGTGAAAAGGCTAAGGATGTTGAAAAACATCTTGTCCAAGCTTTTGCTGTGCTCGGTATACCTGAGGAGATAAAAACTGATAATGGACCTGCCTACACCTCCCAGGAGTTTAAAAACTTTCGTCAGCAGTGGGGATTTCGACATGTTACAGGTATTCCTCACTCCCCAACTGGACAAGGCATTGTTGAACGTGCCCATCAAACCCTCAAGCGAATGCTGCGACAACAATCAGGGACCACCAAACTTAACTCACCTGTCCTCAGACTCAGCAAAGCACTGTTTACCATAAACTTCCTGAATGGCACCTTTGAGGATCCAAACCCTCCCATCTATCGTCATTTCCAGAACACCAGGAGACAGAAACTGCAGGAAAATCCAGAAGTCCTGATCCGGGACCCAGAGACTCAAAAAATCCAAGGACCGTACAAACTTGTAACTTGGGGACGTGGGTATGCCAGTGTATCTACCCCTCAAGGACTGAGATGGATCCCAGGCAAGTGGGTAAAACCTTATGTCACTTCCTCAAAAGTTAAGGAGGTTAAAACTGCCTCCTGGAAGAGACGCCGTAAAAAGAATCCTGATTTTGCACCTTCATGTAAACCCCCTACTGCAGATCTTTATGTCAATCCCTTAAGTTAAGTTGCACTGTTTTGCACTCAGGTTTTTGCACTGTATTTTGTAAATCTTTGTCCTGATACTCCATACCATAGATGTCCTGACTAAACCCCTGAGTTTTGACTGGGGAACTAGTTTAAAGGCATCTAGGTACTGTCGAGTTGTAGGGACGATAGATTACAATTATATTTTGCACTGTTGTTTTGTTACTGTTCTATGCACTTTTAAGTTACTAAGAGTTACAACCCAGCTTTAAAGAAAAAAAAATAGGGAATTGTTGCTGCCTGTTTTGAGCTTCCCCTCCCCCCTCCCAAAGACATGTGCTCATAGCTCCTTTGTTCCAAGCGCGGGCAAAGCCAAATGTAACTCAGACTCTTCAGCAGTGTCTGATTGGCCGCTCGCCCCGGGTCCGCCCCCAGTCCTCCCCTTTCCCCTTCTCCTAATAAAAGATCGTCGAGGGAAAGCAAAGGCTCTCTCTCAGCTCAGCTACTTTCCTGTAAACATCTCTGGTCGTCTGTCTCATTTGAAGGCTTCTAACTGCAGGGAATTGAGCGAGCAGGGAGCTATATTTCTCCCTCTTTGCTTCTGCTGATGGTATTTGCTCTGCAGCTGATTCAGGTACCGATTTTAGAGCTACTAAAGTGCTAGATTGCCCGTGCTACCTCTCAAGGCTGCTCGAGGCTTTCTAAGGCATTGAAATACAAGCGCTAGCCGGTATAAAGCTGAAAAGATACCTTCCGCAAGCCTCTGCCTCTGGGGAGAGCTGCAAAGCCCTAGTGACAATATCACAGGAGTTTTAGCAAGTACAAATAAAAGGAGAAGGCAAAAATTGTAAAGAAGGCTTCTGCCCAAAGATAAACTTGAAACTACTGTGACTGCTGTAACAGGAGCTACTCCTGAGTGCTTCCCCAGCCTGCTGACAGGAGGGATATGGAATCACTGAGGGCTATTGCTCTGCTGTGAGTCTGGGGACAATCCAGCAAAATTTCACTTCCATCTTCTTTTTTTCCAACGAAGTGCAATCTGATGATTTTCTGTTCTGTTTAGGAAGTATTTGTGATTGGATGGAATAAAGAAAACCCAAATGATAAATGGCTTTGAAATAAACAGATCCTGGAAGTGAAGGAAGGGTGGGTGCCTGGAGGACTGAGAAGGATCTGGAAGTCTAGTAGAGCTGACCAGATTCCAGCCTGGATTCTGCCTCACTTCCCTACAGAGCCTGTGTTATTTCCTTGTATACTGGATCCCCAAACAAAAAGGCATTTGTGCCTTGTAGCACTGCCCTCCCAACCCTGCATGCCCTGTTCCACTGGGGAGGTCACAGTGCTAATTTAGCTGAATCTCATCTCCAGCCTGGGGGTGGACGTTGTTCTCCACAGGGTTTCATAGCAGATGGAGTAGATCTCAGGGAATAGGAAGTGTCAGAGAGAGAGAGAATATGGAAAAGTCTGTATTTAGCTTCCATGTCTATTTAGAGCTGCAGCAGAGCTCAAAGGCTAAACTTTATGTGTAGACAATTATTTTGTTCTCCTTTTGTTTGAATATGTGTTTATTTGGTGGGAGGCCTCTATCTCAGGTGTTCCTGGGATTAAGGGTGTCTGCAGTGGCAGTTTCTACATCCAGGAGAGTCCTTCCTCCACAGTGATATTCTGGATGAAAGCCTCCATTCTTACTGAAAATGAGGCCAAGGAAGAAGGAATTACAGCTCAAAAAAAGAAAGCCCAAACAAACAAACAAAACCCAACATCAAAAATACCCAGGTATTCAGCCAGGTTCCCTGCTGTTCCTGAAATACCCCTGGGACTGTCTCTTGGAAGACCTAACATGCAGGTGTCCCAGTGACGAGAGAGGAAAGCCCAAACCTTTCTTAAGTTCCTGAGACCATTTCTCCACCCAAATCCATGACTCTCTTGTTCCCTGAGTTACCTTCAATTCTGCTACTCATCCTGCAAGTGGTGTCAGACTGCACAGAGCAGCTGCAGGACTCAGCAGCCACTCTTCTACTTCCATGACTTAGAAGTCATGTCCAATGGAGACTTATTAAAGGAAGCCACATTAAAAAAAAAAGAAAAAGAACAACTCATGTCCTTGCTTTTGTTGGATATCTGGAAGGTTCAGTAGGATTTGGGAACACAGCATGACATCAACCCTTGTCTGTTTAAAGTGATTTTCAAGTCTGACTCTGATCTTTTTCAGCAGAGCATATATATTGCTTTCTTAATGTACTATGCTGCCTTTCCCCCAAGGAGCAGCACTTATTGATGGGCCATCAGATACTGGCAGAGGAACCTTTTCACCCATCTGACTTAGACATTTCTTTGTGTATTTAACAACTGGATGCATTTTCTAACATTGTATTTCATTAATATAAGCAAACTAGAAACATCAGCCACCATTTACTGAAGGCACTCTGAGGCATACTTTATGAATCTCTTATGGATCTGACTTAACATGTAGCAGGAATTAGGTGAAGCAGTCCAGCTTCTTTCAAGGACTACTTCATGGCACACCTTGATTACATATTCATTTATTTGCTCAAAATAATCAAATGTTTCTAAGACAGCTGAAAACATGAGTCAGCGTTGACTCAATTTAGCAAGATGAATGCAATAAAAACTGTGTCTTGTGGGTTAGCCCACCCAGTAGACAGCCCCACACAACCGCTCACTCATTCCCCTCCACCAGGATGGTGGAGAGAAATGGAAGAGAAAAGTAAGAAAATTTGTGGGTGAAGATAACAGAAAAGGCCTTCATGCTGTTCAGTAATAGCCAAAACATTGGTATGTTATCAACACTGTTGTGGTCACAATTACAAACTGTGGCATTCTACAAGCTGCTATGAAGAAAATTAACTCCATCCCAGCCTGAGCTGTTACACTGCTGAAAAGTTTTTGTTACTAATTTAATTGCTAATTCAGAAATAAAAAATAATTTCTCAACTTGTAGAGTTATTTCTGTGCATGGCTAATTTCTAATATGTTGATTATAGGCTGTTTTAATAACTATATGACAGGTGTTCAAAGCCAATTTTAACAGGAGAGGGAAATCATCATACATTACCTCAAGACTATCTGGTAGCTTAGTATGTTTTAAAAACGGTGACAGATGTAAATAGCTGCTGTATTTCACCGCTGGAAGCAGTGACCCGGGCAGACTGGCATAGGCTGGTGCTCCCTTGGTGCTGTTTCCAGTTGGCAAATGGTTCCTGCTCTGTACTTCTTACTGTATTTCCCCTTCATTATTCTAGACTCTCTGTTTTTCAAAGCTACAGTTGAATTTCAAGGGACACATGTTCTTAACATATTTCACCGACTACTCTCCTATTTGGGAAAGTGCTCTGGAACACTGACTGCACTTGTAAGATTTTAGAGGAGTTCATTATTGTGCTTCAAGCACTTAGACCCATTCCCATGGCATATTGGTTGACATCAGTCTGTTCTATCATCAGTTCTAAAGCTTATCTTCAGGAGGAAAGAAGGCTTAAGCAAATAGGCCATCTGTATATCTGTTTGTGTTTCCTCTCCCTCACAGTAATATTTTTAACCCATGAGTAAATTTCAGCTGAATTTGTCAGAGTGATACAGGTCCATATAATCATAATTCCACTGGTTTTGTCAGAGTAGAGGACTAAATAGAGAAGATGGGTCACAGAAGTGACCAAACAAAGATAAAGTCTGCAGGATGATTATTATTAGACAGCAGAGAATCAACATGAACAGCTCCTAATGCTTCCATTGCATAGGAATGTTGCAAAACAAATATTGATGTTGGTGTCTAAGAAACTCTGATCAAGCATATGATAAAGTGTATGTTCATATAAAACCACATCTCATTCTTTAAAATATTTGTTTTTGTAAATAAATAAAAGACAGAAAGTAAAGGAAAGTTGTCTGACTTAATGATCTGTCTGCGTGGTCATGATCTTTATTTCTGAAGGATATGGAGCCAATAATGTGACTATTCACAAATCCAAATTCTGTAACTGACACTGAGCAAGTTAAAACTGGAGAGCTGTTGGATGGGTTTTATTTCTGACTCACTGGGTCTTTACATTTTGTAGGATTAGATATGGATAAGATCTCAATGTTGTGTTTTCAGTTCCCAATGAATCAGAAAATCTTCAAAGAATTTTTTTTTTAAACACTGACACCAGGAGTTTTGAAAGGACATGCAGTTCTTGTGTCTTGCACTTTCTGGCTGACAATTATGTTGTTTCCAGTTTCCCTACTGGTTTTGCTAGCGGCCACAAAAATGTTTGGAATTTGGGAATCCTCAGTAGCAGAGAGCCCAGTGGGCTGGCTCACAAGGGCTGGCCCACACAGCTGGGTTGTCTCTCCTGGAGCCACGTTTCACCTCTCAGAGGGAGCTTGTGGCAGCAGCATGGTCAGCACAGCTGTGGAGCCTGAGGAACACCTGCCCATGGAGAGGTGCAGCCGCTGGGGTGGGTGTAATCTACAGAACACTGGAACTCAGGAGCTGGTGCAGGCACTGAATGTGTTGGCAGAGCTATAAAGTCTCTTCAGAACCGACTCTTGGGTTTATTGCAGTCACTATCCATAATTTTCCAATACCTGAACTAAAGCCCTGAATGCTGGCAGCTGGACCAGGTCTTGCAAACTCGAGTATCAGAAACAAAAGCTTAATTAACACTGGAGCATGACTAATTCAACAGAAAACCTCACCTAATTTTGTTACCCACTGGCTTTCTGCCTACTTGCATACTGCCAATGTTGCCACCAATAAAATTCCTGTTAGCATTGTAAATCTGTTTTGCTCTCTACTGCATATGCTTTGGGAATATCTCGTAATTCAAAGCATCAAGGAAAAATGTCAATTATTGAGTACAAACTATTTGAGGTGCTACACTGCCGTGAGATTCTGCCTCCTATCCCAGATTTTCTGTTTATTATAGGCCTTTTATATCCATAAGTGAGCAACAAGGAGGTGGGTGGGTATTTTGCAACTTACTCTTGGCTAAGGTGTTCATCCTTATGTACTGAAATAATGCCGTTTTCTCCTAGTCTCTAAATTGAGAAGCTGGGAGGAAGTACACCTTTTTCAGGGCTTTTTTTTTTAAAAATTCACATAGAATCTAGCAAAGTCCACAAAGCTTTTGTAAACTACTGAAGATTACCAAGCCCACCAGTGGGGTCTTAATTGTTTGAATTTCAGTGCACAATCAAGTACTTTGCTGGATGTGTGTCTGGAGTTCTGACCCAGGGCTCTTCTGGGCAGATTCTGGGGCAGTTCCTCTTTCCTTACTGACTTTCTTTGTCTGAATGGAATAAAGAAATTGATCATACAAGCAAGGCCACTAGGTTTCAATTCTTTATATGAAGTTAGAACACTGTGTAAAATTTGCAGAAAATAGTAATTGTTTTGGCTTGGAAGTGTTCATTGGTGAATCTCTTCCGAAGGTGCTGTCTGCAAGGAGCTGTGCACAGTGCACAGGTTAGGAGTGAAAGGATGGGCCCATCTGTACAGATACATATCTATGCCTCTACCTATGCAGGCTTACACAGGGATTCTATTGTCATTCACATCATTGTAACTTTGCCCATGGTGAGTCTTCACTTGGAGAAATTATGCTGTGAAAGACCTTATGAAATACTTCCATGTGTCCCTGAGCTCCATGATTTTGTCATCACTATGCCAATTTCCTATCAGATTTGGGGTCTTGATTTTGGAAAAGAAATCTCAGTGTGTAAACCAGATAGGTGGGCAAGCACTGCTGTTCAGAAGCACCTGACTAAGGACCAGGTGAGACTTCCCAGTGTGTGTTGTCACAGCCACATACCTGCCCAGTTCACAGTCTCACTTCTCACACAGTTTCTCATTATCTCTTACGTTCCCATTAATGTAGGACCATGTTTCAGTCCAGTCACTTACAAACAGCACCGTTGGAAGCAAACCAATGATTCGTAAGAAGGAATTAATAATTGGCAATTATCTCTCTAGAATATGAGTCTAAATGCTTGTGGACAGCAGTTATAAAAAGTATTATTTGAACATAGATTAATAAATCAAAAAATAGAAAATCCTGATAAGGGATTCCAATAATACACTTAAGTGCAGAAATTCTGTTTTCCTCCTGCATGGTCACTGTGCCTTTTATTATACTTAGTGTGTTTATGTGTATATAAGCAAACTTTTAGCACCCCAGAAATCACATGTAAGTCCTGTCAGATAGCATTTGATGCTTCAGATGAAAAGCTGGACCAGAAGTGACATGTTACTCATTGAAATGAAGGACACGTCATACACAATTTCCTTTTCATGTCAGGTTGAGTCACTTTGCCCCACTGTCTGGCATGTGAGATGTGTCAATGGCAGTGGTTCCTATTTCATGCTCAACATCTGTCTGTAGCTTGCTGGTTAGATGAGCAAGTCCCCACATCATCTCTGCCAGCTGTCTTCTGTACTACTTCAAACTGCTATGAAACATGAGGTTAACTATAATATGGGACATGTCACAGGCTCTGCTCATTTGGCTTTGCTCAGCTGAACCTTTGACATTGCCTGGAATTCCTCATCGTGGCTTGCCCTGGTTCTGCTGTGCATTAGGCTGTGTCTCAAGCAGGGCTCTTTCAGAATAAGGGAAGGATGTGCTACCAGTCTTGCTTTCCTAACATGAACAGATGTGAAAATTGGCATGATGCTGAGATGGGGCTTATAAAAAACAAATAGAAATTTGCATCAAACTTTGGCTTGGCAATAATTTTGGGAGTGTAATTTTAATCTAGTCTAATTAGACTAATTTCTGTGACTACGGAGTTTTCAGCATATGTGTCTAAAGAACCATATTTAGGAAAACAGTAGCAAAACTTGCAGTTGTGAGAGCAGATGCAGCACCAGTTCATCTAAATAGGGGAAATGGTAGATTCTGAATTTGATAGCACTTTTGGAGAAAAAAGATTATGGAATAAACAGCAAATATACTGACACAAACCCTTGCATTATGTTTGTCCTTTATGAGGTGAAGCCAAGGATTATTCTTAGATGTAAGCAGGATATAAGCCTTGTCTCTGAGATTCAGCATTTTTTCAGCATCATTGTGGAAGGGGATCAATTACTTGTGTTTTCCTTAGCTTATGAGGCCCAAGATGATATAATACTCCAGCTAGACTAAAAATCTCCCCATCCCGCTGTTCTTCACTGCTAGAATGATCCTTTGGGAAATGTAATTCAAGAGTCTTAAGTTTTGTGAGTCCTGGGTATTGCTTTCCCTGCTCCCAGATAGGTTCTGAATGTGATGATTGCACAGGGGCACTACATGGTATTCCTGGGACAGACTGTGAAGGATTTGGTAGTGAGATACATCAGCTCAAGTTCCTTGTGATATGAGCTTTGTAAAAACACCCAGAGAGGACGATGGGTATATTTAATAAACCCTGAAATATATAAAAAATAAAAATAATCATGAGAAATGCCTGAAATATTAAAGAACATTGATAAATAAATTACAACATTTTCAACTTGGGCCGCTTTACGAAACACGTTTTAAAAATAGCTGTAAATAGCTGCAACTATATTCTGACTCAAGGACTGTTGGTGGATTTAATCTACAATTTAATTTGCCTCAGAAAAACGTAACAGCAATGAGAAAGAATTGGTCAATCAACTGGTGACATGATATTGTACCAATGCTAGTGATCAATCCATTTCTTCACAGGCAGATACATCACTGTAAAACTGGTGAATTCTGTAACTTCATTTACATTACCCCTGGTTTGCACAGTCACAAGTGAAAGAATATTAGATCTTCTAATTCCTCCTCCTGCGCTTGCTCAAAACACCTGCACCTCTCATTCAAGGTTTTGTTGTGCAAGGATGGAAAAGAAACCCCCAGGCTTTGGCGAAGGGAATAAATAACTCTGTCATCTGTGAATATAAGTGAGAAGACAAGTCGAAATGTCACCTGGGAATTATTATGCAAAATAGAAGGAATGCAGAAGGCAAAACAATGTTAAAATTTAATTTGTATATTTTAACATTATCATCTTTTTATGTTTTAAAGGCACAATATAAAAATAAATATGACAAAAGGATAAATGAATGTAGCATAATTAGCACGAAAATTACACCTCATTTGTTTTCTGGATATTGTTTTGTCTGTATTATAAATGGCATGTGGATACAGTAGAAAGTGAAATAACTCAGAATATTAAATTCTTTTAAGATTGTGCCATGGGGGCCTTAATGTCTTGTTCCATTCCTGTCTCTAATTTAGTGTTCTTGTGTTGTCAGCAATAACCCTTGCACGAAAATGTCTCTCTGCTGCAGCTCTGGGCTCTGCTGGTTTCTAGAGCAGGGTCTGCAGTGAAGGCTGATGGGGGGAGGGTGGTTTACAGTGTGCAAATCAGGCTCCTGCACTGCAGTGTTCCCAGGTAGGAGCTGGGACAGAGCCCATTCCTTTACCTTCTGAAGTGCCAGCAGACATTCACACACTGGGAGCTGTAACAACCCCGTGCTTTCTAATGAGCTGTGCTGGAGTTCACGATGACAGGAGCTTTGATAAAAGCCTGAAAAGAAAATTTGGTCAACTGTGTGATATTTGGGTATTATCTATCCAAATTGGTAGCTGGGCATTACTCAGGACAGTGTTTGCTTGTCCAAGGTAGTGTGTAGAGACACGTTTTCATAAACATCATTTTAACACCAGAAATAATGATTCACTAGAGGCTCTCTGATACAGGTCAAAATCTACGGGTCTTTTTTAGTTTTAGGACTGCTCTGCCCAAACCTACCTGTTAGAGGGACTGCACGTGGCAGATTGGGAAAGATTGGTGAGATACATCAGTTCAGCTTAAGTTCCTTGTGGTATCAGTTTTGTAGAATCACCCAGAGAGGATGATGGGCATAAAACTCTCCTAGAGACCTTGAGAAATCATTGAGTCCATCTCTTCTCCCTTAGGCAGAATGAACTATACCTAAAGAATTGTCAAGAGTAATTTATCATTCTAAGCTGTTCTTAAAAACCTAAAATGGTGGTAAGGCCATAACCTTACAGTCTGATCCCATTCTTGATATTCTTAGCATTACAACATTTTCCTTATGTTCAACTTAAATCTTCTCTATAGCATTCTAAGTCCGTTGGTTTTGTCCTATGCACAGTGGGCAAGAATACAATGGAGCTCTTCCCATCTTCTGGCTGAGGGTGCTCAAGCTGTCTGCAAGCTTTTGTGAACTCTAAAATAATTTTATTCAGCATATGCTGATCTCATAGTGCTAGATTTTTACCATGGTGTCTAGACACTCTAGATAATTAGCATTTTTACTTATTAATAGGAATCAAGGAGCCACGCAGACCTGAGAAGGTATTTTATTCTTTTAAGCCTAGAGCTGGATAATAGCTTGTCTCTGCAAATGGTGTTGTGTTAGCTAACATGGATTTCCATGTTTCCAATAATATGGCACTAACCTTGCTGCAGAGACATCTTGTGAACTCTTGGGGACTTCCAACAAGGAATCCTTTGAAGTCGCAGAAAATTTTGACTTTTTTCTTTGGCTCCTTCTCCGTCCATGACTGGATAAATATCTGAGCAAGCCAGGGAACATCTTTTGCAGGTTTTACAGTTAATGTCACCAGCTGTCATTGACTCTATGAAGTGGGAACTAAGTAATGTGAGGGAAATGGATTTGAAATATCAGGAATGCTATCTGGATGTAGCCTTAGCTTAGCACAGTATCCCTCCTTCAGTTTCATTAATGATTCCCCTTTTGTTAAATGTGACTAACATATCTGCTCAGTGGATGAATACTGAAAGTGAAGCCTCAGAGAACTCATTTGTTACAAAAATCCAAACTCATTATTTTTAAGAAATTAAGCTGGATAATGAAATTATAATGTCGATGTTATTATCGTCCAACATCATAATTTTAGAATTGAACATAAAGTCTACTCCAATTAAAATTGTTGCATGGAACATAAAACCAGAATGCTGTGATACTGGAAACATTTAGACATGCACATAAGCTTTTAAAAAAGTTCCCAGGCACAAGAACAAAGCTTTTATTCATTCCAAGGGTAAGTCAGCTGAAGTGACTTATACATTAAAATTACTGGTTGCACATTGTGCTAAAGAGGACACACTCATCACAGGAGGCTGAGCAAAATAAACCAGAGAATGATCAGGCTTGAAAGAAAATGTAGTAGCATTTTAATAAGAAACAGTTTTCTTATGAGGCCAAAATGCTAAATAAGTTAGCAGTGAGATTTTATGCGAATGTTAAATCAGGAACAAAGACTGAGATGAGAAGCATCTATATACCAATATTACATACAAATTTCACTCTGTTCTCTGAAGTCGTGCTTGTTGTGGAATAGTAAAGACCAACATCATCCCCAAATTACAAACATTATGAAAGACAGCATTTCCCACTGGAACTTGCTCTCACTAAGAATGAAATTTTGTAGCAGAATCCTGGTTCCAGTCTTACATTTTCAAAGGGAAACAGTGAGAAATCCTTGTCCAAGTCATACAGCCTTTAATTTCCCTAGGAAGACCATTCTACAGAATAGAACATGTGTGGTTTTATCTCCCTTTAAAATGAATCCTTCATTTGCATCTTATCCACTGGAAAACCAATCCACAGGATGACATCAGGTTACTAACACACTTATTTGAAGTGGGAGCAAGAACATCAGTCACCTGCAGGTGAGAGAGAAAGGTGGGAATGAAAAATCAACTGAATGAACAATCCTTTGGTGTGTTCAAGGACAGGATCTGTCTGTCCATACTCCTCATTCCCCTTCTGTCTGGCACTTAGCAGGATCAAACCCTCTCAGTGTCTCTGCCAAGTAGGAACTGGGAGCAGCTGAGGGAATGTGGTTGCCAGCACAGAAACTTCTTCTCTTGACAGCTCTCCTCTGCTCTGGGAGAGCAGCAGCTCCTTGATGTGTTAAAAGCAAGCAGATCAAATCATAATTGGCTACTGAACTTTGTATTAGAAGGACAGTGAATTTATCTCATGTAGTCACTTTGGAATATCAGATTTCTTCTTGGTTTCCAGACTGAGTTGGTGGCAAGCCTTAGCTGCCTCCGAGGAGTAGCTCCAAAAGCTCCAGTCAGGTACAGGGAGAGGCCGGCACCAGCCACAGGAAAGCACCAGTCCTCCAGGGAAAAGTTCTTTGGAATGCTGGAGCATCCCAGGGAAAGCACGTGAGAGCACTTTGAGGCGCTTCGTTGCAGCACACCTCAGCTCTAATCCTTGCTCCAGTTATGAGCTGCCTCACCCCTCCCAAAAATCCCTCACCTCATGCTCAGAGTGTGCCAGACAAGGCATCAGAGTAGAAGTAGTGCTCAGTTCCTCCTTAACGGATTTTTTCCCCCAAGCAGAAGTTCTGAGTGAAATTTGAGATGCCTTCTTGCAGAACCCCCATGGATAGTTGTTGAAGCACTAGTTGGCAAATTTTCTAAGTACTTTTGTTTTCTAAATAAGTATTTCCTTTTGCTTTATGGGCACTGTTTGCAAACCTAATGGTAGCGTTCTTTCTGTCAGTTAAGATCACTGCTGTAGTCCACCTTAGAGAAAGAAAAGTATGTCAGGGAGCACACATTTAAGCAGGTTTTAGCTGTGTTTCAAGTTCCACACAGGGTTGTGGAGCTGGTTGTGGTACATAAACAAAAGCTAGAGCAGGATGTTTTGACTTCACTCATTGTGGCAGCAGTCAGATACAAAATCTGCCTTCAGATATTGTAGCCCGGAGTAAATAATGAGACTCACCAAGAACCTGACATCTATTTTTTTAAGAACCCTTTTCAAAGAGACGATAACTCAGACATGTGAGGATCTATTTCACCTAATGTTTTGAATAAATTGGCAGCAGAAGCCGATGGCTTTGACAATTGTTTGTCACAGAGGTGTGCTCTGCATCAGTATTTGTAATAATTAAGCTTCAGATTTCAAAACATCTCAGCAACTACAAAGGAAATCCCATTAAAAAGAAGGACAGCTATACTCCTGACTGGATCTTCAGTGAAAATATTCCTTCCTGCCTGTCTCCCATACCTGATTACTTTTGGTTGCCAGAAAATCCTTGGCATTTTTCAGAATCCAAGAACCCCTCCGTGGGGAGGTTGAAATCATTGATGCTGACTTGTTTGGCACGTATAGCCATTGGGAAATATGGTTGAAAAATACAATGGATCCCTAAAAGCAAAAGACTCAGAGAAGGAATGGTCTGCTTTTCTGCTTTGAGAAAATAGTGTTTGGCAGCATGCACAGCAGTTAGTGGAAGGTACTACTGCTTATCTGCTGTCCAACATTTGCTTCTTTAAAAGAGTTTTATCTGTGTGCTCTCTCTCATTGTTTTTTTCATAGTGAAGCTTCTGCACAGTGCATGAAATCTGTGCAAGAGCTTAGCTCCCCATGACCACAAGAGCAGGACCAAGCTGATTAATTCTGCTTATGCAAAATACTCTCTCAGACTGAAGGTTTTATTCAGGAAAATGTGTGAGTGGCTGGGTGAGACACGGCTGTTTCCCCAGATCCACACTGCCCAGAAAGGTAATTATTCAAAGAACACATGTTAGGGTACCAGTCACACCATCTTTGCTTCTGAAGCCAGAGGTACAGGAGAGGGTAAGGAAAGAACACACATATGTAGTGAGAAAATGTTTTCAGCTATTATCAGTAGTTGAGCAAACTGAAAAGCCTTTGGCAGAATAGGGGCTATTATGAGTTTCCAGATCTCAAGCTCTGTGTCTCAGGGGCTGTCTGGAGCACACGATGGGATGCCTGCCCTTGCCCCAGGAGTGCTCCCTGGGCCAGGGAGGCAGTGGCTGCTGAAGGGAAAGCCAGGGCACAGAGGAGAAGCAAGGATAAGCAGGGGCTTCAGCTTCGCAGCCCAGCTGAGAATTCTCTATGATCCAGTATTAACTGAAAATTCACAGGCAGAGCAGAGTGGCAGAAGCTCTTCTGGCTGCAGCTCTGCCTGAGAGGGACAGGAATTTGGGGTTTCTGCAGGAGCAATGCTGAGGAGTTCGCTCTAGTTCAGGGCAGAGATACATTCTTGTCTCCCCCCTGCAAACCTTGGGGGTTTGTGTTCATGGCAAGTTGAATATGAGTCAATAGTGTGACCTGGCAGCCAGAAGAATTCTTAGTTCTATGATTCTATGTTGTTTCCCTTCAGGAAGGCAGGATGGCTAACTTCCCTAGACTCTTATGGGACATCCCATAGCCCTGTGATCCTTTGTACCTGCCTCTTCTTTCATGGCTCTCTGCTCATGCATCACTCTTCCTTTCATTAGCCTCATCATTCCTTTCATTATCCAGAAATCATTAACCTCTCATGTTATAGAAGCTCAATCCTGCCAAATCACCAGGAAAGGTACAACGGGCAGACAAACCCAGAAGCAAATCATCTATAAAATTAAAAAAAATAAGCTACCTCTTCCTCCAAAAGCAATACAGGGAAGAAAAATGAAAACACACAAAATGTAGAAAGGGATAGAGGGATGAAAGCAGTTTGTATTCACTTGAAATAATTTCATGTTAATATAAAGGTGATCACATATTTTTAGATTTTTCAGGTTACTTTCCTTTTTTAAAATTTCATAGAATAAGACAGAATCTGCTGCATGGAAATACCACAGAAATATCTTGGAAGTCTGGTGAATAATGAATTTCTGCAATAGCAATAGCAAAGAAAAATACTTAACTGAATCTTTTTTAAGCCTAACTCCCCTCCTTTTCTTTGGGTTTTGCAAGTTTTAAGAAAGAAGTTTTCTGAGGTGTTCTGCTCTCAGTCTATTAAGGAACACATACATAAATGAACCTAGCAGAAAGACAGAAAGTGAAGGTGATTCAGTTACAATACAATTTAAGCTTAATTTTCATGTGGTTACCAGGTTACCAAGTTTTCAGCTGCAATTCTTCTAATAACAAACAGAGGAACCTCACTCTTACTGAGTGCTACTTTCTTATAAAGGGAACTGGACACATTTAGGGACCAAAGCTGAAGTTAAAGATGCAGGATTGTTTCTTGTCTGTGGAAATGATTTATTGCTTATTTTTTCACTTCTTCAAGTAACAGAATGAAATTTCACTCTCCTCTGGGAGTCTTCAAGTAACAGAACGAAATTTCACTCTCCTCTGGGAGTGGTAGAGACAAAATACTTAAAAATTATTGAAGTGGCCAAAGTGTGTTCATATGTAACTTTATAGTAGTGATATTCACTGGGAATTGCAGCTGTTGCCTTCAGGCTGAGTTTCTGATCACCTGCCCATGAACACTGCAGCCTGTGGCCTCAGGCAGACCTGCAGGACTCGGGTATGAGAGGGAGGTTGGGTGTTGCCAGTCCATGGGGCCACTCAGGGACAGCACTAAGCACAGACTGTGCTCTGTTGTGTCTGTAGATTTCTCTGAATTTCTTCATATGAAAAGGTGCAGGCAGCAAGTGCTTTACACAGTGTTCTACCAATTGACAGGGGCGATTCAAAGAACACAGACACCAATGGAAAGAATGCTCTTATTTTACTATGAATATAAAGACAACACAAAAGTAAAACGATACACCCAATAAAGCTACGTTCTTGGCTTTAGCAACAAGAAAAAATAAGCAAGGTAATGTACCTAATCATTACTGTATGAGAGAAAGGATAGTGGTTGAGAAAGATACATCACTAATTGCTTAAATATGTCATCATCATCCAGATCCACAGTCACTGGGGAGCCCCATTTTGCAGCAAGGACCTGGAGAACCCTTCCCAGCAACTGGAAAAATCCTACACTGTGCATCCACCCACAGGTGAGGTCTCCAATGGGCCCAAAAGTGGGTCCAGCTTTTATTGGCACAAATCAGAAAGACAAAGTGACTTGATTATATTTTTAGCACAGAAACTCCTAGATCTGATGGCCCACTTCCCAACCAGCCAGGGCCAGGGCTTTGCCAGAGCCCAGGCCTTGGCTAGCGGGGTTTTCCCCTAACATATCCTACAAACAAGCTCCTATTCATGTCAGTTGAGAAAGTTTCTTAAAATGATATATTGCTTGCAGATAGCTACACAAGGTTATACAGAGCTAGCATGAGTGTCTTTGTCATCTATTTTTAGCCAAATAATACTGATGGTGTTAATCACACAGTGCCAAGGATTCATCTTGTAGGTCAGCTCTGGCTGAGGCCTGCTGCTCAGGCCTCAGCACCTCTCACAGCCAGACTCAATCACAGTGAGACATTTCCTTTTCTGCAGAGAGGTAGTTTCCACTTTCCAGCATTAAGGCACCAGCTGGAGAAAGCATTAACTTAACTAGGAGCCCACTAGACATCTGTGGGATTAGTTCAAAGGAGAGGGAGTTCAATGGCATGACAAAGAATTACATGCCCATGCCCATGGAAAAACCATATTGATAGAGCTGAAATATGGAAATAAAATGCAATGCATTAAGATCTTTATGCACAGCTCCCACTTGCAGACTTGTCTGGTGCCAGCCTGTGAGTCTGAATGAGAAGAATTCAGATTCCTCCTACCCTTCCCCTTTCCAAAACATATAGGAAAGAACCTATGTAAGATGTAAAGCAAAGACCATTGTTCATACTGAGAAAGAGCAGGACTGGAGTTTTCTTTAAAAGCCCCTGCCAGGCTGGGAAGTGAATCCTGATTTAGGATCCTGCCACCTATCCCAATTTGTAATGGATGAGTGGAACGCAACCCACTCAAAGAAAAGAAGCAACAGTATCTTTTATTGAGGTAAAATAATAATTTGTCATAGTTCAAGTAATTAGCTGGAATTTAACACAGTTTAACAGTGGTTTGACAAGATTTAATAAGTGTGATGGCAAAGTTCACTTTATTAAATACTGCATGAAAATTGAGTTAGAATGGTTCAACAGAGACCAGAGATGCAAAAGATAAGGAAGACCTTCACACTGAGTCATGAGTTTCAGACAGGACCCCCTAAAACTTCTAGAATCCTTATGGAGCCTGGATGCAGCTGGATCCAATCTTGGACAATGGTTTACATCTGATGTAATTGTCTGTACAAAGTTTATAATAATTAATATTCATGCAGTCCAAAAATAGCTAAAATAGGCTGAAATTGAATTAATTTGGTAAATTAAACGGAGAAGTTGATTGTCTTCAAAAGGTGTAAGAGTGACTTTTGGGCTGCTAACACCTGGTTCACGCCTGAGCAATTACCAAAGGCAGGTTGAGGGTGGCAGCAGTGTCCTTCCAGCCTTTGGTGCTTCTCTGGTGGAGCCTCACTCCTGTGAAACAGAGACGTTTCTGAGAGGGAGAGGCTGTGTCTGGTTCCACAAACAATGAGAGCTATAGCACACTGACATGGAGCTTTGGGATATGTCCTCCTTCTTCCACCAGAAACATAAAATTGGTCGGAAAAGAAAAAAAGGAAAGCCAATATTTTAAGGCTGATAGAAGCAATTAAAGTTCATGTCTGTTAAAATCCTGTGACACACATGGTCAAAACATTTGCTGATGGTACACCTGAGTCTGACTGTGCTTAACTCAGCTTGCACAGAAATTTGGGAACAGGCTATCATCTCTCCTGTACCTTTCAAAGAGGCCAGCATAAGACCTCCAAAATGGGGAAAACCACAGGAATATTATGTAAATCCAGTGTCATATAGCTCTCTATCCCTCTGGGAAATATTAGCTATATCCCCTAAGTAAAATCATCACATATTTAACACAATTCACTGCATTTCCTCAAGAGGTAGAGGGCTGAAAAAACACAGAGCCTGAAGTATGTGCCGGCCCCTCTGCAGTAGTTCACGGTGTGGCAGAAAAATCTTCATAATGTTTGCTCAGAGTATATTACTCCCCTGCCCTCGTTTTCCTCATGTAAACTGAGCATTAAATTCAGACTGATTTCATCAGCAAAAGAAGGACAAAACAAGAAAAAAAAATGTCAGAAATGTTACAACATGCTTAATTTAATTGGATTTACTGTTCTGAATCAGGAGAATGAAAGAAACATTAGACAGAACATGCCCAAATGTTAAGGCAGCATGAACAGCACCATCTGTCACAATATTTCTCTAGCTATTTTTAATCTCTTACATAGTTAAAATTATGTTTTCTTAGTGAGAGGCACTATTGTAGAACATTTATCTATTATAAACAGATGCTAAAGTATTCATTATCCCCAGGATCCATTAGAAAGAATAAATGACTAGAAGAGAGGTACTTGTACACTGTTCTTGCTCTCCACCACTCAATATTTGATAGAAATGTTGGAATTGTCATATTAGATCATACTTGAAGGGCTAGTGAGTTTGTAATCCTTCCTTCAGAGGTGGCCACCCTCATGTATGTGAGGGGACCTCATGATAAAATATCTTACAGAATAAACTGGCTAGGAGGAAAAAATTCTCCTTAAGCCCTGAGTGGTTACCAGTAACTGAGCTCAGAGAGAACATGTTATTTTAGCCCTCTTGTGTTTCTGGAAGTGTGTAAACCTGTTTAAATCCCACTGAATTTTTGGCTCACAGACCGTAAGTGGGCTGACCATCATCACACCTGTGAAAGGGCTCAGAAGGGGCTCGAACGGATGCACAG
Source organism: Corvus moneduloides (assembly GCF_009650955.1). Taxonomy (NCBI): domain Eukaryota; kingdom Metazoa; phylum Chordata; class Aves; order Passeriformes; family Corvidae; genus Corvus; species Corvus moneduloides. The sequence goes on from NC_045489.1 coordinate 14,489,166, forward strand.
GTACCTCGGTGGGACTGACTCCTGCACTGGGAGGTCATCTGTGGGCAGCTGTAGGCATTTGTGGGCAAACAGGGAAAAGCAGCCTTCTCACATGAGTGGCCTGCAGATATATTAGTGCAGACATGTAGCTGGGGTGTATCAGCAGAACTCCACTGACGTCAGGGATTTGTACCAACCGAGCATCTGATCTGCTCTGTGCACATGCACAGCTTCAAATCTTGCATTTCTCTGTTGTGAAGATTATCAAAGAATAAAAAGCAAATAAAAAGGCTTCTTCAGAGAAGCACTTTACCAATACACATGAAGAACAGTTTCTGTTAGTACAACTTGACTGATTTCAGTCTCCTTAGCTCTTAACTTTTCCCTGGATTTTGTGCCAAATTCCTCATTTCTGTAGAATCTGGTTTTGCTTTTAGATCACTTAATGAAGATGCTTTTTGACAAACACACAAGCTGGGAAGGCAAATGTTTAAAACAATTTTATTTGAGCTGCACTTCAGTGAGTACATACCTCTAAATAGCCACTCTAGTAATCCTGGGCTGTTAATCCGTGTGAAACAGAGGATGGGAAGGCAGAGCAGCTGCCCGTGTGGCTCAGTGACCAGCTCTGCCCTGATTTGACGTATGCCGCCCAGGCCGGGCAGTGGCAGTGCTGGCACAGCCTCTGTCCAAGAGAGTTAATTCCAGCTCTTTCCTCGGCGCTGCCATGCCCGTGTACCGCGATGTGTCCCCGCCGTGCCGGGCGGTCCCTGCGCTCTGCGGGATGCCACCGGCCAAGAGTTCAGGGCCTGGGGGTGGGATGTCTAACAATGCCACATGCCTGACTACAAAATGCTACCATTTAATGCGCTGCCACAGTTCCAGTGTTGCCAATTCTTGTGTTTTTATCATGACTCTCATAATATTTGGTGTTGTACTCCAAGCTACAGCATCTGAATATTTGGGGGTTATAGTTCGAGTGTTCACAATTATGCACTTTTTTTAAGGTTATTTTGTAGCTCCCTAGCTGTGAAGAAAAGCTCAGATTTGTGACCCTAAAGATAGTGTTATCATCTCCAGTTTTGTAAATACTTGCTGCAGCCTGTATATAATTCCTGCACAAATTGCAGATGCTGTGAGGGATAAAACCCCTGCTCTGGTGGTGATTGCTGTATCTCTGTGACAGCAATGGCAGCTTAGATGTGAGATAGTTTGTGCTATGCTGAATCATGCACCAGAGTTGGCAGAAAAAATGTGAAGTGTCCCAATCCTTTATAAATTTGCTCAATAGAAATTTGGTACAGGCTCAAACACCTGCTGTTTTACATGGACAACGCTACAGAGATGGAAATAAAAGTATTGAGAACTTGACCTATCATATCCAGAGGCAAGCCTCTCTTCCTTTCTGTGTTTTTTACTCAGTTCCCATGTTTATCCCAGTGGGAAGGAGAGGGCAGAGCTGAGACAGCCTCCTGTCCCCACCTGTGTGACAGGAAAGCCCTGCTCGAACCAGCCCCACTGACTCTCCTCAGCTGTCCCAGAAAAGGCAAAGTTTACCTAAAACCAGATTATTCAGCTCTTTGTGATGTGGGCCACAGTTGCTGCTTACTGTAAACTTGTGGGTAAATAAACACTGGATCCTTTTTTCTTCTTTTTGTTAAAATGATCTTACATCTCTTCAAACAGCTGCTGCTGAATCTGGGCAGACACAAGTGTGTTTTAAGTCCTATAGGTACGTGTGCCATGGCATTCCCAGAGCTGGGAAACAGCTGAAATGCTGGGAAACACAGGAGTCCAATGGTCGAACCAGGGGGCTTAGGGAAAAGACACAACCCAAATCTGTTACTGAAGGTGTTTAATTCTTCTTGCTTGTTCTGTTTCCAGAGATGATAGGATTCAGCTGGGAAGCCTTTCTCATAATGAAACCTTCTGTAAAAACTTTTATGACTTTAATACATTAAATAACAATTTTTTTCCTCATAACTTTGGGCACAACATATATGTTAAGTGCTTTGATGTGCAGCCATGTGGAAAGACACATTTGGTAACATGCCATCACTTTCAGAAGTAGAAAGACTAAGAAAGGACACTGGAAGAAATGTCCTACCTGTCAAGAAAGGCAAAGCAGAAACCAGTTGCAAAATAGCTGCTTTAAAAATCCCTTCTCTGGATATTGGCGAATTTAAAGAATCAGTCAAAAAATGCTCTACGAGAAGGTCTGTATGCACTGGCAGCAGTCCCTAAATATAAGTAACCAGCAAATAAAAATCTTCTGCTGGGAAGGGGTTTTTCTGAATCATGTTCTTCGCTCATTTTTCACAAACAGTTTTTTTTTGTTGACATCATGTCTCTTTTCTAAGAATTAATACGCGTTGCAAACGTAACTAATGTGGTTAATGCTTAGCCAATGTGGATGCTTATCCTATTACTGCCTGCAAAACAGTTATGTCACAAATAATCTGGAGAGCAAGCCTGAAACCCTGACCATGCTGGAGTCAATGTAATTCTTCTGTGTGCTGAGTGAGGTCAGAATTTTTTTGGAAGCCCTTTACAGTAGCAAAAATGACTGCAGTCAGGAAAAGGGATGGGTTTGTGTCTTCAGGTAAGGGAAAACCACCAAATCCTCTTGGCAAACAAGTAGTCTTAAAATACAAAATAACGTTCCTTTGTATAAACACCCTTTTACAGTACACAACCAGCACTAAAAGACATCAGTTTCACTTCTTCATTAAGAACCTAGTCAGGGATTTATGGGGGAAGCACACGGCATCGGGGAAAGTGTCAGTCAACAGAGCAGATGTTGAAAGCTGTAAGAGGCTTACATGGAGATTATATTCACAATGTATTTCAGGAATACATGTAAATTCTGTCTCCAAATTCTATTAGCTGATGAGTGTCCATCAGCTTACGGGCACTAAGACTCATCTTTGAGGCTCAGGCCACAGACCCTGCAGAGAAACAGAGCCAGGAAATGAGGAGGCTCCTGTACATCCCATACTGTTGTGGTGCCCATGGTCAAAGAGCTTCATTTAAAACACTTGAAGAAGGAGAGAAACAGGTCAGCTCCCTGCCTGCTACTGGCACACCACAAGAATCTATAAGAAGTGCTGGCTGAAGCAATATGGAAAACTTAGAGTGGTAAATAGACCAATTTAATGCAGGCTCTTAACTAGTGTAGAAGGTCACCATGGGAGATGGGAATTTTGATCAGTGTGCAGTTTACAAAAGGGCAGCAAGAGCATGGCCCAGCAGGCCCTGTTGAAGTCCCACTGCAAGACAGAAGAGCAGATCAACTACTCTGAATATTAATAGCCTTGAAAAAACAGGAGTACAAGAAACAGGAAAAAGGGAGGAAGCCAGTTGGTGATTTAGATAAAGAAGTTTAAAAGAAGAAAAACAAGGGATGAAGAATAAACTAGTGTCCATTATCTCACAATAGAAGTGCTGTGTTTTCCCTCTGCCATGTCTTGTTTACATGTTAAAGACATCAGTTTGAAAAGCAGACCAAACCAGGGGTTGTGCTAATTTGTTATGCCTTTCCCTGAAGATAGAAAATATTTTGTCAAATCATGCCCTGTCTACTTTTTCATGGTTTGTCTCTCATTGCCCCAGTTTGGTCTGATGCTGGAGTTTCATCAGATTGTAGTGCCCGACAAAAAAACCCCAAAAACCCAAACCAAATCAAAAATTTTCCTTCCCTTAGAGGATTGAGCATGGTTTACTTAGATGTATTCATCTATGTATTGATATAATGTATTATCATTATATAAGCATCATCTTTCCATTCCATGGCTCCTCTGTATCCAGAATGGTCAATGTCTATAGAGGGACTTTATAATGTCTTAGAAGGGCTACTAATTGTAATAGAATAATATTCAGTACCGTGTGATAGGTACTATTTAATAAAAAATCTTGACTACTTAGATTTTGTGATTGAGTTATTATTCATAGTGGTAAATTGCAGGCAGCTGCTGAAATAATAAATAGATCTGATTCATGTGATTCTCTTTTTTGCATCTCTTTTTTGCTTGTATCTACTACTCAGCTTCTTATTCAGCTTTGGCTGATTTCTGTCTTGTTATCTTGAACTACTAAAATTAGACTTTATTCTTGGATCCCATCAACACAATAGACAGATGCAGACCTCTGTTCATCAGCAGCAAAAAAATCTTGGGACAAAAGCAAATGAAAACTTTTGCTGATGGATTGAATACACACATGGAGGATACTTACACCTAGGTGGTGCTAAACCATGGGGTTAGATCTGAATACTTGGGCCCCACTGAATTCAGTCTGGCTCATTATACACTGATTACTTTAAAAAAAACCACCTCGCTTGCAGCAAGCACTGAAAAAACAGGAGCAAACTAAGATATTATAATTGGTCAGATATAGCTTACTAGACGTAATGAACAGAGTAAGGAACATGTTTTAATTGTACAAAATCAATTACAGACAGTTAAATGTCAAATTCAGGCTTGTTATATATATATATTTATCTGCATAATTTTAGAAGTTCTGTAGTGCTTTTCAAGGATAAACCAAAATATTTCAGTGCTTACTGAAAGATAATGCAGAGCTCTTCTTATGAGTAGCTAGTAGTTAGGCAAACAGGGCTCAAAGCATCAATCAGAGTTGTAAAAGCAAGGCAGAAACCTGTGAGTGGATTGACACAAGCTGTTGAGGAACATGAGAAGTAAGAGGACAGAGTTACTGAGTTAGCTGTAATAGTGAGTGAGATGATGCATTCAGCGTGTCCTTAAAATGTGGATCCTCTACGTGATTTGTGTCCAAGTGCTGTTCAGAAAAGCACTGGAAGGAGCTCATGAGTTACTCTGCAACAGGCCAGTCAGTGCTGCATTTTACAAAGTGATGCTTAGGGAGTCCTTATTACACGTACCTGACCATTTTCTGAGTGAAAGATTTCTTCTCTTTCTTTATGACGTTTAAAAACCTCCTTACTCAGGAAGTGCCAGCAGAACAGGTGCTGTTTTTCCTTCGTGGAAAACAGAGTTGTTGCTAATTACACACACAGTTCTATTAACCCATACTTGCACTGTCCAGGCAGTCAGCTTCCACTGAATTGCATTTCTGCTGAAGCAGAATGGTAGCATCCTTTTAGGGTTTATGTTTAATGCACTTCCTGAATTTCATGTTGATGCAATGCTTCAGCTGAGGCTTTTTCAGACTATATGAAATTCATGAAGCAGAATGACAGCACTTAAGGTTGCTCTGAAGTCCACGGAAAAACATCCATTAATTTCAATTGCTCCTGTCTAAACCTTTAATAGCAATGGAAATCCACATCAGGAATAGAGAAGGAAATCTTCTGGTGTGTTTTCAAGTTTTCTGTATATTTAGTGCTGTGTCTCTTATTGCTCTGTACAACACAGGAATGTGCTGCTGCATTTAATGAGAGCTACTGACCTCACTGCACTTTGCATAGGGTGCCTTTCTATTTGTAAGATCCCACAGCACTTAGAAAGATACTGATAAATTGGATTATCTGCAATGAAGACATCTTGTGGGCTCAGGTAGGGTAACCCTTCCTCCAGCAGAGTGTCCTGCCCCAGTGCAGGCTCTGGGTCACTCAGCTGGGCAGGGGTTTGCCCCCCATGCACACACAGCACCTCTCCCTGGCCCCAGGTTACCTCTCCCGCTCCAGAAAATCTTCAGCTACTCACAGCAACTGCACAACAATAAAATAATTTGGTGCAGCAAGTGGGTGGACATTATTCCATGTGAAACTGCGAAGGGAACATAATTACTGTAGGCAGAATATAATTACTCAGAGTGGGATCTGGCTTGAGCTTTATGGGCTAAGGCTTTCCTTTAGAGACAAGTACTATTGAGATTAAAGAGCATAACCAGCCTGTGCTTTTTGTTTTAGATTTCAGATGAAGGATGGTTAGTTCATGAGCTCTGAGCACCATGATGGGACATTAGTTCATTCATCTGTCACCTGCATGAGTGCTATTTCGTGTTGCACTTTCTTGAACATGTGCAGACATACTCAGTATTCTCTATAAAGCTGTGCCTTTGGAAGCTGTTCAGCCAGCCACTGCACTCTGTTCTACTACAGTTCATCCTGATCTTCTGCATTCTGTTACCCACCTCCCAGAAAGCAGGAGTCCTCAGAGATACTTTAAAACCATTATCCCAGGGTCTTCTGTTGTTTTTTAAAACTTACATATTATTTTGTATTACCTTACTCAACTGGTAGACAACATATGTTTTATTCTGGTCATTTAGTAAGATATGTTATTTCAATGAAATAAATGTTTTATTTTAGATACATTGGAAGGTTCTGTAATTCCAGTTTAAAGGTCTAGTACATTGATAATGTGTCATGTTTTCTTCTGATTGCACTGCCTTGAGAGTTGTTTCGGTCACAAATACAGAGCCAATTTGCACGTGAAAATTTTGTAAGGAATTATTGAAGCTGTGCCTTTGTTTTATGCATAGTGCTGAAGTTTTCAATTACTCTTATCATGTTTGGGTTTTGGTGTACCTACTATACACACTTTTAGTATAAGGAAAGAAAAAGAATTTCAGGAAAAGACCAGATTTTCTGGTTCTAAAGTACAGACACAGAATCCATGAAAGCTGGACTTGATGAAAAAATATGGGTATGCAAAAGATGTGAAGCCATTTTGTAATGCTGAGTGACTGATTTCAAAATCTTGACATTTCTCTGATGTTGAATTTTTTATGAAACTATATATGTGTATATGCTTCTGAATATGTAGTAAATGTTTTGAGGTTTAAAAGGTAATCCCCTTACTCCAAAATCTTGCAGTCTAATTTGAGGCATGATTAAATACAAATAACTGACGAGATATTTGGAAACTGAAAAGATATGGCATTGGCTCTGGGAGATTGGTGGTGGCTGGTGTGGACTAAGGGTTGCCAATTGCAGTGGGGAAATTGATGCACAGATAGGGAAAGAGAACACAGTAGGTGGGATTAACTACAGACCTGCACTGCTGCCTCTGTAATCCCCCTGCAGTGCTCTATTCTCTTTTCCTCTTTTCTTGCATAAAACAGTTTATTTTCTTTAGCCTAAGTAGCACAGGGAAGGGATTTTTCTGAGTGTGAAGTAAGATAGGTAATAAATATTCCTTACAATTAAGCAGTCATTACAGGAAATATATTAATTTTCAGTGCAGTTGTCCATTAAACAACAGTTTCCTTGTCAGTACTGGTTGAAGTTTCTTTGTATTGTGGGAAAATCAGTGACTTTAGGCCTGGAATCCTGTGATGGGAAGGAGGAAAGAGGGAAAAGAGAGACTGTTAAATTATAGCTGTTATGATTTATGGCAGTGTTTTTCCACATCACAATTATTTAACTGCTGTGACATTCAGTCAGTGAAAAAAATTGTGTGGGTTTTAACACCTGAAGTCATGAACAGAAATGTGGCTTAGTTTGGTTTTTTTAAAATTTTATTTTAGAGCAAGAGACAGACCAAGATTGGCAGCACCTGGGAAGAACAATGCTTTTCTCAACCACACAAAATATATAACAGAGGAAGCAGTTGTAAAAACATCCTTGGAAAATGCCAAAAACATGATGGAGGGGTTTTTATCAGGGGAAAAGAAAGAAATTCACTCCTATGCCGTCCGTGTTCCTGATCTCTCTGTTCAGATTGCTAACAAGGGTGTTGAATGACTAAGGCCTGCACATTTCTGCCCATCTGTCTGCTAAAGTCTATTAACTCATGTTGCATGAGCCACCACACACTCAACAGATGGTAACAGTTCCCAATCACTTCTAATTTAATTCAGCTTTGGACTGATAACCCAGCGCTCCCATGAAACTTAAACGGAATCTTTCTTTTGTTTGTTGAGCCAATGAAAGTACAAAGCCCTTTAATGCTGCCATCTTCTGAACTGATAACTGCCACAGACCGTTTCTACCAAACTTTCCTTTTGTTTTTTGGGAAAAGAGACACATGGAACCACATTACACTGCACTGATAGAAATTTGTAAGTGTCAGTGAAATTTTATGGCAGATTCATTTTGGTACCTGGAACAGTGTTCTCATGTCTGTGGGCATTAGGAACATGTTCTGGGATATTTTCATCACTAATGCCTCCTGTTCCCCTCCACAACCAGATGCAAGAGTGTAAGTCCTTACTGTGTTTCCGTGTAAAATGTGTACCAGTGTCCTCAACACGGCTGAGAGCAGAGCAGCTCATGAAGTGAAACCCAAACTTAAGCCAAACTGCAGTGTCTTGCCACATCTAATTTTGATGTCCACACTGATACAAAATACTGTCACTGGCAAATATTTGGCTTATGAAGTGCCCTAGTCCTTGGGAAAGGTTTATACAGGCCATATGTCATACAAGAGACACACATGTTAAGAAACTTATGGCAGCCCAAAGGGGCACATTTATATAGAATAGCACAGGTTGGTACCCATACACCAGCTCTGGTTCCAGGACTGGGTGAATAATGTTTTCGTTTTGGCCCCAGTCCCACATGTTGCAAGATATTGGAGACTTGCAAGATATTGGAGACCTACAACAGTGATAACTGGAAATGAATTTGATATCCTTGGTAGAAATCCAAGTATTTAAGTGAAGTTGCCCATGGGTTTTTTTGTGGTAAACAAGGTAAGAATTAAGTCTCTAAGATTAATATCCATTATGTCTATGATGTACTGAAACCTTGAAGATGAGAAAGCAGACATTCCTCTTAATTGCTTCCATTTCAGATTATTTAACCTCCTTCTTAAGGAAAAAGTAATGTATTGCAGTGAGCAATATAATTTTCACATCATTTCAAGAATCCTTTGCTTAAGTTCTGTGGCGTACTTGTGGGAGGAGCATGGAGACCTCCTGGAACCTGTGAGAAGTCATTGCAGCATCATCATGGTTGCCCGTTTGTCCGTTCGGGCCACGGTTTTGGTTGTGAATTGAAGTTTGTCTGAGTTTATCATTGTCGCAGTGACCGCTGCTGTCCACTGCCCAGGCCAGCTCCAGCAGTGTGCGGCAGGAGTGGGGAGCAGCTGGAGGCACGGAGCTTTAAGGCTGCTCCTCTGAAGCCTCTGCTCTGCCCAGGGGAGCGAAGGCCCCAGGCACTGTGGCAGTCAGCAGCCCTCCACCCAGGGAAAGATAAAAAGTACCAGGGAGGCTTGCCACTGGGAGGTAATCCAAGTTTATTGGAGAGGATCCACGGTGAGCAAGCAACAGTTGCAGTGTTCCTACACTTTATAAAGGGGGATTGAACAAGGGGAGTAACCCAACTAGGGACCAATAGGCGGATCAGGAGGGAGGGACGCTGGATGGAAGGACTCACATCTGGTCCAATGGTCTTGGTGGGTGGAGGGAGAGGGGTCACATGCCCCAATGGGACGTCGAGGTTTCGGGGATTTCCAAGAGGGCAGGTATCTGAGGGGGCAGGGTCTCGGGGGATTGACGGGGACCATATAAGGGTAATTAGGGCGGGCTCGGGTGACAGACACGCAACAATCCAGAACTTAGGGAGGGGTTTGGGTGATTGATAGGGAAGGTGCCTGAACAAGGGGAGGGGATAACCTTTTTTGGGAGAACTGGGGGAGCCACTTGAACCTGGGGCAAGCCAACTGGTAATAGAAGTGGGGAAGGTAGAGACGAACCATTAGGGTACGAAGAGCATACAAAATACAATAAAAACATTGCATCACCACAATCATCTGCTTTTACCTCAGTGACAATGTTTTATATCGAATCGGAGAAAAGATTTGTTTAGACCTATTAGCTGAATCTATATTTTATGGAAATAGCACCCTACTTCAAAACATTTTTATCCTTCCAAGAGCTTTTGCATTAATAAAATGCCAAGTATGAAGACCATTCAAATGCCTCAAGTAGCCCTTGATATTAAAAAGCTGTATTAGCAGGCTATTTTTTAAAGTATGTTTTGAGGACTTATGGGCAATCTTAGCATTTCTGGTTTTCTTAAACAGTGAGTTTCAGGGCAGCTACTTGAACTTTTGAGGATGTTGCCCTGAGTTCAGGCATAGTGTTATTCTGTTAAATGGTAATTTTTGTTCTATGTGAAGGAGTTCACTGCACTTCTTTTACACCTTCATTTTAGCAATGCAGAACCCAAAAGCTCTGCATTCTTCACATAACTGGATGGAAGATAATATTTCCATTTCTCAAAAGGGGTGGAAGATTAGTTATACAGACTCTTTTGTTACATTCAAAGTAAACCACGGTTTGATGTACACATGACTATGCTTACTATCCCTGTGAGAACTGTAGGGCTGTTAATACTCACCATCTGCTATAACATGTGCATGGCAAAAGTAACTTGTTCATAGTATCTTGCAAAAAAGAAAGAAAGAAACAGCATTTGTTTGCTATTTATAAATATATATTTTTATATATATCAGTATCTCAAAAGTATTAACAAATAGATACAATTGAAATGAAAAAAAATTAGGTTTTATCCTATACACAAAGATGGTTAGCTGTGATACTGATGCTCCTTGTTCTCTCACTATCATTTCCAGATGTCCACCATGGGGATAGGAGAAGAAATCTTCTAAATTCCTCAATCCTCCATGTTTTGCATGCCTCCAAGTGGTGTAAAAGCTCAGAAACCTACTGTGAGTGAGAAGTTGTAGGATCAGGCCTTAATATGATTTGGACAGTTTGGTTGAAGTAATTTCTTTAATCTCTTTTGATTCTGGGTTTTTTTCGCTTGACTTTTTTCATAATCACCTTGTCTCTGCAGGAATTCCTGCCTCATCAAGCTTTATTCATCTTTTTTTTTCCAGTTCAAATGGGCTGAGACGAGTCAGTCCAAAAGAGAAAGAAAATTAAAAGAATGAAATATATATTTTTAAAAGCATCCTCTCTTTTCCATTTGGTAAAGTAAAACATTGTAACACACGCTTGAGCTCTCAGATGCTCTTATTATCTATGTTTTGGAATATAATATCTTAGCATTCTTGACCAGTGTTCTATCCCACCCTGATAAGCTGAGGTCAATAATTCACTGACAAATTACCATTTCTTAATGTATGAAGTTTTGGTAGATGTCATCGATATGGGAATGAGTAGTAGGTAATTTTTGTTTTGAAAGTCAGGCTACATGATCACAGTGGTTTCCGATTACAAGATCTGTAAAGAAGATAAAATGCACATCTCTGTGATCTGGATCTCAGCTGGAGCTTTATTTGAAACGTCTTTGATTGTAAGAGACAATTCTATGAAATTATTATTATCTTTCACCACCGATTGTAATAGATGGTTCAGTGAAATAATTAAAAAAAAACTTCTCTTCTCTTGAAATTTCAGCACTGCTGAAAGTCCCACCCTCAGGCCCATGGGTTGTTTTGTGAGGCACTGAGTAAGCATGCAGTACAAGAAGCCCTGACCCCATTTCCTATCAGAAGGAGTGCTGGGCAGATCACTGCTCCCTTCTTCACCTCCATTCATTTCTGCTCCTGGGCCCTAAAGGGAGTTACAAAGCACACAACAGCTCAACATGTCAATACTTCTCTTATGCCCTTTCCTACATCATGGACAGGTAATAAAACTGTAATTTAAACCAGTTTTGAAAAATCAGGGGCAATTGCCAGGGCTTTAGGTAATGAGAGAAGTGCTTTTCTAGGTTAAGTTGAGTAGTAAATAAAATAATTTCACATGAATGCGAGAGAAGGAGACATCCAGACCTTGACTAGATGTAATGTGAATCTTCTATAAATTATTGACCAAAACATATGCTTATTTTCTTCCCACTACACGTTCCCACTACACAATTCCCTGTTTGATATTTTCTTTACCTTGCTTGATGTGGGTTAGGGCAGAGAGCCCCCCACGTCTGAGTGCTTTTGCAATCTCTGTCCAATTAGTTGTGTCTCTTTCTAGACCAGACTTCACCACAGTACCCTGGAGAATTCTGGTAGGTATTAGAGGTATCTGTGCTTTGAAAATCATTATGAAACATCCAGGAAGACAGTACTGGCATCCTGGGCCGTGCTTCAATGATTTGGCTGCTGCACCTTGTTAGTCCTCTGAGCTCAGCCTACAGTGACAAATGACTGCCAATTGCTCAGCTTTTGCTCCTATGTACAAAACTTCCCTGTACCTGAAATTCAGGAAAAAAAAATCCATAAAATGGTAATTTCAGTTGGGCTGGAAGGACAATTTGCACTGTAGAACTAATTCTGCAGTTCCTGTTCCTCCTCTGAAATAAATCTTCAGCTCTCAAGTGACTTGAACGCAAATACATAAATTTATCTTGTTTAATTTTAAACCTACTGCTTTTGGCCATCTCTTTGGGAAGTATGACTGCATAGATTTTGATGAGATTTGTAGCTTGAGATGCAAGCACACCACGATTAGAAAGAAAAGGTTCATATTCAGGTTAATACAATTCACGCCTTATTTTTAATTTCACTCCTTAAAGAAAAAAATGTTTCCTAATGGACTGTTCCTAAATAAAACAGGAAGAAGCAGAATAAAAAATTATTATTTTTTTAATACTTGTTATTAATGGGCCTGCCAAGTGGTGAATCACTTGCAGAGTGGAAGGTTAAATACACATAATGTAAAACAGCATCTCTAAAATGTTAGGAATAGCAAGATTTAAATACTGAGTAATGTTTCTGGTCGTAGCTGAAGCTCAGAAGCATTAAACAACTTCTGAAACTGTTTGACTTCACTAAGCCTGTAAACAGTATGCCTTTTATGTTTAAAAATGTCACCACTTCAACCACTGGCATTAAGTAAATTTGGCAAGGTGCCTGTGAATGTGAATGTATTGAGCTTGGCCTTTGCCTCCTTGGGAGTCACTGCTACAATTACTTTCAACTAAGAATGAAGAAGAGCTGATAACTTTTGAAATAATTCTTTATTTGTGTCACCTGCCCTTTCTGAGCGTCCTGTTTTGATGATCCTTTTTCAGATGAGTACATCCTTATTGCATTGACTGTCTTCTTACACCACATACATACATTTTAAATTAAACACTTTGGCTATTAACAACAGTCCAAAGTAGCAGCCCCAGTGTCACCAGGAGTAATTCATTAAACCTCCAAGACTTCTGTGTGAATCTTGTAATTCTTGTTGATTAGTGTTGAAACACACAAAAAGTTGGTAATTCAGACCTTCTTTCCTGGTGTAGCTTAGTGTGCTGATTGTGTGCAATGACTGTCCTTTTTCTTAAGAAAGCAGGGACCACCAGAGCAAAAAGAGTGGTTTTCGAGAGTTTTCTCTGCATCAAGGCTATTTGACCCTGAGCTGGAATGATTTGCACCTATTGTGGATCATCATAAAGGGATATTTCCTGCTACTTGCCAGTACATTTCATGTGCATATTGCATCAGCCTACGTGAGCTTGAAGGATGTGAAAAAAACCCCACTAAAAATAAGGTTTCGAAGACATCATTGTGTATTCTTTTATAGGATTGCACAGGAAGTTCATTATCTGACTTAAACCCTTTTTAAACCTTCTACTTTCCTTGAATCCTGAATTATAGAAGAGTGCCTGCGTGCCTGATTCCATAAATTATCTTACATACAAGTGTCAGTGTGTTGGGAGAGGCCAGAGTTCTGGGGTACCTGGGCAGGTGCAGCAGCAGCCCTGTGAGCCCCTATCAGCTGCACCATGCATTGGCTCTCTCTCAGGGAAGGAGCTCACCAACCATGCTGTGACATTCAACCCTCACAGGAGGAAGCATCATGGTTCTTATTGCCACAATATGGAGACAAATCAGTGCTATTTTATTTAATGGTGAAAAACTCAGGTGTGAGTGAGTTTTGTGACAGTAGAACAAACACAGCTTCAAAGAGATGGGAAACAATGAATCTAATGGTAAGTTAACACAGTGCAGGAGGACTGACCTTTCTTGACAGGAAAACAAAACCAAAAAAACCTAAGACCCCATCCAGGAAATTCTCCAGGAGATGGTTCACTGAGCAGCATATAAAAAGGTCATAGCATCATCTGGGAAGGATTTTCCCCTTAGACTTTGTGGAAAGATTTCAGATATAACCTACTAGATGAGGCATATGAAGCACTGTGGGAGCAGTTCTCGTTTGCTATGGCCTGTGCCATGTTCAATAGGTAAACAAATAGGTGGGGCCTGGAGTCAGCTTGTATAAAATAGTGTAGCTGCCTTTAGATCAATGAAGATCTGTCTTTACAGCAGCTGAGGTTGGTTGTTTATTTCCAATCTTGTCAAACCTCAAACCACATTGGAAAAAATATGTGAAAAGAGGAAATATTTGCATCCCTTTCTCAGCTATTCTTATAAATACTTAACAAACTTGACTTCTACATAAAATATTAGTAGTGAAATTACAGATATTACATGCAAAACTCTAACATCTGGGATCTGCCTATCATGGTCTGTAAGGTGATCAAAGAATACTGAAATTGAAAAAGACATTGGTGACTTGCACCAATACAAAACACTGCTTTTCTTTCAAGAGTACCAGCTGACTTCAAAACAGCAAGAGCTTTGCAGGTGGACCCCCGCTGCACAAGAGGATTGCCAAAAGGATTTCTATCTGAATTGGAAAATTGGGCAGTAGAAACACAGGCAAGGATGCATGACCCTGGTTATATTCCAGGTTGGACTGGAGTCACTTGGGCCTTGCCCCAGTGTCAGTGATTACAGATTGCTTCACGCAGAAGTCATCAATTCTGGGCCTTATGCACAGCCTGAGTTTGCAAATACATCCCATTCCTGTGCTCTGCCTGCCTGCTCGTTCTGTTTCAGGCAAAGTGTCAAAGAACAGTATTCTGCACATAATTGCCTCTGTATGGGCTCCCCTGTGACTCAACATTTGTGGCAGGTCTACTTTATGTATTTTGGTGCAGTCCCATGGCACTACCGGAATGCAAGTCCAGGGTCAGAGGACAGGATATGACAGAGGTGATGTTTATCTGATGAAGGGAAAAAAAAGGAGATGGTAAAGAGGAAGGCTTTGGGTAACTACAAATTTTGGATTCCAGACAAAGGTAAATATCCTACTGGTTCTTAGCCCTCAGTGTTTTGGAACACTTATGCCATCATCTGCTCAAAGGCTTCTGGTGACATTCAGTTTGAATATAGATTTTGTGTGATATGTTCCCTCCTTCATAAAGGTTCTGTATGCTGGAATTCACCCCCTTTCCCAAAGTGCAGATATTCAGGAATATAACACACACACACACAGACACACACACAAAGGGAAAAAAAGCTGACACTAATGACCTTACTTGTAGTATGCAAAACAGCCAGATAAATGAAGGCAATGGGGGTGGCGACAGGGAAGATGACTACTGGGAGATTTGACACAGAGGTGACCTGCTTGCTCCTCTGACTACTGTGGAGCTAATTAAACACAGCATCCCTAGAAATAAAGTGCTGGAGAGAGGGTGAGTAGTCAGTTGCTCTCACTGCATATGTCACTTGGGATTATGATTATACCCATTGCTAAAAGGCAGTTGAATAAGCAAATGTTGTTTTGCAGGAAGTAGGAAAAAATTCCATCTATCGTACTCCACAGCGAGACGTGAAATGTATAATTCTGGTAATGAGCACTGGAAGTATGAGCTATGTTTTAAGCCATTTGAGTTATATTTTAATCCTTCCTTCCCCTGTTCTGTTTAAAGAGAAGGAAAATGATTTTATGTAACAAATGCATTTTGTTGCTATAACAGTGTGTATCTGGGGCTTTACACTGAAAACTGTGTCAGTGCTTTAAGGCTTTGGGGCTTTGTTAATTTTGTTCCCAAACTCCTCCATCACAGGCCAAGCTACCTCAGCCCCACACCCCGGGCAGCACAGATCACCTGACTGAGGATTCCTGCAGGGAATGTGCTTGAATCCCAGCAGATTTTGATTCATTTTTGCTTTTCTTTTTCCACTATTCACTTATTTTTTCCCCTGGATCTGATGGGACTGCTACAAAACGCCTAAACTTTCAAATCCCTGTGCCCTTAACCATGCGTGTAAGGTGTCTGCTGTTGGTATCACCACTGGTCTGTGAGGTCACACTCATGCTCCTTCAAACTCAGGATGTCCCAAGGGCTTTGGCCCAGTGTGAATGCTCCAGCCAAAGGTGGGGATGGGGCTAGAGATGTGTGGGGACTTTGGCTTTCCCTGGGCCAGGCTGAGGGAGGAGGGAGAGAGGAGAAGCTGGTCCTGGCGACTGCCTCATGTCTGGGCTGAGCCTTTGGAGCATGCAGGGGGGTCAGAGGAGGTCTCTCCATTTTTCCTGTGAGGAAGGTGTGTGGAGCCAGTGCCACGCCAGTGTTTCATTCTCCTGGTTTATTCACCTGTTACCTTTGCCTGGCTCTCAGTGCCAGCAGCAGTCTCTAACTCCCTCCCTGTGTGGCTCCAGAAGTGTGACAGAGCCTCGTGTCACCCTCAGCCTGTCTTGGGCAACACATTGTGCACTAAACACCCAGATTTTGGGGTCACTCTATTTTGTTGCCCTCTTTGTGTGGGGATGTCCCCTTGTTCCTGTCCTTTGCATGGCCCAGCCCTACTCCTCAGGTGAACTGAATACAACAAGGAGCTTCTGTACTTTTCTCCCTAATGACATAAGTTGGTCTTAAACCAAAAAAACCTGTCCTTCTTCTTTTATGTATTCCTTTTACTGCTGCTGAGACACTGAGTTAGTGTGTGGTTCAAAGCTGTGCTCCCACACTGTACCAGCCACAGGAGAGCTGCCTCCTGCCTACAGGCTGAAACCTGTAGATGTTTCTTTGTAGGTCCCCTTCTCTGTTCCCCCATGTGCCCCACTGCATGCGCAGTGAGTTCAGGTCCCTGTGCATGGGGCAGGGTGAGCAATGCAGCCTGACTGGCTTTACCCTGAGTACACCAGTACTTCTGATTTGTGGGACTGTGGCCTGGGGTGCCAGGGGACACAGTATGGTGTTTAAAAAGTAGCAATAAATTGGTCCACAGCTGTGGACACATGGCATGGAGACTGGAGTTGCCATTCCACGTGAGGGAAGTAATGTTTTCCTCTGAGCTAACTCATTGAGATGAAATTGAAGCCTGTTTTCTGCTTCTAAATGCTTTCTGATTCTGCAGCTGTTTTCAGCACCTCCTGGTCCTCTTCAAATACATATCTAAATCAAACAATCTCTTACCTGTTGTTGCCTTCCTTCGGCAGTGTTTCTGCTGTGGGGCTCTCCCAGTGCAGCCCCAGTGCCTTCCCCGTCTGTTATCACAGGCAGGCACAGCTCCAAGAGCATCAGTGAAACCCCTCTGAGGCTGGAGGAGAAGTGGCAAAGCAGACCAAGAGGCCTGTGAGAGCCACAGATCTCCTGATAACTGCATTTCACATATGGAGCACCACGACCTGGGCTTTTGTTTAACCCCTTTTCTTCTCTGGATGAAATGAAGTAGAGAAGAAAAGGCCACTTCTTGCCACGACTTTGGGGCAGCTGGTGGTGTTTTCACTGTCCAGTTTACACCAGGGGTAGAGCTGCTACTCAGAAGGTTATCCAGAACACTCCGTGCTCCTGTCATAGGCACCTTCTGCAGTGATGTTCAGCCAAGCCCATGCCAGACAAACTCCATATGCTAAAATATTTTTCCAAAGGCTGTTTTAGCTGTGTGTGTGTGTTTAGCTGCTGTAGTGCAATCAAGTCAGTCTGTGATTGAAGTCTGAGGCCAGCAGCACCACCTCTTCTTGTTTCAGTCAGTGGAGGGAGCTGATGTGTGCACTATTATTAAGAAAGGAATATATTCTGTTTCATTTCTTACAAAGGAGTAGAATCATAATTTTTGCCAATAATTATCTTAATTTTTACAGGAATCTTCCTGGACTACTTTTTCGCAGACTGGTGTGTTAAATCTTTCTAATTTTTACAAGTTCACATGAACAGTGGTATGAATTAATTCATACTGCTGTGCTATATGTAGACACTCAAAAGGTGCTTAATTTCCATTGAAAATATTCATATGCAAATGTTCCATATATTTGAAGCAGTTGCAGTTCTGCTGAGGAGGTAGATCCGCCTCTATTATACCACACAACAGATTTCTTTTATATTTAGATTTTTACTCTGAGAAGAGAGCAGTGTACTCACTGAAAACTGGTTGAATACCAAAATGAAATGCTAGCTTTGGATTGTCAAAATTAGATATTTTAAAATAAGGAGTTAATAGCTCCCAGTTTCTGTCTCTTTGGTGTTGGCATGAGGCAGAGATGCTGTCAGGCCCAAGGCTGCAGTTTCTGCCATTTTCTCTGCCTTGTTGCTTGCCTGGCCCTGCTCTTTCCATGTATCTTGGTGAGGTGGTGCATTTCTGTCTTGTGTTTCAATGAGGGAAGACATCTCTGCATCATGCGGCTCAGTGCTGCTGGTCCTGTGACAATGGAGAGGTCTGTTTAGGAGAACAAAATGCTGGCTTTATGGAAGGGAAAAAAAATGGCACTTTTAAATATCTCTCTGGAGAACGAGTTTGGTTTGAGATTTTTTTGGGTTTTGGGTTTTTTTTGGTTTTTTTTTTGGTTTCTTTTTTCTTAAACTAGTGTAAATTATAGAAGGAGATTTTTGTATTCTTGAAGTTCTCTTCAATGTTTGCAGGATAACTATAATTCAGCAGGAGGCATCAACTTTAAAAAGTATAAATTCTGGGCTGTTGCAAGACTGGAAGTATAATTTTAGTTTTATTTCTTACATTGAACCATTCCTTCTTGGTGGAGGGCTGGCATTGCTGAGTCAGAGTAGTGCTTTGAGCTACTCCCAAACTGGTGGCAGAACCTGCATGATTTAACACAGTTTATAATCTTTAAGGGTCTTTTGTTTTCCATCTAGATGTTTTGAGATATGTAGTATTTTGTTTTCTGTTGTTTGCATGCATAGGTTTACTTTTATTTTAAACTGAGTAATTTTCAGGGAGAAAAATATTTGCAAGATGGCAAAGAGTTAATATTTCTGCAAGAAGAGGAAACCCTGAAAGTGTCTATACTATAAATGAATGGGCAGACATTCATTAATTCAGACTGAAATCCTCCACCCGATGCAAAAAACCCTTGCCATGGGTCAGTCTTCCATGCTGCTGAAAGACTGAAAATCAGAAGGATTGGAAGCAAAGCTATCAATGTAAGGAGATGTGTCAGCTCTTGCAGGGGATGTGATTGCAGATGTTCATAGGAAGAACACTAAATCCTTGTCCTGACATGAATTTTTATAAACCTTTGTGTTAGCATGATGAAACAAATAAGATAATATACTTGTTTCAGTATTTATCACATTTGGCTCAGCTAAAAGTAGTGATCAAGTATTATAATACATCATAGCATTAGATTTTTTGGGTGGGAAAATAACTTTCCCATCCTATGGAATATGAACTCTGAGGAGTTTTTCTGTTCAACAACAGAATGACACTGGAGGCATTCATATTCAGAGTGCATTTTCTTTGTGTTTTGTTTGTTTTAAATTGAAATATTGATGGGAAGCACAGAAACAGCAGCAAAAACACCCAGCAGTTGGAGCTCATGGAGTTGGGATACTGAACGTTCAGATTTTCAGTTTTTACTCTGAGTCATGCACAACATGGGGATTTTGGAGTATGCCATTTATTCAGAATAGCAGCCTGACAGCTAGATTGGAAGGATTTGCTTCAAAGTGTGATTTATTTTATTTTTTTTTAATTTTTGAAGTCCTCATGGTCTCTCTAGATACTGCTCTTTGTGAGAAAAACAGACCATATTTGTGGGTCATGTGCTTCTTGCAGCATTGTGTGTGTTCATCCATAATGAATACCTGCAGTAGGACCCAAACATAAAATAATCAGAAAATAGAACATTTTACTGGAAATACTGTGATGGTTCCATGTGCAAATAATTCTTTAAGCTCTGCATTAGACACTCTCTGGTTAGAACTGTACCACAGTGCCCTCCCAGTGTAGCTGTGAAACACAGTCTGAAGAGACATACTGGAACTAAAGTTGTACTAAGAGCTGTTGTCGATGCTCTGACTTAGGGAGGTCTAATTAATTGGATTGGATCTTTTGGACAACCATAAAATTCTGATTTGCTGCCATGAAACATTAGACCCAGTTGTTGCTGCCATGAGTTTTTAGTTTTTAAAGGCTGGGAGCAAAGATTGGAAACTGCTCTAGGAGCAGTCTGAGAATGGGATATAAGAGTAGGAAAGAGCAATACTGGAACAGCAAAGAGGGAAAAAATCCAGCATGCAGGAGCAGTTCTTTTGTTTATAGTGGAAGGATTACAGAAGGTAAGGCATAGGTGCTGCATGACTGAAGATCGATATGAATTCCATCTCCTTATGGGCACATTGATCTTGGACACGTACATCACTCGTAATCTCCCTGCTGTAACTGGTGAACCAAAGTGTAAAAAGCTAGGATAGGAGTTAGGAGATTAAAGGAGAAAAATGTTAAGAAGTGTGCGCTTTTGATCCCTGGGATGTGAAAAGCACAAGGTCATCTGCTATTATGACTAGGTTGACTACAAAACCTAAGTGACTCATTGATTTCCTACACGTACCCTGTAAAATGTTTTGGTTTATATGATATAATCTTCCTTTCCATTAACCTGAACTGAGTCACTTTATAAGCAGCTTGAGTTCAATGTATCAGTCAAAGATTGATTGTACCTAGGAACTGTGTCTAGGTTTGGGAGGACACTGTTTATGTGTTTTTAAGCGTTTTAAGAGTTGAGTAAGAAAAAAATTATAGGCATGTCTGTGAACTGGTAAGTGGCTTTTTCTCTGTTGTTTGGTTGTTTGGGGGTTTTTTTTTTTTTTTTTGTTTTTTTTTGAAAGTGACATTTAGTAAAGAGCAAAGGTCTGACATTCCTTTTAGTCTTCCCATTTCAAAGAAGTCAGTAATACCAGTAGGAAGAATTGGCCTTGTTTATATCAGTGCCATTCCATGAATAAAACTGAATGACATCTCTGATCATTGAGTTGGTTGTGACTAATTGTGCAGTTTGCATGGATGAATATAGGCAGGCAAGTCCTTGTGATGAGAACACATGTACTTAATCTTTCATGGAAAGTAAGGAGATTTATTATAGAATATAAAACACTTCCTTTTCCAGAGCAAGCAAACCTTGCCCTAAAAATAACTTTTCAAGACAAAGTCCAGGGATGTTCACTGTGTTAAGAGTGTACAGGTAAAAACTAGAAGTGTGCTGTTGGGTGGAGCTTCTAGTGCAGGACTTGAGCAGCCTGATTCATTTGTGTGCTCAGAGTTATTGTATTGTCCCCATTTCATAGAAAGGAGTCAGATGATGGGGTTAGGTCAGTGTGATACTTAAAAAGGATGTGTCAGAGATGTATGCAATGACTGACACATGGACAGTATTCAGAAAATCACTTTGAATAAGAAGTTTAGTGGTATTTCATATTGACATGGGGTCATGTATGAGATTCCCATTAAGCAGCACAAGCAGAGTTTAACTGTGGTTCCTCCCCCCTCCCTATGTATTTCCTTGGGGATATCTGTACTGGTTTCTGGAGAGATTTTCTTTCTGTGCCTCCTGGGAGGCAGGGCACAGGTGAAGTACGGGAACAAGGCTGATGTGCTGCTCTTGGGTGTCTAGTGCCCTTGCACACCTCTTGAGCTATTCCTCTGTGTTCTAAATTGTCAAAGAAAGGGCCTTTATGATTGATTATATATCTATTTCCACTGGCTGCCATCCTGAGCATGCAGTCTGGCAGCTTTTCAGGACTTCTGCCTGGACCATGGCTGCAGCTGCCCTGTCCTGAGTCTTGTACAAAGTGCTGCACTTTCACAGGCTTTGAAAGCTCCATGTGAATGATTCACTGAAAAATGCTGTTTAATGATTCTGCCAAGTGCAAAAGGGAAGTCGAGAAAGCAGAGAAAAATGAGGGATGTCAGCAAGTATAACTCTCCCCTCACTTCTGCTATGTTTTTTTCCTGACTCTGTGGAGATGAAGATGTCTTTTGTTCATGTCTCAGCATTTATTCCCAAGCCAGCGTCTAAGGAGATTACTGCAGTAACTCTTGAGTGCCAGGTTATCCATGGTAGTTGTGTACCTTAACTCCCTCCATCCAGAGTTCACTAGAGTTAGTATTTATTTATCTATGTAAAACAGCATTTAAACATAATTTGTTAAGTACCTAGGTTAAGCTTCTGACTTTTGGTGCTGTTATACAGATCTCTCTGTAGTCTCTTTGTTAGAATTTTACTGTCATTGCTCATATTGCAGCATGACACTTTATTGGTAACTGATAAAGTACATTCAGCATTTTACCACCACAAGTGGTTCAGCATTGAGATTGTGTTTTCCTTTGGGGATGGGGACAAGGACAGTTAGTTGTAGTGCACAGGGCTCTTTGGGATTGAAATCTTCAAGTCTGACACAGATGGCAAGGGACTATCAATGTGTTTTACTACAAATTAATCTTTCCAAGCTGTGCTGAAATGAGATTTTTAAATGAGCTTTAAAATGCATTGTAATATTCTGTTTGTTCAGTGGGAGCTCTAGACAAGTATCTCATCACCTGAAAGTTGTGTGAGTGGGTGATGGCATTACCCTTGCTTTGATTTATCATGATTAAAGACATAGCTAAATTAATTTGCAGTGCTTTACTGCATGCATGGCTGTACAAAATACAGAGATGTTCAAATGGATGGGTGAAACTAATACTTCACTTCTGTATCAAGCCCTCCACACTATCTATTCCTTAATGAATAGTGTACTCCATGCAAAAAAAAAAAAAAAAAAAAAAAAAAAAAATTGTATTCAAAACATGACTTAGTTTGCAGTGAAAGAATTGCTTGAAAAATTCATTGGGGGAGCATTTTTGTGAAACATTATTTCATCTGAAAGAGCTGCTTCAGAAGTGTCATGGCCATCACTCCACAACTGCTCCTGGCCAGAGCAGTACTTCCTAAAGTGTTTGAAAATGTTAGGCTGGCACGCTTGCATGCACCTAAAACAAATACCCACCTGTGAAACAACATGCCACCTCACCTGAGAGGAGAGGAGTGCATTTTTGAGTAGTTAGCAATCCTTTCTGTAAAGGCAGTTGCAGCAGGAATGACATTTAACTTAAATATGCATAGTTTTGGAAGAAGCTTTTTTCTTCCTTCTTGACAACCCTGTAATCAGAATGATGCCATTCACATGAAAGAAAGAAGCAGGAAGCATTTCCTAATTGGTTTATAGGTAACTGGAGGAGAAAACAATTAAACACAGGCAGATGTAATAACAGCCATCCATCAAAATAAATTATTCTGTAAGTCTGAGAGCTCTGGGTGTCCTGTTAGTTCCTTACTTGAATTTAAACAAGGGCCATTGAGATCATCTCTCTCAAGGCAGAGACTCCTCTTGACATTCCTTACTAAGATGACAGTGAGCTCCCTGTACTGTAATGCACAGCACCCAGTCAGCTGGGACTTCAGTTCTTAGTGTCAAAATCAGGCTGTGTGCCATGGTAATGAACTGTAATGGAGATTGCTAACCTGCTGCTGGGAGACTACTGGGCTGTGCTGGTCTGGAGGAATCCATTCAGTGCAGGTGGCTCAGGGTGGGGGCTGAGACAAGAGGATAACAAAGGGCGCCTGTGTCTCAGCCAGGTGAGTGACACTCAGAGACACAGCAGGAACTTCAGACTTTCCCTCACTTAGACTGTGAGCAGATAAAGGCCCAGGGAACCCTTTTTTTGGAGTCCCTACTTGGAGGTACCAGTTTGAGCTGTTATTTTATTATTTAGTTATTGCACGGTGATTAATTTATTTTAAGGATCTGGGTTACTGAGACTCTGCTGTGGGAAGCCAGGGGTTGAGCCCATGAGGAAACCTGGTGTGACTGAGTTATGGGGTGGCCTTGGTCCTAGCTCAGGTGGTGCAAGTGTGAGTGCCAGTGGCTCCTGGGTGCTGGGACAGGGAAGTTTCCTGAAGAATGGACCTGAAGGAGGTAGTGGCCCACAAGAGGAGCACGAGGCAATGCTGTGGTTCAGGGCACCAGAAAATACAGGGAGGCAGAGGAGATGGGGCTGATGGAGCAGCATGGAAAGTGAGGAAGGGACAGAGGAGAGCACCTGGGATGTGGCAGGAACTTCACCGGGGCAAGGGAAGAAATCCTCCCTTTGGAGCAAATCTGACTCCTCTGCCTCTCTCAAATGATTGGTGCAAGGGCAGGAATCTTGCTGATCGTTAGCAGCAAACCAGTTCCTAGTTTGTGTCATATGTGCTTCCCACCGGGGAGTTAACTTACTGGAATGCAGCAAAATAAGGTTAATCGCTCAAAAACAGAGCAAGGAGATTTGCTTGTTGGTTTGCATTTGTATTTGTCAGTAAAATTAAAACATCTTTCAGAACTAGACAGAATCAAAGTATATTAACTTAATTGGCACGTTATGTAGATTAATAAAGTTTAATGCTTGAAGGTTGTGAGTATATCTAGAGTTTATTATGACTGTTAATCAGAATTAAAAAGCTCTGAGGAAATTTCAATGCCATAAGGACTCTTCTACTCATATAGCCCTTTCATATTATCTTACTGCCAATATATCAGCTTGTCATAAAAATGTAAATGAGGAATGTATTGGTAGTACAATATCCTTTTAGAATTAACTTCTTATATTTTTTTGCTGGGAGAGTCTGATTTGGACACTGACTATGCCAGCAGTTGAATGTGTTCATGGTTATCTGGGGTTGCTTCTGAGATCCTGAAGTTGTCCCTCTGTGTCCCAGAGCACAGAGATCCTTGGGGTAGTTGCTTTGGTTTAATGCCTTTCTTAGTTCACACCATGTTTTTTAGAAGATTCAGATAGACTGTGACTGTTTTGAATTTGGCACTGTTACAAGCTGTGGCCTGATGGTTAAAACTGGAGTTCAGTTATGGGATGAGAAAATGTTAAACCTTTCAGGGCTATAGGGAAGATGCTTGTTTTTCAAATTTGCTACATGGAGTATCGGGTTTTGTGGTGTTGAGAAGTTCTGTTCATGCCTAAATGCAGGATAGTGGAAATATTTTGCTTTGCTTTGCTTTTTGAATACCCTGTTAGAACCCCATATTGAGGGCACAGAAGTCAAAAGCTGTTTTAGGAGTTTTGATCATAAATATTTCAAAATATCCAACCTTTTTCAATTCCTTCTTTGATCTCCTAGGTTATAAATTGCAGGATCACATTTGTTTGTGACTAATTCCACAAACCTTGGTGGAATTTTGCCCAAGGATGAATTATCCCAGGATGTTGAATTATATAATTTCTAAACAGAGGTGCTTTCTTAGCAAACCTTTAAACTCTGTTAAAAGCAGTGCAGAAGTAAGTGATCCTTGTTGTTTTGTGCTGAAAGTGCAAAAGTAATCTCTAGAGTTCCTCATCCCTTGCCAGTTTTGTTCCTACTGTGTGTACAGTAAATTTCATAAAATATTAACCTTTAGTAAATATTTAATACATAATTTATTTGCATTATATAAGTTAACTCTCCAATATATAAAGTGCTGAATAGATAGTTATATAAATATTTTAAAGTGACAAATATATAAATATTTAAATGGCCAATATAAATATTTTAAATGTAGGAACAAGGGCCACATTCTCCCTCTTTTCTCTCAGAGTTGAGTAGGTATAATTGCTGACAGCCCTTTACTCTGCAATTCTGAAGTAAAAGCCTCAGACAAAAAATGTATGCTTTCACTTATGTCAGTAAACTTTGGACTGGGTCAGTAAATATAGTAAATTTCAGTATTTCATAAGCACAAAAATTATATTATGGTTTTATGCATTTAATAGAATTTGGGGAACATTAGAAAGAGACAGAGAAAGTATTATCTTAAATTGGAAATGAAAAAATTATTATAAATAAATTTGTTTTAGCTGGCTTCATAGAATTGTAAAGAAAATACAAATGAGAAGACTTGGGTGAGGGAATCAGCTTTTGACTAATAGGAAGTGAGAGCAAAGTTCTTTGAAATTTGGTAGAAATAATACTTGGGGGTTACTTCCTGCACCACAATCGGCTCAGTTTACATAGAAACATGGAATGAGTTTGTGTAACACAGCTTCCCATCTCCACCAAAATCCAGGAGATTGTCTTGGCTTGGGCTGGCTATGTTATCTTCAAGGGGCAATTCTTTGGGTAAGTCTAGGGCTTGCTTCACCTGCAGGCATGAATTTTATGCTTTTATGGATGCTCATCAGAGTAGCCTGGGATATAAATAATTCTGTTTTCACTTTGGGTAAAGAATGGCAAATGTGCGAAATAAACTCTCTTTTGCTTGTTTTGAGGACCGTGGCTCTGGTCACTGCTTTGTACTTTTTCAGTGTCCTCCTTTAATGTATAAATTGTCCTGTTGCAAGGCACAGCTGAGTTATGAGCTGCCAGGAAGCTCTCAAGACCCTCCAGCATCAGGGAGAGATCCAGTAACTGCATCCCTGTGCCTTCTCTCCTATTGCTACTGCAGATTTAAAATTTCCCTTATCCTGTAAGGGAGGGTTTGGGGTTTTTTTTCCCCTAATGATTGAAGATTTCAGGTGCTAGCAGAATATAAGGACTGAAGTGCATGTATAGTATTTTGTTGTCAAATTGTATTTTTGTTTTCTTGTGTGTACATGGTTTATTGTGGTGTTTTTTTTTTTTTTTACACTTTTTAGCATAAAAGCAGGAAAAAATGCAGTAAGACCCAACACTTGGGAGTTTTTAGTGTCTTGAAATTCTTTGGTTTGTAAGAGTAAGAGAAGTGAGATGTGACTAGTGATTTCCCTTTTCTGAATGCTTGGTTTGTAGCACTGCTTTTCCTCAGCTGGGAAGAAGCAGTGAGTGGCAAAGCCCTTAGCAGTTTAAGTTTCTAAGACCAAGAGTAATTCCAAGAGTCACTCTGTACTTCTGTGCTAGTACTGAGTTGACACAGGGAGAAGCTGTAACCCCAGCTGAATCTTATCATGCCAATGCTCAGGTTTGTCAGTGCTGTTTTTCTTAAAACCTGCCCATAGTCAAATCAAATTCATAATATTAAGCCTATTCCATTGAACAAAAAAAGCTGCTATTGAAGATATATCCAGATCAATCTTTCAGCTTGCATTTTTCTATACAAATAACCCTACAGGCTGTCAGGGAAGGTGGGTAGCATTATGAATTACAAAAATTAAAAGGAGATGTTAAATGATAAATTTGCCAAACTAATTTAAAAATTAGTACATGCAAAGGAATAGTAGACTTTAAAAAGAAATTGGATGAACTTCTTTTGGTCAACCTGATGTGGTGTGGTACTTTGTGTCTATATGAAACTTGTCCCAACAAGCAGAACCCAGTGGACATTCTAGGGCACTCAAGAGCTGTTGCACCTGAAAGTGATATCATGTACAGAAGAGGAAGTGATTCATGCATTTGTAAATGAGACAGGACAGCTAATCCATCATTTCCTAGAGGAAACAACAAATTCACTTTAGAGAACTTGAGAAACTTGCTCAGCAATATAGTTGTTTATAACCATTCGTGATGATTGTATTATTTTTCTTTCCTTTTTTTCCCCATTTTAGTGAAAATTTCTTTTTCAAATAGTTTGATACAGAAAGAATCAAGTCATTATTTGTTTGGGGCTAACTAAAGGCACAATGATATAATCTGTCAAACAGTTGAAAATTAGGAAGTTTCTGCTTGACTTCTTTAAAGATATCTCTTATTAACAAGTCTAAATTCCTGTGCACTGTCCAAGAACAAAACGAATCAGCTCTGAATAACTTATAATTTCTATATTAATTAAGCTTAATCACCCTGCTATAAAAACCCACGCAGATGCTAAAGTTTATCATCAGATCAGCCAACATTTGTTTGCTCTTGTGGCATGAAAAACCTATTAAATACATGATACTGAGCTGTGCTTTCTTTTGTTTAAGCAGAGGCAAAACCACACACAAAGTCAAAGTTTCCTACTTTGAAAGCAGGAAAGCTGCACTAGACAGCTTTTGTGAACATCCCAACATTTGCAGAAAGAAAAGTTTACTGTGTGACTACTGCAAAATAGGAACAGCCTGTTTAGCAAAGAAGCTGCTTCTGTCAAAGCTAAGCTGTATTCTGGTTACTTTCCTGGTGCAAATGAGCCATTAAGTGTGTTTTGAGGGGAGTGCTCCTGCGGGGATGGGAGAGGTGTGGGGTCAGGGAGGGCTGGTGCATCCGGACAGCCTCAGTGATCTGCCAGGAGGGCACTCTGGACTGCCAGCTGCATGCAAGGAAGCTTGCCATGTTTGATACCTTCCTTGGTGGTAAAAAGATCAGGTGAACTTATTTCAGGTCAAACTAAGCAATGCATGACCTTGTGTGTTGAAACATCTGAGCAGTTTGGCTGCATCCCCTGCAGAGTTCTGTGTGCTGGTGAATTGGATAGAGGAACCTAACTGCTAAAATTTCTTCCCAGCTCCTCAGAACTGACATGTGTCAGGTTGTGAGCAGCCAAATCCCAGACTATGGCCTGACTGGCTCAGGACCAAGACAGGTACACCTAAAGGTAGTAAAGAGTTGGATTGAAGTACTCATGATGGGGGTGCACATAGGGCATATATACCAGATGGGAATGTTATTGTTTTCTAACTTCATGTGGACACTTTATGATGGACTGAAGAAGTTAGAGGGATTATTTTGTTTTATTTATATTCCAGAGTAGAATTAGAAAGGGAGAATAATTATTTTACCTCCTGAAATGCAGCATGACTGAGTCAAGCCTAATCAAACTTACTGCACAAATTAACACTCTTCTGTTTGCAAGTAATAGACAAGTCATCTACCAAATGCTTAAATGTGAATCAGTGGAAGTGACCTGCTCACTGCACTAGTAAATAACAATTGTTCATAACAGTTCATTGCAAGCATTCAGAAATTAAAGAATGATTGCTTAATTTCAGTAAAAGACATTCCCAGATGCCTTAGTTTTCTATTATCTGTAAGCATTATATGAGTAATATCATAGTAACAATTTCAGGAGCTCCTCTTAGAAACATAAATTTATAATGGATGGGAAATTGAGTGAAGCTCACATATTAGCAATGTATTATGCAGTGTTGGCTTGAATTTGCTGGCTCTGTTATGTTTGAACTCCTTTAAATCAAAGGCATGATAGAAATACCTTTATCTTCCTACACCCCTACTTTTTAGTTGATATTGTTTGACTATGCAGATGTTAATTCTATGGTGAAGACAACTGGACTGGCAGAGTTTGTAACTCTGTTATGCAAGAAAGTGAAGAAGGGAAGCAAGATAAGGAAGTTAATAGATGTTGATGAAATTCATCAGATCTGGAGAGATGCTGTTTAATTACAGCTTGCTTGATTGGAGTTTGTCAAAGCTGATTACATTTTTCCTCATGAGTATTAGTATTCTTTTGAAGTTAAATGGACTTCACCTTCACATTCTGAACTTGCCCCAATGGTAGCAGATCCCACAAAGGAAATGTAATAGGACTCAACTTAGTGAGATGGTGCCAAGTACAGGTTGTGGGGTAGCCTTCCTGGGGATTATGCAGCTGCTTAAACTTTAAAACATGCC
Source organism: Corvus moneduloides (assembly GCF_009650955.1). Taxonomy (NCBI): domain Eukaryota; kingdom Metazoa; phylum Chordata; class Aves; order Passeriformes; family Corvidae; genus Corvus; species Corvus moneduloides. The sequence goes on from NC_045489.1 coordinate 14,518,581, forward strand.
TTAATATCAAACTGAGCCCATGTAGAACTAGGCTTCAAATTAGCCTGAGAGTATATCAGTGGAAAAAACTGCCTTCCTTAGCCAGGGAAGTATTTCAAGTTCAAATAGATGCAGTTTCACAAGAGCTGACAAGTATTTATTGGATTACTGTTAAAACTACTAAGATCTGTCTGTTCATCTGGGTGAAGATGCACTTTTAAAATCCAGATCCCACATGGTTTAATTACTTAGGATAAAGTGGGTACTCACAGGCATGTGGTACAAGAACATACTCATATTTGGGAATGTTTGTGATACCTTGCTTGTTTTGGCAGAGATAGTTTAGTACCATTTAGATTCCTACAAGATAAACAAAAACACTCTCTGTCCTCTACTGAAAGACCAGATAGTTGAGCAGCATGAAATACAAATGAAACCTGTACCTTCAGTGCAGACTTAGAAATAGTTTAAATAGAAAAAGAAGTAAAGTTGAAAAGAAGTAAAGTAAAAAATGAGGGAGTCTCTGCTGCAGGGAAGCTCCCTTTTTTTAGCCAGTGCAAAGTATCTGTCAAATAGCACACCCCAGTCAAATTGCTGTCATTGTTAGATTGCTGCTCTACAGAGGTTTATGTTCTTAGGTTTGTTATCATTTAGAAAAAATGGTATTTCAGAAGTCCAATTTATTGCCAAGTGCTTCAGGGTCCTTTTGGGAACAGGTCTTTGTTGTACCAAAGTACTGTATGCATGTGGTTTAGGGAGAGGTGGTGTGATGTTGATAGTAAGGCAATAAAAACTGCTTGAGGGAATCAAGCCACAGGAAAATTAAGCTCCCTTGTAAAGAGCTAGTTGAGATAACTTCAGATTTCTCTTTAGCCCCTTCCTGTATAAACTGGTTATTCTTCTATGTCAGGGAAAAATATCAATAAATTTTTGCAGCAAAATGAAAAGATGAAGAAAACACTGCCTGGAGTCAGATCTACCACCATGGAGCCTCAGGAAAGCAGAGCAGTGCATCAGATAAGTGTTACTGTCCCAGCACTGCAGAGATGGCTCTGGACTCCTCACAGATCATGATGCACTGCCAGCATTTCTGAAGTGGAAGCAATTTGTAAACACAGTGTAAAAGGGAGAGCAACAAGCCTTTGTTTATAAATCTGTGTAGCATTTTGTTGAATTTCTATGTTATGTGCTTGGCTTAAAGGGAGGGGGTGAAGTTACATTTTTAAAAATATTTCTCTGATAAGGAAGTAAGAAAGACAAGTTATTCCACCCAGGAATGCCTGTTAAAGTTGCTTCTTGCAACTCCTGTGTGAGGACTGATTCCTGAAGGCTCCTGGGAGAATAAAGGCTATTAGCAAAGGCTGAGTTCCTCCCCAAAAAACCTTTTTCTCAGCAAAAGAGAGCCAGTCAGTTGCACAAATGCCTTCTGGCTTTTTCTGATGCCCAATCTATCTTTGAATGTCTATTAGTAAGACATGAGACACTTGAAGAAAGTTCACTGGAATGGGTAAAAAGGGAAAGAAGATTCCATGTGAGGCTGGACACAATGGCTCCTTTGGCCACTATTTGCACATTCTTCTTTCTAGTGTATTTTAGTTTGTTCAGATGAACTGAAAGCTGATACCATGTGCTGTGGCTCAAGGCAAATGAGAGATGCATACTCTTTCAGTTTTATGAGATTTGACTGGACCTGATTGCAGTCCAGAAAGAAAGAAGGGAGGAAATGCATCAGCTTTACATGGCATCCTTAGAGGGAGTGTGATATGTATTTGTGTAAAAAACCCAGTTCTGTTCTGCTCATAAATCCTCAAGGGATTTTTCCTCACTCCTGTGCTCTGGAGAAAGCAGGATGCAATAGTAGAGTGCAAGGGGAGTAGAACTGTACTTGCTTGGTCTAACATGCATTTTATGCCAATATGAACACTGGGCTAATTACCAGTCCCTTTAGGGTCATATGAGTCCTGGAATTGCAGCTGCTTATATTAATATTGAATTTAGTTAACTCCCTTTGTTTTGTAGAGATAGGCACAGAAAGGAAACATTTCAATGTCAGTAGCAAAAGATAAAACAACTTTATCGATCATGGGACAGACCAAATCATCTCTGCTGGTACTGGGAAACTTGAAGTGGAAAGATGCTCTGAATAACAATCACACCGGGGAGCTTTTCCTCTTTTTAAGATAAAAGGTCTGGATTTAGGAGGAAATGACTGTGTTTTACCACTGACTGCAGTCCTAGTAGAATGAAACTCAACAAAAAACCCCATAACCCTGGATAAAGTCTAGATAATGGAAGCTGTAGTCTTTTGACAGTCTGGTGTATCTCTGTGTAGATGAAGAAACTTGTGCTTTATGAAAGTGTACATACACTTGGAATGTGCCTGGAAGTACCTTTTCTGCTGTACAAGCAGGTGTGTAGGACAGGAATTGCCAGTACAGACACACTGACACAATTCACAGTTGTCTCAGCGTCCATCCACAGGGTATTGACAAATACTCTTTTTTTTTTTTTGCTTAGAATTTTAATCTCTTAAGAAGTTTAAAGTGAAATCAAAGCCTAGTGGTGAAGTTGTGTCCGTGTTCAGGGCTTTTCCAGTAGGGCTGCCAGCAACCCTGGGATTGCCTACCTGCATGACTCACTTCCTCATCTCCCACAAAAGTATTTTGGCACAGATTTCTAGTATAGGTAATTTCTAACTGAGTTTTACATTCCTACTTTTATTTTTTTCTACCACAGGTGGAAATTAGCAAGGAGAAATGCCATAGAACAGCAGTAGATACCTGACTGCCTCATGGCACTGATATGCAACACCTCAAAGTAAAAACTTGCTTCCCATTAAGAAGAAATTATTCTTTGGATTATTGCCCTTTTGTGAAAAGTTATTAATTGGATATGAATTGTCTTTTTTATGCTTTTAATTAGTTGCTTTACAGTGGATGTTTAAAATCAGTGGGGCTGAGTGCTTTGTAGAATGGGAGTAGATTTAAAACAAACAACAAAAACTTAAGCAAAAGAAAATGGATTTTGGTATATTTAAGTTCTCAGGAATCTTGATGTTCCAAAAATAGTGTTTATTTTATTTTTTGTATTTCAGAGGTCTTCAGGATTTTATTTTTGCTGTGGGATTTAGGATTGAGTAGGACCCAGACCTTAAGAGAACTTTTATACTCTTTAAAATAGTGATGCATAGGAAAAGCTGGCAATGTTTTTTAAGGCCTGTTGAACCAATGTTTTAGGATCTATGGCTTATTTTGTTCTACCAATTGGTTGGCAGCTTTGGACCCAGCATGAAGAGAACATGGTTGACCTAAGATCACAGTACAGTTACACCTTTAATTTGCCACTCCCTTAAAGAGAGGAAGAGAGAGATGTGAAGATCTAATTCCTTACTGAGACAAGGGCTCAAAGCAGAGTTATACTATTGGCAGAGGGATAAAGGAGTGGGTACCTCGGAATTCATTGCCTTTTGGGTTATATTTTTGGATAGATGCTTAGAAAAACAGGAAGAAAGAAAAAGGTGAAGGATTTCAACTTCTAACCTCAGTTAACCGAAATATTTTTTCCTGCAACAAATTTTTACTTGCATTTAAAAGTTGAAATCTTTACGTTGCACGTTTACTTGGAAATAAAGGATTTGGGGTTTCAAAAGAACTGTCCTCTTTGCTTTTTATGACCTTGTTCTTGGTTAGGGCCTGACTAGGCTTATCTTTTATGTTCTATCCTGATTCCTTCTGCCGAGAAATCCTGGTGAAGCACAGGAGTCTTGGCTTGTTCTTGTCAGTGTTGTGGTTCATAAATCAGGCTATTGAGAGCTGCAGTTCCAGGCACTCCTGTTCTGGCTGCTGTGTCAGTGCTTCCAACTAGAAATGCTTTGATCTACCTCTTCCGATTTTAATCAAATGCTGACTTTTTCCATAGATGTGGATGGATCTTTAATTTTTTTAATTTTTTTTTTTTAATGAAAAGTGAGCCTGAGGTGAACTAACAATTTTCTTGGAAAAGCAATACTTTAAAAGGGAGAATTTCCTTTAGTTTGAATTGTAACTAGGTTTTCTTTAGTTCCGTCCACAAACATCGTACATGTTTTCATGTACCACGTCATTTATGTGAGTTTCTGCATATATTGTTCTTTCATTCTGCCCTACTCTTCTGGGTCTTTGTTCAAGACAGGGAAAAGGAGAAACTCTTTGGGGTTACTTACATTACAGAAAACAACGTTGAGAGAAATACTTTTGTCCAGTGAATATCTTTGATTTTCCTTTTAGTACCTTGGGAGGGTCTTGTACTTGTATTCTGGTTTTGAATGTATCTTAGAGTAGTGATAAGTGCCTTTTAAAATGGAATTAAAATGCTTTATCGGTGGGAGTACTAAGAGTGCATTTTTTTCTTGTGACTTGATTGTAGGCTGAGTGTTGCTAAAGATGCACGTACAAAGGCAGATTTTGACTGTATAAGGTTCAAGTTCTTATCAAATTAATTGAAAAAAAAAAAAAAAAGAATCTTTCTATTACAGTTGTATCCTGGACTGTAGTCAGTGTTTGGTATCTGAAATGTGAGCTGTTACTCAAATTTGACTTACAGGTGTGTTGTTTCAGTTGCATAGATAAATCACATTGGATTGGAAATGCTTCTTTGTGAATAAAAATTTTACTTTCAATATTCTGCAGTTACTGATTTCTTCTAAATTTCTTGTAATAAAGGAGGACAAAGTTTTGTAGCTGTGGGGAAGCTACAATGGTGACGATTGGCAAATGCCAGTAGGCAGCAAATGATTAGGTTTCTACAGGGTGGTTCTGGGGAAGAAGGGTTCTAAGGTGAACTTCCAGGAGGATCAGGAAGAACAAAATCTCCCTTAAAGATGGGGTTTATTTATTCAGAGAATGAATTATGCAGCATGACTCTGCAGGAGGGGTCCTTTTTCTAATTGTGTCATTATGTCATCTGGACTAGCGTCCCTACCATGTGTTGGTTAAGCCAGTTCACATTTCCCTTTGGATTCCCAGGAGGTCAGAGAATTAATTGTGCATCAGCCAAAATTTTGCCTTTCTTTTTTTTTCTCTGGGATATTTCTGTAGAGGTTTGCAAGCTTGACTGGTACAAATGTCTGAGAAGGATCTTTTATTTGACAGCAGCTGAATAAGTTCAGAAGTATAAACTACAGAGATGATAACTTATTGTGCTTGCATTTTATTTAGCAAGATTTGTTTTTGCAGCAACTGATGTGAGACCAGATGAGAAATGAGATACCTTCGTAGTCTGTGTTTCCCACCAGGTCAGATGCCAAATGCTTCATAAAAATACAAGTTACATTCAGTGACTATCACTGACTCACTGTCATTTTGATAGTACCACTTCATTTTGATGTTTCGCTCTGGCACTTTTAAAAGAGAGGGTGTCCTATAAAATGTGAGACCTGGGCAATGGGAAATTTGGGGCTCTTCACGCTCTTAGGCCGTGCTGTAAATCATTATTTAGATTGCTTTATAGTTCCCTTTAACAGGCGTGTTTTTGTTTGCTGGCTTGCTTTAGCTATGTGCTAGAGGTGCACATCAAGCTGAGTTATAGAAAGTTTCTGACAAGTTTCAGGTGTTTCTGTAGATGAAGTTAGGAAAAGTTATTAGCTTATTAAGCAATGCAAAAACTTTTTAACATAATATAGCACACTTTTACTTTGTAAGAGAAAGAAAATATTTGATGAAGATTTGGATGTACATGTCTGAAAAGTCTCTGAAACATGGCCTTTAAGCCAAAACCAAAGGATTCTTCTGAGAAAACTGTTGTTGTGTAATTACACAGCCTCTCATAGTGGGTGCTCCAACATTTGTCATTATAATAACAATATTCATAGAATGAAGGGAACAATAATATATGTAAGGAAGATGAAAAGGAGATTCATAGTTTTTACGCAGATTATACAGTTTGCAGTTGAAAAGCTGGTCCAAGAGCCTGAAGGTATTTCTTCTGCTTAGCAAAGTTGAAAATGGAAAGTTTATCCATAAAATGGAATTACTGACTTCTCATGTGTTTCTCACTTTCTATATTTTTGTTAAGAATTTAAAAAGAAAATAAGCATGGAAGAGAAAGAAGTTGTAAAAACTTAAAATGAAAACAGGAGAAATGGGAAGAAAACAACAGCTCGCTCTCTCTAAAAATCTGATTCTGTAATCCTTTACAGTTTGTCTGAATATTAGCTGCAGCTTTCAATCACCTGGGTTTCTTGATTATTTTCACCAGTAATTTTTGAATTGAGCACCAAGTGTTTTAACAGAATTGGACTCTGAAGCTCTGTTCCATATAGTTTCCATTAATCTGTGAGTAAAAAATTACTGAATTGTCCCAGGCATCAGCATGACAACAGCTGCTCACAATGGCTTGCTTTATGCACTCTTATTGGGAAATGCTTTTAAAATGAAAGTCTTTCCTGATCACTACCTAGCTACCATGATAATTTTCCATTTCCAGCACTGTTTGTAGCATTTTAAGTGCAGCAGTGAGTTACATCATTAGAGTGCTGCAGATCAGTGTTAAAAATGCTGATTGGCAGGGAAGTGGGTGTCCTCTGAAAAAGCAATTGCTGACAGTTACTGTTTCTTTAATTATCCATAATGATTTAGATAGGTTTGCCAGCATGCTCCAGGGATTTAGATATTTAAGCAAAGATGTGAATTAAGTAGTGGAAGGTTCTTCGGAGGTATTTAGAATCCATACTTCAAATCTTATTTATTTCAGGTAGTCTGCTATAAAAACATTAATATGATAAATCTTTCTGAGCCCTTTTGTCTATTTTGGAACCCTGTTTTAAGAAGCTGTTTTTTTGGTTTCCTGATGTTTATTTACTGTGATGCTGGGAAGGATTTTTTTTCAGTGCCCAAACCTATTCCTTTTGAAAACAGACCCTGCACAGGCCAGGACCTTCTGCCTTTTCTTGGTAACTTTGGTGGCAATTTGGGCTGCTTTATGAGAAGCACTTATTGATGAATCATACGAATAACTCCCCCACTGAGCATGTGTGAAGGTTCAAGTTCATTAGAAAATGTTGATTTAAGTAGAAGGTGAGAAGATTCAAAGTGATGTACTCTGAGAATGAACGGTTTTTTGCCCCAATATTTGTTATTTCCACTTCAGGTAATGTTTTTAATTGTGTTTAGTGTCAAAGAACATAATGGAACTTAGGTCTCTTTACTGGTTGACTACAGCTTAAAAATTAGTTACTTTTCATTGGTGATTATCAAATATGCCACAGAAATAATATTTTTTTTAACACTACCTGCAACTGTTGGATATGCTATACTTTGCAGTACCTCTTAAATAGTAAGGAATAGTAAAAACCTTTTGCAAGTTCCTCATGGTTGTTTTTATCTATGCTTAAACACCTTGTTTGTTTTATTTCTGTTGGAGTACATGTGTACAACAAGAGTTTGTGTAGATTTTGAGGATTCTGTGGACTCTGAGGGTTGAACTATAGTTGTGTTGCAAGCTTTTATTCTGCCCCCCCCTCAAAGGGAAGCAGAATGCTCCCATATTGGTTGAGTGACCTCCAACAAATAAAAGAACAAAATGAAGTGCTAAAATATAAATTTACGTAACATGCCTGCACAATCTGAAATAACAAAGACTAACTGCCAGTGTCTGATGCATTATCCATGAACAAAAATAGATGGTACTGGGCTAAATTATTCTGCACATACATTTAAAAGGCCCTACTTGACAAGAGCATGCTGTAGAAGGGAAGCAGTAATCTTTTTTTGTAATGACCCTGTTAGTATGGATGTTGGAATTGCTGTGTTGGCTTTCAATCACGGATATCTAAGAGAGTGTGAGGGTACATAAATACAGAGTCAAATTCTTCTGTCAGACAAAAGTCCAGCATGTCAGGGTAATTGAGGCCAAAGTTGGTGCTGCCACTCTAATGGATGGCTGGGGCTTGCATATGGATTTCACTTTGGAGCTGCTGGTGACGTGCTGTGAAGGAACTGCAACACCAAAGCCTGATATTGGTTTGTTTATGTGAACCTTCAGTGCATACTGCAAAAGATTGAATGAATCCTTATGTTGTGTGGACTGTAACAAGGTCTTTTACTGAAGCTTGTTTTCTTAAACAAAGGAGCAGCTTGTTTTCTTAAATTTGTGGTACCCTCAAAACTCAGTAGTCTCAGAATCCACAGTAGCCCATGTGAACAGCCTTATGAGTCAATTAAATTGCTTGGCCTAGTGGTGTAAGCTATCTTTAAATAATGTGTGGTGGGATTTAGCTGAAGACAAAAACTGTAAATATTTCTATTTGAAGAGAGACAAAATCTTTAAAGCGAAACAAACTCTCCTAGACTCAGCGCTTAGGCCTCGGTTTCTCTGGGACTGGTTATTTGCTATTTAGCAGTGATGTGTTGTTCACTCTTCTAGACTTATTGTAAAATGCCACTTAGAAATGAGAGAATATTTTATAAAGTGATGCAGACATGGAGAAATAGAGCTCTGGTAACATGACACTTGGAAGTACTGCTTTTGCAATATGCTACAGTGACAAAAATAAAGCCATGACTTCGACATCATTGTTCCTTAAACATCAAGATCTTTGAATCAAGCTTATTTGTCACATGAGAAGTGAATCCACTGATTTATGATTTATTAACAGATTCTAGATGTCTTGTTTTATATAGGAAATGTGCTTGACTCTTACGTTTTACCTGTTTGGGACAACCTCTATATGTTGCCTTAGTTTTGTCCTAGTCCTTTTAAGATAAGAGGGCAATAGCTTTTAACAGATCCTATTATTTTTATGTCCTAATGTTGTGGACATATATGAAAAATGTGAAATCATGGGGCCACATTGCATGGTCATTCCAGTAAGAGAGGTGTTTATACTTAATCAATTTAAATTTCATTGGAAAAAAAGGAAGTGACAGCTGCGAGTAGCTGCTAATTATATCTAGCCCCCAGTAGATGGAAATATTGCTACAACTTTAGTGATTTCAGTATCATGAAGTTCTTCTGTTTCAGGGACCTCATGATTCTTTCCTTCTGTCTTAACTTGTTGACAACCATAAATCTTCTAAGCTGGTATCATAAATGTTATTGCAGAATACAAATTGGATGTCTTTTTTTGGCTCTCATTCATTATTCACATCTGTTGAAGTTGTACAAATATATTGGGTAACAGAAAATAGGCATTTCTAATTAGGGTCAGAATGTAACTAATCTATCTGTAACTGGGCTGGTTATCTGTGATGACAAACTGATACACAAGGAAGGTGAAAAAACTTTGTTTGGTTTCTAGTTTCGATTTATACCTCAGTTGTATAAATTATTTGGTGGGAGGGGGAGACTGCAGTACAAATTAGGGGTCATCAAATATTTCAGTTTGTATTATGTGCTGAAACACATAATTATTCTATTAATTCTATTATTATCTATTATGGGCCAAAACTAAAAATGTTGCTGTTAAACAAAGAAGAAATGGAGGCTGCTTAGAATTATTTGACTGTGGTGACTCTTACTAAAGAAAGCTAAATAAAGGATATAATATATGTATGTCTGAATATATGTGTATAAACATATATATAATAGAAGTAGAATAAAAAATAGAAAAAAGATGGATAGGTATGAAAAAATAAAGCAGAAAGATAGATGCAAAGAAATACACATTCTGCCTGGTATAAGCTCGTATACTTATATACATAGTAGTAAATAAAAATGGAAACTAGAATAATACGGGACAGTTGTAAAAACTAGGACTGGATGTTATCTTTTTGGTTTGCCCACAGGCAGTTCAACTTGCACGTATTCCTTACAAAGCTTTGTCTGAACTATTTCTGAAAATATCCAGTGAAAGTCCATGGGTTCCCTCACTGTCTGCTCCAAAGCTATCTTGACCATTAGGTAATTATGGTAATTATCTTGGTTCATAACCTGAGTCTTTCCTGATTAACTTCAGCCTGTCTTGAGCCATCCTAACTACAGCTAATAGAGAAAAGAGCAAGTTCCCATCTCGGCTGTAACTGCTCTGGCATTCTGAGGTCTGCTCTTCAGTCAGTACAATGTGGTTTTGTGGCAAAATAATAATGGAAAGGTCGACCATTGTTCTTTTCATGCCTGCCTACTGCCACATGTATAGATGGCAAAGGTATGGGGAGAATAAAATTTTAATTCTGCTGATGCAAAATAAATCCTACAAGAGCCCAGTAGTTTTACATCTATTTTGGATACCAGCTCAGCGGAGTGGGGGGGAAGACCTGTCAATAAAAGATCTCTCTCAAATGCCCACTTTAGGATTATGAATTCTCCTGGTCTTGTTTCACCCTTCCTGCTTAAAATTATGTTCCTTCAGATTGGGATTGGAGGTGCTTTTATGCTACATATGATCACCCTTCCTAAGTGTTACAATAAGTGCATTTGCAGTAAGCTATTTGCAGACCATGGGGGAGGATGAGAGGAGAGGCCAGGGGAGCTATGGAAGAGATTAACTTGCTGATGAAATATTCCATGAACAAAATAAAGGATAAATCTGAATAAATTATTTGCAGCAGTGGCTTGGTTTCCAGCTGCACCAGCAAAGAGATAGTATGTTCCAATATCATTTATGAATTCATTTACAAAGACCTACAGTATTTAAAAAGCTGATGAGTAGGTCACCAGTGTAAAACTGCTTTGAAAAACCCAGCATGAGTTTTTCCACAGAGAACATCAGATCCCTACATGCTTTTCAAATGCTGTGTTTTTACGAACACTATTCTCATTTTAAATTGTTAATAACTTATCTAAAACTTTATGTGGTTAGAAAAGTATGCTAATACTAATGAATATTTTAAAGTATGAAAATGCTTTCTATTCCAGTTTTTAAGCCAAAATAAAGGAGTAGTGAAATATTGCAAAATGTCTGTACATTAAAATGGTATTTTTGAAATTATTTTGAAATAATTTGAACAGATGCATTAAATTTACACATCAAAGCCTCCTCTGAATTTGTACATTAATCTCTGCTTTGGTCACTGCTCACAGTTTCTTTCCCCTCCCAGAGAGACCAGTGTTTGTGGATTCCCAACAAAGTAAATTTTAGGGTCTGCTTCAAGTCATTGTTGTGGGCTACTCTATTTTCTGATGGTTTAAGGTTAGGAATAGTTCAACAGTAAAACAGAGATGTAGTTCCTTCAGAAAAAAAGGGTGTGTTTTCCCCTAAGGTGCATCTTGCCTTCAGACTTAGAGCCCAAGGTCTGTTATTGTCTTTTGATGTTCAGTGGTACGTAAGCACTTGGGCTTCTACAGCCCTGTAGATGCTTAGCCAGAAAATGATTATCTCAGTTCCTCAGGAAAATGGAAAAGACTTGATCTGCCTTGAGCCAGGAGTACTCAGGCCCATTTTAGCTGCTGCCTTTTTTTTTCTTTTTCCCTGATGCATTTTCACTCCATGCAATCAGACCACATGTCTGATTTTTGGGAGTAAGGGTTGGTATTGGGCATATGAGTCTGCAAGGTTTCTTATCATGGTATCCAGTTCTTGGATTGTTGAATGAGACAGGGGTAATAGGAATTTTGTTATTTATCTTGTTTTCAGTTATAGTTACACTTTTAGCAGAGTTTATTTAGAGGTATTGGGAACATCTAGGAAAAAACCAAAATCTCTGCATACAATACTGTAAGCAAAGGAGATTTTGTCAAGGGCTTTATTTTATTATGCTGCATCCTGTCAAACTCTAAGCTTCCCCAGGAAGACGGGGGAAAAAAGCTGGTTGGTTGTCTCTAGGCCACAGTTATCTGAGGGAAGTAGAAGAGTAAGTGATTGGACAAAGTAGTGATGCAAACTCAGGAGAAAAATGTATGCATGTCTTAAGAAAAAATAGAAAATTATGCATGCTTCCTTTGTTGGCTTTATGTGTTATCAAGGGGCATCTTAAACAAGGTGGAATTTGTCCTTTCTTGTGGACTACAACCAAGGAGAACTAATTATCAGGAAAAGTTTTCTCCTGTGGACTCAAAATCGGTCTTTTGGTCAGAATAAATGATAATGGAAAAGTATGGTTATTAAGTCTGATGCATGGTTTCTAGAGAATAAATCTGAAAGGTCATTCAATAGGGTATTATCATACAGAAGCTTTCAAGTCTGCAGATTGTGATTTGGTTAATAAAATATGCTGAATATATAACAAATGTTCATCATGTATGCTTCCCTTATCGCTGTTGAATCATTAAATGAGAAAATGTAACTCCCAAGAAACTTTAAGATGAGGATAGAAGTGAAACTCTTCTTCCCAAAAAGCCAATCTATTTCTGTGAAAAACAAAATGACAACAAAAAATCCTCAAAGCCTAATTAAAGTATTTTACAGGCAGGGACTGCTGCTAAAGCATTTTGCCTGCAGGATTTGGGACCAGAGGGAGCACAGAGGTGACTGAGCCTTGAGAACAGCCCGAGGGTGCTGCAGGCTCTGTGGTGGCACTGCCACAGGAGGCTCCTGGCTTTTGATTTTAGTGTCTCCTATTGAACCTGCATACCTGAAATCACTGAGGGCTAGTAGAGGCTGTTTAGGAAGTTCATCCTCTGCCAGATCAACTGGCAAATGCAACAGAAGAGATGGGTTTTGGGGGATGGGGGTGTGGCAGGAGAAAGAAGAGTGATGTGAGCAATGAAGTCTTACCCACTCCCTGCACTTTAAGACTGGTCATGGTATGCTTTTGTTTTGTTTTGGGTGGTTTTTTGTTTGCCTTTTTTTTTTTTTTTTTTTAAGGTCGTTAAACCTTTATCTAAAATGTTTGAGCTTTTCTTTTGTTCATTTTTGTTTTGCTTTTTTTGTTTTTCAGTAAAGCTGGGATGAGCTTCCATAAGCTTCATAAGCAAGGCTTTGAATTCCTTTCTAGTGTATTATTAAGTGCTTAATTTTAAACCTCCCTGCTGCATAAATAAATGCACTGCATCTGAGCATGAAGATCAGTTCATCACCCCACTTACAGAATTTTAGAACAGAGTATTCTTCATTCTTCGTGTCTTTCCTTGCATGCCAGCAGGTATTCCTTATCTAATGATTCTTCCTGTTCCCCTGTGGGCAGTTTCCTACATGTTTTTGGAAGGGTCCTGCCCTTTGAAGGGACTATCTCGAATTAAAATTAAGTTTCAAAGAGATTGAAGGCTTTTATTAAATTTCAGACATATGATCTTGACTGCCTTTGAAAATTTGAGTCCAGTGGCACACAGAATCCAAAGCATCTCCTCTACCATGCTGCCTGGTTTAAGTTATTTTAATGGGCTTCAGTATGTAGGTAGAGTGGAAAAGAAATTGTCTACTGTGATTCATTAATATGATTTTCCTTATTTTTTTAAATTTATGGATTAATGCTTAAGTATCTATATAAAAAAAAATTGTTCCTTGTCTTGTTTTTCTTCCCTTCCTTTGACAAACAGTGAATGTGTCTCAACTCCCTCTGATTCTATAGCAGTGTTGGAAGGAGAAACAAACATTTTTCTTTGCTGAAAGGATGAAGTTTTAGAACACTTTATAGCAATTGATTCAAATAGAAAAGCTTGTTAAAGAAAAGAACCAGTATTTATGTTTAACCCATAGTTTTTCTTTTAGCAAAGGATCAAATACGAAACAACCCAGGGAGGCAACATTAATGTAAAATAAGGTGCTTCACTTAAATTTAGAAAAATTAGAGGTTTTATTCTTGAGCTTTTCTAAGGGCTGTGGTGTGATTTGAGGGGTGAGTTTTCATGCCTCTCTTTTCTCACTGTGGAAATGGCCATATTCCTGCAAACCGATTTTATTAAATAATTTTCAGCTTCTTTTGCAATGAAATTTTTATTTGAAGTATATTCTTAGAGCAGCTCTTTTTATGAAAACTTGTTAACAAAGAACAAAAATGAGCTAAAGAACATAACATTGACTGGGATCTCTTGGATTGTGGCATGCAAGTGGATAACAACTCAAGTTCAGTTTTTTGTTATTTCTCAAATAATTCTTCCAGTGCACTGAGGCATTTAAAAGGAAGGATTGATGTATTCCTGGGGAATTCTAGCTGGTTGGAAGCAGAATTTTTTGACTCTTTTGTTTTAATGATTGTGAGAAAGTGAATCTAGGTGAGTATTGTCTTTTGAGCTGTAAAGAGAGGCCTCAAACTTGACCAAAAGTATTGAAGCTGAAGAATCTCTGTAGGTACAGGGAGAGCAGTCAGAGCTGTGCTGCCCTGCCAGATGAAAGATTTCCATAGCCTTGTCTGCTACAGCCTGGGCTGGAACAATGAAATTCATGTTCAAATGTTATGTATAGAGTGCAGACTTCTTGCTGTAGGCCATATCAGATAAGAGTTCATTCATGGTTCAGTTCTTAATCTAGTTCTTTTTCATGTCAATGTTTAATTTTGTCAAGGGAGTATGAGAATATGCCACTGCCAAATCCAGGGATGCTGTTGGTGTTTCACTTGATCTCTAGCATCATGTTGTAAATGCAAATCCTTGGAGGACATGACTGGCATTGAATGAGTATGATACATCCTATTTGCATTTTGGGATGCTGTGGGGATAAGAAAATGGCAAAACGGAAGCCTGATTTGGACATAAGGTTTGTACTGCCTTTAAAAGGGAGTGGTGCAAGATCTCTCTGGAATTTTAGTTAATTTTCTCCAACAGTGTCTTGCCAACTGGGGGAAAACTTCCATGAGTGCCAGTGCTTCACATTGTGTAAAAAAAATGTGGTGTTAAGTGTACCTTTTAGGTGGGGAGCCAGTCTAATACAGATTTTGCTGGTAGTAGCATTGCTACTAAGCTTTCCTACCTTTTCCCTCCATCTTCTTAAAAGCATTTTGGAACTTGAACTATTTGGAGCACAGTTTGGCTTCTCAGGTGGACTTAAGAAGACCACAGAAGTTCCAGTGATGATGTCAAGACAGGGACAGACAGGTTCGTTGACATCACTCATTAAATTTAGGGATTGAGGATATCTAACACCAGGGTTGAGTGAGGATCAAAAAAGTGAGTGGTGGTTGCTGGGATGAGGAGGAGGCAAAGGGAGCTTTGAGGTCCGTCCCTGTCCACGTGCCCTCCGTGCTTCCACAGACCTGCCTCTGCTCCAGGGGTGTGCAGAGCAGGAGCAGGGAACTTCAGGCAGGATCACAGCGTGGGGCAGCCTGGGCTCACTGCTAACCTAGTTCCATCCACAGCTAGACTTTCTAAGCTTTCCTTTCAGCAGTTTTGTGGCACTGATTATTTATGCCTTTAATATTCTAAAAAACCCCACTTAAAGCTACAGTAAATTTCTATCTACATAATGTATTTCCAATAGGTTATGTTTGTGATATCCCTGAATAATCAGATTTTTTTGGTAGATGTTATAGATTCATGATAAAAAACATATTTTGAATGAAAATCATGGCTGCCCTGGACCAAATTTCCTAAAATTACCAGTATGAATATATGTATATATAGGGGTGTATGTATATAAATATATGTAAAAGGTGGGCTCAGTGTGTATTTTTAGGTGTACATTACATCAACTTATTGAACAAGATGTCAGTTGTATGGAATTTAACAAGGTTAAGTGCACTTCTCAGAATCCAACAAATCTTTGTCCTCATAAAATTAAGATTCATGAGAAGATACAACTTTCTGGCAAGTCAAAAATGTGCAGAACTTGCTTAAAATAAGAATCCTGACAAAAGGCTTTGTAAATTAAAATTCTTAAATAAATTGTGGAGTTTTTGCAAGATTTTTTTTTTTTTTTTTTTTTTGCTGTTGAGAACAAATATTCTACAAAGCAGTAAAGATACTCTTGTGCACTGGAGCAAAGAGGTTCTTGCATATCAGTGTTTGAAAGTTGTTAGAAGTGTTATTTATTAGTTGTCTGAAATACAGATACAAACCATTAGAGCAAATGAGCTCCTAATTAAAAGAAGGCAAATTTTTGTTGTTGGGTATTGAAAGAGGAGAAACCTAGCATACAACTGGGATTTTTTTTTCTATACAGTTTTATTGGATGTGCTAGAAGAAAAGTGGTTATTGGCCTTAGAAACCCTGAGAATAAAGCCACGAGTTTTAATTAACAAACACAAATCGGTTGTTAAATTTTTGCTCTTATAAATACTAAAGATTGACCTCTGAATTTCTAGAAAATTAACTTAAAAATTGACTAGAAAATTAACTAGAAAATTTTTGTGCTTTGGTTTAAAGAGAACATTCTGGGCATCTAAGCAAACTTTCCACATCAAATTTGAGATTAGTGCAGGTTCATTCCAATAAGTGGAGAGTGTACAACTGGAAGGATCATATGTCATTAAATAAATATTTTTTTACAGGTAATTGTGTAGTAGATAATTGGCTCAGAATTCAGATAGTTTTTGTGCCTGTCCCTTATAACCAGGAGAGTTTTCATTGTGCCTTATTAAAAACTTCAGTGGAATGACTGAATAAAGCCTGCTAAACCACCACCCCAAGCCCCAAAACGTCAGTGCCCTAAGATATTCCTGAGATAGCAAGAGATTTAAGTGCAGCCATTCAAAAATTGGTTTTTGTTTTTTCTTCTACTCTGAAACAGTTTTAGAGGTATGTTTGATTTGCTTTAAAATGATTAAAAGGGATTAATATAAACATTTCAATTGACTATTTGCTTTATCTGTCAATCCTCATGTCAGTAAGCCTTGGTTTAGTGCCAAATCAGAAAAAAAAAAAGTCACTTTGACTTGTGGTGACCAGGGTTATGCCACCTGCAGTCCTACTCTGTCATCAGCTTTTGTACAGGTAGAAGCTGATGTGCAACAGGAATTGGTTGCCACTACTTTATACAATACTTTATACCTGTTGCTGCTCCCTTTCACAAGGGAGTTGTTTGTTTCAGGAGTTATAGCAGTATAATGTTAATTTAAACCTTCACTTATTGTTATGGTAACTCTTTCATATGGGCAAATGATGGGAAGGATTGTAAATTAAGGCTTGTTGTTATTTAGATAATAAAATTTGAATGTGTTAAGGTACTCTACAGCATCTTAGCACTTTGTTCTTACCCACCAACAGGAATTTTTAAAAATCAGTGTTCACAGTTGGACTTAAGCAGTTTAATAGTAATTCCTAGTGTTTCTTCAAAGTCCCTGTGCTTGCTGTAATGAGCTCCAGTCTGGCACATTCAGTTTGATCCAAGTCTGGCCAGCCTTGTTAAGGGATGCTGTGCTATCCACACAGGGCTGTGCAGGTTTAGGAGGCAGCTTTGCACGAATCTGTCTTGCATGCTGCAAGCATATGGAGATCTGCTTCAGTAAAATAGGTTTTCATCCTATTGCCATCATTTATTCAAGGGAGGAATAATGGACTCTCATTTGTTACACAGCATAATGAGAGAGAAAGCAGACTTCTATTTAAACACTTATTGAAAACAAAGTAAGTGTTTTTATTTCTACTATTTCTCCACACTGATTGTTTCAGAAACTTTTTTTTGTTAGTTGTTTTTTTTTTCCCTCAGTTTCTGTTTTCAACTTCTGCTTATATTTCCTCAAACTTAAAGCTACAGTAAGAACAGTTCCCCTCAAGAGTAAAAGGGATCTACTGGGGCTGGTTTGGTCCATCTGCCAGAGAAGGGAAAGAGAATCTTTGCTCATAGGCTTGACAAGCTGGTAATGAGGGCTTTAAACTAAAGGTGCCTGTGAAGGGGAATCTCAACCCACCCCACTCCTACCAGTTTGAATCCAGTGCCAGCAAGATATGCCCAGAGGAAAAGGGGAGATACAACTCCCATTTTGGAAAAGGAAGAAAAAGGAAGACTCAAGGAACTACAGGCCAGTCAGTCTCCCCTCTGTGCCTGGCAAAATGATGGAGTAGATCCTCCTGGAAGCTGAGAAGGGACATAGAAAATAAGGAGTTGTTTAGTGACAGCTGACATGGCTTAACTAAGGCTGAATTGTGCCTGACAAATTTGGTGGCCTTTTATGATGAGATGACCGCATTGGTGCATAATGGAAGAGTCACTGACACCATCGGCCTGGGCTTGTGCAAAGCACCTGACACTGTCCTGCTCAAAATCCTTGTCTCTAAACTGGAGAGACATGGACTTGATGGATAGAGGGGGGTCTGGGATGACCTTAAAGCCCCCTCTAGTCCCTAAAGGGGCTCCAAGAGAGCTGGAGAGGGACTTTTGGCAAGGACATGGAGTGGTAGCACAAGGGGGAATGGCTTTAAACTGGAAAAAGGCAAGTTTAGATTAGATATTAGGAAGAAATTCTTCCCTTTGAGAGTGGTGAGGCACTGGAACAGTTTGCCCAGAAAGGTTCTGGGCTTCCCATCCCTGAAGTGTTCAAGACAAGGTTGCTTGGGACTTTGAGCCACCTGGTCTAGTGGAAGGTGTTCCCCCTCCTTGGCAGGAGGGTGGAACTAGATGATCTTTAAGGTTTCTCCCAACCCAAACCATTCTGTGATTCTGGTTTGCTATTTCCAGACTGAAATCTCTTTGAATTTACAAATATTAAAATAACCATTAGGTAAAAAGGACTTTCATTTTCTTGCAGTTATCACACAAATATTAATTACTACACTTCTTTCTACTTTGTAGACCAAAGAGCACTTTGCTAAGGGAGGGAAAAGTGTCTTGAAGGGAGAAATATTTTTTTTAAAGTAAAGTGTATCAGTTTTAGGCATAGATTATATGGATATTTACTCTAATGATGGCTGAGTCTTGGGGTAGGTGTACTGTGGTTGTCACTGGCAACTTAACATTAGGTTCCTTGGGTAATTGCAGCTGGTACTGTGTCTGACTGGTAAAAGCAGTATCATAGTTCTGTAGTCAGAAGTGACTAATAGTAGGGTTTTTAATGCCTCCCACTGCAAAACAGTGTGTCATTACAGCACTTTCTAAATATATCTCATCATGCATTTATCTTTTCCTGTGCTGATTGACTCCTATTCTCCTGAGACATATTTAAATGTCATTTTATCTTTTGGTGGCAGGAATGCTGATAGTTTATCCTAGAAAGAAAATGACACTGAACAATATTTTGAAAAGAAAAGGTAGAAGAATTTCAAGCCAGTTTTGCTTCTTTTTTGGCAAGTGCTAGTTTTAGTATTATTATAATTTTTAGTAAAAGGAAATCACATTGATTTGAGGGGGTATTTGGAGACTATTGGCTGATTGTCCTGTAAATTTGTTTTCAATTGTCGAGGTAATGCATTATTGCACTCCAAATGGTTGCTTTGCCATTTTTTCTTTACTGTAGCTGCAAAAAATATTTAATATGTTTGGAAAGGAAAAAGCTGAGCACACCACTGTGCCTTAACAACAGATACATTCAATGACAGATGGCTATGCATGTTGAGTGTTGTTTTAAGCTATAATTGGATGTTTATATAAGTATGCTTAGTCAGATATGTGTAATTAAGCTATCTTGTTAGGTAGGCTTACTTACAGGGCAGTCCAGGTCTCAGAGATGTCAAAAGTAATGGTTATAGTGGACTTGTTCTGTTGAAACACTTACCTAAACAAAACCCAAATAGAAGCATCTGCTGTTTTCAGTTATTGCTGTTTACTGTGAGGCCTTCAAAATCAGATGAAGATGAAAATTAAATGACACAAAATGCCATGGGAGGTTTTGTCTGCTCTATTTTTAAGCCTCAAGCCATGGTTTGTGTCTGAGAGAGGGAATGAGAGAGAGTCACAAGTGACGTTTATTCTTAACACAGCTGGTAGCTTCCTTATTGTAATGAGGTGTAATAGAAGTGCAGAAGAAACCAGTAAGTTGGTGGATACTAAGCAGAGCTGTGAAAATTGATATGGTTCTCTGAAATCTATTCTTACTGAGTAACATCCTGAATTCACTGTGAAATACAGGAACACTACCCAGTCAATGAGCACAAGGTGTTCCTGTTTCTGGTGGTCACTAACCCCAAGCTCCAGAAACACCAATGTGCTGTGCTCATCTGCTCTTGCTGTGATGTGGAAGGAGTGTTTTCCCCATGAGATAAAATGTTTTTGATCTCTGAAGCTGACAAGAGAACTGGGACGTTTTTTGTTTGGTCACTTACGAGGTGGCCTGACTTATGATTATTTAGTATAAGGATGTTTTTCTCTTAGTTATTCTGTTCAATTTCCCACTGCTCTATGCTTGTAGAGAGCAGAAAGCCTTCACTCTCCTTTCATATTATGAAAATACAGAAAAGCAGCAATTTTGGAAGAACTCATGTTCAAACCAAGGGTTTAATTAGTTGCTATATTAACATGAAACTTGGCTTAGGTCTTTAAATTAATCCAAAGTGCTGAACGTGTCAAAATGATGAAAAATGTGTTCTGTACTTGCATTTCTATTACAATAACTTCAAAATGTGATTGTTAGTGATTAATATATTCTTTATGGACTTGCCCAGAAAACAGCCTTTACCCATAAAGGCCAAGGTGTTTTCCATCATACAGTTAAGAATGAACACCAGTTTTACCATCAATGTGACATTAGGAGAAGTATAAAACAAGACCTATGTTGCAGGTTTAAACTAGGAGGATTATTTTTTTGAATGCTTGCGTGTTTTCTATGCACAAATCATACCAACTTCCAACAGAAGCCCTCTTCTGGCAGAATATTTTTAATAATACCTAAATATATTTCATATTCTCTTCACACAGTTTTCTTCAGCAAGATGGGTTTGCTGGAGGTACAGTGATCATCAACTCTTTTTCCTCTGAGCAAGACTGTGATCACTAAAAGAGCATTTGCTGGTGCCCTACCTACTGTAAGTACCCAGAAGAATCTTTGCTTTTGGCTCTGTATCCAGTCCCCACAGAAATTCAGGATTACATGTAGTTCCTAGGTTTGTGCCTTGCTGCAAGTTCTATTTAGAACTGTGTGGTCTGAAATTTCCCTGTTGTTTTCTCCAGGCATTGAATAAGGAGGATGCTGTATTTCTGAATTATTTCTGAGAGGGAGAGGCTTCCTAATTAAGTGCTTTAAGCTCAGGCTTTCCAAGTATCTTGCTGCATCTAGTCTGGAATCTTGAGCAGTCACAAGGTGATTTCAAGTTGCTGGGCAACCAGGAATGCAGTAAATTTGGAAAATATCAGTATTTCCCCCCATAACTATTCCCACGTCTTTATAAAGTCTGACACATGGATTACTCTTTTGTGTTTTCTGTGCATCATCAGTAAGCTTAAAATGTCAGGGGTTTTTAAAAATTCATTTGATTTCCCTTCAAATGAAAAGACAACATAAGTACCATTTAAAATGTTGTCATATTTAGATTATGGAACAGAATTTGTTAGAAAATTATTTGGAGCTTTAACCCGTGATCTTGGTCATTTCAGGTATGTTGCCTTCAAAATCTATCAATTTTCAAATATTGTTTGATACAAATGGTGAGTTGTAACTAGAATTTTGTTTCTCTGTTCCTAAGGTGAATTTTTCATGTTACCTCAACTCTGTGGCTACATATAAGAAAAAATGAAGCCCTGCAATGTTGCTTACAGTTGAGTATTGACACTTGGTAGTAGAAATGAATTTATTCCATACAGAAATTCCTTCATTCAGAAGTTTATCAGTGTATTTTAAGCTAGAAGACCAAATACCAATATTTTCCTGTTGTTTACACAATATCCTGAGTTGTAAGAGACTCACAAGGATCATGGCAGCCCAGCTTCTGGCCCTCTAAGGACCACTCCTAGAATCTCACCATGTGCCTGAGAGCTTTGTCCAAACACTCCTTGCACTGTCCAGCTTGGGACCATGACCACTGCCCAGGGGACTGGACTCTGTTCCAGTGTCCACCCACCCTCTGTGTGAAGAACTTTTTCCTAATATCCAACCTAAACATCTCCTTCCCCAGCTTCATTCCCTTAGGTGCTGTCACTGGTCATAAGAGTGAAGAGATCGGTGCCTGCCCCTCCTTTTCCCCTCAGGAGGAAGTTGCAGACCACTCTGGGGTGTCCCCTCAGTGCTCTTTTCTCCAGGCTGAACAGACCAAGTGTCCTCAGCTGCTCCTCACATGGCTTCTCCTCCACACCCTGCACCATCTTTGTAGCCTCCTTTGGATGCTCTCTGGCAGCTTTATTTTTTCTATACAAGCCCAAAGTCCTCAGCTGCTCCACACAGGCCCTTGAGAGAGCCAACAGCACCTCCCAGTTTGGTGTCATCAGCAGCCTTGCTAATGGTGCATTCGACTCCTGCAGCCAGACTGTTGATAAATGTGTGAAAGCAAAGTTTGGGCTCAGTTTGATCTGACTGGGAAGCACGACTGTCTTCTATGAGCACACAGGTTGTTGCTGAGAACATTTTTTTTTTTTTAAATTTGCACTTAGTACCAGATGAGATCTGAAGCAAAGCCTTAGCTTCACTAAGGTGTAAGGCACTGGAAAGGATTTTCAGTCTTTGCTTTCCCCGCTGGTTTGAATAATATGTTTTGTTGAAGCAAATTCAGATGTTTTCTTTTTTTGGTATTAGTTTTATCAATTACATATGTTCTTGGATATGAACTTTTCATCCTTGGGAATAGAGTATTGAGAGAAAACAAATGTTACTTCTTTTTTGCTCCTACCTGCCTACACAGAAGAGGGATGAAACTTTTTGGAAATGCTTTCCTTGCATCTTCAGACAGTCTTTTTTTCTGCTGTTGTCTATAGTTTTCAAACAGTTAGAAATGTCTGCACTAGTTTTGACATGGTCAAAGATCCTTTATTATTTTTTTCTTACTTTCAGTAAATAAAAAAGAAAACCTTACATTTTTGATGTTGCTGTCTGGTTGCTATGAATGTGAGGGAGAAGAATGTCCTTTATGTATTTCCTAGCACAGTTCATCTTGATTTAAAAAGAAAACCAGTGTCACGTTTCCTTAAAAAAACCTGAAACCACCAAATCTCAGAACAAACTGACATCCTAAATAAAGGAGATGTGTCTTTGGGTGGTATGCTAAATTAGCTTGGCCAGTGAGGAGGCATTAAAAGAATGAGTTCATTCTTCTGGGATTTGGGATTGTTTTGATTATTGTTTAAAAACAAACTCCCTAATTAACAAAATCCCCTAACGAACCAAATAAGAACCAGGAAAAAGCCCCACCTCAAAGACTGTTAAAAACTTATTTTAGTATTTAAACATTTACTGTGTTTCAAGTAAATGTTAGCCATAAATTTTTTCAGATTAATAAACACTTTTGCTGTCACAGTCCTCATTTTCAGGCTTTTAATGTGTGTGCTGTGCAGCAGAGGTATTACCTATATAGCCCAGAGAGGAACTTGTATTAAAAAAAAAAAAGAAGCATAGGTTTTGAAAAATTTGAATTTGGTCTTCACAAATTTCCCACTGATTTTTATCTTTCTACATGGTTATGGAAGCCCTTGCAACTGGTTTGATGCAGTTCTTGTCATTGCTTTATTCTTAATATATGCTTTTAAAAGAGGAATTCATCCATTTCCTCTCAAAGTCATTGTGGGGATGCAGTCATTTTTCACATCAAAGCCTACCTTTAGAAATGTTTGGAAATGTAGGCAGTATCTTTTAATCCTTTTTTCTTTGTGAATATTTTGTGCTAGTTTGGAAGCCTTAATTCTACTGTGACAACTTTGCACTCTTCTCTCTCTTTAATTGCTTATTGCTCTGTCTTCATATCCATGCTGTTGTTCTTAAACATACCTGTATGAGCAAAAGTATCTCTAAATATTATTGCCACTGCCAGTCCAGCAGTATGAAACACTTTTTTTCCTCTCAAAACATAAATTTGTGCTTCACAAAGTACATTAAAAATTTTAGCCTGTTTAGTCCAGACACTGTGTTAGGATTTCTATTTATCTGGCCTGGGAAGTGACTTTATGAATACATATCTATCTTTTTATAAATAAACCTGCATACTTATGTTTTCAAGTTAGATGAGGATGCAGAATTGATAGAATTTTTTCTGTTAGATCAAAGTTATATCAATTTACTCTCCTCTTTAAAAATAGGTATAAAAACAAAAATCACTTTCTACTAATCACTTTTTATCAAACTAAAATCTGTGTTGTAGCATCTGTGTGTTTTGGTATAAGGATTTATTTGGCTTTTGTGGGGATACATCTCTATAAATATCTAGCAAGGAGTGCTTTGAATGTGGGTAATTGGTGGTTGCCTGGTGAATTCAACCATTATATTTATCATAATTTTGTGTGCAGTCAAAATTATTTATTCAAATATAAATTCATTTGAAGGTAACTTCTGTCAGGCAGAGTATTTCACAAAATAATTTCCCCCTTTCATTCTTTCAAGTTGGCATGTATATCCATATCTAGTTACAGATGTATAGATAAAAAAAATTCAAAGTAAAAGCTGAAATGTATGAAGCCTTTATGATCATTTTCTTATAAACTAATCTAAAGCAGCAACTACAGAAAACAAAATAGAAAGCACAAGTTTATTGTATTTTAAATAAGTTTGGAATTTTATTGGAATAAACTTTATTTAAGAGCTCCAGCAGTAAATTCCAGGTAGTGTTTACTTAAAATATTGCATGCTATGTAAGTAGAGAAGCCTGCCAGCTTCTCAGCAGAGTTTCCTTAGTCAATGGTCTGTGTGGGAATGTGGCAGCATTAGTTTAAAGTTTAGATGTATTTTCTTGCACCTAATGTTCTCTGACTGTATGTGTTGTAAAAGCTTCTGGGAATCTGAAAGCTGCTAAATGTAAGTTTTGCAAATTATTTCTGCAAAGCTTGGTATTTCTGGTTGAAAAATAGTGGGACCTTGCTGCTTTTTATTTTGCTGATAATTGTACCTGTATCCTGTATAAACAAGGAAAATGAGAACCTCATAAATGGTCTAAGCATTTTTGGACCTATGCTCAGCACAAGACAATTTCATGCATACTCATGCAATTATAGCCTCAAAAAGTCACTGATGTGTGTGTGAAGATTTTATTTCCTATTCCATGTCTAACTGGGAAGCTGCAGCCACCATACTTTTAGAATTTAATGAAACATTGAGCCTATTTAAAGAAATCCTGATTTTATCTTAATGTGTGAGATGCAGTAAAATTTGTACTTACTACCCATGTCTCAAATATTTTTATCAAAATTAATCCAGCATTTCTCAGCAAATGCAAATACCTAGTGGTCTCTTGAGCCTTTTCTTTCATCCTGAAAATTTTTCCCCTGTTCTGTTGATCAGTTTCTTCAAAAATTGAGCTAGATTCTTTGAAAGGCTTATCCAAGCTTAAAAAGCTTTCCTGTTAACCAGGAGTGCTTAATAAGGATGTAAAATTTTGTGAGAAACATATGTTTTAATGTGGTCTGCAGATGAAAGCAGTTGGAGGGTTATGATTTAGAGGCTGTTTTACCCTCAGTGAAGAAGCTAGAAACATTGTCAGAGAGAAAAGGAATGTTTTTATATTAATCATGTAAAGGTTATTTTTGGAAGAGAAGAGAAGGACTTCTGCTATCCAGTTCCTTAAAACAAAATGGGCCTTTCCAGGAGCAGAGATATTTGGTGTGCTCTGTGTGATAGAATTGAGTTAAATGTGGGTTTTCAACATTCCATTTTCTTTATAAGGTATGTGTACCATGTAAAAGAGAATTTTAAAATCATATCAGACGAATCTCAGGTGAAGTTATTTCTATGTAAAGTAAAAAAACTGCCAAAAAAAGTATAGTATCCTACTTATAAATGAAATGTTGGAAAAATGGCCTAATCTTTCTGAATTAAAATGAAGGAGAAAAGAAATCATAAATATGTAGTGATCCATAGTTAGTTTCCTGTCCTTCATTATTTTGTGGAAGTTATATAGTTTAGACTGAGGAGATGATTCTGAAACATACTATATGAGAATATTTTAGAAATATTTTTCAGATATCATCACTGGAAAAAAACCTGAAGGGTCTTTTGGCAGTTGTCTTATATCCTAGAAGGGTTGGAACAATTGCAGAGATAGAATATCTGACTTGTAAAGTAAGAATATACATTTGAACTTCTAAGCTCATTCCATTCCAAGCTGGAAAAAATCAAACTCTTATACACTTATGAGTCTTCTTAAACACATTACTAAATGGCTCAGAACTGTTTCATTTTTTTTTTTTTTTTCAATAATGCTTGCCTTCATCACTGGGTGTCAAGGTGATTTATAAAGGAATTAAATGTTGTTACAGCAATTTGTCGAGTTGGGATGCTGACGTGTAGAAAAGTCAAATGGTTTGCCAAAGATTACTCAGCAGACTGATGGAAAAGCAAGAACAGGCTTTAATCTCTTCATTCTGAGTCACTGCAGTCCCATAATCATTGGGCCATGGAATGAAATGTGAAAGATTATAGAGGTTTTATTATATGATGCTGCTCCTCTCTTCCTGTGTTCTTAATGTGGGTATATGTTGACAGCTGACTGACACGTATACACATTTTTATTTGCTTATGTAACACTGAATCCTCTGTATCCTTTGCTGGTAACATTTCTCTTGTTTCATAAAGCAAACAGGAATGCAGCTTTCATACTTTCTTGCTTCATATATCCTTTACAGAGCTTAATCAAGATTATTATCTAAAGGCCTGTGCTTAATTCCCAAAATTACTGTTCTTGAAATCCATGGAAATGAGAAATAAGTTCCAAATTCATCTCAAGATCCGAGCTTTCCCTTTGAAATCTGGATTTTTATCCTTCTTAAGGCTCAGAAATGTTAGAAATGTGGATTCACATTCATGATTTACATAAACAGAACTGGTACTTATGGCTTCCAAACTCTTTGGAAGAGACAAACGTTATTTTTTGTATAGAATTTCATAGGAGTGTGGGATTTTTAAAATTAAACTGGATTTGAAGAACACTGAATGGTAGTATCAGAGAAGTTTAGAGGTACATATGGATTAATGTCTTCTCTTCAATGACTACGTCATTACACAAAACTCTTCTGCTTTTCTTAAGTATTAAAGAGTATATGTATATGCCTTTCAATGTGGAATTTTGATTTTTGTTTATATCTAGTTTCTTCTTGGAAAAAGCTCTTTTAACTACACAATCTTCAAGATACAAACCTCTTCATGTGGGGCATTGGGGATAAGGGACCTTGTACTTACCACCAGGCAATACTTGCTCCCATCAAGCTGCAGATCCAGGAGAAAGTTTCTAAACTTTAATGGGCGTGTGTAAACTTTTCAGTGGCAAGAGAGTGAAAATCTGCCTGTAAACATCAAACTTTTCTGAAGATTGGGTTTACTCATGAAGCTAAGAGTGAATAAGCTGGGATGGATGAAGTAACTGCCTGCATTATGCACAGAAAAGAGGGGCTAAGGTGGGAAAATAGATTGGTGGAAGAGTAAGGAACTAGAGGAGTCCAGAAGGGCCTTGGAAGGTTGAGTTTGATTTCTCTGGGGATTTTCCTTCAAGACTATTGGCAGACTAACTCACAGTGTTCAGGGTGGGACAGGAGAGGAAGGGGGGGGAGTTGAACTGAAGAATTTTTCAAGAGCCAGTAAGAGCTGGAAAGGCAATAATCATTGAATTGCATGTTTTGCTTAGAGGCTTTAGGGGAAAGGGAGGGTTTGGAGGGTAGGGAGGGAGAAGTGCTGCGGAGCTGGAGGCTGGATGAGGCTGAGCAGGTGCTGCCAAGCCGGCAGTGTGAGGTCTGTGTGAGTTCTCTGCAGCTCTGGCAGGGCAGGTGGCTGAAGGCAGGGGTGGGCACAGGTGTTCCTCTGGAGATAGAGAGCACAACGCTGCTGAGGAGCTCTGGGGTCAGCCTTTCAGCAGGGATGTCACAGTCCCAGAGACTGCATTTCTAGGGAAAAACAGAAATAACATTATGATTTCCAATCACTTCGAAACCAAAGTATTGAGATTGTTCTGTTATCACTGGATAAAAAAAGTATCTATAACTGAAGTCAACAAATTAATGTTGCAGTCCTGAATGTGAATGATTGTTTCTGGCTTGCAATTAGTCCAGGTATTCAGAACTTACCATAAATGTAGTGTTTTATCTTTGACCTTGGTTTTCTTTGCTCTGGAAGGGACAACACGTCTTCCCCTGTGCTTTATTTTATTTGAATAGTAAGTGGCAATAAGATAAACCTTCCATCTGTCTGTGTGGGAAAGAAATTACAACACAGGAAGCAGTGACACAGCCACTGCAGCTTGAGTTTACAGCTTCTGCATTTAGTCAAGTAAAATTGCTTTTAGCTGTCTAGATTTAGAATGTTTGTACATTGTGGAAAGGGGAAAATAACCTTCAAAAAATAATCTTCCCAACCTCTGTGATATCTTAATTTTTTTTGAGCAGCATGACCATTCACCAAGAGGTGTATGATATTTTACTGTGTTGAAAATGAAATATCCTGCCCTTGTACTTCTTTTTGATTGTTGCTGTGTACAATGGGAAAGTTAACAAAAATTGAAAAGGTCTCATATAAGCTGACAAAAAAAAAAATTAAGGTATTTGCATCTGACATTCCTGGCCTTTGTTTGGCAACATCATTCTGGAGGAAAGACAGAGAAGCTAAGATGAAAGAATGGCTCCAGCAGTTTGCAGTGAAAATTGTACCTGACACAGGTATGAGACTGCATCCCCTTCAGGAGAATGAAGTTCAGTGTTGTTCTACGGACTTGACAATTTATTCAAGACAAAATAATTGAAAAAACCCTTTTATACTAGGTAGTTCTTACTAGATTAGAACTCCAAAATGGCAGCTATTAAAGGAAAAAGAACATACTCTAGGAGAAGACCATCAGTGAGGTGACAGGCTGCTGGTCCTGCAGTGGTGTGGTTTCTAGCTCACTGCAGATGTACTCACTGTGTGACAGCGTGCAGTGCTGGGGTGGGAATGGGAAATGGAGCCATGCTGAGCAGGAGGCTTTTGATAATATTGGTGCAACATTGGAGCAGTCTTGGATCTGTCTGATACAGTTTCTGATTATTTCCAGATGCTTTTCAGCAGCGGTGTTTCAAATCTGACCTTGGTTGTACACGATTTTCACTTTGGCATCCATAAACCAGGGATATTAAATGCAAGCTGCTGAAACAACTGCTGTGCTCAGGTCCTCAGTGGTTGGACAGCACAACTCTTTGCTATCCTGCAAAGTTATTCTAGGCAGCACATTTTATTGCTTCTTAGAATTGTCACTTACAAAGTTCAGGAAATTCTGCAAAAGATGGAAAAAATAGTGGGACAAGGTCTTTTTCATCTTGAAAATTATTTTTATGTAATTGAGGTGCTAATTTATTTTGTCAGAATTTTCCATAACTAACACAAATAATCTGTCCAGCTGCAAAATTTAATTTCCTTATCCTTCTGTGGTACAGATTCCAAGATGAAAACAATGTGAAGCAGTTCCCTTGAAATGTACTCAGTATCTGAAAGTATGTACAAGTCATTAAGTCTTGGTCTACAAGCACCCAGTGTTCATGTACTGTGGGGGGAGGAAGAAAGGCTCTTTCAGTACAATATTAATTCTATTTGAAAAGTTTAGATGAAATAAAAGCTTTTCTAACTGCTCTTAGGCAAACTGATGTGTTGCAGGTGCTTAAATTCAGACAAAAAAAACCTGATACACCCTGATGACCACAACAGCTGCTCCTCTGTGTAGTTTTAGTTTCCTTTCCTGTATCCAAAATGCTTGATGTTCATACACTGGAAATGAATTAGATGCTCACTGGTGACATTGGCTGTACTGAGCAAATCTATTGAAATAACTGGAGGAAGATTGGGAAGGTAGAAATAACATCTGAGACAATACTGTGCAGTATCAGTTGATGACTTTTGCTATAGAAAACTTGAAATTAGTATTTTCTCCTTATAAAAGGAGATATGTTGTAGGTGTGCAATTCTTTCATCCATGTGGATTTCCAATATGAAAAATCTTAGCTGTTAACCTTTAGCTTTCCTTGGAGAGGGAGAAGGAAAAATTTTGGAGCATAGGAATCATGTTAAATTTGGTGATAACATTAGGCATGAGTAGTCTGTCTGAAAGATGCATCAAATAGTTAAGCTCACTTTTAGTGTGAGTTGTTTTCAAAGCAGAAATGTGGAAATTCAGAGGCTGTAAAGTGACAAATTTAGCAGCGTAAGATCAAAGAGGCATGAGAATAGGGAAAAAGAAGTGGGTATCTTTAAAGTATATTCTTCAAATGTGACAACACCCCAAAGACTTCTCCCCAGCCTAGATAAATGTGAATTGTATATATTGTAAGAAAGTAAACAAGATTGTTTTTATAAAGCTGTTGCAGTGAGTTAATAGCTTATTGTACAATATTTAAGAACAAAACCCACCCCTTAATGATTTTTTTTTAAAAGCAATATATTCGTCACAATGGAAATCTCCTGTGGTAAATGACTCTCAGTGAAACCACTTGCTTCCCCTTGCTTGTCATACCCAGTAGAAGGAATCAATATGAAAAAAACCTGGCATAACTGGAATGTATTATAAATAAAGCTGTCTTGGGAAACTACATAATGATTCATCAAAACAGACTTATAAGTGTTCAGTATCATCAGTCATTTCGCTTAATCTTGGTTTAGCAAAAATATATTATCATATTAGCACACAGTATTACAGATGAAAAAGGATCTTTAAAACTTATTTGACTTAAACTTCAAAAAACGTAGAGGATCTCAGACTGCAGAAAATTGATATGTGTAACTCAGAACAATGCAGATGAATAATTTTGTAGCTTTATTTATAGCTGTTGTGCACTTTTGTTTTGCTGTTTAATTTGACCAAATGAACTGCAGTTTTAATTTTCTTTTTGTGTTTCATTCAGTCTTTTAATATGCTGGTAACATTTTAATTTGACTATGTACTTAATATTTCATAGAACTGTCCAAGCTGGAAAAGACTTAAGATCGAGTCCAACTGTTAACCAGCACTGCCAACTCCACCACTAAACCCCAAACACCACATCTACACATCTTTTAAATATCTCCAGGGTTAGTGGCTCAACCACTTCCTTAGACAGCCTGTTCCAATGCTGAACAGCCTTTTCAGTGAAGGAATGTTTTCTACTATCCAACCTGAACCTCCCCTGGCACAACTTGAGGATATTTCTGCAGGTCCTATTGTTTGGGACAAGAGCCTGATCCCCACCTGGCTACGACCTCCTTTCAAGGAGCTGTAGAGAGTGATAACATCCCCTCTGAGCCTCTTTTTCTCCAGGACAAATGCCCCTGGCTCCCTCGGCTGCTCCTCAGCAGGGTCTGCCCCGGAGCTGCGTGTGGGACCTTGGCTGCTCCTGCCCTGTGACCTGTGGGCTCCTGGTGGGGCTCTGAGCTCCCCTTCGTGTCCCCCCTTGGGCAAACCTCCCCTGTGGACTGTGCTGAAGTGCTCTGCTGTGAATTAGAGGGAGAGAGAATCCTCTAGAATTAGACTCGGATTAGTGATAAATAGAATTGAAAAGAGTGTGGACTCTTATGAACAGATGGTCTGACCCTGTAAGGGTAATTGTATCATGATCCTAATTAATCACAACAAGAATGACCTTTTACTGACTCAAAAAGTAATTTCAGTTAGAAATCTTCAGTCAAACTTTGATTTTTATTTTATTTTTCCTTTTTTTTTTCCCTTAGGTCAGGTACCCATATGCTCTGTATGCAGTAGAGCAGCTTCAAGAGATGAAAATGTAATCACATGTTGGCAAAGTTGACACCAGTTATTGCATCAGGTGAGTTCACAGGACTTAGAGGTGAACTTTTGAGCTGGTGAGTCCAGCTCTTTGTCTTTTCAACATTTATCCCATGTCTGTGTTGTGTTCTCTTCCTAATGTTAATGGGTTCTCTTTCCCAACAATGTATTCATTAATTCATAAAGTCAGTTTTTAGTAAATTATTTATCTTCCTGTATGTCGTGAGGAAATTTGATCATTTTATCTGGGGTCTAGGTTAAGTTATGTACTTCCAATCATAAGACCCAATTTCTGTTAAGAGTTTGTCTGATTTGTCTGGGATTATTCTGTTTAATACTTCTCAAGACTGGTGATACCCTTGTGGTTAGGACTTTATTTCTCCAAATATCAATGCACAAATGCTGTCTGGTTATTCACTCTATTTCATTTTTTGCTCTAATTATTCCTCTTGGGAACTTTAACTCCTATATCTTAAATGTCAAAATATCCTGTAAATTATTGCTTCCTATGGGACAACAATTCTTTACTACCCTGAAAAGTCATGAGACATGATGATCAAACTATGAACAGAGAAGACACAACTAAAGCAAATATTTAATGTGCATTTTCATTTAAATAAAAACTACTCTGTAGCTCTGAGGGGTTTTTGCTTTTGGTTTTTTTTCTGGTTTTTTTTACCTTTGTTCTTTCTTCTTTGATCAAAGGTTATTAAGGAAATGACATGAAATGTTTGTGGTTGTTGCTCTGAATATGCTTTTTTGTTGTTGTTGTTGCCTATTGTGCCTGTTTTAGTCTGAAACTCTCCCAGACTTTTAAATAGTGTAACCTAATGAGCTGGTCAGGTGAAGTGCTTCAATTCCTGATCCATTAACTACCAGTAATGAGAAACTAAATGCTGTAAATAATCAAACTCCTTTTGGAAACAAGGTGCTTTTGAAGAAAAAGGAGCACAGGGCCATTATTTGCTTCATAATCCTTCTGTCATTTCTAAACGTACCAAATATAATAGTTAAACAGGAGGAAATGTGGTAAAGCACATTTTGTACATTCCAGGTATTGTACTGAGTGACAGTGGAAAGAATTCAGCTAATTGTTGTAGCATTTTTAAATGGATAACGCTAAAATATTCTGAGGGTCACAGCAGCTCCCAAACAATGGGAAAAGAAAAAACATTTTCTATATGAACCCATTATGCACACACATGGCACAAATAATTTGGTTTCTTTCATCTTCCTTTAATTTTGGCTCTACTGCATATTCTCCTCTTTAAGAGCTACAAAATTCTGCCTGCTACTGTTTATAATTCTCTTGTCTCATGGGGGGTCCTTAGGAAGCAAACTCCCTATCTTTGAATTAGAGAAAAGAGGCCACAATAGATGTTCCTGCTTGATAGTTCTTGTCTTTTAGGGAGTATTGTTCCTTTTTCTTCCACAGATTTCCCAAAAACCTCTCCTTGGTTCAAAACCCTCACTTTTCTAGCATAGTAGGAAATCTGATTTTGTTTGTTTTTTTTGTTTTTTTTTTTATGTGTAGGTGGGATGACAATAGAATAAAGTTATTTGCTTTTTATTTGTTCCCATTTACTTTCACTTTTTTTTTTTGCTTTGTTTTTAGTTCAGTGCTTTCTATTCTCTTTGGGGTTTTTTTTGGACTCTGAGCAGAATGCTCATACTTGAGTAAAAGAGCTGGAAAAAATGTTAGTTTTTGAACATTTCAAAAAGGGAGACTAATTTCCCATTTAAGAAAAAAAGAGCTTTGATAAATTAGATGTTAGTTTAAATAGCAGACTATTTTCAAAATTAAGAAACTTCTTTTTTGAGGAATGATAAGTAACTATAGCTGGGAAATGTAAAACTTGGGTCTTCGTGTTGGTATTTATGCAAATGCCCTCCCTCAGCTTAAGAACCTGGTAAAATCTTGTAATTTAAACTTGGAAATGTCCATGTATAATTTGTTAAAATCAAACAATGTTTCTATAATATGCATAAAAAGTAAAGTTATTTTTATCTTTCTTAGTGTTTTAAAATACCCTCTATTTTACTAAAGAGCTTGGTTAAAACTATGGATTGATTTGAATAGCTTTCATCTCTCTTTAATCTCTCCTGCCTATTTCCCTGAAACTGAGCTAAAGTTTTCTGAGGTGCTGGAAGTATTTAAAGTTGCACAAACTCTGTGAGTCGATGCAATGTGAGTGCACCTGAACCACATGGATGGTAATGGGGTTTGAGTGTGCCTTTGCAGGATCACATTGTCTGGCCACCTGCAAATACTTATTTGCTGCTTATTTTTGCAGTGGGAGGTTGTTGCATCACTGACAATGTCATATCATGTTCTCTGTGCTCTTTTCACACTCTCTGTCAAGGCAATAGTATTAATTTGTGTCTATTTGAATAATATTCATTGTCACATAGAAAGAGATCTTGTGACAAGCAAGGGATTTGTTTAGCAAAAACACTTTTAAGAAATGGCAATTTTGAGAGGCTTCATTTTACAGGAAGGGATCAGAGTGGCTAAACAATTCAAATCCATGATTTTTTATTTCATTGTGACCATTTGCTGATGCACTGGGCATATGATAAATGAAATTCAGTTTCCATGGTGCAATCTAAATGCTCCATAAAAACAATGATCAAACTTTGTCTCAATTTCTGATTGCTGATTGCAGCTTTTTTTTTGTTTGTTGAGTGATCCCAAGGTCTTCAATGCATCTTTGTCCTTACTGCAGGAATGCTGTTTGTGCCTGGTATTTTATCTTTATGCTTGATGTCCCTGGCACACAAAAATGAGCCTTTCAGTTATAGCAAATACATCAACCTAAAACTAAAGAGATTCCACCTGTAAAGGTATTGCTGCAAGAATGTGATTCAGATCGATGAGGAAGGTGTGAAGGGGAGGCAATGGGATTTGACTGCTGTGACTGAGGCTACTGATGGAGCTTCCCAGGCTGGAATTAGTGGTCTAGAAGTCAAATCTATTCTTAATTAGGCAAAAGATTGGAGCATGGTGCAGACAAAATTGGATAATTGTAAGAACTATTAGGGAAAAAAAAATAACCCTCCCTCCAAAATCCACCCCAGCAATCCATCACTAGAATAAAAATGGCCCTGCACTTAAAAATTCCTGAATTAAGCTGAGGTGATCAGACAGGGAAAAAAAAGAGATACTTTTCAATTATTCAAGATCAGCCACTTATGTACCCACGAAAATGCAAATGCAGCCCCAGGAAGTATCAGCCCTATAGGGATTTTTAACATAAGTGTTAGTGACATAAGCAGTGAGTAGCCATTTTATGGGCATCCTTTAGAATGAAAAATGAGCATAAAATACAATTTAGAGAGAGGTGGGCAAGGGCCATAATCAGTTTCATTTTACAGGGAGACCAATGGTTTTCCTTTCTAATGTAGGAAAGAGTGAAATTTGGTTTGATTTGATTCATTTTTATATGTAGCTGTACTTAAGGACCACAGGAAAAAACTCAAATCCTGTTTTTTTAACTAGGAACCAACATTGACACCAGTTTGGCATACATTATAAAATATGCTTGGAAGCCAGAGATAACAAAAATTCTGCTAAAGCAGAGTTTACAGGTAGGAGATCCACACTGCAGCTTGCTGGCAGTCTTCAAACTGCATTTATTTCAGAGTGACATTGAGGCCAAAGAGCCAAATATTAGCACATTATCAGGAAATATACAGGGATGTCAGTCTGGTACCTAATTAACAAGGGATATCAAGCAGGAGAAAACTGCACAGCCTTAAGCTCCATCCTTTCATATATAAAAACATTTGTAATTGGGAAGATGAAGTGCTTTGTGCACAGACTAAGGGCTATTCTGTGTTTTCTAAGCATATGAAAACATTTCTTGTGTTCTAGAACTGGAAGCCCCCAAGGAGAATTATTCACTGTTGAGTGAACCAGCTTACCAGCCCACAAAGTTTAATGAAAATGTTTTGATCATGACAATGGCACTTCAGCTTGTCCTTTGCAATAGACAATAATATGTTAGAAGTTGCCCTAGCACTTTTGCCATCTTATTTCTGCCAAGGTTTTGTAAATATCTGCTACTCCAAACTGTGCAAGAAAACCTGTCTAGTAAACACTGTCTTCAGTTTTGATCTCAAACAGTTTCTGCTTCTTGCAAAGGGACATGCTAAAGGAATATTCAGTTCTGTATGCGGTGAGGTGACTTTTAAAGGCTGAAGTATTTCACATTTTCCTTGGTTGTTATAGCTATCCTTCTTCCAGAAGTTTGAGCTCTTCAGTTTGAGGAGCTTTGATTTTTATAGAAACTACTCAGGAAGGCTTTAAAAGAATTCTGAGCTATCACTGGATATCTTATATTACATGTCTTTTTTTTCTTTTTGTTCATTTAGATTTGCTGAAGACTTATGAGTGTCTTAAAAAGGGCTGAGGATAATCTGTCTTTCCTGTAAAATAACTTTTATTACTTTTTACCTCTTTTTGTAGTAAGCTTAGTAATTTGTCAGAGTGAGTAGTGTTTTTTAGCTGATGTTCTTTCTGTTCTGACATCTTTATTGAGAATTTTCAATTGACTATCAGAAGGAGAAAAATCTTTATACATAGACTCAACTTCAGGATGCTTGAAGGAAATAGATTATATATGTTAATTAACTAGTGGTGTCAGAAAATTTTGATATGGATTTAGTGGATTCAGGCCTTCTTGATGTATATAAATGGAAATTGTGATCAAACCAGAAGTCATTATAAAGCAGCAATAATTCAGCTAATGTTGATAGCAGCTCATTTGGTGTTAAATCATTAAAGAGATCTCTGATTCTTTAAAACTGTAAAGATTTCACTGATAAATAGCAGTTGTCCAAAACAATTGCTATTTTTATCTGTTATTATATCTAGAGTAAGGCAAACTTAGAGGGAAACAGACTTGTAGGGATTGTCATACTGATGAGGAGCTAGATTGTGATGCATTTCATGTTTGATACAGAGGAAAGTGGGTCCCATGGCCAAATCCTCTCCTGTTTTATGTACTGTGAAAGAAATACTTATTTGAGGTTTGGACAGTGAATATTGACTCAGGATTCCAATTACATTTGTGGATCAATTACAGACTTCCTGTGCTGCTGCAGCAAGTAATTTAAGTGACACTTTCCTTCAGCTTCTCCTGTATATAATGCTTTGCTGAGGCATTGCAAAGATGAAATCCACTACTAATTTGTGAGCTGCATTGATTCTGCAGTGTGAGGGCCACATTATCCCATAAAAGAGTTGTCAGAAATCTAATTACTTAAAATTATATAAATGTAATTATGTATTATCTAATTATACTTTCCTGAAGAACTTCACAAAGACAAACTCTTTAGTTTCAGAAATTAAACATGTGTGCTGGGTGAAGGAGAGATGAGACTGAGACCCAGTAAAGTACTGAGCTGGGGAAAAACCAGTTTGTGTATTCCTTAGAGAAATGTAAGGTTTTTTTAATTCAAAAGAAATGTGGAGCATAGCCTGCAAATTCAGTGTGTTTTATGTAGAAGTTTTTCTTTGAATATATGCTCTTATTTAAAAGTGGAGTGAATATTACAAGCTTTAATGAAATATGCTTTAGGGTATTTTCTTGGCTTTTATTATCTCAGGCATGAGTATTGATGGGCTGTTCTCCATCACCAAAGGAAGTGCTCTGAGTTGTGTCACAGTCACTGGATATCTAGAAATGGTGGAGACAGCAGCCACGTTTCTGTAGATAAGGACATGTTTTTAGGCCTTCCTAACATGTTGACAATATTAATTCGTGATTTCCAAGGGTGGAGCTCTATGAATTTCATGAGCCAAATGGTTGTAGTAAAACACAGAAAAAGCTATAAAATTTTCCCTGTTACCATTTGTGTGTGAAAAATATTCTTTGCTCTTCTACTTTCTTCTTCCATAATGTTATGTAGTCTTATTTTTTGAAGATTAAATATTTTTTTCTGTTTTGCAGCTCAGTAGTTAAATGCTTATCAAGCTCTAAATCAAATTGTGATTTGTTTCTCAGTAAGAGTTACTGATACTTTTATGTTGCAAAGAAAAACTCATAAGGAATACTTGTGGTCAAGTAATATCCTAATTATTAATTAAGATGTTACAGAAAAATTTTCTAATTACCTGTTTATAGTCATAAAAAGGTTTGGGTTGGACTGATGAGGTGCCCTGAATTACTTTCAGCTCCAGTGTTATATTATTTTACCAATTACTCACAATCATGAATTCAGCTATAAGATGCATAGCCGTGTGCAGTAAATGTTTAAAATAAACTTCATTCATCTAGGGATGCACTAAAAAGAATGGTTAGTTCTTATAACGCTTAGGAGTGGGCTTAAACTTGGATATTAGGCATTAATTGGAGTTTTGTTTCATTGCAAGTAGCACCATTGGACTGACATCTTTAAGAATAATCTTTTGATTTGGAGACTCAGAGTAATAGGTCCCATGTATGGAATACCCATTGCACAGAATAAATTCTACAAAAGAACTCTTTTTTTTTTTTTTTTTTTTGACATGGAAAATGTTACAGGGTGGCAGAGAACAGATTTTGAGGTCTGCTGTTCTATTCTTCCACCATAAGGCAGAATAAATTGCCTTATTAATGTCTTGCTTAGTAATTTCTGACACATTTGTCTAATGTATTCTTTTCTTCTTCTCCTTTTAGTAATTACCAGTTTAGAATTCACATAAATATTCTCCAGTAAATCACAGGTACTGTCTCGATAGGTATTGGATAGCATTAAACCCAAAACCTTTGTTTAGGCATTTGCAGCCCAAAATACCCAAAACAGCTTTAGAAAAGAAGCAAAAGAGCATCATTTAAGAAGGATTGGTGCCAAGTGAAGGTGCAGAGCTCTGTGCACATCTCTGATTTCTGGTAACGTTTTCATGGCCATTTTGCAGTGTTTGGTTATGGGGCATGTGGATGTGATAAGCCTGAATACAGATATTAGGCATAGACTCTCTATTTCTTATTTGTGACTGACAATCTGGCTTTAGGGGCAACAGCAGCTTCAGTGGCAAAGGAGGATAGAGAAAATTGGCAGGTGGTGTAATGAACACGTTTCCCTATCAGTGCTGGAAGAACTGACTTCTAACTTTTAAAACTGTGTCCTTCCAATCCAGAGCTGGGCTGAATTCTCAGTGGGGGAATATGCAGGTGCCAGGCAGAATCAGATAAGTGTTTGTTTTTTAAATCCACCAGACTCAGTGCTAGCTTCAAAAAACATTTATGGAAAGCATGGGTGCAGCTTAGTATTTGGTACCCTAACAGTGCTGGCTCCAGTGAAATAGATACCATGTAGTCTTTTAGGAACAAACCTGTCAAAATATTTCATCTGTGCTTTACACATCTCTGCTTTCATCTTGAGCCAAGACTGATATCTGTCAGATTGTGTGGTATGGAAGAAATGTGATTTAAATGTTACAAGCGCAAACGGGATTCTGGATTTCAGGTGCAAGTGAATGGGAAGGTCCTTAAACAAGCAAATGAATTAGGCTTCTCTTCAGCCTATT
The DNA here is from genome assembly GCF_009650955.1 of Corvus moneduloides. Lineage (NCBI taxonomy): Eukaryota > Metazoa > Chordata > Aves > Passeriformes > Corvidae > Corvus > Corvus moneduloides. The sequence goes on from NC_045489.1 coordinate 14,557,564, forward strand.
GAGAAATGTTTATGGAGATTAACAATTCTAAATGAAGAAGAAATAAATGGGGAAATAAGAGATTTATAAAATACAGCAGTAAAAGGCTGATTAAAATGATGAATGCCACAGTCAGGGGTGCTCTGTTCTACTCATTCCATGTATCTGCTTAGTACTTGGGAAACTTTATTATAATTTGATATCAATATTATTAAGCATTGATTCTTCAAGGAGTCATTGTACCAATATCTAACAGGGAAGAGAAAAATCCATATTACTATTGCAATCATTCATTTTCATTGTTGTAATTGAAAACTAAAAATCAAAAAAAGTATTTGCTGGTATTATTTGTAAAAGAAATGTCTTCTACGTGAGGTTTATAGTATTTAGCACCAAACTCTTAAAATCATCTTGTTCCATAAAACATAGGGACAAGATATTAAGACAGCACATGTTTTTGGTTATAAGCCAAAATTTAATTAGATATTGTAGATATGAAAACCTTTGTTATAATACTAAATTTATTGCTGATAATATTTATGGTAATGCATATTGAAAGATTGAAAATTCAGTTACATTGGCAATGATGTATCTCTAAAATTAATGTTCCTGAACAATTATGAGCAAACCTGTATTACTCAGATTCAGCGTAGGACCAGGTTATGGTTATTTATAGATTTGAGGAATAATATTTCTTTTACACTCTCTTATTGCAAGTATATGTGTATATACACTATGTACATGTAGTTCATCTGTCTGCAGTCCATATGTGCCTCCTGCAGATGTAGGATTGCTCACATTCTTAAAATCCAAACCTTAAGAAACAAAAGTATAAACAACTTGTACACTTATATTGTATGCAAAACTTAGGAAAAATTCATTGTTGGGCAAGGCTTGAGATTAACTGAGCATTATATATGACTGCTGTGTTCAGCACTGCGTGAGCTGTCTGCCTGTCTGACTTTCTGGCTGCTATCAGCTGTCCTCTTGTGCTCACAGAGGATGAGAATCTGAGTGGTGTGTGACAAGCAGAAATGCTCTTCTGGCGTTTCTGGTTTAAATAATTATTTTTCTCCTGATGAGGTTAATGATTGCAACTACTTCTACATGAAAACACACACACAGCCCAATACTACAGGAAAATACAGAACAGTGAGACTGAGATTCTGAAGAGTTACCAAGAGAGACAGAAAGTCTTACAAGTTTTTGAGTGTTTGCAGTGTTTGTAGAACTGCTAGAATTAAGGAAAACGTTGAGATGAAGAACTGTTACTGATATTGGTTCAGGAAGTTGCAGAGGGGTTGGTGGGGGAAGTGTGGCAACATCTGAACTTTCTTTCTAAAATACTGAAACAAAATGCTGTTACAGGAATAATACTGGGTGGATTAACTGCACTTATTATATTGCAATCCATGAGCTCAGGTGGGAGTACATTGCCAGATATTTGGTTAAGAGCAGCTCTGCTGATATTTTGCAATGAAGAGAATCATCAAAGCAATCTAAACTGGCTCCTTTTCCCCACTTCTACAGTTTGCAGCTGCCACCTAACTACTGTGTTTATTCAGCAGAAGATGTGTAACTTCTTTTCAAGACCTTTCCTGGAGATCCCGTGGATTGGACATAATTATTGCTTTCTTCTCTTGCTGTTGTGTTGTGTTCCATGCTTGTAACCACATTCAGACGTTGGGTATGGTCTGCTACGTTCCTCCGGTTTTGGTTTTTCAGGTTTTTTTTCCTGTATCTGCCTCTCTACTCTTGTTCTCTGAGTTTATTTTGTAATGTAAAGACTGACCAAAACTTCAACAAGAAACAGCAGAGCTGTCTAACTGGAAAGCATAAGGCCAAGTGTGGAACTACAGAAATGTCTCAAGCTAATTTCTGAGCAGCATAAAAGGAAATTTGTTTGATGACAGGGATTCTTTGTACACTTGGAAGCGGGTGTTTAATTTGGAAATATGTAAAGAGTGCCCGATGAGGGATAGATCTATACTCTGTAGTATGGATTTTAGTGAGTTCATGCAGATTCAGCAGGATTTGCCTTCCAAACAGAAACTGCAATATAAGCTTTTAGTTTTCCTTTTGCAGAGGTAGTTTTGCTGGAATCTCATTTCTAACAAATCTTATGCTGTTTACACCTACAGTTTTTGATCTTGTGTCCACATACCAGCTGTCAGGAAAACACCAAGCCCACAAATTACTGATTAGGCACAAGGCACAAAGAACACAAGCTGCCACTGTTTGGAAAGCTCAGCACTCTTTCCAAAGACTTTGCCCTGTTTGAACTGTACCAGTTTTACTTTCACTAATGATATATTGTATAGCCTGTTTGGCAGTGTGGGAGTTTATCATAAGTTTCTCTTTTGTTCAGCCCTGAAATCAGGCTAAAATATGTAATTACAGTTACTTGTCATCAGAGGTCGTGTTTTTCAATAGAGAAAGTGCTGCAACGCCTCTTAAATAGTTTCTTGATGATAATTTGTATCAGCTGCCCATAAGAAGCAACAGTGTGATCATGCTGCCTCAAAAAAGCTATTTATCAAAGGTTAGAAATAATCTTTAGCATTCAAGCGACAGCAAATTTTCAATGAAGACTGTCAGATCTTTGCAGTCTGTTTGCCAGTTTGCTCAGGTGTTGGGTTGGTTTGGTGGTGGTGTTTTCTATTACTTGCCTCAACTTTCAGGCTGCAGCATCTGCTTTATGGAAGGGAAAATAGAGCCCTGTGTCAGGAAATCCTTTGTAAATATTGTAATAGATGATGCATTTTTTATACCACACGAGCACAGTTTGGTCTCTGCCAGCCAAAGCTTCAAAACGGGGAGCCTGCAGTAGCTGGCTCCCAAACCTATCATTTGGCACCTGTGTGTGTAAGAGATCTCCAAATTTATACATTAGTTTGCTCAAAACCACGTACTCTTCCACCTTTTCTTGGAGCAGAAGAAAGTTTGAAAAGTTTTGTTCAGGCTGACAATTGCAAGATTAGAGCATGGTCAGTTAGACTTGTGTGACTGTTATGTTTAATCATTTTGCAGATAAGTGAAAACCTGGGGAGGCAGGGAAGAATAATGCATTTGTGCTATCCTGAATCTTTTCTCCACTTCTCTAAATAAATAAAACAGTAATAAAACAGGAGAACACAGAGGGTTTGCATATATGGGTAACCAGCAATCTCCATGACATACGTAATTAAATTTGTTATGAAATACGCTTAGTTTGAGACCTGAGCATTTCTAATAATTAATGCAACAGTTTAATTATGGAGGCAAAAAATATAGACCCTTTCTAAGATAAACCTTTCTCTCTTTCCATTAGCATAATTTTTCTTTTCCCATGGAACAAGAAATAGTTTCCTATCTTGTTTCTGATACTAAAAATGTGTTACTTGTATCTCAAATTTTTCCATAGACATTAAACTTACTTTAAGCCTATACATAAAATACATTGTTTTGTCTAATTTTCAGTACTCTTTAAAATTTAAAGTTCTATTCCTGCTCTTGAAAGTTATTTATAACAATTGATAAAACACTTAGTGCTGGCATTTAGATTAAAAGTACCTTGAGTTACATTTGTCTTGGAATTCTTTTTTTCAAAATTACATAGCAAATGCAGGTTTTCAAGAGAAATTATGTGGCTATGTAGGGTCAGGAATTGAAAGGGAAAACCAGATGTTCTAGAATGATTTCTGCTAGTGCTCATTTTAACTGTCTGCAGTGGCAAAGCATACACACATAGCACTAGAGTAGCACAGTTAGATACCAGTGTTGTGACTAATGAATCTGATGTGTTTGAAGTAAATGAAGCACATACAATAAATCCTGCCTATATAGACTAGAAACTCAGTTCAGATTTTGATTATATCTTTGCCTACAATATTTTTTATCAAGATGTTTTATAACAAAGGAAAACACAAAACTGTTGTTCTTTCCCCCACCCCCTTCTACACTGTTAGTGCTTTAACATCAGGAGTAAGTAGATGGTAATTGACTTTCCAAATAGGGAAATTCAGCATGCTGAGAAGCACTTGCTTGAGAGCTGAAAGAGGGAAAATCAATAAGGAAATGAGAAAGTTGCCATTTCTAGTACTCCATTATCTGCTGTGTAATAGGATCTCATCAAATAATCTTATCAGCAGAAGAAGTGCATTTAAGAGCAGAAAATTTCACAAATGATGAGAGTTAATACTGTGGTTTTCCTGCGTCTCATGTATAAACAGTTTAACCACTGCTGAATGAAACTGTCAATATGTAAAGTGCCAGTGCATGTGGCTGGACAGATTACTATTGATTTTGGTGGGGTTTGGGTCAGACTTTAGTAGCCAAAAAGATCAGAATTGGTCAGCTGAAAATGAATGATGATGTAGGCCATATTTTCTCATTCATTTTCCTACTGAATAGAGGGAGAGAGAACAGAGAGTAAAGATTAAAAAAGGATGCAGTGCGGCTTGGAATTTCTGGTATGCTGCTTTAATTTGATGTGATGTCCAAATGAGGGTGATATTTTGTATTAGTTTAGGATAAACAGAAGGATTGATTTATTTCACTCATTAATAACATCCATGTTTATTAGAAGAATATGTAGTGAAAGCATCATCGAAGTATTTGAGGAGAATCACAAATCTATATATTTGATATTAATTTCATAGTGTTTAACTTTATTGTAGGAGTGGAGTTTAGGAGATGGTTACCACCTCAACTCCTTTTCCTTACACAGACACTTTTTTACTGGTCAGCTCTAACTGGTGATTAAATGGTGGTTAAATGATGGTCAAATGTTGTTAATTTTTCCCAGGTTGTCATTTTTATCTTTTTTTATTCTTTCCTAGTGGCACAGAAGAATCCTTATGTTTTTGGTTGAGATTTTTTTTAAATACCTGTTTGGAAATCTTCGTAAGTGATGTAAGGTTACTCCCATCTTCATCCTGCCTTTGTAACACAGGATGTGTATTTCTTGCAATAAAGGTGATGTAGTCAGCTAAGTTTACTCTTGCTTCCACTGATCGCACTGGGGTTATTCTACAAATACCTGTGGAATTGCTTATGAATTAAGAAAAAATCTTCTTCCTTCACTGACATAATTTATTAGGTCAGTCAAAATCAAACTACTTGGAAGACTGACATTTGCCATGTTATATCATTAATAAAATAATGGATGTTAAATCAAGTACTGGTTTGCTGTCAGGATGTTCACACTGTTTTTCTGTGTTATTTGTTTTCTTCTGTTTATGAAGTTCTTCATAATTAAGTTTCTACTAATTTTATATTCATAGAATTTTAATTATATGGGCTTCCCTCCTGGCATGCATTAATGTGGCAGCACCTAAAAATCGAATAAAATATCCATTCTGATAATAAATTTCAGTCACTGTTGGAATAAAAGTATTCTAGATCAGTCAGAATATCATTCAAACTTATGTTTTCTGGGACATGGCAGTCTCAGGCTTTAGATTTAGTGTGAAATCTTAATAAAATTTGAGCTGGGAAATGGCCCTGAGAGTAGAACTGCCAACTTAAGACTTGCTCCTCCCAACTTCTTATATCCAGCATTCAGGCTTACAGGGCCTGCTCTTGGCTCCAGTGGGCAACATGGGGAATGTTTCTTCCAAGTTTCTGGGTGATAAATGGCTGGCACTGCACTCAGTGGTAGTGATGAAAGTTTGGAAAAGTGTTGGGTAGAGGAAGATGCTGCAGGCACATCTCTCTTTTTTGGTTATGCTTGGTAGGTTCTTTCCCAACCCACTTCTAAGCACAGGGTAGCTAAGCCTTCATTCCCTTTGGTGATGGTGCTAAGCATGAGTTTTTCTGCAGCCCTGTGAACCACTCTATCCCTAACTGAGCCAGTCCTCTGTGCTTCAGAGATGTCCTGCCTGCTGGGGCCAGCTGGCTGATGCCAGCCACAAAACGAGAGCGTGTGCGAGCACACTGGTGTTAGAGGGGGTGCAGGGACAGAGGCAGCCCATGGGTCGAGCTGGGCCTCCTGGAAATGCACCCAGAGAGTTCAGGTATGCCTATCTGAAAGACTCCAGTTCTGAGTGAGGTGTGAGAACATGCAGTTCTTAAACACAGCTCACTTTTTGATGTGCAGGACCTGGTCACATGGATCTAGGCACCTTCGTGTCCATCTCCCTGACTGGGCTGAATTCATGTACCACAGATGCTTTCCAGGACTGCATGCAAGGACCTGGCCTGGGGCTCTGCCACCCCTTTTGGATGCCATGGGACTGAAATTGTAAGTATTAGAGAGTTTGTCTTCTAAGATCCTAAATCCTTTATTTGATCTAGCTTTTACTTTCAACAGAAGAAGGTAAAGAATAACAGGTACAGTGGAGAAAGGAGGAAAGGTGTTGGTGCAGGTGACAAGCTGCAGCTGGATGTTCCTACCCATTAGGCACTGTCAAGAAGCCTGTGAGGTATCTTGCTTCAGTCTGGCATAGTCAGGATTTCTTTATCTTGTATTGATAGAGTCTTTTTTTTAAATTTTATATTTTGATATATAATCAAAACTTGACATTTTATTTGAAGAAAGAATGTAGAGGAAAACTGGATCTATAAATTCACTGTGACTCTTGGTTTTGTCAGGGCATAACTTGCCATTCAGCTGAATGTTTAATGTGTCTTTCACTTGTAGGGTTTATTTAACAGCTATTTCTAGATGACTGATGAAAAAGTCTTTTACTTGCATTTGATTTGAAAATGATGATACTTATTTTCAAATTATATTGTCAGAATACTTTCATTCTCCTTGGTCAGAAGAGAATGGGAAATGATTCTCCCACCCTACTGCATTGTGGATATAAATGTGTGTATTTTTGTGTGGGTGCACACACGAAGAATGTGAGAGAGAGGTATTGTGAGCCCCTACTCTTCTGTACTGTAGAAAAGTGTCTTTTAAAACTCTTTTCATGGTGTTTGTTATCCAGCACCACCAGGTGAATGTATCTTTGAGGCTGAAGTCTCTGCATCTCCTCTGAAGATACCATTTTCTTTTATCTTCAGAAATGTGCATGGGCATGTGACTATAGCAAGAGTTAGTACTGGATTTGTGTGGCAAGATTTTGGTAGCAGGGGGGATGCAGGGGTGGCTTCCAGAAGCTTCCCCCATGTGTGACAGAGCCAATGGCACCTGTTCCCACAGACCTGCCACTGGCCAAGGCTGAGCTCAGCAGGTAATGGGATACTGTGTTTAGGAAGGGGCAAATTTACTGTGCAGAAACACCTGGAGCCAGAGAGAGGACTGAGACTAAGTGAGAGGAGCAGCTGTGCAACCACTGGCCCGTGCAGAAGAGGAAGGAGGTGTTCCACGTGCTGGAGCAGAGATTCCCCTGGAGGGGGAACCATCTCTGCAGCCCACGGGTATCCACAGTGGAACAGATATCCACCTGCAAGCCCACACTGGAGCAGTCTGCTCCTGAAGGACTGTCTCCTGTGGAAGGGGACCCACACTGGAGCAGGGGGAAGCGTGTGAGGAGTCCTCTCCCTTTGGAGAAAGGAGTGTCAGCAACAATGTGTGAGGAACTGACCACAACCCCCATTCCCTGTCCTGCTCTGCCACTGGAGGGGAGGAGGTGGAAAAATCAGGAGTGAAGTTGAGTCCAGCAAGAAGGGAGGGAAGGTCTTTTTAAGATTTGACTGTTAAGAAATTAAACTAATTTCCCCTAGCTGAGTCCATTTTACCTGTGATGGTAATTGGTGATGATCTCCATGACCATTTTTTGATCCACAAGCCTTTCTTTATGTGTCTTCCCTGTGCAGCTGAGGGGGGGAATGATAGAGCAGCTTTGGGTGGGCATATGTTGTCCAGTCAGGGTCAACACACCACAGTGTCAAAAGCTGTATGAATAGTAATACATTTATTTTGCATTTCAGAATTAATATGGTTAGACTCTGAATTAGTTGAATAGAAGCTATTGTGTACACAGTAAGTTATAATGTAATTTTTAAAACCATTCCAACCTCTAGAGTTGTGAGGTGTACTTCCAAATTTAGATTCATTAAAAGCTTTGCTGTATGTCAAGAATCTCAAAGAAAACACCAGCAGTGTGCTATGAGCTGAATGGGCTTGAGAAGTACATATTATATGGTTACCCTTATTTTTCTAAATGGAAATATTTTCATGTGTGTGACCTATTTCTTTTAGATCTTTCCATTACTAGTACAATTTTTCATGTGTTTGCACGAGTGTTTGATTGAAATTAACAGAAAATTAATATCAATGAAAAATCGAGCTGGTAAATTATGAAAAGATGGAAATATTTTTCCTGTCTTTGTCAAACTAAACTTATGTGCAATAACTCTTACAACTCTTCTGAGAATTTATTTTATTTGGGGAATACAGTTTACTGAGAAACAGAAGAATAAAGTTTTAATTTGTTTCTTCTTATAAGCAAAACTGCAGTTTGCTGTGCTAATTAGAGCTGCTGGATTACACAGCCTGCCTTAAATCCCAGAGGAAATCAGGAAAAGAGGCTGGATTTAAGTATTCCTTACTGTCTCCAAGGTTTTAAATTAAAACCTCTTTTGGTTGATGAGAAAAGCTTGGAGATTCAGTTTTTATTTGGGGAAGGAGTGGCAGGAATTCTGTATTCATATTTCACTCAAAGCATGGCCTTTTGTTTAGAAAAACTATCAGAGTCAAATTGTGACCAGCAGTACTTCTAAATTTATTGGAGAAGGCTGAGATCTCTGAAAAATTCCTGAGCACAGAAGCGAAGAGAGTACAGAGAAGCTCTTGGAACAATAAAAGACATATTGGTTCTCTCAGGTCTTTTAACAGATGTATGACTTCTACCCAAGGCAATTAATATATTAAAAGACTCCACTTTGGGAGGTGAATTTGGGTCTCCTGTCAGATGCTGGGTGTGCTAAGCCTGGTCTCTATTTGCATTATTTTTTCAGTCTAAGTTCAAATCATAACTGCTCTGATTTTTTTCTCCCTATCTTTTTAGGTCTGATTGTGTAAGTCTGGTTTAGCTATTAAAAAATACACTGTCACAGCTTCTGAGGTTTAATTTGAAACTTTTTATTATGAATAGCTTGATTGCAATGTAAATGTCTGGATACTAATGCTTGTCAGCCTCAACCACTAGAAAACTGTTAATGTGCTGACAAAAACTTGGGCTAAAAACAGCCTTTGAAATACTGTGAAAAGAATTTACTTAACTAGTGAAGAGAAAAATGTCAGATTGTCTTGAATCATGAAAATGAAAATTAATGAGAGTTGCTACATATGTAAATGTATTGCTGCAGAGAATAGTGGCAGAGATCTTCTCTCTCCATCTGCAGTGAGGAGAAAAAAATCCATAGAATTTGTTTTAGTGAATCATTAGGGAAGCATATCTAATGACAATTAATGGATAGAATAGGAAGGGTAGTTTTGTTTTAGGGCAAAATTTACTGTCTTCAGCCAGGTTCTTCTAGCTTGTAACCTTCTACTCCAAAATACAAGGCTTAACTACACAAGTAAAATGAACTTACCTAGCAGCAGTGTTATAAATAATCAGATTAGATAGGTGCCTTAAGAATAAGTAACTTTACAATGTAAACCCCTGTATTCCACTGTCTGGATATCAATGCCCATTGCTAGTAAAGAGCATGGTAATACAATGGGTGAATCTTTTGTGAATCATAATTTCTTGTTGTAACTCACCTGATTTCTGATTGCTTGCAATCATGTGGCTGTGATTATTGAGTCTTAGGTTATATTTTAGTTGCAACAAAATGCCAAGTTAATGATAGAAAGATCACGTGCAGCTTAACAGTAGCTACGGAGTTGTGAAAAATCAAAATGTGCTAATTGCTTTAATCACCTACTGATTTTCTTAGAATTAATGAAGGCTTAAATCAGATGTAATGTAAGGAAATCAAAGTGATTTGATGACGAACCCACGATACTGTCACTTTGAGGTGCAGGATTAAAACACTTTTGTAGTTTTGTGTGTTTAGCAGGTTGCAGACACGGGACTGGCTCTGAGCAAGGCTGCCCAGAACCTCAGAGCAGGAGAGCTGCTGCCTGGGTGGGTCAATCCACCCTTCACACACAGGGGTTATGATGTTAAGATATTATTTCCACAGACGAGATGTGTTCTGTTCTCTGTTCTAAGGAGGTTCCTATTTCTGGTCTAAATCTCCATAGTGGGAATCCTTCTAACAACTAAAATAACTGATATCTGAGACATGAACTCATAGGGGCTTTCAGAGACACATGGGGCATCTTGGTTTATTTAGGTGGAAGGAGGACCTCACCCTTGTGCTATCCTTACTGTGGGCTCTGGGCTAAATGGTATCTCTTTATCTAAAATAATTGTATTCTATTGAAAGCAAGGGAAGGCATGGTACACTTGGTTTTGACATGCCAGGAAAGCTAAAAGAACAGAAAATTCCTTATGTCCTTTCTGGGATCTCATTATGCAGTCTAGCTAGTAAGACATTTAGAAGTTTTACTTTTAAATACTTAGGTATTTGCAATGTTAATAACAGATGCTGCAGCAAATTCTACACACTGACACTTTACCATAGTAACTGTAACTACTTGCTGTATTTGCTTTCATTTAAATTAATATGTGGTTTCATTTTCTGAAAATGGTTTTGTTTGGCCAAATGTGATAATTTTCTGTACATTAATTCTCATACACAAACACCATAAAAATGATGCAGTGTGACCAATATCCATTTGGAGAGAATTTTTTCTCAAAAATTTTCAGTCAAAATTATCTGAAAAATATTTTATATTGTATTCTTACTTTCAATATGCAGGCAGAAAGCAAGTTTAGGATTTGTTCTGGTCTATCAGTGGAATATGAGTTCTAAAATCTGATTGTGACTATTCGGCTTCCAGGGATAGCTATTCAAATGTATCTACTTTGGGCCTCTGGGGATAATATGATTCAGTCCTCCTGCTAAAGCAGCGTCACCCAGAGCAGGTTGCACAGGATTACATGCAGGCAGAAGGAGACTCCACATCTGGAATTTAAATTTGAAGTGGGAATTCATTGCCTTAAAAAAAGTCATTATGACCAAGGGTTATAAACTGATGAATGGACAGAGCTCAATATGCAGAGAAAAGCATCTGAAATTAAAACCCACCACCTGGACCACTTCACCAGCAACCCAGAATTAAATGAAGCATGCATTCAAAATTTTAGTACAAAACTAAGTTTCGCAATTTATTGACACTCTGTATTGTTAGCATTAAAAAGTCTTTAATATTATATATATAACGAAAAATGTTGGCATTTATACTCATGTGTCTAGAATTCAGTGCAGTATTGAGTATTATGCTTCATTTTATAGTCTACAAGCCAGATGAGATCCAGAGAAATTTTTCCCATGTTATAGAATCCTGGTGATTTTTATAGCCTCATTATATTAGAAATATTCAGTATAATTCTGTGTTAATGATAGAATTTTAACCAGAGAAGGCATTGGGATAATTGCAATTAAAGTTCTTAATGTGTTGAAGATCCACACACCACTGAGGATATTAAAGAGCCCCAACCTTAGTTTGTCACAAATACGAAATTAAGGATCTTCATTGCCCCAAACACACATAAATGTAGAGTTCAATGACCATTGTGCCTCCACGGAACAGAGTGTGTAATGTGCAGGCCAGTGATGAATCAAATAGAAAATGCATTTATGGCCATTTCAGGCTCTGAAATGAGCCTAGTGTGAGGTTAATGCTCATCATTCTGCATCACTGGTTTAAGGGTTGCAAGGAATCAAAGAAAAAGCTTTAAACAAATTAGCACTAAGTTTGCCTAGTTAAGAAACTTGTTTCATAGTTTTGTTAGTCATAAAAGGAAACAAAATTTTACCAGTACTGGTAAAGAAACCTTTTATTGGCTGCCTGCCAGAGGCAGGCTGGTGATCAAATACAGCAGCAGATTTACCTTTCTGTCAAACAAAGCCAGAAGATTTTTAAATCATTAGAAAGTGATTACAGAAAAGCAATGAAAGAAGTAGGTAAAAATAACCATTATACCAGCAGCTGAGGTTTCTGAAATTTGATAGTTCTTATTCCCAGAATATCTTGCATACAGGGAAACCACTGCTAGTGGAACATGAGCTTCTAAAGTGGAAGATACTGTGGAAGTGCTTTGATTTATAATTAATACAGGGCAAGTGCAGTAGCATGCCAATACTTTCAGACTACTTTTACAAACCTAGGGAACTACAGAAGATACTGAATTTAATCTTGGAAAAGGTGAACAATTTTTGTTGCACTTGCAGATTAATGGGTATAAATCACAATTTTTTCTTTTTTTTAATCTACCCTGTAGTAAAGAACTGTGCTTGTATCAGCTGATGAGAGGACTCTCACACTGATAAGCAGTTTTTCTAAAGGCTTGATATAGACAGTGTGGTTGTTTTATAGCTGTAGAAGGAAACATACAGGCAATGTCACTTCCAGGAGGGTTTCTGATTTGAAGTATTTGGAAATTTCTCTTGGTGTGGCATTACTCTGCTCTTGTCTATCCCCAGATGGGCAGTGACAAAATGGAAAGCTTGCAACTTTAAATGTTGGCACTTTCATCTCAAAATCAGAAGATACCAAAAAAATTTAAGAGTAAAACTTCAAAAGGTTTAGGACTTGAATTGCAGAATTTGTCAGCCTGCAGCAATGTTACCAAAGTTGGTGCAAAATACAGTATTGAAAAACTGCATGATGTGAACTTCAAATCAGTTACTGAATTTGCCAATATCTTACCAGAGAATAATCACTTAATCAGGAGTAGAACCTTAAGGGTGCTGTGAAACTTTTTTCTTTTTGTACCATTATAATGTCTAGAGTCAGTCATGAATTACTAATTATTAATTGCAATGCTGGATACAGGTGACCTACCTCAAAATAGGTGCACATGAATACTGGTTTCAAGCTTTGGCTAGTGAGAGCTGATTCATATGTTGCAAATTCAGAGAAAGCAAGGCTGAAGACTATTTGGGAAAAGTCTGAATGTTCCTATTCGTTGTGTTGTTACTTAGAGGCTTTAAGAAAGCCACCAAAACTTCTTGTGTAGCTTTCTCACTAGAGTCATATCAAAAAGGCTACAATGCCTAGGAAACTTGTGCATCATTTCACTTGTTTGCAAATGCTGGCGTTCAACACTTACAAAAAGGTTAAATTTAGCACACCACCCCCATTTCCCTATTTTGTGATGCTATTCTGTTTGATTCTACTCCCAGCCATGGATATCCCAGTGCTATTAAACACATATGAATTGGTTCAGTTTGCACACTTAGTCCTGCTAAGTCCCCAGTCAATGTTTGTAAGGCAGAGGCCATCATATACATGACAATTATACCCAGGGCCCTTTCAATATGCTCCAACTGAATTTATTCCAAAGAGGCTGGAGTACAAAATATCTGTAACTTGTGCAGTGAGACACAAATGGCTGCATTTTATACCTTCCTTATTCTCATTTTTCTCATGCCATTTGTACTGGTTCCAGGCTACACAAAATGTTGTGCACAGGCCTATGTGAGTATTGGCTAGTTGAAAGTGACTCGTTTTTCTGGCCTACTTTAAATTGTACAAAAGGCAGGAGACTGCCTACCTGCTGGAAAAACTGGGAAAGGAGTATTAAAAGGGCTGGATGTAGAAATCTCACAAAACACTGCTTAGAATTTCCTATGAGATGCCATTTACCTCTGTAACAAAGTCATTGAAGTGGATCAAAAGAGTAAGCACATTATTTTTACTGATAATACTTCGTCTAGGATTATATTGAAAGCATGAATTGCATTCTGCATATTTAATATATAAGATAAGATTTATCAGTACTCACTTGTTGTAGAGCTTCAGTTCCCAGGAAGGTTTTCTTGCTGAAAGTTATCTGTGGTAATAGCAAGGACTTGTGTTTTGGGGTGGGTAAAACAGACCCCTGGTGCTTACTGAACTACAGCATTTTTCACTAAGGAACAATGGAGAACAATTTGTCTCTAGTGGAGTAATGTCACCTAAAATAGTGTAGTAGAGGCATGTCCTCTTCTCAGCAGGTGTTACCAGCCTGGATAATAAATTGTATTATGATGGACTACAAGCTAATTTTGATAGGGTTCACCAGGTAGTGAAAGGGTTGACAGCACTACAATTGTGCTGATTTACAAGTCAAGATATTTCCAATGTCTATAATCAGTCTCTGAGACTGCATTAAAATGTTCCAGTACTACCACAGTATAAGCAGGCAATTTATTATCCATGTGGGAAAAGGAAGGTGTATTGAGTTTGTGTGGGAAGTTTTTGGCAGTGAGTGGTGCTGCATGGTTGGCTTCTGTGAGAAGCTGCCAGAAGCTTCCCCCATGTCTGGCAGAGCCAGCACCATTCAGCTCCAGGATGGACTGCCACTGGCCAAGGCTGAGCCCAGCAGTGACAGTGGCAGTGCCTCTGGCATAACAGATTTTAAAAAGGGAAAAGAACTGCTGTGCAACAGCAGCTGGAAGAGAGGAGAGAGAATATGTGAGAGGAACAGCCCTGCAGACACCCAGGTCGGTGCAGGAGGGGCAGGAGGTGCTCCAGGTGCCCAAGCAGAGAGCCAGCCCCTGGTGCTGCCCATGGAGAGGCAGCTGTGCCCCTGCAGCCCAGGGGCTCCGTGGGGAGCAGAGATGCAGCTGCAGCCCAGAGAGGAGCCCAGGCCAGAGCAGGGGGATGCCCGAAGGAGGCTGGGACCCCATGGGAAACCCGTGTTGAAGCAGGTTTTCTGTCAGGACCTGTGACCTCAGAGGGAGAGGAGCATAAGCTAGAGCAGAGCAAAGTGTGAGAAAGAGAGAGCTTTGAGTCTTTACTGAAGTGGAACTGTTTGCTCTTATAAATGGGCAGAAATATTGAGGTGCTCTGCAGTGGTGGAAATTGTTTCGTATGTGGCAAAATCATGATGTCAGAGTCCCCTGTATGTATCCAATCTGAGAATTCTAACACAGTCTAAACTTTTACCAGGATTGCACATTTTTGTTCATACCTACTGTGACAATTTTGAACTTAAAAAATGTTGGGGAAGATGAAACAGGAAAGCCTTATAAATATGATTGCCTGACAAAAGATTTTGGGAATATGAAAACTATAAGCGACATCGAAATGAAAGCCACCTTTGAGATACCAAGTCTTAGTTACTGAACGACTGGAAAACAATGGTATGGCCGACTGAAGGTAATCCCCTCTTGATTGAACAATACCCTCTGCTTGCAGGCAGGTCCAAGGGTCAGAGCAGACCCTACTAGCTCAGCAGAAGGGGTCCAAAGAGTAGTTTTTAGGAGTTAAGATGTAACACTCTATGGTAATATAAGAACTCTTACAGGCTGTATGTAAATGCTATAGGATTTGTATCTTGTATTAGATTGGTTAGCGGAAATTAGAATATTTAGTACAGAAGATGATTTATTGTATTGTAACCAGGACTTCACAAACCACTCTACTTACTCCCTTACCCGCTTACTCTCTTACTTACTTCCTCTTCACTCACTCTTACTCCACTCTTACCTACTTGCTCTTACTTTTACACTCTTGCTCTCTTGGGCCCGCTTCGAGCTGCAGCTGGCAGCTCTGAGCAGTGCCCCTGTACCCACGCCCTTTGCAATAAACCGCATGTTCCAAGATCTGACTGCAGAGATCTCTCGTCTCCGTCCGTCCCAACCGTCCGACCCACCCAAGCTCCTACAAAAAAATATTTGCTTCTTCTAAGGCAAAAAAAGTATAGTCCAGAGAAATTTTAATTTCACTTGTGTTCATTCAGTATCACATGCACACACACAAGTACACCCATGAGGAAGTGTATTCAAAATAATTACCACTCACTAAAATGCAACTGATACTGGATGTATTACTTGAAAATTTGTCTGTGCTTTCAATTTATAGTGCTTTGAAAATCAGGTGCTTTTCAAAATGTTATCTGTCAAACATAAATTCAGTGTGTAATTAGCACTTGCTGGTTACTGATTACGCCTTCAATTTTTGTGTTCTAAAAAGAAACTCTTAATATATATGTTAATTATACACGTGTAAAATTCTGTATGGAATTATATTTGATCATACTTTCCAGTTTTTAAAATATGTAATTAAAAGACAGTAAATATTTAAAAGTATAATGCTGGATTTTAAACGTGGCATCCTTAATCTTCTAGTATTTCATGTAATCTTATACAATATTCTTAAACATGTAGTGCTATCCTCACACCCAAAAATGTCAAATTTTTCTCTGCCTCCCTATTGAACATTTAAACCAATTTTCCATTCCTCACATCTTACAGCAGTACAAGATCATTAGTCCAGAAGCAGTGTTGGTATTGAATGAGAGGAGACAGGAAAGACTGAGTCAATGCACTTTTAGAAAATTTTCTTCTTTTATTTTTGTTTACCAGGTTGATTTTGAAATTTTGAATTTTTAATGGACAGTGGTTCCTCTGCAACACTGGATTGCCATAATACTTGATACAGTCTTTAACACTTCCTTTAAACTTGAAAAAGTAAAGCAGCCATGGGAAACTGGAGGCCTTTTTCAGAGGTATTTGAGTGTACGTGCATTTCTAATAATGACTTTCGTAACATTGAACATAAAATGGAGAATCTTTAATCTGAAAAATAATTGCTATAATATGCAACCTCTGATTTATAACAGTTGTCAAGCTTTACCCCCAACATTATTATTCTAAAGTAACATATTTATCAAGAAATAAATTTCAGTACATTTTACGTAGGGGAATTAAATCACTTGGAAGTTGTTTCTGTTGTGCAGTGAATATGTTGAAGTGTCTATGCAGCCTTTTGTACAATCCTACAAAACCGGCATCCTTTTTCAATACCAGTTAAAAACTTTTCTTTGTATATATTCACATAATCTTGGGTTGCAGTAGTTGAATGCTGTATGAGCAAAAGATGAGAAGACTTATGCAGAAGTGAAATTAATAACCTCTAGGTAACTGAGCACACTTTATTACTCAGTGGTTCAAAAGCAGTTTACAAATTTTAAAAGCAAAATTGTGTTGTACTCAATGCAGTGTAAGTAGTAAAAATATAAAAATTCATGTCACACCTTATGTACTACGAGCTGGACGTCAGGAAATATAATCAAAGACAGAAATAGAGGTGGAATAGCCTCTGACAGTGATAGGAAATGGGAGAGATGAATGGTTGTCTCTGAAATGGACAAAGAACATGAGGTTCTTGATTGCAGAATAATAATGAGGCAGTCAGAGATTGGAGAGAAAAGTTAATTTCATTTGAATCCTTAAATGCTGCATTACTAATCCTTTAGGAACCAGTGAGAACGGCAGATTATGAAAGGAATTAATAAAGAAAAAATAATGAAGAACCTGACCTGGGAAATGTACCTTGAACTGCTCAACTGTGCCTAAATATCGTTTTAACAAAGTGATTTATTCTGAACTTCAGAGAAAAAAGCTGAATGCAGGAACGTAACACCAGAGGTTCCAGTATGAGAGAGGTTCCTCAGTGCAGAACACTTCTGTTGGTAAGACACTGAAGAAGGGCATGTTGTGTATTTAAGCCTTGTTCTTGCTCTGCTATTTTTCTGTCTGCCTCATCTGGCTTGCATCCCATGTCACAGGCAATGTTCCTAATGTGCAAAAGTAATTATAAAATAAAGTCAAAAGCAAGTGTTTGACATTTTGTTTTATTTATTGTTCAGGTGGTTTAGCTTTCTGATTTGTTAATCAATTTTTATCTATGAATAGAAGGTTAATGTAGAACCTTTCATGGAAACACATGATAGCTGGCCTCAAAGACTCTATTTGTACTTTTGGAGAGCAAGGTAATTTCTAAACCTCTTAAAGGATCACATAACCTTTTAATACTGGGGTTTTTTTTAGTTATAGCTTAATGAAAAATGGGTTTTTAAAGAGTCTTTTCATTCAGACTTTTTATTACCAGCAATGTAAAAGTGCATTGCTTTGACATCCTTTGTCAGTTCTGAATGGATTCAGGTAACTGTGCAAAGTACTGACCCTGCAAAGGCATGTTAAAGGTTTCCTAGGTTTGGATAAACTATTTACCCATCACAGCTATGCTACCTTCATTATGACTGCTTTGAATTGTCCACCATGCTTTGATATATATTTCCAATTTCATGTTGCTTTTGTTTTCATAGATGCACTTTAGAATCCCATTCTTTAGCACATACTTTTTCATTTTACAGTATCCTGTTTTTAAATACCCATTCACTGACTTTCTGACTTGTTGGCTTTCTTTCCCCACACTATCAATTCACTCTAAAGTGATCAGAAAATCCTGATGCTGCTGTAAATTGGTGGTGACCTCTTGGAAATCCATTGGCTACACCACAGCAAAATTACTGAGAGTGGGAGGAGGCTCAGAGTTTGAGATTCTAACATATTTAAATTAGCTATTCTTCAGGATAGAGGATAGAGGGCTTGCAATCATCTACGAAGTGTAGCAATACATTAATTTGGGCTATTTCACTTATAAGGATTCCTGCTTCATTGAGAGTAATAAACCATCAGCTGTAATTTACAAAGCAGAGTGATTTAGCTGCTTTATCTTTATGTAATTCTGAGTCTTATCATCCGTGGGCAAAGCATCTCTGATTAAAGTCTTTTGTAACACCATGTGACAATAGAATTAGCCCTGAGATCTTGCTCTGAGTTTTATTGATTAGGAAATATGACTATTTTCAGTAGTGAAAATAGTTGAGATCAGCCAAAAGCATACAGAAAACAGCTCTGTTCCCCTGAAAAAGGAAAGAATTCAGCATTCAGGGGGTTAGACTGCTACAAAAGTGACACTACATTCACACACTCAGAGCGTGTTAGGACCACTGTGTTTGTCACTAAGGCAGCATATGCTGTGCTTTAGGCTTTGCTTTGAAATCTAAAGAACTCGCTGATAACAGTAATGATTATCTTTCCCACTTTGGCCAGCAGTTTTGTCAAGTCTCCAGATCTTGGATTGAGTATTAGAATGTTGAAACTCTACCAAATTGGTGTAATTTTCAAAGAACACAGATGGGAAGGTAAAAGTAATTAATAACCTTCCTGCTTTGGCCTTGTGATCACAATTTTCTAGGTAATAAGAGAAAAAGTAACCACAGCAGGAAAATGCTACCATAATCCTTCTTATTAACATAGTTTTAATTATGGAACAATTATCTGTAAACCCTTTTTCTCACATCTGTTATGCAGCTTGGTTCTGTTCTTGTCTGACAATGAACACTGGGATAATCTGGCTAAGTAATGGATGCCACTTAGAGACACCTAAGAAAGTAAACTGTACTATAGAAGATTTTTAGAACCCCATCTGACAGGTAACTCAAGTGTCCTTTCATACTGCTGTACTTGGTTTCTCTCCCTGCAGATCTACATTTCTATCCTGGCTCCATTCTATCAAGGTTTTGTGTCAGCAGAAAGACCTTATTTACCTCAAAAAGCAAAGTAATACTGCTTTTACTTCCAGTGACAGAGTGGAAAGAAACTTGCAAAACAAACCATCTTTTTTATATCCTTGAGATCTGAGTCCTGTACTAACTTGAAAATGCATATTTATGATTTCTGAGAAATTCTCTGACTCAAGCTCTAGGGTAGAAGCAAAACAGTAAAACCAGATGCACTCAAATTATTTCAAGATTGATTGAATATCAATAAAAATCTAATAGAATAACATGTAGCTTTTCAAGAGAAAATGGAGAAAAATATGAATTACTGTAAAAGTCCAAGGTGACGTCTAATTTTTAATCTTTGAAATGATTTTATTCAAAATGAGTAATATTTAATTTTAGTTTCTTTCATTTTGGTGCTCAGGCTTTTTTGACTGCAAGGCATAAATAAAACCAGATCTAATTTGTGTGACTTTTCCTTAAGGTGCTGTCAGTAAATCTGGCTATTGTGACTATTATTAAATGTCTTCAGTAGTTGTCACCGCACAAAAATTTTTATTGGTCTGAACTAGAATGTCAAATTATATTGTGAAGCCCTTCATTAAAGGGATAACAAAGCTAATGATCCCCATTGACTCAGTTTTATTTCAGAAAAAGTACAATTAGTACTTGGATAATAAACTTAAGAAAACTGAAACTTAAGATTTTTTTCTTGTCTTGTAAAGAACTTAATGTTATATACTCTTGTGTATGTGTGTGCTGGTTTGGACAAATTTGGAGGAAAAATAACCTCTGATAGAGGGCAGGTTGCAACCAGCCCTCCCCCACCAGGTTCGGGGAAAAAAAGAGAAATTTTCCTCAGAGGAAAGTGAAAGAGATAAAAACTATTTATTTAACAAACACACAGGAAAAGGATAATAATGCTGAATAATAAAACCTCTCGCTGTGGAGAGAAACCTGGGAAAATTTCAGAGTCCTTCCGTAGGTGTGGTCTCTCTCCTGCTCCTCAGAGCTGGGTCAGTGTGGGCTCACCTCCAGGGCCTCCACCTCGGTAGAAAATCCTCCCGATGTGTTCTGATGTTGAAACAGTCCAGAAGAGAAGAAGGGAAAAAAGCCCCCAAGTCCCAGGAAAACAAAGCTCAACTCTCTGTCTCTCTCCAGAGAAAAGGAGCCAAAAGCAGGCTGGTGTAGTGGTTTGGTCCAAAATACTCATTACTGTTTATCTGCTGTGAGATAAGAATTAGGAGAAATGCAAAGCAGGCACCAAACTTGAAAGAATATAAAGAAGTTTATTAACAGACCTAAAAGAGGAAAAAAAAATTATACCACCTTCAGAACTCTCCTCCTCCCCCCACCTTCCTCCCTTCTCCCACTGACAATGTAAAAAGACAACCCTTTAAGATGTTCAGTCTGTTACCACTTCCATAATAACCTTGTTTAGTCCATTTAGAAAGAGAAGTCTCTTCTTGCTCGTGCTATGAAAACATTATCACAACGAAACAGCCACCCACTTCCAAATATTGTTCAGTCCATTTAGGAAGAGGAGTCTCTCTGCCTGCGTGTGAGTCCTTTCCCCCGACTTGCAGCTTTTCCCGCAACTGCTTTCGAGGGTCCACTCTTGAAGTTTTTTGGGGTACAATTTTAAGGTTGAGCCGTTCAGAAACAAAAACAGAGGCCCTTCTCCTTCCCTGGGAGCAGAGGGTCTTCCTCATCTTCATCGTTAGGACTATCTCTGGGAGCATCTCTAGGAACTGAGGTTTTCTCCTTTCCCGTTTGGAGCAAACGTCCTCATCTGGTTCATCTCTAGGGACTGAGGTTTTCTCCTTTCCCGTCTGGAGCCGAAGTCCTCATCTGGTTCATCTCTCCCTGTCCAAACTTCTCATGAAATTACAGCTGCGTCAGCATCTGCCTATCTCAGCGCAGGTGCTTTTGCTCACGAGTTGAACACTCCACCCCCCAGATCTTCATGGAATTACAACAGGATACTCTGATGTATCATAGCTTCACAACAGAATTTCAGCTTTAAGCATCTCCTCTCTCTCTTCCCTCAGGTTTTCAGCTCTTCACAGCAATAAAAGGGTTACTCTCACCTCGGCCTTGCAGCTTTTCAGCTGGAATGTTGAATGTTTCTTATCGCAGTGGAGAGGGGGGAGAGCCGAGCCGCTCCGGCTGCTCACGGCAAGGCAGTGGGGGGGGTTCCATGGCTGGAACAGGTCCATGGCTCCAGGATGGCCGTGGCCCGGCCCGGCCTGGCCCAAGCAGGGCCTGGCTGGGCCCGCTGGCCCCCACACGGGGCCCGCAGCCACCTGTGCCAGCGCCGGAAACGAGAGAGAGCTTGGAGGGGGAGTTTGCCTATTCTTAAATGTGGATCACAGAGGTGATCACAACTTTAAGTGGCTTAGAGAATTGTCCATATTCAAACTGGCCAGCTGATAGGTTCTATCAGTTCCCAGAGGAAACTGTAAGCACCCCTTAGCAAGGACGTCCCTTCCGGGACTATGCTTGCTAACCTATGACAGCTGGAAAGCAAGGAGGGCGCTCCCTCTGCTCTTCTCCCTGCAGCAGCAGAGCAGAGAGGAGCGTGCATCTGTGTCCTTGAACAACTGCTTTGAAATGTTTGCTCAGTTTTTTCCTCTCCCCCCTCTCAGGCTCAGTTTAAAGGCACAGAAACGCACAAAATTAATTTCTGGGCATAGAGCAGTGATAGGGGATACACACCATAAAGTCACCCCCAAGGGAGCGTGCATGCAGACTGTGAGTGGCACCATTTTCTGTGAATCAGATTTTTGTGTGATTGCAAGTCTTCAGGTGGTGGGGCTCTAGAAAATCAATATTAGTAATATCTTCTGATAAAAATCCTGAGAAAGACTAACACAAGTTCTTCAATAATCCTTGTTATTTTCAGGTCAAGTAGAATCTGCTTCCTTTGTCACTCCATAGAAAAGGTGCCTCTTTTTAGAGGTTAAGAATGGGTGAAAAGCCAGGGCATCTTTGAAGAGATTTCTCTCCCGTATCTACCTTATGTGACTTCAGAACAAAATGATCTCATATAATCTTTCTAATTTCAGTATCAAAATAAATGGCAGATTATACTAATCTTTCACTAAACATGCAGACTAGAAAAGTCAATATTAGTCATACCACATCTGTCCTTTTAAAAGGCAGTGGTGGTGTTTAACTACTTGGTCTTACGTGGTCCTGCAATGAATAACCTTGTATTATTTTTAACTATGTCCTTAAGCAGAGCCTACTGAAGCCAAGCAGAACACTTTTTATGATTTTAGAGTGCTTTGGATCTATCCTTTATCTAAATATGGCCTTTTTATCGTTTTAAATCAATAAATCTGTTGCTCTGGCACATTTTCCAGTGTTACCCTTGAAATAGTTGCTTATTCACTGAATGGCCTCTTTATAGCAAACTGCAATGTTGCCAAATTGCTTTGGGTTTACTCTGCATTGGTAAGTCCCAATTTTGTAAGTGTAATAGATCTTTAAAATTAAACTTGTCTTGCTGGCTGGTCCCACTCAGTCTTGCAGTCAGTGGCTCGATGTCTAAGTGGGGAACAGTGATGGGAGGTGTCCTCAGCAGTCAGTTTTGGGAGTGACACCGTTTAACAGTGATGTGGACAGTGGGATTGAGGGCACCCCCACCAAGTCTGACAACACTGAGGTGTGTGGGGTGACTGACACGCTGGACGGAAGGGATTCCATTCCAGAGGGACCTTGATGGGCTGGAGATGTGGGCTCATGGGAGCCTCATAAAGTTCAACAAGGCCAAGTGCAAGGTCCTGCACCCAGGTCAGGGCAAGCCCAATCACAAACACAGGCTGGGCAGAGAATGGATTGAGAGCAGCCCTGAGGAGAAGGACTTGGGGGGTGTTGAGGGACGAAAAGCTCGTCTTGACCTTGCAATGTGCCCTTGCAGCCCAGAAAGCCAAAAGTGCCCTGACCTGCAATAAAAGCAACATTTGCAGCTGGTCCAAGGAGGTGATTCTGCCCCTCCTGACACCAGGAAAACTCAGAGCTGTGAAAGTGATGAAGATAATTACCTGCTTCTTCCTGCTTCAGCTCTCAAAAGTAATTGCTGAAGAACAGTGGTATTTTGAATTGTTTTTGGACTTTTCAAATGATCTTGTTTGGATTTTTAATGCCTCGTGTACAGTTATGAGGGTTTAAAGACTGAAAAAGAAAATACCTTCTTTTACACTAGACAGCATGTGAGTTGTTCAGATAACCGACATTCTCTCTGGATTTTAAACCATACAAAAGGATATTAATATGCTTTGTGAGGAGTACTTGTTCTTGGTAGAAACAGTATCTCACTATACTTGAATTGAATGTTTACCAGCAGTTTTCTTTTGCCTTAGCTGTGAACTGGAACATTGACTTAACTGAGAAAAATTGTACCTCCATGAGAAAATAATGGGAAACTCAGTACTGCCTGTGACTGACTTGCTGGGCATTTCTGCTTTCAAGGAACATGTCTCTGAGTATTTCTAGATCTGTAGTTGTTTATAACTGAACGGAAAGTTTTGTTTCCTGGAATGCCTCTGCGTCCTTTTTGGAGCAGTCCCCACTTTGCCCGGTCAGCTCTGGACGCAGCAAGCTGCGGGGCCAGCCTCCGGAATCCGGGAGACCAGAGGTCTGGCTCGTGGGTCCTTCCACAGGACCGCGGCAATAGAGGCAGGTGGTGGAAGAAGGAGGCAGGCTCAATTGTGGATGAAATCCGGAAGGTTTATTGTGTCTTTGAACAGGGGACCTCGCCCCCCGGGGGTGTCCAGCAATGAGCAACCCTGAAGGCGCCCGCCAGGGGTTTTATGGGGGGGTGGTGACAGGGGAGGGATGACAACGGCATCGAATCAGGGAAGGAGAAGGACGGGTCTGAGGGATGAGGGACACACAAGGGAACCTATCCTGGGAAAGGAAGGGAGGGATCCTCCCCCCAAGACCAATCACTCGACGCCCCTGCCAGAACTTTCTAGAAGCTTGGGAGGGGTGCCGGGGCGATTGGCAGGGGTCTGGGAGGAGACAAATAGAGAAAGCAGGGTTATGAACGGGAAACCAGGAGGGTGTAAACTGGGATGGTACAGTAACACGAAACCCAAAGGGGAGACCCGGACTGAACCAAACAAGACACACTCCCACACTGGGAAATGTTCAACAGGTACCCTTTGGCAGCCTTTAATATTTAGGAATAATTTTTTTTGTGAGTTCGGAAGTCTTCGGCTTATTAAAGGAGATTTTCTTACCATTGTATTTAAAACATTATTTGTGTACTGCATACATATTTATGATAGGTTAAAGCTTTCATGATAGTGTTTTATTCCATGAGTTTATTTCGGGTTTGAGGAAAAGCTTCCCTTTCAGACAGTGAGTACCTTTTCTGAAGTGTGGGAAGGTAAACAGTGACACCATCCATCTAGTGAAACTTTGCAGAACAGACCAAAAATAAGGACTTAAACAGGAGGAACAAAACCATCGCCTTTGGGATATAACTCCTGCTGTACCAATTCTTGCTGCAGTACAGCACTCCAGCATTGCTTAGGCACTCCGTTTCTACAGCAATCACTTTGTAAATAAAACTTAAATGTAATTTTATTAGTGATTATTTTGCAGTATGCTAGTTTACTTCAGCATGTTTATGCATGTTGCACTTCATTATGGGTTTGGTCTTCCTTTTTTCTTCTGTTTTTCTTGTTGCACGCATTAGACTAGAAGTGGCCTTATGAAAACTGGGTTGGGAGCTTGGGTCAGTGTGTGGAGCTCTACTCTTTCCAAGGTATTTTGTGATTCCTCTCAAATGTAGAACATAACTAGAGGATAGCAAACCAGAGGTAACTGTCATGAGCCATATAGTTTCTTACTGTTGAAACTCTCACTACTTAGTATTTACTGTCTTAGTGATATGATTTTATATGAAAAGCCTTATATTTCTTACACAGCTTTTATACATCCAGCAATTGTTTTGGTTTCCAGGCCAGACAGATTTGTGGTGTAAAAAACCATAATATGCTTATTCTTTTTTTTTTAATCCATGAAGCTGAGCTGATTCTATATTTTTCTTTTTTTAATGTGAACCCCAAATACAAGTTCACCTGCAAGTGGTAATGTTATATAGATTGCTTCTGTTTAATTAATGCATGTATGATTTTACTAAAATTATTGGAAATTCTGCCCAGTGCTGCAAGCAAAATGTTACACTCTTGGAGTTCAATGTAAATGCCAGTTGCTGGCTGTTGTAGTGTAAACTTTAATTTGTGTTTTCATGACTTCATCTGAAGTGCCAGTTTCTGCATTCAAAGCAAAACAGAAAAAGTTACACGAATATCCAGCCCTTGGTCTGAAAATAGAGGTGACTTCACTTGGACTATTTACCTAAGAGAACATGGGGTTCATAGTGTTCCCAAACACTGAGGGACAGCTTTATGAGCAGATTTTGCAGGATTATTTGAAAGTGTATTTTGGCATTTGCAGTTGCTGTGACACAATTCCTTGTCTCTAGAAATTTCACTAAAGAGGAGAAGGAATATTTGTGGCTAGAAAATCCGATCTTTTCCTTACTTTCCTCTTTGTTGATACAGTAGTTTGTTAAAACTAATCCAACCTGACACCACCTTGTGTCATATTTAATTACTCTCAAGCTTAGCATCAATTTTGAGCAAAGCCCCCAGGTTAAAAGCCAGAACAATTCAATTTTTTACGTTGCAAATAAATGTTGAGAGATTCTACAGAAGATCAGAATGTGTTTGTAGTTGAGCACAACATAAGGCTGTGCACCTTCATGTATCCAGATCTTAGCTGTGCCTCAGATGTGGATGTGGTGTGGGCTAGAAGGAGAGGGAGGTGCATCCAAAGCAGTAGCCTGTGGAATACCAGAGCTGGTAGTCCAGCAGGGGAGTGTGGCTCCAACTTTCTATTGCATCACTGAAACATACTCAAGGGAAATGTTAGCCCCAAAGCACTTTTTCCCCATCTGTTTCAACTGGGATTGGCAGGAGAGGAAGGGTTTATTTTAGAGTAGGTGTGGCCAGTCTAGACCCACTTAATGAAGTTCTATACCCTCATACTTCATGAAAGTCTAGAAAGAATATAATTGGCTATAATTTCTGAGGAAGTCTCTGTGGTCAGAGGCTCACTAGCCTTGACTGTGGTGATTTTAGCGAAGACTGAGATCAGGCTCTCTTTGTGTGTCTGTTCCCCTTTCAAAAGCTAACCTGAAAAGTGTGGCTATGCAAGGTGTTAATTTTTGGCAAACAAAAAGTTGCTTTGCCTTACTTAAAGTAGTTGAAATTCTCACTTTTCAATATTTTGAATTATGAGATGATAAGCAGTATACACAATGCCCTTTTGGGGCTACTGCTTCAACAGAACACCTAATCAGAGGCCAAAACTGCTGTTGCTTATGTAGACAATGTGCTTTGCCATCCTTTAGCTGAAATAAGGCAGAAGAAAAGCAGACAGCTGTTACTTATGAAATTAGAATAAATCCAAATTAATGGGCCAAATTAACTGTTGCATTAGAAACCACAGTGTGTTTTTGTTCTGTTGTATTTTGCTTTCTTTTCTTATGGGAGATTTATGTCTTGACTGGAAAATAAACCAAAACCCTAAGAACTGTAGAAACAAATGAATGGGGAAAAAGTAGTTTTGAATTTCTACAGGAATACCCAGAATTTTTCTACTATATTCCTCCTGATTCCTACTTCAGTTTTCCGGATTACATTGCTCTGTTTTTCACGTTTATTAGTGGTGGTTTCTACAGAAATTACTGGCAGTAATGACAGGATGTGAAGTTTACAGCACGTAGGGAGATAAAACAGTGGTCTTACAGAAGGCAGCCTAATTAGAGTGGACCTTCTCCTCAAGACAAGAAACCACTACAACCAAACTTTATTTAGCTTGGATTTTATTTTTTACAGGTTGTGTGAGGCATCTTCACTCATGAATACAATAAATTTATGCTATTGTTCAACAATACCAGGTTCTGAGACCTCTGCTACTGTTCAGTGTAATAATATCTGTTGTCAATACACTAAAAC
Organism: Corvus moneduloides; assembly: GCF_009650955.1. Lineage (NCBI taxonomy): Eukaryota > Metazoa > Chordata > Aves > Passeriformes > Corvidae > Corvus > Corvus moneduloides. Next base: position 14,584,913 of record NC_045489.1, read on the forward strand.
ATAGACTTAAAATGTTTTCATTTACATTCCATTCTATTTAGTTTTTTAGTTCACTATTTTTCCTCCTAGGTTTCCATACAAATACATTTAAGAGATAGAACACCTGCTATGATAAAAGCATGAGGGAAGTCTTTGGTGGTGAATCATACAACTGAGAAAGGAGGATTATGGGAGTTGCATATGGACACAAAAAGGAAAGAACGCTAGACACAAGACTAGAACATACTGTGAACCATTCTAAAATCTTTCTTTTAACAGTGAGCAATATGGTGTATTCAACCTGCTATTGAACAACTATTCAGGAATTCTGTAATATTTCCCAGAAATGCAAAGTATGCTTTGGAAGGATGTAAAGGAGTAAGAAGACAAAGGAGACAGTACTGTGGGAACAGTCTTGGAGTTGTGGACTGTGTCAGAACCAGCAGTAATGTGAAGTTAGCACAAGATTCAGACACTCCTAATTCTTTTGTACCTATGGTCCTTTGGCTAGATATGAAAGAAACTAGTCCTAGAAAGCATTATTTTGCTCTAAGTGGTTTTATTTATTTATTTTTTTTAAATATCACGGCTTAAAAATACAGTAGTCTAACAAAATCAAGATAAGATTTTGGCCTTTTTTTCTTTAACTTATTTGGAAAATAATGAATGAAACATTTCTTCCTCCTTGTAGGAAATATTTTTTACTAAGAAAACCTGTTTCTGAAGTGCATTGAAGCATACAGAAGAAATAATTTCTGTAATAGGCCAAACTAGCTTTGCTTTGATGTAATATTTTCCTTTAAGGAAAATCATAAAAAGACTAATGTATACATATTCATTAAAAACTCTCTGACTACGTAGTTCCTTGGTGGATTGTCCGTGCTTTAAGATAATCTAAAGCTCACAGCTTTGCATCAGAAAAGCAGAGATTTCTCTCTGATTAACCCCCACAATTTTCTTAAACTGCAGGTGAATATACCCTGACAGATACTTTGCTGGATGGATGATTCTGTGTTAAACTGTATTTTAAAGCAAAAGACATCTCACAGCTGATTGCTGATGTTGAGCAGGACTGGTAGGGATAAACTGTTAGAACAAGTTGATGCTGCAGAGCAAGCAAACCTGTTCCATTTTATTTACTTTTACATGATGGGATTGTACAGTGAAAGTTAATGATTAAAGCATGAAGAAAATTCAGCTCATTTTTTTTAGGTTTGTGTATGTTGGAATATTTAGAATTTTATGTAATGCTAGGCAGAAGTGACTTGAAGTATAGCTTTGGCAAACTTTGAATAGCTTGATGTGTGTAACAGAGATACCGTAGTCATATTTCAACTAGACATGGAATGGGAGGTTTAAAATTGGGGAGGTTTCTTTGGTTTGGGGTTTTTTTTTTTTTTTTTTTTGTGGTCTTTTGTTTTCTTTTCTTTTTTTTTACTTAGACCTCATCAGAGACAGAAAAAACAGCCAGGCAGCAGTAGTAGTTCGCTGTAGTTCGCTATATTTCATGATTTTAATGCTCCTGACTGAGATCACTTTTGTCACAGATTGTGTTTTTCAGTGGCTTAGTCTGTATAACAATATGTTCAGATTTTTAACAGTAATCAGGCACTCAGTGCTTATAGGATCTGAGTACTTAATATGTTTTAAAAGTACCACATTCACTCTGTGTTTCAGTTTCACTTTGTAAAGCTGAGATAATGTTATTCCTCTTCTTTACAAGGATACTGGGAGATAAATGCATTAAATGCTGCAATGTGCTTGGGACTAATGCTAATCTTAGGTGTCTAATACAGTCTAGTAAACTAAGTACCTAATATGTCTAGATGTTCTCATCTTGCAGAAATTGCTTGGGTAAAACTTAGCATAATATGAATTATCTTTGTAAATAAGATGAAGGTTTAGGTGCTGATACAAATAACAATACCGTGGACTCCAAATGACTTGAATGAACTTTGATTCAGGTCCATTAAAATTTGTCATGAGCAATTTTCAACACTCGGGTTCTGAAAAATTAATTTTTGTTCTGGTTGTGTCTTGTGTTATGAATAATCTTGGTTTTTTTTGGTAGGACTGTTATGTGCCTGGGAAGATTTGAGTTTTATATTTATATAGCTCTAATGACCGTGACCATTTCTGTTCAGGTCAAAGGAATTAGGTTTCTGAGGCAGTAAATATCACCACTATTAAAGGCAGTCATTCATCCATTTACAAGCTGTCAAGTGGTACAACAGATAACTTGCTATTACCCTTCCTGTGTTAGGAGAATCAGCAAATGTTTATTCCCTCCAATGTTTGCTCCCCCCAGTGCTGCTCTGTTAACCCCTTTCACCTGCTCTCTCTACCCATTGCATATTGTCATGAATGGAGTGAAGCACTCCCCTTGAGACAGAAGCAGCAGTAAACCTTGATGTAAAACAGTGAGGTAACAAAATTAGATGGTAAATGTGAGAGTGCTTTAACAAGGTACACTTGACTATTTGCTGCCTAAAGGACGAGGTCAGAAGAAGCTGTCAGGGAGACCCTCCCATTGAGTCATGAGGTTCAGGAAGGACCACCTTGCTTTCTAAACTCCTTCTCAGACTGCAGCTGGATCCAGTCCTAGGCTCAGACTTGATCAATGGTTTCTGTTCAGAGGAGTTTATGTGCACAGTCAATCCTTTGTATCACTTAGCTAAGATTTCAAACATTACTAAGCTATTGATCACTTACTGAGGCTCTGTTGTGGCAAGGAATATTTCAGCCTTGAGGGGTAACCTTGAGAGGGGTCCCTACTCAAGGGGAGCTCCTGGAGTGCAGCCACTGCCATGCGGGAGAGCTCAGTGGGCCCTGGGCTGTCCACTATTTATAGTAAAATGATTGACTCATGGTGATATTTGCATCGTGGCAAGACGTCTGGGTCACCGTTCCAGACAGCCCTTGGCTGCCCTGAAGCCATCTGTCCCCAGAGTCCCCAGGATGCAGGCGCCAGAGCCCCACTGGTTGTTAGGGCAGGGAGGGGGACAGCACACGTCACACAACCAGCAAATTAAACATACAGCCTGTGTAGGGAAAATGCAGTGATATCCCGGGATAGGGATGTGCTGTCCTGGACACTGTGTTCTTGGTCAAATTGGTGTGGGTGTCTGCCTGCAATGCCACCAAATCAAACCATTTTGTACTACCAGCAAAGTTATCCACTGGAATCTTTTGGTTTGAAGCACTTCCAAAGGCTCTACAGAGATCATTGTGATCCTGTTTAGAGGGTTTATTTTGGAAACAGTATCTGTGCAAGCAAAACAATTAATTCTCATTGAACTAAAAACTCTTGCAGGAATCGGAAAGAAATCTTACAAAATTTCATTGTGAAGTTGAGTCTTAAAATATACTTCAGTCAGTATTATGCATGGTATTTCAAGGGATAGTACTGAGAATTTTTGACAAATTGTAACTTTCTGAACCTTATTTTTTAATGGAATGTCCATGATGGTTCATATGGCTCTGAGTGCCATAGCAAGGAGCATAAATTGAGGCAGGTCCTCGTTTAAGAATTCAACCCCTCCAAATGAGTTCAAGTGATTTTTAGATATAGACAAAAAATTTTAATTCAATAGTTTCATTAGCAGCATTCCAGTAAGTACTAGAAATAATTTTATTTTCAAACTAAATCTGTGGAAATGAACAAAGCTCATAAAATGAAGACATATTACTCATATTTAAAGTGAAATTCTTTAACTATTCTAAGGACAAGCAAGATAAAATGTCTGAGTGAGTTTAATCTTTGATTTATTGAGGCAAAATTAGGATTCTTTACATTGTAATGTTAATACAGCCAAAATTTAAATAGTTACCTTAAACATTTATTATGACTGCTGTATCTTTTAGATAAAAACCATTAATTTTAAGTGCCAACAATATAAGATAGGAAAGTGTGGACACTTCTGGCTAAGGAAAAGATGATTCTAAAACTCAATCACTTGTAATGTGTAGAGGAAAGTGCAAATTAAATTTTTATCTGAAACATTAGTGATTGCAACAATCTCCGTTTTCATTCACCAATACTAGGTACGTGGTATTGATTCCTCTTTAAATTGGAGGAAATAGAGGCTGAGGGAACTGAGAAGCAACTGAGTTAACTGGGGTTATTTAGACTGGAGGAAAGGAGGCTTGTGGGGACCTCAAAACTCTCTACAAATGCCTGTAGTCAGGGGAGGATCGGTCTTCCCTTAGGTAGTGAGCAATAGGACAAGAGGAAGGATGTGCCAGTGAAGGCTTAGACTGGATATCAGCAAAAATTTCTTCACTGAAAGGGTGCTCAAGCATTGGAATGGGCTGCCCAAGGAAATGGTGGAATCACTACCCCTGGAAGTTTTCAAAAAGTGTATAGATGAGGTGCTTGGGGACATGGTTAGTGGTGGACCTGGCAGTGTTGATTTAATGGTTGGGCTCAGAGATCTTAGAGGTCTTTTCCAGCCATAGTAAATATATGATTCTCTTATCTTTAATTAAAGTAAACCCACTGTCATTTTGACAGTTATAGCAGGACACATTTTACCCCATTTACTGCATTCAATAGAAATTGTGTTTTTAGTGTGCCTGGTTTTTGTTGTGATATTCACCAATACAGTTCATAGGTCCTCTTTCTCTTGAAGATTTTTACGACTCATTTATGTTTGTTTTCAATGACAAGCCCTGTCTTACTGAAAGGATTGGAATAAAACTGAATTCCCAAGTAAACCAGAACTGCAAAATACATCCTTCTTAGACACATCGCAGGTATTTCTTCTATACAATCTACACAAGAGAGTGGCTCACATCTGTAATAAATTCAGCTGGGATGGCCTCTGGGTAAGGGAGCTGTCCTGCCTTTTGATTTTGACTGTGTACTTAGACATATTTTGGCCATAGACACACAACTGGAAATAAGAATGTGGCTGAACTGCCTGAGATGTAGCAGTAGTCTGGATATGAATATGCATCACAGTGTGGAGGCTCATGATCCTGTCCAAGGAGCTGCCAGTACACTGGGATGAGGAGCCACATGCTCTTTGTGGTACATTCCATGTGAGCATTTCCTATCACCTTGTGTCCTCTTGTATCAGGTGTCTGGTAACTCAAACTTCACATAAATGGCAAAGATAGAATAGGAAAATATCTTCCATGGCTTCAGCTTCTTTTTACTACTGTGTTTTGGTCCCAGGTTAAATCAATGAAAACAATACAATAATAAGCTATATCTTTAAGTTTCCAATTGAATTGCTATCTGAAAGAATTCATAAGCTCCATTTTGTTTGTCCAAGTGTCCTTTTCAATGGCTGTGGCTTCTAAACGTGTGGCAGTGGAAATGTATCTTATTAATGTTCTCCTGCCACTAGCAATGAGCGTTAATTAGAGCTGGATCTGGCTTAGTCTCTCCCTGGATTATTTAGGATAGTAAGAGCTCTGCTGAATGGATGTTTGTACAATCCATCTTTTAATTCACTCTCTGAGGTAGAAGACTATTCAGAGTAAGGTTTGTAATTGTTCCAGAGTGCATTTGATAGCATCAACAATAATCTCTCATTTTATTAAGCAAAAAGTTTTCTTCCCCAGAATAGATTTATTGCCCACACTTACTAAAAGGAAATAATAGCTTGTAATTATGGTCAGTGTTTTTTTATTTGGTGGCTTTGTCGATAGCAGTATTTTATGTTTGATATTTTAGCATAATATTTTGATGGAAACAGCATATTTTCTGTAAAGAGTAATGGGTGAAATAATGGGTAAATATAATTTTTATCTTGTCAAATTGTATGATAGAGTCCTTTTTGACACTTTGCTACTTTTCAGTAGCACTTCATCTTTGCTTTGTCTCTGCTTTATAAAGAGTTAAACATAGTAGTCTGACCCTTTCTAAGCAATACCAAATTATGAATAGGTCATCATTTGTGTGCCTGGCATTCTCACGTGCTGGATAGATACCCTCGTAGATGGATAATTGGTCAGATGTCTCTGGTCAAGAAGACCCATGAAATTACATGTGTTTTCCTTTACTTTTAGAGACAGGCAATTATTTGATTACCAAAGAATTGGGTAATAAAGCTCCCAAAGTCTCCACTGGGATCAGATTTTACCCACATGACATTTTTTGATGTTTTTCTGGAGGAAGTGGCTGGACTGTAAATGTGTGCTAGCATAGCTTATCCAGTTGAGTCAATCCTATGGGACCTAGAGATAAATGCATTAGACCATTATGACAGGAGACTTCTTATTTTGCAGGCTTTTAAAATGATCCTTGATTAGGACTACCTTGCAGGACTGTAATGCAAATAAAATAATCAACATTATTTTTTAAGTTTTAGGCTAAACAACTGTAGCATTGAAGGTAGATGTTTTGTTTCTAATGTCTAATGTAATATTTCTTCTTACAGAAAAAAGAAATCTGTTATTCATGTGTGTCTTTTCCTCAGCCAATAAGTTTCAGTTAAAGGCAGCTGATGTTTGGACCTGTGTTTTTTAAAACTTCCCTTGCTAATTAATGAAAACTCTTTCCCCATTCATTTTGACTTAAAACCTGAGTTATGGTACAAGGAACCTGTAACCCAGTTAATTTTTAAGTATAAGGAAATGGTTTACATTGCACATTTTTTTGTTAAAAGACTCAAAAGAGAAAATCAGCTAAATTTTGATTCCTAAGCATGTACATCTAGGCAAATCCAAGAGTCTGAGTACTGAAATAGTTATAAATTGTTTTAAAGTGCACCAGGTCTGATATTCAGATACAAAAAAAATTGCCTTGTCATGTTTGAAATACATTCCTCCTTCAAGTATTACGAACAAAGTGCTCCTCTGCAGTTTGTTTATATGTTCTAAAACTTCCCTCCCTCATTGTTCCCCCGTCTTTCACAGTCCTGACTTTGGCAGTGTTGTAACTCTTCATTCACGTGCACTGTGCAGAAGCGGGGACACAGCAGTGACACAGAATCTTAGACAGGTTCTCTTTAATGTGAGTTTAAACTAATGCAGTTCACAGGTTAGGCCAACTCTGTGGCCTTGTTAAAGGCAACTATCCTTAAGAGGATTTGATTTCCTCCTCCACTCCTTACACTTGCACACAATGGGATTTGCCATCCCATTTTTTTGCTGTTTAGTTTTGCTCAGGCTTTTCTTCTCACAGACTTTGGGATCATCCCCTCCTGCAGCTCGCGGACTGGAACAGTGCATGGGTTTTGGAGTCTGCAACCAGGGATGTCTCAAAACTTTGTCTATGCACAGCCTCTGAGACACATCAGGGTGGAGCAAGTGGACAATGAGGTTCTTGCACTCTGCAGAGATATTTTTTGACTTGATGAAGGGAATCTTCTGTTGTTTCTGAACCTGGAGCATTTCCTTGACATTGGAGCTATCAAATGGCTGTGAAGCATAGAGCATTGCATACAGGATAATGCCCAGGCTCCACATGTCAGAAATCCTGGGGTCACAAGGAACGTGCTCGAGCAGTTCAGGGGCTGAGTAGGCAAGAGACCCACAGAAGGTGCTGCTGAGAATGGTTTTCCCATTTCCATCCCGAGTCAAGGGTTTTGAAAAGCCAAAGTCTGACAGCTTGAAGTTAAGATTGTTGTCGAGAAGGATATTGTCACATTTCAGGTCCCTGTGGGCAAAGTCCAAGTCATGGCAATGCTTGATGGCAGAGGCCAGCTGCTGGAACTTGGTGCGAGCGACGCTCTCGTCCATCGGACCCTGGCTAGTGAGGTAGTTCAGGAGGCTTCCCTTTTCCCCCAGCTCCATCACGATGTACACTTTCCCAGCTGATGTCTCAAAAATCTCATAGGTTTCGATGATTGAGGGGTGCTGCAGGTTCATCAAAGCCTCCATTTCCCTGGGGAGAAATTTTTTCAGGACATTCTGAGAAATTTTCTTCTTGTCAATGATCTTGATGGCCACTTTGCGTTTCAGGCGGTGGCTGTAGGCAGCTTTCACTTTGCCGTAGGAGCCTTCTCCAAGGGTGTCACCAAGGCTGTAGCCCTTCTTTTTAAGCACCACAGCATCCATCCTGGGAGAGCTGCAGGGATCTGCCCCAGCGGGAGCTGCTGTGCATCCTGTGCTGGTAGGCTGTGCTCCACGCCTGATGGTGGCTGCCAGGGGCACTGCTGGGCTGGGTGTGTGGGTGGTTACTGTGTGATCTCATGAACAGTTGCCCTGGAAGGATCTTTCTGTGATTTCATGGAACTACTCTGTGACATCATGGAGGCCAAAACTTAGCACGGAGTCACTGGCTGCTCTGTGCTGTCACTGGTGGTCGACCCTGCGCATTGCAATCAGAAAATGGAGATCATTTCTCAAACATATATTTTGCTTTTTAAGACTTTCAGAGTAGGAAGACAGTTTTTATATCTTAGTTTTGTAATGCTGTTTTTCAGTTGTGCTGTTACTGTACATCATTACTACAATATACTGTGGATTTTTGGCGGATCTCAGGAGAATAACAAAAACCATGTGAGAACTGAGACTTTGTGGAGCAGTGCATTCAAAAACCCTTTTCGTTTTTTTTTTTTTTTTTTTTTTTTGTGGTATGATAGATCCTGATTTCTTAATAAGTACTGTTTGTTGAGTTTGATTGCAATAACGGGTGACTGACCTGAGTCTTCCAGGGAGTACCAGGGAGTCCCACCAGTTCAGTATTGTTTTATGTCAGTATTGTTATGAGCATTCTGGAAGTCTTTTCCTTATTTCAGAAGACAATAATTCTATGGAAATTCAGAATAGTCACTGCAGATAATCTCCCTGTACATGCAGCTTTCTTTCCTTGCTTTTAGCACTTAGTGCTAGTAAACTTCCCAAGAAATTGTAGAGAAAAGTTAATTTTTATCAGCCACAATACCATTGCAGAGTACAGCCACAGAAGCAGATTAAAGAAATGAAAATCACAGAAAACTGCAATCACTTTCAGTAATAATAATTTTGTAGTTCTGTTGTTTGATTATAGGTAAAATACCCTGAGTTGCTTTCAAATTGATGGCATTCCTTTAAACTGAGGATTTTATTCTTGAGTGACTAAAGTTACTACAAATGTGAACAAACCAGAAAGTTAAACTGTAAGTTTGGAATGATAGTAGTTCTCAAGGGATTAAACCTTTTTTTTTTTTCCATGTTAAGTGGTGTATGTTCTTATTGCATCAAGTCTTTTGTTTTAAGGAGGATTTGTAGTAGATATTTAGCACATGCTGCTCTGCATGTTTTTGTTTCAGTCTTTCAACAGCCACAAATGAAGGGAAAATTTTTGGAGAAGGGGAAAAGAGCAACTCCCTGATGTTATTCCAGAGCAAATTTTCTTAAGGGCATGGAAGTTACAATAATTTCAAATAACAGGTTTAACTATTCAGTATCATGCCTCTGTCTGTCCTGAGGGTGCAGCCAATATCTGAACTGGGAGAGGGAAGGCATATATTATTGTGATGACATTGGAAAGAACAAAGAAGAAGAAAAGTCTTTAAAATACACGCAAGAATGCATAAAGATTTACAGTGGGCTATTACATGTAGTTGTTTCCAGGACATTAATTTAATTGGTTCTTTTCAAGTGTAAATAAAAATGTGGCCTTGTATTAAATGTTGGATAGTCTCATATCAGCTACTCATGCTTAAAACCACTCCAACTTTTACTGTAGATGGCTTATCTTCATGTCTGCCTGTTAATTCTTTAGGAAATCTGTCTTGCATCTAGACATTTTTATATTTGGTGCAAGGTACCCAAAATGTATCATGTGTGCTCTACCTGATGTTTGTGTATCTTCTTATAGACATTCTTTTGAAATTTATACAAAGGGATGCAGAAAAACAGTAATTTTACTGAAATTGTTAAGCAGTGATTTCCACCAGACCTGTGTGATAGTATTAACAGTACTACTACAGTTTTTTCTTACAGTAATTTAAGGGAATGATCATGTTTTTATGGGAATGCTCACATTTTTACTATTAGTATAAATTAAGACAAAATTGAGTGTCAAATCCAAGTGCATCAACTTACACATAATTTTTTTGAGTAATTGACTGCTGGTGTTGTCACAGGCAGTGGGTCTGGAGAGTGGTAGGTATTTGTTCCCTGCTCTGTATGATCAGTCATAATGTCACCATGGAACCAATGGATTAAGAGAGAGGATCTATATTCAGCAAAGCAGTTAATTCCTCCAATGCTAAATGTGCTTAAACTTAATCAAAATCTAAGTGAGAAGTCAGATCTATTATCAGTGAAACACATTTTTTTTCTCTGTTGGTGTTAATTTAAGGTTCTCTTTAGCTAAAGCAGCTTATTGGTGTTTAATTAGAATTTTGAATAATACTTAGAATCATCAATATTAACAAATTTACCAAAATTATACAGAGTTTTTTTCTGGTGCCCATCTGTGTCAGTTGCAAATGTAATAGACTCAGGGCTTTAATAATGCAAATTAAATTTTCCAGTGAGAGAAATGCCAATATAGGCCAAGAATTCATTCTGAATCCAAAGGGGAAAGAGCAAACTATTAGTTCATTACATCTGGCAGAAGCAATTCAGTAGTTTCCTCTTTAGTTACTTAAGTTATATTTGGTCTTAAATAACAAAGGAAACCAACCTTTCCTGTACATGTTGTGCACATGGAGTTGTTGGAATCTTCATCCCTCAGACAGACCTGGTAGTCTGTTGCTTTCTTTATTCTTCCTGCTCTGCTGTCATCCTCTTTCATAAACCTCTTAGGTCGGGTGATGGAGAGGGAGAGCACTGAAATCCCCACTGCATCAGTGTGGCCCAAGTGTACCAGCAGTATCTCAAAAATCAGATGCTTAACACTGGATCAGGGATTGGTACAATAGGAACCGTATGGCACACTGACAGTGGGGAGAATAGCTAGAAGGCAGACACATTTTAAGCCCTGGATGAGTATTCCTTGCATGCTAAATCTTCTGCCTAGAGATATTTTTTATAGTTGTACAGCACCATTTTATAAAAGCTGGGTACCTGGAGCACATTTTTTTCTTGAATAGAATTCATTATGGAAGACAAGGGTCCAAAGCTGCCAGGACCTCACCCCCACACCACCTTAAGTTCCTTTTTTAAAAAACACTTCTATTTTTTTCTCTTTTTTTGCATCAGATATCTACCTTTGAAGTTTAGTGATTATGCTGATAATACATTTTTAAAATAATATTTGTGCTGGTTTTGGCTGGGGTAGAGTAAATTTTCTTCATAGTAGCTGGTATTGGCCTATGTTTTGGCTTCTGTTGCTAATTCAGGGCTGGTTTTGTTATCACTGAGCAGCATTTACCCAGAGCCAAGACCTTTCCTGCTCCTCACCCGCCCCACCAGAGAGAGGCTGGGGGGCACAAGGAGCTGGGAGGGGACACAGCCAGGACAGCCGACCCCAACTGACCCAGGGGATATCCCAGACCATATGGCACCACGCTCAGCATATAAAGCTGGGGAGGAGGAGCAAGGGGGGGCATTTGGAGTGATGGTGTTTGTCTTCCCAAGTCACCATTACAGGTGATGGAGCCCTGCTGTCCTGGGGATGCTGAACACCTGCCTGCCCTGGGAAGTGGGGAATGAATCCCTTGGTTCACCTTGCTTGTGCACATGGCGTTTGCTTCACCTGTTAAACTGCCTTTATCTCAATCCATGTGGTTTTTTTTATTCACTCCCCAGCCTACCAGGGTAAAGTGAGTGAGAGGCTGTGTGGCCTCAGTTGCCATCTTGGGTTTAACCATGAGAGTGTTGAAAGCATTTTCCAGCCTTACCAGAATTAGGTATTGATTTTTAGTATTTATGATTTCTTTTCACAGAGATTTCACAACACATTTGTCCTGGTTTTCTAATATGGAAGAATTATCATGCAATAAATTTAATGGATTTTTTAGAGTATTGTCATGGGAAGTACTCTGCAGGCATCAAATTTTTTCTTGGCAACTTCCTGGAATATTTATCAATGTCTGCAGGAACTCTAAAATGTGATTTATTTGTGTAAAACATCTCTGGAGATAAAAACTTTGTCTTGACTTTTAATTCCAACCTTGCTTATGTGGGTTTTTGTGTTCCTAAAGTACAACATCTTATGTGCAAGTCCTGATGTAGAGTTGCAATGTGTGGTCTGGCTTCTCCATGGCTTTCTGTTCTCCTCTGTAGTTCTGGGTTGTAGGAGAGCTGGAGTTGCTGATACTCATGTGAAAATGTTGACATCCTGGTGATGACAACTCTGCCGAAGCCATTCATCATATTTTGGCTGAATCTGGCAAGAATGGCTAAACTGAAAAGCAAATTGCTAATCTTAGTGAGGGGAATGCTTTTTTTTGGTTACCCAAAGTTGAGTCTTTGGGAATTAGGGATGAGTTGAAATTCTTGGATTTCATGTCCTTTTCCACTGGGGACTTGGATGTTCTGCATGTCTTTTCTCTGGACTGACAAGACTTCATATTCTAGGACCTATCAAAATAGTTTTCCACAATTAAATTTCAGTGAATTAAGACTCAAAAACAAGCAAAAAGAAAAAAGAAAAGAAAAATTTCAAGCAATTTTTACAGAAACATACTTGTGTTTTAGGTTAGTCACTTATGAGTTTAAGAACACTAGAAAAGTCCTTTTTTAATTTCCTTAATGTTTTGCTTATGAATACAGTACTTTGAATAAGTACGTGCTGTAACTATCTTGGGTGAAAATAGTCCAGGTTTCATAAGAATGTTGCATAAAAACAAAATGAGAACAGACTGTTTCTGTGAAATAGTCACAGGTATTGACCACTACTTGGGGAACATTTTCTTCAAAGTATGTTAGGGCTTTTTTTAGGCATTTAAATTGAAAATAAACAGTTTAATTAAAAATAAATCCCACGTGCTGGATGAAATACCTGGCTGCTTGGGTGGTAACACTGTTAGATTTAGACTCCATAGAGAGTTTGAGAAATCCCGCCTTACCTGTCATGAAATCCTTTTGTCAGAGTCAACCTACACGAGGAGATAAACAGATGGTATAACTGAGAGCACACAAAATGCTAGCTTAGGTAAAATGCATGCTGCTGATAACCCACTAAGCCTTCCTGGGTATGCTAATCCTAATTTATGTTAAATCGTAATTAAGACAGTTTTGTTTATTGCTTGTAGCCATGAGCACCTGGAAGACTGACTAATCCCATCCATGTGTTGGGGACAATCCAGCTGCTATTGTTAACTCAGAATGCAGAAAATTTTGTATTTGTGAGTTGTTTTTGTTGGTGTTTTTTCAGGCATTTATAGAGGCCCTTTTCCCCATCGTATCAGGAACTGGAACAGAAGAAGCATCCTAAATAAAATGGATGAAGGGATTTTGGAGCAAGAGGCCAAAATCTAAATAGGCTCACTGTGTTTCCAGCCAAACGTTAAATCAGAATATCTCTGATATACCCGTGCAAAAATAGATTCACAACTTCTGTTGTAGCTGTGCTTCTGTTTGGTGTTGCACATATAATTAGGCAAAACTTCAGATTTTCAGGATTCTGAAGGGTTTTATTCAGGAGGCCATGGGTGGTACAATAGAAATGAAATGATAAATGATGGGCAGAGGAAAAGGGGCAGCATAAACTGAATCTCAGGAGAACAAAGCCATAGGACTAGGGAACACCTAAGCCCACTTTCTGTAAAATGTCAAGTTTTCACTTACATAATTTTTCTTACTATAGGCTATGTAACTATTACTATGTTCTCACAAATATTGCTGTACTTGCAAGGGTTTTGGACCTGTACCTGATAATATATTCACACAATTACATCTATCAGGGATTGTGCCATCAGTTGACAAGAATTGTTTTCTCTTTCTTATACAGCATTTCTTCTTAAACTATAGGTAGGAGCACCCAGCTCAATATAAAGTCTTACTGTGAAAGATTTTTGACTTTAGGAGAATTCCTGCCCTAGATGTATATTCATTCTAATGACTTCAAATCATCCATTTTAAAAATCATACAAGAATGGTGGTGTTTTTCATCTTCTATTGTTAAATCTTCGAGCTGTTTAGGGATTTCCTGTTCTTAAAAGTTTCATTTTCTGCCTTGTCATGATGGAAAATATGCAAACTACTGTCAAGTGACAGCTGTATTCTCTGTACAATTTTGAAGTTAGCCTCTGCAGAGATCACTTGCAGTGTGAAAATTTGGACCTAATTACCCGTTCATTACATACTGAAAAGTATTTGTTGAATGAATTTTTTTATCAGATCATGGTAAAACAGAGATAAAGAATTAGGGACTAAAGGTGGAACCAAACAAGGACGTATATTTCATGGTTTGTACAAAATTCAAGTGTGAGTGCAACTGCATTGCAAAACCTTCTGATTCTTCTCATGTTTAACTCATGCTATTTGCAATTACGTGGATTTTCTTGCCAGTTAAAATTAGATTTGATTTTAGTAAGAAAGCAAAATTAGAAATGAAAAATTTGTGGTGTATATACGTGTTTTATAGAGCCGAAAATGAATGTCATATCTGTAATAATTTCATGTGGATTCTTCTTACAGACAGCAGAGAGCAGCAGTGTGATGACCTGAATCAGAAGGAATAATATTAAGGAATACTGGAACTAACAAGTTAAATGCTTCCAATAAACCCCAGTTATTGGTTTGATACTTGTGCAATTATTTTTTGAGAGACTTTTGCAAAAAAAATTCGGAGATTGTGGAAAAAAAAATGACATTACCAATAAAAAAATTATCATCATAAAAATAATTGTCAAACAAGATGCTTTCATACAGTAAAAAAAGTGACAGCAGAGGGTGGGCAACTAATTGTTTAAAGGATATGAAGGATGGGTTAGTGTCTGAGCTGTGTTTAGAACTGTCTAAAATGATGATGTAGAGACAAACATTAGCTTAAAGAAACATTAGTTTAAAGAAAAAATTTACTTGAATGTGTACTTAACAGTCTGAAAGTTGCTGAACTCAGTGACATGAATTTTTGGAAATCATTAACTATCCCTACAGGTAATTTGCAAGTCAGCATTTTTGTTCATCCTAGTTCATAGTTATAGATCAAAGCACATTAAATCACTCAGGGTAGAAGTCACCATGTACAATATGAAATATTGTTTCTAAGGACTTGAAAGTAGTTTTTTTCCTGTATCCCACTTCATTTGATATTTTAATACCTCAAATCCAAAATTTGCAATTTTTTTTTTTTTTTAAGCAGTGACTGTGTTTTACCCTCCATTATTTTAAACAGTAAAAACAGGATGTAGACTCTGGTGGGCAATGAGGAGATATAAATACCTGTGAGTCAGATAAATTATGCTGTATCCCTTCATTCCAGGGAAACTGCTACACTGAAGGATGTAAGCAGATGCTGTTGCCCTGGTGATTGCTCGTTGGAGTCTGGATTGCACCCGGGCTGCATTTCTCACCTCTCCTTAGGTCTTTGCATTTCTGTAGACAGCTCATATGGACAAAGGCCACAAATTAAATGCAAAGAAATGAAACAACAAGCACCAAGCATGAATGTGATGTGTTGAAAATGGCATATGGATTATAAGGAGTATCACAGTGTTAATCATCTTAATGTAGAACTAAACATAGATGCAGGAAATTCCTGCCAAGCTGAACTGCAGGCCTGAGTTTGTGTCCCATCTGAGATGGAAGAGACAGCAAGTGGCATTTTCTGATGGTTGAATTATTGAGGTGGCTATGTGCAAATTTTTTTACTGTTTTATTTTTTTCCAGTCTCTCTTTGTTGCTTGAGGGCCCAAGATCTGATCTGAAGTGCACTGAATTAAAAATAAAAGCTGCTACATTCCACAAGTTATCCCTCAGAGCTCTGAAAAAAATACTGTTAATCATGAAATTTTTATTCTTTGAATTTTTTTCAGTATTTTTCTGTCATAATGAAACAGGCTTCATTTTGGAAGCAGGTGGTCCCTTAGGTATTCAGAGTTATTTGTATTCTTGAATTAGTGTTTTACAAAGCTTTTGGTAATACAGACTATTCTTATTGTCTTTGTGACCCTCATTTTTTGAGCTTTGTGTACTTCTCATAGCATGTTTCTAAGCTTCTCCCTTTTTTCAGAGAGCCTTAGTATTTCTTGAGCCTGAAATCATGACTGAAATTCTAGAATAAGCTGTTATGCAGCAAGTTGCTTTTCAAGCATCTGATCCTGAAACTTTTTACTTTACTATTACATAATTTCATGCTCTCATGCCAATTGTGTGAACTTCTATCTCCCCCATATTAGCTGATAATAAGGAAAATTTAACCCATGTGTGGAAAATCAATAATTAAATAATTTTGGCTCTGCCTTCTTCACTCTCAAATCCTGCAATCACTGCATCAGCAGAGAATATTGAGCATAATCCTTTCAATGCAGTCATTGACCACATATGTCAACACCTGCTTCTATCAGCTGGCTGAAGTCAGAATGACTTTTCTGATGGAGCTTTTTATAAAATAAGAATTATTTACTATTTTTATCAATTTTTAGATCTGATTTGACTGGTAGGTTTGAGTGATTTAAGGTCAATAACAGTGTACTTTCTGAGCAGTTTGGTGTATGACACCTTTTCTTTGTTCAAATTCTTATTGACTGCATTAAGGGGAGAACAAATTGCTAATTGGCCCTCAGTGATAGAAATGACTCAGTGTCCCTAAGGCCACAATATGTTTTTATTGAAAGGTGTGGTTTGGGGGATGTTGAACTTCCAGGTAACATTAAAATCATGTGGATTAGACAGATTTTCTTATTTTTCCTTTTATTTTGTCCTTTCTGAAATTGCTTCTTGGACTTCTGTGCAGTTTAGTTCATTGATGAATTATGTTTGTAAGGATTAGAGGTCTGTAGCTGCAAGATTATTTCTAAAAAGTCAGTGTTATAATTACATGTAATTGCTAGTATTATCAACTAGATTTTCTCAGTGTCTTTTCCTTAGTTGTAGCCAAATAACTCCTGAGAGTGCTACCACTCACAACTTAGACCTGTTCTGATTTTAGTTGCAGAACTGCCATGTTTAACATTAAATCCCCTTTTAAATCATAAGCTTTCAAATACCCAGAAAGAAGGGAGTATCACTCTGAGTCACTTATGAAAGTGATGGGAAAAAAAATGAACTTCCATTGTAACTGTAATTTATTATCTGTATTTCTGTGTATCTTCTGTCTTTCATGAGGGGGGAAAACAAGGTGTTGGTAAAATTCCATAATGTTTGCAATTGAGCTTACACATTCTTAAATTCTTTTGCAATGTTTTGAAGATCAAAGGAAAAGTACCCAAAAAGCAAAAACCTAGAATTAAATTTGCTAAATGGAAAACAAAATCCACACCAAGGCAAGAGTCTCTCTTCCAGGTTATCCATCAGGTTTTCCATGACATGGGAGGATGTAAGGGTAATGTGAATGTTGGGTAACTTTGGGGAAGACCATGTTACCTCACAGGCTGTTAGGAAGGCAACTGACATCGCTTTGGGCAGAATTCAGCTGTGTCTCATTATATCTAAAATCAGGGGAGAACACAGAATTAGTTATACCTAATAACAATTGGTGTTAAGTGATTTTCCTATAGTAAATATTGGCTAATATCAGCATTCTTTCCCTAATACAAATTTTATGTCACTTAACTCACTATTATACAGGATAATTATTCCAATGGAATCATCACCTGTGAAGACTTGGCACAGCATTAGAGACATAAAGAAATCAAAATAGACTTTTTAAGGATTCTTAATTCCCTTTGAATCATAGCAAATGCTTAAAGCAGTCTGTAGATGGATTTTTGGTGTGTATTTGTAGCTGTAACATTTCTTTCTTAATCAGAAGCACAGAAAGAATCTAAGAAATGAGGGAAAAAAGGACCAACTAAATTACATGACAGTGTGTAGTAAAATTATCTTTTTATTTTGTCACTGACAATTTTCTTTCTGATTGATGGTGTATTCCTGATCATCAAGTTCCCAAATTTTGTTTTGTATTTGAATGTGTTGATTGATTTTTCTCCAAAATCATCTCTGTGGTAGGTGTTAGCTAATTAGTTTTTAGCTTTAGAAAGAATTAAGCTCCTTTTCAGGAAACAATTATGAATGTAGTTCTATTTTGCACAACAAAGTTGTATAATGGTACCAAAACTGTGGCAGGGAGCTGAGGCTGGATCTGGTGTGACAGTGACCTTATTGTGGCTTTTCCTTGCAAGACTGAACCAGACTTTATTATAAATTTTGGTACCAGGTTTTTGATGCAGCAGTGTAAGTACCCCAAAATCACTTTGACATTCCCTAGTGATCAATCAGTCTAGTTTGTGAATGCTAACTACTTGTGAACCAAGTAATGCTGTGGTTCTTTGGAGATATTCACAATGTTGCATACAAATGATACAGTAATTTTCTCAGTCAAAGACTGAACAAGTAGAAAAACCTATGTATTGTCCCTGAAATGCAAGAGTTTCCTCATTTCTGTTGAGGACTCACAGCAGAACTGTAATTGTGAGTAACCCAGAGAAGACAGGGGAAGAACAAAGACTTAAGACAGGAATTGTGAAAATAACATAATAGAAGCCAAGTCAAGCTAATGAGGTTTTTATTAAGAAGTGAAGCTTATTGAACTTCTCCTGCCAGTTGGCTTTTGGATGATGATATTAATTATCATGTTTTGGCTATTACAGGACTGGTTTTCCTGATGGACCCTCAGAAATAGCTCTCTTGCATCAGGACTGACACTTTCCATTAAGTATTCTGCTTTTACCCTCTACCTGCCTGCATGAGACTGCACTTGCTTTGTAAAGGGAAAAGCTTATTAAAGACAATGGGAGCCTTGGCACCAGCATGATTATTCTAACAGTTTCTTGGTGCACTGCATTAGGAAGAGTAAGGCATATAGAATTCACAGAGCTCATTCAGGACCTATTCTGCCTTTTCTAATTGTGTGTGGGGGTAAGCTCTTCTCAAAATCACTGAGAGATTTTAATATAAATTCAGTGTGGTGTGAAACCTTTTCCTTATTTGTGCTAAGGCACTCAAGTCTTCCATCACTTTTTGATGTTTATTCTACTTTGCTGCTAATGTGCTGCTGAACTGTAAACCAATATAAACAGGGTTATCAGGCAAAATACATTAACATAAAGATTTTAACATCATGCTCTTGCTACATCTTCAAATGGACTAAGTATTTAAATGAAACATTAACTCTTACAAGTAAATTGGAAGTTTTATTGTGTTCTTTCACTAATATTATCCCACGATTAGACTTTGTGTATTTTGCTATGTTCAACCACTGAAAAGTGAAATGCCCCAGTGTTCATCAAAAGTTTTTGTGTTCAACTAAGAATTTAAAGGGCAAGTGAAAAATTTTGACTTGGCCAACATGACTTGAAAACTAAAGCATCTTGTATAAATGAATTGATAACTTTGGTCCTGTTGGGAGAGGGACGGAAATCAGTGTGCATCTTGAATTTTTTTGTGAAAATAATAAGAAAAGGATCTGAGTTCCATTCTAGTTCACATGAAATTACATTAAGTTGGAAAATATTGACTAAGATTAGAAATTGGAATAAACAATCTATCTTTGCTGTGTTGTGCATACAGAAAAGGGATTCTGACATTAAAATCGCACAGACCAAATTTATTAATAATATAAATGGATTTTCAGGTTGTGCAAAAAAAAAAATCATTTGCACCTATTTTTTTGATACAGAGTGTGAAGAAAACAATGTGGCAGAGAAGTACTGCCCACATTTTTTTTAGATTTCATGAATATAGTCAATGGAGAAGTGACTTTAATAGATACAGGTTCCTAAAGGACAATGAGGAATTTAAATATTTCCATGACATGATGTTCCAGGCCAGATGATGCTACAAGCTCTGATCAGTGGCTTGCATTTTAAAAACAGCTGCCTGTATTCTTACACCTAACAAGAAGTCAAGGAAATTCTGAATATCTTTTTATACCTTATTGGGGTAGATTTGGATACAACTGCATAATAAAATAGACCAGATGTGGAATACCAGTGGGAAAGCTGACGATCAAGCAGGAAATTAATATAATTTTTTTTCTGACTTGTACTTTGAAGGATTATGAAGAGGGGAGAGTTTGCAATTCAGAATAGACCCTGGTCTTCAGTTTTGTGTAGGAAATAACACTTGCCTTATGAATGAGAGAGACCTAGGTTTTTGGGAGTGATACTGCTTCTAATGTTTCTCCTCTTCCAGAGAACATCTCAGTCTGTTTTTAGTGTCTTTTCTACTTTTCTTTTTGACAATGGAAATGCATTTAGAGGTTGTTATACAGCTTTTTTCCCACTTACTTGATCTAAACAGTGTGTCTCTTGTCTCAAGTTACTGGAGTCTTTTCTTTCTACAACTAAATTAACAGGATTGTCCATTAGAAAGGAAATCTGTTCCCTGCAGCAGAGATAGTTCCTTGATAGCAGTAGAGTCTTGACCTTGTTCAGTCATCAGATCTGTTGCAGTGGGGTCTCCTGCAACATGCATTAGGCAGTGAGGCCCGTGGGAAGGAAATAGGGAGCAATTCTTGATAGAAGTTTCAGAGATCTTTATTCTCCAGCCACATGGCTGGGGGACTGCTGAAGAACTGAGGCGATTATGGGACCAGCAAGGTCCTCTCCAGGCAGGGGAACACAAAACAACCAGTGGGGAACAAGACTGACCAGGGAGTAGGGAAACCCCATAGGCTGTGCCTCTACTCCAGGCAGGGGGGAGGAACCCCAACACAGATTGGCTTAACTTCCATAGCTGCTTATATCTTCTGTTATTTTATAACAACTTTGAAATGCAGAGTTCTGGGGATATTTTGGCCAGGTATGTCAGACCTTAACCAACAATGAGTAATTTCAGTAGGCAGCAGTTTGTCAGTTTGTCTTTTAATCTTGCAGCTATGTCAGATTAACTACAGGTACAAAATCAGACACAAAGGCTTGACAACTTGTTCATCCTCAACAGATCTGCAAAACTCGCTGCTTTTTTCAGAAGTTGGAGCTACATTGTTGTAACCACTAAATATAATTGAATAAAATAGGCAAATCCCTCTGTTTTAGAGAGGACTCTGTTAGATTACAGGAATACTGTCACCTGGAAGAAAAAGAACTTTTTCATTTGGATATTCGCCTGCTGTATATGTGGATGACTTTGCTTTTTTATTGCAAGTGATTTACTTCACCTTGCTTGTACCTCCTGAATTTTGGATATTAGTAAATGCATAGGCTTAGTTTTACAAATCCTTACAAGGCTCTGAAGATGTGGTGTGGATTCCATACTGTAAGCCATGTTCATTGTATGGACTGCTGGCTTACAATGGGCTTCTGCACCCACCTCCTTGTCTAATACCCTGTAATCACTGGGCTGTCTTAAGTCAGCTCTGCTGAAAAGTTTCTGTGGGAAAAAGTGCACATAAGGAAACCTAACCATTAGGAGTTAGCATAAACATAGCAGAATTAACATGGGAACAGATGGACAGTTTTCAAAAGCTGAACCCTTGGCCACAGAGAGATACGCAGAAAACCCAAGCACAGACAAAGCAAATTAAAATCTAGGAACAGTGAAGGGTTTTTATCTAGTTTTTGAAGCAGATTTCTAGAGGAAAAAAATTGTCTCTGAGATATGATTATGATTGTCTTAATTTCTTTTTAACCCTTGAGTTTTTAATTGGAGAAATGGTTCACGTTTTAAATTTTTCTAGATTTTCAGCAAAATAGGTGAGGTGATCAGATGTGACGATGGCAGCGTGTTTTTGAGTGAGTAAGCCTATAAAAAACTCCCTGGGATCCAGTTTCCTGCACAACCCGAAAAATTATAAATCAGGACCCTAATTACATATTCAGAACATCTCCAAAGTATCCAAAAAGGCATTTTGTTGTCTTTCTATTTTCTATTTAAAACACTTCTGAAGTAGGCCAACAAAGTGATATAGAAGAGGAGAAGCAATAAATGCAGTTAAGCCAACTGTTGTTACTTGAAAGGTCTTGCCAGCCCTAATTAATTACTAATTAATTACTGTAATAATATGAGTTATTATGATGCCATGATGATTTTTTGCCTTTTCTTTTAAATCCCTTTTATACCTTTTTAAAACTTCTGTGTTCTTGATGCTTTTTGCCTACATTCTTAGGCTTGTTTGTTGGGCTAGGAGACAAAACATTTTGGAGGCTTCATAGTTAGGGATCAGTGTGCCCTGGACCCCAAGGTCCTCTCCAGAACACATTCTGTAAACTAAGATAGAACCATCCAGGGGAAGGCTTCTTGGGGAGGGGGGCTGATTTGAGCCTCTCATTGGGGAGTTTTTGATAGATCTGCTAATTAGTAAGACCTCTAATGTGATACCAGATCTTTTGTGGGTGTGCACTGCGGTGTGCATTTCAGTGCATTCGACCTGGACGTGTGCACCTAAAGATCCTTAAAATACCAAGGTAAAATCCCTTTTTCCCTTCTAACCGTGTTTAAGACTGGGAAAAGGCATCAATTATACCAATAGGTGTTTCTTGATGACCAAGAGCAGACAAGAAGAGATTAGACTCTTCTAGAGTAGTGTTTACTTCATACAATGCTCACTGATTTTCTTAGATACATGTGGGTTTGTGGAGTGAACTTTTCTGTAAATGTGTTTTAGAAAGGCCCAAAACATTTGTCTCCTGGAATTTTTTTTTTTGTGTGTCAGAAATTATGCTGATTAATAATGTTCATAAAGGGGCAAGATCACAGGCACAGCTGTCTCTGAACATTACCAAAGTTATAAAACTATTAATTTCTCAGTGGTATCATTAAAAGACAAATATTTTATGCAAATGTATTTAACTTTACAGATAATTATTCAGATTGTGGGAGTTACATTAGTGCCTTTTTAAAGACATTTTGCCTCTCTCATTCTGGAAATTTTCATTTGACTCTATTAGAATTGATAGCTCTGCTCCGTGCTAAAAACCAGCAGCTAGCTTTAAATCTTAGTTTCCTTAGCTGATTGTATGACAGACCATAACCAGTAACTAAATTTTAAACAGACATTAAGACAAAATTAACACAATACTGAAGGCTTAAAGTGTTTATATCTATGTCCAGCTCACAAAGCTGTGCTCTATTCAAATAAAAATAGAAAACAGGTGACAAGAAACACTGTGAGCAGGACTACTGTCTTTTTGCTGTCCATGAACTGCTTAAGTAACCAATAACCAGTTTGATATATTTCTTACCTTTGCATAAATCAAAGGGTTCTGTGTGGTTATGTAAAATCTTAGTGATATAGCATTTCAAATCAGTAAATTGATTCAATACAAGCATGGTAACCCAAATTTGGTAAAACCAGTAAAATTTGTCCCTTCTGTTATTCTCTTGGATACAATGAACTGTATTGTGAACCATATTTGGCTGAGTATGTGGAAACAGAGCCTGATAGACCCTGTTGAATTAATGGACACCCATTAAAGTCTTTAGAGATTAAGAATATCTTCCTGTTCAATAGCATTTGTTATCTTAGTTTTCAAAGCTCAGGATATTTTTCCTATTTCTGAAAATAATAAGGATGTTCCTAGTGAAACATACTCACATAGCCTCAAACCCAATTTGTTTCAACAATTTTTCTTTGCCTTTTAACAACTTCTTAGTCATATATTCAGCATATTTCATGGCAGTACAAAAAGCCATCTTTTCTTTCTTTCTGTCATCTGTGTGCTCTTCATCTTACAAGCATTAAAAGAGCCCTCTGGCTGGAAAGTTACGTGATCTTTATCCCCATTTCATTATATCAGTGAAAGAAAACAAACAGTATTTTTAAAATGTAATTGAACTCTAAAAAAAAAAAAAAAATCTAATTACCCCAGGCAATAAATGAGAATGGGACACTTAAATTAATGCATTCAAACTAAAATTTTCTTAATATAAGTCTATTTCAGCCACAAAACAGATGAAGTTTTCAAGGCATAATTTTTTATCTATTGTAATAGGTTTTCCCTGTGTTGCAGGTCAAAGTGAGTTCTGTAGTTTTAAATTAGTTTTTTGGATATTAACAGCTTAATGGCTGTAGAATTTATATCAGGATCATGATAATTTTTTAAACTTTAAGTATGCTGTAAAGGCAATATAAAAAGCTGCTCAAATCGTTAAAAATTAGTCTTTTTCCACTAGCAGAAGAGCAACAGAATTAATGAGATATCAGAAAATCAGAACAGTTGCACAAGGTACCAAATATTCCAGAAAGCAGGTTGCATTCATTATGTGTTTCATCAGTGAGCACTGTTGGTTCTCTTCTGCATCTCAGTGCCAGCTGAAGTTCAATGCCAATACAAGGTCATCAGGGAATGAATGGATTCCAACACTACTATTACTTTATGAGCTATTGCTCATTTCACCACTTCAGCATTGGGAGAGATAAATTTTCTAATCCTGAAGTTATTTGAATTAGCTGCTTAGAACCTTTTCTGTAAATTATAATACTCTGAAGCACCTCATTTTTACATTTTTGTACTAAGAACTTATTGGACAAAAACACTGCGTACTGTACATGTGCCAAAGCAGTCCATGGGAGGTTTGAATATCTCTGAGTGGCTTGGTGCCAATGACATCTTGAGCTAACTGTGCTGTCTTAAAGTAACAATCTAGAATCAGTTTTAAGCTTAAAAAATGAAAATCTCTGCTGTATAAAGCTCTTGCTATTTATAAGCAGAATAAAGGGAAGATGTTTGAGTTCAGTGGCCTGATAAGTATGAGATGATGAGATTGCCTGCTTAACTTTTCTGAGCTAACACAGTGAAAGGATGAAATGGTTTGATAAAGATCCAATTGCATACACTTAAAACATGTCTTCTCGGGGGCTAGTTCCATCTTCCTTGGGTAACTTTGTTTTGAAATAGGATTAACAGCCTTGCCCAGTAGGGAAGGCACATGGGGACTGTTGCTTGTGGGGTATTATGTAGGTGAGAGTTATAAAGATAATTTATTTACTGAAAGTAAAGTTAGTACTGTTGTAACTGTGTTATTTTGCAGCCAGTGTTCGTTCACAAGGTATCAATTAGGCCCAGTGGCACTGGTAATGAGTAAATAGTGAAAGTTGTAAGTGCAGGATAAACATTTCCAAGCAAAGGAAGAGAGAATTTTAAAACTAGAAGCATTTATACTTCAAGTGGAAAGTTATGGACAGCACCAAACTTTCTAAATAATTTATGTGGAAAATACATAAGGCTTTGAGCTCTACTGACCTCTCTTCAGTTGTCAACCAGTGGTGATGCAAAAATCAAAGAAGATTTTCCAAGGCATTTTTTTCTTACAAATTCAATCCATATCTTGGGTATTTCTAGGGTTTTTTTTGTTTTTACTATAAAGCTGTGGAACCATCTGAAAGAGGCAGGTACAGCTTAACTTTGCTTTTAAAGCCTGGAGTTACATGTGCTTCATTTGCATTGTCTCAGACTTATCCTCAAGCAAATGTCATCCTGAATGCAGGGCGGGTCTCCAGTCAATGACAGAGGTAAAGGATGTGACAGATACAGATTAGGTACTAATTACCTGGACACTGGCATTGCTATTGATCCCAGATAAAGCTACTTCTGGCAGATGGATGCAGCTCTAACAGCCACCTCGAAGGTCTCTGCGATGGGCACCTGTCCAGGAACATATATTGGCCTCTTATTGCATTTCACAGAGAGAAAAGCCCTCATTAGGGAGCTCAGTGTTTTATCTAAAGAAAAATATGCACATGCTAAAACCAAGCTGCCCTGTTGAGGCACTACAAGATAAAGAGCACAGTCTCTATGAAGGACAGTGCTGCTCATGGTAAATGCAAAGCACACTTTTATTTTGGCAATGTCAAATTGAGGCATTCAGAAGGCATCAGGTTTAAAAAAACCCCCAAACTAATGAAATTTAAAACATTTCATTGGTAGGAATTTATCCTTGATTTCGGGTGCTGGATGATTGGTCTTTTTCAAGCTTTTCTCTGTAGTCAAAGTGTACAGATGGGAATTCTTTTCTTAATGAAAGCTTCAAACCAAAGGACATAACTTCATTCTAGCTACCAGCATCTCCAAATGTGAAGGTAATAGTTAAACTCCTTATGGTAAAGTAGCATGGTCAGTTAACAGCAGACAACTAAGAGAAATTCTAGTGTGACACAGACAACTAAATTGCCATAAGCATGTGGACATTTTAATATTACAAGACTTGATTTAACACCCACTCAGGCCCACAGGAGTCATAAAATGGGACTAAGACTATGACTTTGTTCTTGGAGAACTGCAAACTTCAATTTTCTTTCAGTGGCTTCAGTGGAGTACTGAAACAAAGGGATTGTATTCTGTAGTATTATTAACAAGGGAGATTTACATGAAAAATAGATGAAAAAGAAATGTGTTAAATAGTTCTCAAAGTATTATTTATTCAGTGCTTAGAATGACATTGGTTCCTTGTACAACCTGTAGATAGTAAAATAATGGAAGCAACATCATGACTTTGAGGAAAGAAATGACCATCAAATATGAAAATAAAGCTACTTCTGGCCCTACACTGTCAGATTTTTGATATGAGATCACATGAAAAAAATCAAAACAAATAAACTGAGGGAAGTGAAGGGGCATTGGCTGTTTTAGTCTAATCAAAAAAAAGCCTATTTGTTTATTCCCTGTAATGCCAAAGTAAGGTTACTCTTACGATGGCAAGGGTTCTCCATGTCTTTCTGTAGATTTATCATTGCTAGATTTTTCTTTAAAGCAAATTCAATGGCATTATGAAACTTGTGCATTGGAATCGTGCATTCTCAGCCTCAAAAAGCAGCAGTACCTTCCCTTGAAACCTTAAATACTTCCCCTCATCTCAGACCATGCTTTTGTCTAGTTTAGAAGCTTTCCATTTGGTATTTTTTTCCCCCAATCCACTTATTTTTATTTTGCTCATGGTTTGTGCATTTATAAGGGTCTGTAAATACCAATTGGTAGCATAATACCTGACTATATATTTTCTATATCTACCCTTAAATACCTTACTGTTGCACCTCCCAGAGCAAATCTTGCATATGTTGGTCCTTTCCAAGGTAAAAACCATCAATGTCAAATTGAAATGGTTTGCAGAATTTTGCTCTTTATTCTCTGTCAGGTATTTCTTGACAGCCTGGAATTTGCACTAACCTCTGTTTGATCTATCACGCTCTTGACAACCTCAAACTGGAAGTTTGTTAAAGGGTGCCAACCTTTCTTGCATATTAACATCAATATGAAATTGAGGTTTTAAGAAGAATTTTAATAGCATTTGGCACCAGGTAACTTTTAAATGGTGACAATTGGAGGCTACTATCATTGGAGATATAGTTCCTGATCATATCAATTGACACATCATTTGGCAATGGTTCTTGATTTCTGTCTGGAAAAAGCTGCTAGTTCAATTATACCTGCACATTCTATTTTAGGAATATTTAATGAAATTACTTATTTTTCAGGAGGAGTTTTTTTGGCATATTCAGGTTGCATATACATTTTCATTGGGCTGAACACCATGAAGTGTGATGGAAGAATGGTACAATTTCTACAGTATATATTTCAGTATGAGAAAGGACTCTCAGCTAACACCTGTCTGCTGTGAACTGTCATGTACTACACAGGAAAGAAATATTTCCTCCTGTTTATGAGCTGGTTTGATCTTGGTCAGCACAGGTCGAGTACAGAGGCCCATTGCTCCACCTATTTATTCCCAGGGATGTCATCGTGACCTACTTCCTGGGTGCAAGGACAGTACAGAAAAATAAATACAAAAGGTAGTTTTCTATGAACATAGTATCACCTACTTCAGCCCTTGCAGCTGTTGGCAACAGCACCATCCTGACTTGGCAAAACACTCAGGCAGAGCCATGGGCTCTCTGGGAGTCTATTATCATGTTTGGAATGCTAGCAGTTTAAATGTGGCCAATTTAAAAGTTTAAGAATCCCTTCAGATTAATGACCTCTATCTCCTATGCTGCTGTTTTCTATGGAGGGGTCATCGTAGCCCTCAGATTCTTGCAAAATTTGAATTTGCTGTCTTTTTCTCAGACAAATTAACAGTGGTTACAACTGAGGAAAGACTGCAAGCCATGACATGGTAATTATTCTAAGAGATAATTAAGAAGCAGAATGGAAAAATACTACTGAAGGATGAAGGCAGCTGCATTTTAACTGAAAACAAAATTGCTGAAACACCCATAAAGGGGTGGTATTTTTGTGTGTTATGCTGTAGAAAATGTAGTCATCTCACCAAATATCCCTTTTTTTTTTTTTTTTTTTTTTTTTACACCCCAGGAGGTCACAGTCATGAGAATTTGGGATCAGGAGTTGTTCTGAGAGCTTGTGCTATTCCAACCATTTCATCATCTTTTCCTGTATCAGAATGGACTGTATCTAAAGCTTTCTCTCTAAGTTCTCCAATGTGTTATTGGAAACATACAATGATGAGTATCACAGTGTCCCTAGTGACCTGTATCAGTGTTCACTGCCCTAATTAGAAAATGTTAGAAAACGTAGCAAAATCCAATAGAAATTCTCCTTGCTGTAATTTAATTTCCTTGTGGCAACTCTGAACTTAATGAACACAGAGAACAGCTTAGAGATATTTTCTCTGCAGTAGAAAATATGAAAAATCATTCTTGGTTTCCTTCAATCGACTCCTTTATGAATTTAGTCCTTACAAGAAGTGACCAATCCAAAGAGAAGTTAATTCAAAATGATGGATGTTGTTGAGCCAGTTAACTTCAGGGCTTGATCTAATGCTGATTGGAGTGATAGGAAAGTGATCCTGAATCACAGAAACTGCATTTTTGCCACATAAAGTGCCAGTGCCCTCATTCCTGCTGCAGCCAGACACGAAGATTTCTGGGCAGCCCAGAGCTGGCTGAGCTTCTCAGATACATTAGCAGTGTTAGCTGTAGCATGTCCCAGCCCCTTGCCAGCTGGACAAAGGGGACAGAACCATCACACCATCCAGGCTACCCAGATGGTGTTCTTTACTTTTAATTCCCTGTGCTTTTGCTCTCTGCTAATGTGCTTTCATGGCCATGTTTGCCATCTATTTATCCGTGTATGTAAAATTAAATTTCCTTGTTTTCTCCTCCCCTTTTATTTCCTCTAGTTGTTTTACATGGTGGCATCTGTGGAATGCTGTAACTTTAATGGCATGTTTAACATGCAAACTGAGGATGAGGAAAACTTAAAAGTTCTACAGATTTGTTAAAAATTCCTACAGTTTACTTTGCAGCTTGACAGCATCCATTAATGTTTTTTGCATCATTGCAAGCACCTATGCTTACACATAAAAATAAGAAAACAGTTTGAATACAGAGAAAAATACGAGGCAGTTAATATTCATTTGTGAATTCCCTCATTCATTTATGAAGTACGTAATTCTATTTTAGAAGTTTTATATTTTAGTATTACGAGTAGTCATTCCAGATCAAAGGGGCAAAGCTGAAGTTATTTGAAAATATTCAATACTTATTTTTAACTTTTAGTGAAAATCTTATTTTGGAATGGGGGTGACTTTTTCTCACATGCCCCTCTTTTCCCTTTAATACTCTGGATTTCAGTATCTTATTTTAGCATTCCTTTTTCATGGTCTGCAAACTTCAGAGTTCAGTTTTATGTGCACTGTAGGAAGCAGAAAAACGACAGCCTCTGAAGTTATCAGAAAGAAATTGCACCCTGTAAATGCATTTTGGGGTAGTTCTGCTAGTCTTTATCTCCAGCTAATCATGGGTATTCAGGAAGCATGCACATCTCTAAATACTCCATTCCAGATTTTCTGTTATTTATGTTTGCATTCACAATTACTGGGCAACTTCAGATTTTTCCACGCTGGCACAGCCTAGATTGAGTTGGGTACCTCCATCCAATAGGAATAGAAACCCTCTGTGTTGGCACATGGATAATGAAATGGTATGGCAGCAACATCACTTGCATAATTATGCTTCAGTTTATGCTGAAGAAAAAGCAGGCATTTCCAGCTTAATTGTTGCCCTTGTCTCTGAGAGGTCTGTTCCTTCTAAATACTCTTTCTCTTAAGAAATTTATCTACAGTGTAATTAGGAACACAGAAAAACCAAGCAATGAAAACATGTGAATATGCAGGCAGCAAAAAATGTGTCATGAAATGTACAGCATGCAGACATTTTATTTCTCCTTCCCCTCGTGTGATCCAAATTCATGACTTTATTAGTGGTGTAAATAAGTGTTTCTTGTAATTTGTGATTAGAAAATGAAATTTAGAGTGTAAGGGAGTAACTGGTTTACAGGTCACGTGTAAAGCTTCCCTGATGTGGATATTAAATATAGTGTCCGTCAGTACCAATAGAAAATGTCACTTTTTACTAATTTTTTAGTCATGGGACCTTGTTCAAGCATATGAAATTCAACAGAAGATTAAATCCTGTGTAAGGTTAGAAATAGAATACAATAAACATGCCTTATTTGTTATTAAAACATTGGTAGATCATTTAAAAAGTGCAGTCCTTTATTCAGGCTGCTTGAGTTGTGCTGAAGTCCTTAAAGAATTCAGATGGTGCAGTAATTGCACACATCTGATGCCAAGACTGCAAAACTTTGATGAAAGATGTACCTTTCTTTTTGCTGTAGATAGATCATATTCATTTCTGCAGTGAATCAAAACAAATAACTTCAGTGATATCTTTCCATGTTTTATCAAAATCTAGCACTCAGTGTCCAATGAGTCATGTCAGCAGCAGAGCTAAAGCGAATTTCTATTTGTATCTGAATAACCATCCCTTTAGGTTTATAAATGGTTCTCCCTTTTAAGAGCTGCTAAGTATGCAGCAGTTGCCTGAGCTATATGGACTTCCTCATTAGGCTGATGAACTTCAAAGCAATTGGGGTTCTTTCCAAGTATGAAGGGAGGACACACAATGCATTTCAACTGAAGTTAAGGATAAAAAGTACAATTTTTTTTTGGAACAAGATGTTCCAAACAATTAATTTCTTTTTCAACTAAAAGAATGTATAATTTTTTCTCCAGCAAGCCACTGTTTCCCCTTGCCATTTCTGATCTGCAAAATTAAGTTTTACTTGAGTGAAGTCCTTTTTTGACCTCATTGTACCAGATTTTCCTCTGTGGAGTTCAGAATAGGTACATAACCTATGAATGAATTCTGACCACATTTTACTGCAGACAAGTATTTAACAATATTTCCTCAGTCCTTTAATTTTCAGGTTTCTAGATTCATTTTTGCTGTAGTTTAACTGTATTTTGCTGAAGTCCTACTGGTGTAATTTAGATTGGATATCTGTTTAGTTTTATTAGAGTTAACATGTAAAAGATTTTCTGTAGAAAGCTTCTTATTTTCCATTTTAATAAATCTCATTCTAGAGACAGATTATTTTATTGACTTTAGCATTAAGCAAAGAAAACGCAAATTCTAATTTGAGTCTTTAGTCTAGGAATGAAGCCTAATTCTTTGGCAAAAGGTGAACTGAGTGGGCTGTAATGTACTTGTCTCAAATTTATTTCAGGTTTCAGTCTAAATAGAGTGCAGGACCCAGCAGAGTTCTTTCCATGTGGTAAAATTCTGCACTCTGGTGAAGACAATCTAGTATTTTGTTTTTAATGACTAATAAGCTGTGAGAGTAAGACTTTAAGATACAGATTGAAACAGTTCACCTTTTGAAATTTAGCGTTCTTTTCTCATGTATTAGATCATGAAAAATGTTGCATAACAAGAAGAGGAGGGAACCACAGTACAGTGGGTGCTGCTGAGGAGGGAGTCTTGCAGAAGGTTCATAAAACATCAGACTGCTAGCATCTGTGTGTGTTTTTCCTTCCATTTCTATGTGTCCAATGTAAGATTTGTACAAATAAACATTAAAGGGTTGGATACTAACCTGCTCAGTGGGGGTAGCTGCTGTGTTCTGCCTTGAAACAAGGAATGCTTGTGGGTGAGGGTGGATTCCCCGAGGTCAGCTCCACACATCAGGCTGCTGCTGCACCTGTGCAGAGCCTGCAGGCTGGTCCCCGAGGATGCTCTATGTCCCTTAGGGTCTAAGGCATGGCATGACCTATTTACCAGGTCTGATGCTTTCACAAGAGCTGTGGCACACGTGTGGAGACAGAAGGAGGCCTGCAAATAAATGTCACTGCGTAGGGTTTGTTTTGTATTATAGTGAAGACCATTTTCCTGGAGGGATTGTATTCTTACGGAATTTTCAGGTGCTAAAGGTATTAAATATTCCTCTCTTTTTATGAATAAGGCTGTTAAATTCTTAATTTGGATTTACCACCAGAAAAAAAAATCTACATCTTTTGTAGGGGTGTGACATGACATTTACTTCTCATTTCTTGGGGATACATGCTACTGTGCAATGTGATGTACTTGGACAGTACTTACCCTGCGTGAGAGGGGATCCTTATTACAAAAACTGAAAAGATAACATGAACTGAAGTTTGAAAAAGCAATTTTTGCAGGCTCTAGAAGCTGGCATGTTTTGTTAATTTATATTTTTACCCCCAAGAAGGGAGAAACAGGAAAAATGTATTTCATAAGTGTGCACGACTGCTTACAATTTTGGCAGTGGCACACAGAGCCTACTGTCCCTCAGGTAATGTAGTTTGCTTTCTTTTTGCCTATGGACATACTAAAAATGTAGCATTTTGCAAGAAGGCAGTGCAACACATAATAGATGATCATTTTGTGATAGAAAATTCCATAGAAGTCATTTTGTGTTATATGAAATGACTTTACAGAGCTCAGTGGAGTATCAGCTTTATACATATAGATACATAACAGGATGTCAGAGGCTTTAAGATAAGGGAGGAGTCATCCTCTATTGAAATTGTAGCTATTTTAATCAAAACACTATGATTTTTATAAAATTCAAGACTTAGGTGTGCTTTTCTGAGATGTGGAAAGGCCAAGAGAAATGTCATTTAGATGAAGTACATGGGAAGACCATCAGTGTACAAGGAACTAATTTTATTACTAATTCTTTTTCTCACTGTTAATTTTCCTTTTCTGTTGTTTTTGCTCCAGTTTTTGTGACCTGTCTCAGACTGAACTTGATGTTCATCACAGATGTATTTGCTGTAACCCTGAATAGCATGTGTATTATGCCTTTCATGGGTACAGAGCCAAGAAATAATCATTTCACAAAGTCTCCTAGAAAGAAGTGAATCATGAAGAGAAGATGTGGATTGCCCAAAGGGTGCAATGTGGGAATTAGGGGAGAAGTGAGATTTTCTGTGGCACAGGGGTTTAGGCTGAATAGGTGATTCATTATCACTTAAACAATTAGTGCTGCTCTACAGCATATAGGAAATCACTGACAATTTGTCTCTTCTGCTGATCAAACAAATTGTCATTCCAAAGGAAGGGTACATATTTTTTGAAGTTCCACACTATGTGTTCTGCTCCAAAAGAAAGCTGAGTTGAGGAATTCTGTTTATCATCTTCCAGCTATTCCTAATTTTCTCAAATCAAGAAAGTTTTTTTTGGGATTCTTTAATCTAGCAGATAAAGGCAATAGAAGATTCAATGTCTGGACAAATTCAAGTAGGAAATAGGGACCAAATTTTAACAGCAACTGTATGAACAATTTACCAAAGTTCTGTATCACCTGAAATCTTTACATCAAGGTAACATTTCTAAAGCAGACTTTACAGTTGATCTATAAATCTCTTTTGTTTGTGTTATGCTGTTTATCCAACAATACAATTACAGAGATCCTATTTGGTCTCAGAGAATCTTTTTTTTCTTGTACTTTTTCCATTTGTAAGCAGAAACTAAAGTTGTTTGGGTCTCAATCTACACAAAGCTGGTTTGGCAATACTTTGGGATTTTTAGTTCTGGTGGTATCCATGATTTATGGAACAAAATAACAGAATGTATTTTTTATTACTACTTTAATGATTTTGACTACCTGTCGTGACTGGAACTCCCTTTAACCCTTCTGTATTGAGAAGTCTGATTTGCTAATTTCAGTCCATCTTGCCCACATTCTCTCATTCTATCCCAAATAAAATTGCATTCTGAAATACAGAAGAGCTTAATTATATAAGTGTTTTTATGATGTTAACACAAGTTAGACTGAAATAATTTGCATGTAGCAATGTGTTACCCCTGTTAATAATGGTTTTGAGTTACTGCTGTAGGAGATATTCCATCTTGAGGGATATGCCAAATCTTCAGACTGACAAAAGATAAACACTAGAAGTGTCTCAAACCCCACAGCTCTCTAGTCCTGGTAATGGGAAGCAAGATTTTTCATAGAGGAAACAAAGCTGAGTGAATGGCGCACATTTCCTTTATGAAATCCTTACAGTTTAAGCTGCAGAAAAATATGTGAAAGTCAGTACAGCAGGTCTGTGGTTGAAATCCTCCCATGAATGTATTACCACTTAGTAAATTTCTTCCTTCCATCTACTCTGATTCTGATATGCACGTGGTGGGAATCTTGAGTTTATCTGTAGACATCAGCAAGGTGACACAAAACTGGTGATGGGGAAACCAGAATGAAATACCTGGATCAGTACAGCATCCTGTTTTAAATGATGCACAGAGAGGAGAGAACACCAATATTCTCAGTTCATGGCAGCATTATCTGTACTGCTTGTGGAGTTGGAGCTCATTATGTTGTTTACCTCTGGAATTCATCCTTCCTGTATTTCTTTTTCTCAAACGACAGCTTCTCTATGATTGTGTTGACTGGAGTATTAAGATATGAAAAGGTAATCCTGTAACAGTTGGGATTCCGTAGCTGTACAGAAAAAGGAGAAAAAAAAAATCCTACAATGCTCAGAGAAAAGCCTAGACCCTATAATTAAGATAACATTTCATTTGACAACTGAACAGGAGCCAGACCTTCAGTCATTTTGGAGCTGGTATATTGCCACCAATTATTTTAAATCTCTTTAGTTGCCAGATATTGTTGCTCTTCTGCTGCCTGGCAGGGCACCAATGATGCTGATCTATGATTCAACCAAACAGGAAGAATAAATTAACATCAGTGTAACTGGTACATTCTCAGTCCACCAGAATTAACCACAAGTGCAAAAGAGACAGTCAGAAGATAATGACTGCCTGCAGGGTAGACCATTTTTAAGATACTCTTACTGAAGAAGAGTGTGGAAAGGCTCCATGACAATGAGACTGAACTAATTGCCTCTCATATTTTAAGAAAATATTTTAAAAAGTTATAAATTCTGTATTTTATTCATGCTATTAAGTGCACACCTTGAGTTTTCTAGTTCAGAGAGCAAGGTCGTCTGACCAAATTCCCCATTTGTGCTGCATTTTTACACATTGTTGCCATTTATTGTTGAACAAGACCAGGTATATCACACTTGGAAAATTGTTTGGAGTACCTTACAGATTTTTCTGCAGGTGAAGTAGTATTCTTCTAATCTTGATATGTGCTTGACAGCTCCTGGTGATTCTTAAGTAAGCCTCTATACCAGGATATAAATTTCTCTCTAGAAGCTTTTAGATGTAAATGCTCAACTCTCTTTAAAAAAAAAACAAAAACAAACAAAAAAACCCAAAACTTAATTTCTTCCCTCTTAATTGCAAGGAAATCTCCCACAACTTGGTTTTGTTCCTAGTTTCACTTGAAATTGTTTGTTCTGATAAATTTTTTAAAAATTGATAAAGGGTTGTAATACATAATCATAGAATCATAGAAAGGCTTGAGTTGGAAGTGACCTTAAAGATCATCTTGTTCCATCCCTCTGCCATGGGCAGGGACACCTTCCTCTATCCCAGGTTGCTCTTAGCCCCTTCCAACCTGGCCTTGGACACTTCCAGGGATGGGGCAACCACAGCTTCTCTGGTCACCCTGTGCCAGGGTCCCCTTGATGCCTTTTCCTGGTCTTAAAATCAAGAGTCATACACGGTTAGAAGGGAAAAAGGGATTTTACCTTGGTATTTATTTTAAGGATCCTTAGGTGTACACGTCCAGGTCACGTGCATCGAGATGCACCCCGCCGAGTATCTGCCCCCAAAGATCTGGTATAACATTATAGGTTTTACTAATTAGCAGATCTATCAAAGATTCCCCAATGAGAGGCTCAAGTGAGCCCCCCCCTCCCCAAGGAACCTTCCCCTGGATGGTTCTATCTTGGTTTACAGAATGTGTTCTGGAGAGGACCTTGGGGTCTGGGGCACACTGATCCCCAGCTACGAAGCTTCTAAAATGTCTCGTCTCTCAGCTTGACAAACAAGTCCAAGAATGTAGGCAAAAAGCACTGGGAATACAGAAGTTGTAAAAAGGTATAACAGGGGTATAAAAGAAAAGGCAAAAAATCTTCATGGCATCACCCTCACCGTCACAGGTGAGTCTGACAGGTCAGTGGTTCCCACAGTCCTCCTTTCTCCCCTTTTCAGAATGAATGCAGTATTTCCCGTTGTCCAGTCACTTGTGACTTGCCTGCCATGACTTGACTGGTCCTTGTTTCCCTGCCTGAGCATTTGCTTCTTTCCCTTTAGTTTGAATCACTGTCAAATATCTCCTGTAAACGTTTGCAAACTCAATTCATTGTCCATTGCTCTTTCTCTGCTCATAACTAATGTGCTTCACAAGCAGTGAGCTGGGTGACTCTTTCCCTTACTGTGAATCATAAATACAAAATCCTTAACATAAGTATGTTTTGTCCTAATTTGTGATGTTGTTTTCTAATGAAAAATGAAATGCAGATTTTTAAGTAACATGACAATAAGAGCATATGGAAATCTTATCTTCAGAGTTCTAAAGGGAGCGCTATATAGGAGCCTAATTGAATTTCGTGTAAAAGGACAATGTTTTGGTTCTTTTATTTAAATGGAAGGGTTTGGTATTCCCAGAAGAAAACATTTCATTATTGCTTTTTCCTTTGCTGTTAAATGGCTCATCTGATCTAGTTTTTTATATTTAGATAGTGTACTCTGATTTTTATTTTAGTTTTTTCTATAGGTTTTGGAGTCACTGAGCGATTCTTTTTGATAAGAAATGTTCTTAAAAAGAAAAACTGGAAATAGTTTATCTGAAAACTTTATTTTTAAGTACATGAATCATAATCGTTTTACTGATGGATGATGAGAAAGTTGAGGTTGGTGTCACTGTGATTAAATACAGAGTTAAATCGTGTGCAGAAAGACTTGTTGCTTCAATGTACGATCATGTTGTCCTTCCCTGCATCCTTATTTAGAATGGCACTGCCTTTCAAACTAAATACATAAAGTAGCACTAACAAGTTTTCACAGCTCTGCTTTAGGGTACTTGAAGGTTTATTTATATGTTAGAGCTCAAAATCTTGCATCTGAAGCTGGAGTCCTGCCATCTGTGGTTAACTGTGCATTAAGGGGATTGCTGCCAATACAAGTGTACAAGATGACAAGTATGATCAGTTGGAAATTATCTGCTAGAAATGAGATAGAAGCACATCTAGGATATAGCTAGAGTCTTGGATTAATGGAAGGTGTTAATTTTCCGTGACACATATGGTTGATCTTCAATATTTCCCTGCTTTTAACCCTCTGTAGCTCTCTAATGATGTTTTCCCACATCCCCTTCCCCCAGCTACATAATTGCCAAATAAATGGAACTCTGTACAATTTGAAGAGTTACTTCAAAGATTGAGGAGTGAAAAAAAAAACCAAACCCTTCTAACACTGGACATATCCTGGCATGCAGGGAAGATAAATAATATGGTTATATATAATCCTGAAGGTCAGCAGTGCTTGCATTTAAATCAAGGAGGTTGTGGCTGAAAGACACTGTAAGGACTAGAGCTGGCAAAGGTGCCAATACATTGGCAGTCAGTGAGCATCTTTGCCAACAGACAATTGTCTAATACAATATTGTGTAAAAGCATGTTTTTGGTTTTTTAAACTTTTTTTTTTTAAATAAAAGGCTTTGGTATGCCCAGAAGAAAGTATTTCCTTATAACTTTGTCCCTTGTAGTCAAATAACTCCTCTCCTCTAGGTTTTGTGTGTTTAGCTAGTGTACTCTGATATTTTTAACTCCACAAGAACATACAGGCCCCTCATTTCAATGAGGCTTGCAGGGCATGGTGCCACCTTAGCATCTGACTGGAACATGGATCATGATTTTTGTGCATGTCTGAGCACTGTTTGGTGTGAAATTCTGGTGTGACACTGGTGGCTAATGAAGTTTACAAAGGCAGTGGGGTTGGACATTTGCCAGTGCAGGTCACAGCACTTCACTGGCTGCAGATTTGCATTACTTTAGTTTGTATATATAGACTGGGATGGAATATGTTTGTTTTATATTCCTGTTCAAAAAGTGCAGAAATGCTTAAAGATATTTAAATCCATTCTGCATATTCTCCACCGTATTTTTATGGCTTCTTTTTCTTATGGGGTTGTGTTTTTTTTTTTTTTTAATATTATCAGCAAAACCTCTGTGGTTGCTGGTGGAAATATTGTAAATAATAAAACTAACATAGGAAAGACGAGACAAAAAGGCCACTAGCTTGATCTGGTAGAAGTTGTTTAAACACTACATGTAGTTACCCATCTTAACCATGTGAATTTTGGGCATATATAAAACCTCAGTATACTGGTATGGCACTTAATTTAATGTAGTCACAAAATAAGGTGACCTGAGAAATCAAACGAAAACATAATTTATGGTTTCCACTGGTGTTGGTGGTATTTTTAGTGTACACTCATTGTTTCTTGATTTCTTCCTCACAGGTGATAGAAATTGGCTGGTGGAAAACAATAAGGTAGAAATACTCTGATAACTTTAAAGAATAATAAATCTCTGTTGAGCAATGGAAACTGTAGCATAGAAGAACGAACAGTTCAGAAAAGTTCTACACATTGAAATTAACTACAGTAACACATCAAACATCTAAGTAGTGGCATTGATGGAGAACTGTAAATGTACACATTGGGAAAGGAAAAACGCCTTGAGCTTAAACCAAACCATTTGTATTTGGATCAAATTTATTAACATTTTCTGGGTGGGAGGGATATGGGAAAAGAGGTCTTAATTTTGCTTGCAGATTAATTTTTCAGTTGAGAAAGGGCAAGTTTCATTAGAAATGATCTCCCTGTGTTTATGAAGATGAGGTGAAGGAAAAGGCAATATCTGGTTGACATTCATTTGGGTTTGCTTTTCTTATATGTGCAGCAGTCATTTAAGCAGAGTTCTGGGAACGTGTATGGAAAATATATTAGTTTGTGACTCCCATGCTTTGAATTACTGTATGACCTCTCCTTTACTTTTCCTACTCTGCTGCAAAAGATATTGAACTTCTGAGGATTTCTCCCCCCACACCCCCAAATTTACATGTCAATAAACCAGTATTATACACAGAGGAAGAATGAAGGAACACAGAAGTTAATTAATCTTAAGATTACACAGGACTGAAATGTAATTTTAGAAACTACTCTGAGTTTCCTGGGTAATTCTATTATCTCAGGAACAACAAAGACATCCTAGTACTTTTCTGCTTTAACATTTCATATCAGTGAGGAATAAGTTGTTTCCTGTCTTTGAGCAGCCAAATCCCAGGCATGCATTCGAGCTGGCTCCTGGCAAAGAGCTCTGCTGCCTCTCTCCCATCCTGCCTGCTCTTAGTGACAAGGTACGGAGCAGTAGGACTGATTTTCCTTCCAGCAGTGGGCAGGGCAGCAGCCATGGCACCCCAGGGGTGAACATTTCTGTGAAGAGAGGTTGACATGCTCTGGGACGTCTTCTCCTCTGGCCCCTGATGTGTTCCTGATGTGTCATGGGGGGATTTGGGATTTGTGCCCAAAGATAAGGACTGTGGTGAGCACTGTAAATGCCTCCTCATCTACATTTCAGACCTTGGAAATCATTTCCATACCTTTGTGAACAAATAATGACTGTATTACCTGCTTAATCAAAGTGCACTCTACCATTGCTGAGTACAGAGGAGCTTCTCTAGGGGATGAGTCAGACCAGAATCTTAATTTGTGCTGCCTCCCAGGTGCCTGCAGGAGGGACTGGACCCCGGGATTCAGTTCCTTAAACTTGCATGGTAGAAAATGAATAGTTGCATATTTCCTCCCTAAGAACAGAATGTGGGAATCACCAAATATAACTGCTTGCTCTAAGAAGTACAGTCCTGTCATGTCCATGGCAGTGTTTTAATTGGTAGTGAATTTTAAGTGTGCAACTTTTGTGAAAGGAATGCAAGGAATACAAAGGCTCAGCAAGATTGGTGGAAAAAACTCTACTTTTTGTGTGCAATAAAGGATTCCCCCTACCAAAAAGAGTGGTCTGTGAAGACCCTTCTGTGCATGATGGTGAACAGAGGAAAGAAATGAAGACTTTTTGCCAACTTGCTCGAAACAAGCATACTAATGATAAACTATGACAACTTCTTTTTTTTGAACTACATCTTTTAAAGGAAGAAATATAACCAAAAGCACAGGATTGTCATAGGGGAGGAGGTGTTTTCTTTTAGCTGAGAGCTCCTATTTCCAAGGCTGTACATCAAGGGAGTTTTCACTTCAAAGCTGCCTACACCAAAGAATAGTAACATCTAATGAAACTGATAGTTAAACCCTCAGCTATCACAAGTGAGTTGCTATAATAGCGCCTGCAACTATTGCACGTCCTCTTTGATTTATTTCATTTTTGATCTTTACCACCTGCTGGACCAGCACAGCTTTGCTCACCCTCGCTGAGATTTTTATAAATTAACCAATATACCAACAAAAATGCATTAACAATCCCTCATTATCTTTACATGATCATTATTTGGGCTCAATAAGAAAGGATATGAATAATAACTGATCAGCTATTCAGGAAAATTAAGTCTCACACAGGAGAAAGAGATCAAGGCTACATTTTTAATTAAAACAAATTCCTGTTCTTTAAATATTGCAATTAATTATGTGATATGCTGCCTGTGCTGCAAATTTCCCTGTACTGTACTTAAATTGCATAAAAATTTGAAATGCTATTGTTTTCTAGGTTTAAAAACAGATTTTAAAAGTTACCATATGTTCTGAGATTGCTTGAAGATTGGGTTTGAACATACAAATTCTGAGTATCTTTCATATTGGTACCTGTATTTCTTCTTAATAAAGTATTGTATTGTTTCACTTTATTGTATCCAATAATATCTGGGAGTGGGCAGAAACCTGTATGGATTTCCTAGTTAGAAGTGAGAGATAAAATACAAAGTCAGCCTTATGATCTGAAGATTTCACTTATTAAGGAAAAAATATAGTTTTATATCCTTGGAAAAGTTACAAGGTTTCTCTAATCAACTCTTACAGAATGTTCTTCTAAATAATATTTTTGGTAAATTTTCTTCCGCTGGAAAGTGGAGGCACTCTGACAATCATTTTTGCTCCTGAGGTGATATATCTGGAGGAATTCCCCTTCCACAGTGCTCATGTGTGTGCATGCATGTGTGAATTAGGAAAGGAAGATTTATCTCCACGGTGATGAACTCCCAGGTCTGTCCTTCTAGCACAGCTGGTTTTTACCCCAAGAAGAGATTCATCCTATTGAAGAAAAGAAAGCTTAGGTTAAATTCTTGAATATTGACTTGCAAAGAGAGTAAGATATACATTTACAGTATTAGCTTGAGAAGAGTCAGTCAATATTTTGTTAAAAAGTTAAAATGTAAGTCAGTAGAACAGAAGCAAGATAGTACTTTAATTGGAATTATTTCCATTAATCTTCCAAGAACTGAATTTACTGTATTCCCAGAGAGTTTGAGATACTTCTGTTTCCGTTCTTTCTTTCCCATGTTCTCACCCCTAATAAAGTGCATTTATTTGAGTCTTCTCAAAGAAAAAAAAGGACCAGCAACCGGAACCCAAAACAACCAAACCCTTGGGAATGGTTTTGCAGAGCTTTAGAATTGCAGTGGTAGACTTTATGTAAATCAGGTTACCGTTACTGGATTAACATAAAAATGCACAAAGTCCTCCAGGCTGAAGTGTATTATGAGCACATCTGCCATCAGAGACAGACAGTAGGTACAGAAGGGGTTTGGCTTATGGAGTTACTGATGTTTAGCAGAGTCCTACCAGTTGAACTCAATGGGACATTTTCATTCCTTTTGCCTTTAGAAATCTTCAGATGCACAGCCGTGAGAGACCAGCCTGTTCTATACTGGGCTGCCTGTTAAGGGAGGTCACAGTTGCCAAATTTCAGCTGAGGCAGGGGCTCAGTCTATTCCCAGCTAGGAGGAAGACTTTATTTTTTAGGATACTAGCAAAGGGCTGCTATGGTGATTAAGGGATGGGAGCACCTCACATGAGCAAAAAGGCTGAGAGAGCTGGGAGTGTTTTTCCTGGTGCAGGGACAGCTCAGGGGCATTTCTTGAATATATGAAAATATCTGAAGGGAGGGTGTGTAGGAAATAGAGCAGACCCTTTTCAGTGGTGTCTAGTGACAGAACAAGAGGCAGTGGGCACAAATTTAAACACAGGAGTAGGAAGAATTCCTTTTATTTATTTATTTTTTAACTGGAAATGACTGAATGCTGAAGACTACTTTGAGCAATATGTTTAAAACACTATTTGAGGGTAAATCACCTTATTGTTAAAGCATTGAGGAAGTGGTCCACTAGCAACTTTTTGGATACTCCTGTGTTCCCGTTATTCAGGGATATCTAGTCTGATGCTGTGAAGTGGAAAGTGCATAGACAAGGTGAGATTATCCAGCCTGACTCAGGAGCCATGGAGTCAGTTAATCACAGGGGGTCTGCAGCTTCGTCTGCCACTGACAAATCGATCTCTTGGCAGGGATGAGTAGACTGTGAAGAGAGCTTGGTTCATGTATCTACCCTGCAAGGGTTATACAAAGAGTCCCCTAATTTAAACAGTGGGAAGCAGACACATAGGTGTTGCAGCTTGCAATAACATTCACCGGATTCAGTGATGTATCTTTCATTTAGATGTGGATTTGAACACCCTGATGTTGTTTGTGGTAGGTCTGGTCCAAACCACTGAAAATGCATTAAAAAAACAGCTTCTCTACAGTTTAGTAATTTGATCTGATAATACCTGTTCTCTGTAGAAGAATCTGAGGAATGAGTTAGCAATTTGAGACCTAGTCAGTGCATAGTTAGAACAGGAATTGTTTATATTACATAGGGATGCATTTAGTCAAGTAAAAGGATTTCTTTAGGAAGGCACTTCATCTGTTTTACTATAAAGTTAATTCGCAGTTTGAAAAAACTTATGCTATTTTTCCGTAAGTATGTATAATTTCAGAAAAAGATTAAAGGCAACCAGTTCATTGACTGTAAACACCTCATTTATTTGAAGTAATTATGTGAAAAATTTATTCCAGGAAGAATATTCAATATAAAATGAGTCAGTAGTATGTCCTAATGTTTCTGCATAAATGAAGCTTTGTCTCAATAAATTAAAGCCTGTAAAACCATAATCTTAATAAACTTCACAAATTACTTTGCTCATGACTGTTAAACTGGAAGTGTTATCCACTCTAGAGGGAAATAATTGTTTTCATACTTGTTTATTTCTGACTATCACAGTAATTGTAAGGCATTCTCTTTGATGTAATCCCTTATAGAGTTGTATATAAAAAGCGATATTGGCCATTTTGTGTTATAATTGAATAACTTTGGAAACCAGATTTTCAGTCTTCAAATATTGAGAAATTAATTCACTTGGAACCATTCAAATAATTTCTAGAAGAAAATAAAGAATACAGTGGGTTTATTCTTGTTTTTGAATGTTATTCCCTGCTAGACAAGGTTCTCAACTATTCCTGAACGGGAACTTACTGTGTGCATGGCCTGTTGAAATAAATGAGCTGCCATGTCCATTCAGCAAATCACCCATGCATTAATGTAATATTAAGTTTAGTAACAGGTCTTTTAAAAGACCATGATAAAGTGCAACTTTCATTCTTTTTAATTATGGGAGGCAGAGTACTGAAAAGCAGATCTGAATTGTGGTTTGGTGGCTTTTGCCTTTTATTCCTCGCCAAAGCTTTATATTTCTGTATTACCTTAACTTATTCCCTACATCTGGATTGCAAAACCAGCTAGAAACTCTTGTCTTGTAATAGCTCATGGAGATTTTAAGGAAGCAATTTTGGAATTACATCGCACTGTTTAGAGTTTCAGTGTAGTGGCTTCATGAAGAGAAAAACAACAACCATCTCATCCAGGCTTTTGCCACTGCAGCCTCATTTCTCCAAATTACTGCATGTTTTCTAGTCCTTTGTCTTGTTTTGTAATGGATTTTAAAAGTGAA
This sequence comes from Corvus moneduloides, assembly GCF_009650955.1. Lineage (NCBI taxonomy): Eukaryota > Metazoa > Chordata > Aves > Passeriformes > Corvidae > Corvus > Corvus moneduloides. The sequence goes on from NC_045489.1 coordinate 14,628,994, forward strand.
GGAAGTCTTATCAGTGGTACCTCACCTATCACAGGGTCATTGGGCTGAAAATTACCCTTCAGTGGTTGGGTCATTGTGCTCTTAGATGGAGAGGCTTTGTATTATAATGGCAGTTAATTATTAATAAGGCTGTGAGAGAATTGCCAGAATAACTTTCTAAAATACCCTGAGCTGCGATTGAACATTTTCAAATATCTTATATTTCTGGGTGAAAGGAGTCATTAATTCTTCATTTATAGAATGAGTGGACTGCTCAGGGCTGTGGAAAATTCAGAAGCTATCTGTGATGAGACATGATTTCAGGTTTTACCTGGAAGTTTGTCTTTCAGGGTCAAGGATTTGGTGTGTAGGGACATTGAAGATTCTTTAAGCTGCTGCTCTATGTACAGAAAGTGACACTTAAGACTTGGAGTGGGTGATTTTGCATTAAATTCCTTGGATATGTCAAATAAAGTATTTATAATAATATAATAAAGTGACTAGTGGGAGGGTGTGTAGCCACAATCTGTAAAGGAAAGATCAGTCTTGTGCTTGTTTAGTTTTTCATGTGATTCAGACACATGAGATGACAATCTCTTAGAATTTTAAACAGCTTGATAGTATTTTAAGACCAAATTAGAACATTTTGAAAAGCTTCTATGTCTTGTTATGGTGTTGTGCTGAATTTTTTGTTCCTTATTCTTTAAATCTGGAGTTACTGGGTGAATATACCCATGAGCTGCTGGAAATTGATGCTCTATTATTATTACTATTAAAAATATGGCATATAAAATTGTAAGTTAAGAAAAAAAAGTAAAAAAAATCCTAATTTAAAATCTACACTTCTTTTCTTCCAAATTCCTATTTTATGCTACCTTCAAAACCCAGAAGTAGATAAAATACATAATCTTAGCTTTTAGAAGTATTACCTACTCAAAACTGCAGGTAATGAATTGTCAGGGGAGGTTATATTGTGAATATAGAATGGAACTAAACTTGAAAGAAGTGTAAAGCAGATATGATAAAAAATTGCATGAACTTATTATTCAGCTTCCAGCTGTCACAAAGAAGTTGTAGTCCTGCTGTTTAAAAACATTCTGTATGACTATGGATTTGATATAAAAATCATTCAGCTTCTGTGGGTTTATTCCATGTCTCCTTTTTGCTGAGCTCTTTTACTGGCTCAGACCAACTTTATCTATTGACTTTTTCTTTGCTCCAGCTATCTTTTAAAGTAATTAGGTATTTTATGTTTTGACACCTCAATCTATTAACTTCCTTACTGTGAGAATTTTTATGGATTGTGGTTATGCCTGGTTTACAATATTGAGAGTTGTCTTAAAAGCAAAACGTTCTATATAAAAGTGTTATGAATGAGAAACAGCAGGCATGGTCTCTGAATAGCGTTGGGAATATAGGATTGCGTGCAACCCTGTGACTTCAAGACTTTTGGCATCATTTGAGAGTCAAAAAAGCTGAAGGCAGGGAATTCCATTGTTACTGCATTTTATTCTAAAGTAGTGTTTACTTTCACTATGAAGAGTCAAGCTGAAAGGCTGCAACCATGTTATTTATTTTTAAAAAATCACTATTTTATCACAATCATATTTATATAATTATATAGAAATAATCTTAAGACCATGCTGCATATAGGTGATTTCTCTTTTGGTCAAGAATAAGGCACCAGAAACAAAAGAGATATGGAAACTTTAAAAGTTTTTATTTTTCATTTCTTAAACACCTGAACAAGTTTACTGCCGTCACATGGAGACACGATACCAGGCTGAGTGCTCCTTATCTCCTGCATTTCCAAATCAGGCAGGGCAGCTGCCTGCTCCTTTGGCAATTTGTGTATGGGGTTTCCAAACCTGGAATAAATGACACCAAAGCTGTGGACTCCAGAGCACAGACCAAACTAACAGTGCATCAGTAAACTGTTGACCAAGTTTTAATTTTTGTCCAATTACTTTGCGTTTGGCTAATTAAAAATCCCCAAACCTTCCAGCAAGCTGTATCTTTTCACACAGCTCCTGTCTGTTTCCCAACTTGAGGAAGTTTGGGGGGGTTTAAAATATATTTTGGCATTTAGATTATTTTTCCACACCAACTAGTTTGGTGATAAACTGTATTTATTTGGGTTCTTTTCACTGTGAAATTCTTGTTTGTATTTCTCCAAGAGCTATGGCAAACCTACTAACAAGGGACAGATTGGTTTTTAGTGTTGAAGAGTGTGGTTGGACGCCCACTTTGTATTTATAGCCAATGAAAAAAAGACAAACAGTTCGCACTTAAATCACATTTTTAAAATATTCATTAGAAGAAATGAGACAGAGGCTGCCATATTCCGTTAAATTTTGAAAGTAGGACTTAAACTGCCCATTTAATTAGGTGGCACTTTGCCCCCTTACACTCTTTAAATCTTGTCCTTTGCATTTATGACAGGTACAGATATATTTATGGCATTTAATTATAGGCAAAGAGACCATTTCCTGCCATAGTCATAATACCACAGAACAGCTGATGTGAAAATTAATGATAATGAGAGATACTTAGTTTCTTGTTACTTTATTAGTAAAGAAATGTATTGCTTCAAAGATTGCTCTACACTTGAGAAATATTCAGTGCAAAATGCTGAAGCAGCCATGACATTCAAGTGAGAATGTGAAGATTTATCTTGGCATATGGTGATAGAAAGAAGGCGATATGTTTTGACAAGTATCGTAATTTGACAGTTAAAATAAATACACAGTCAAACAAAAAAGGGATGGTTGATGAAAAGTATGTGCTGGGTTCTTTTCCTATAGTTTCTCTGTTTGAATAACACAGAAGCTTCTGTGCTATTGGTAATCTGGAACATCTGCGGACTCTTTGAGTGAGAACCAGTGGCATTGTATCTCACATTACAGCATTGCATTTTTTTGGATATTTCCAGAAACAATACTGCAGCACTGCACAGTGGGAGCTTACCAATGTATTACTCACAGCTGAATCATGAAGGTTATCACAAATGACTAAACAGAGAGAACTATGGGAAGATCTTCCAACAAATTTGTTGGTCCTTTCTTTTTTGTTCCTTTGGTTGCTGGCAAAGGCGGAGGGGCGGGGGGGGGGGGGGGGCCCACAGGAGGCTTGAAAGCACTCAAACCTTCAAAAGAAATTAATTTTATACTGAAAAGTCCTGAAAAGTGTCTCATAAGGGTCAAACCACCCTGACACTCAAGTGTTTTCATGAAGATCCAGCAGTGCGTTAGAAGCCCTGGCTGTGCCTGCAGGAGCAGGGAGCGCTGGAAGTGCAGCCTGTCCAGGGAGAGCTGGAGCTCAGCAGTGGTGAGGGCAGGGCTGATGAGCCCAGGCTGCTTCCTGGGCTGGACCAGGCAGAGGCTGAGCTGCCTTGCTTGGTACTTGTTGGATGCCCCTTTGCTCAGCTCTGTGTACCAGTTTTGTCCTTCAGGAGCTTCATGGAGGACCATCTTTGGTATGGAGATGTGATTATTGAATGGTACAAATTATTTCTTGGCTTTATCCAATGTGTTGATGTATTCAAACTGAGGATCTGACTCACAACATCTGTTTTGTTCATCACTGTTATTTCCTTGCATTACTCTTCCTATTTATTCTGTATAAAAATTTGGAATAGTTTGAAAGGAAACAGAGAAAGACAGACTTTTGTTACATGCAACATTTTTTTCTTTAGAGAAATTCGATATTGGTGTACACATTTGCCAGGTGCTACTGTACTTTGATGGATACTCTGCTTTTCTGCCAGGAAAAGGATCTCAATTCATTAAAGAATATATTAAATATAGCATAATACAACTTCCTTTTATTTAGGTTATTGTTGTTGTGTAGCTCTTACCAACACAGAGGTATTTACTTCTTAAATTTGTATTATTATAGAAATTATATCCTTATAAATCTGCTAGTCTCAAATTTAGATTTGACCCACTATAATTTATTAATTATATAATTTTCTGTTACCAAATATAATTAGACTTCTATATATTTTGAAAATTTCAGGGGACTTCTCTGTCAGTAGCTGCACCTCACTGCCTAGTATATGTCAGTATATTTTTTTCATTATATTACATAATAATCTAGAAACTTAAATAATCATGGCTGTACCATTCTCCAGACCTGAGTCTGATCTATTTAGTTTCTTTTGTGAGGGACATGTTCCATAACTTTGATAATTCTTTCCTGTTCTCTTTAGTTTGTTGTGGGTTTTTTTTGCTGTTGGTTTTTTTTGTGGTTTTTTGTGGGTTTTTTTTGTGGTTTTTGTTGCTGTTGTTTTTTGTCCTGACATTTCCCTTCACTACAGGAAGGAAGAGGGATAGAACCACCCACACTCTTAGGTGGTGAGCTTATTATGGATTCATTGAGTTGTATGATAATGGTTTCATTACTGACTTCAGGGCCACCACTGTGTCTGAAAAGTACTCAGGATGAAGTTTCTAGGAGGTTTTTAAATTAAACTGGAGGGGTTTCCCCTCCCTAAATACTGTGTCTGTTCTGTCCCTCTAAAAAAAATGGAAAAGTTGTAGTTTTCCATGGAATAAAAGGTGTTAAAGGTCTCTGAAAAATAAATATGGCAAGGTTGCTAGAGTTTAGCAGAGCTTACTGCTAGTGAATATCAGTACTTTAAGATCTCAGGTTGCCTAATTTTTCTTTTCTTAATTACTAGTCAATGAAGGCCATGTTCTTGAGCTAAAATGTAGGGGGAAAATTATGACTTGGAAAGTGTCTGACTTTTCCAAGCTCTTCAGTTTCCCTAACTAGAATAGATGAAATTACTGTGGCAATCAAGATTGCTCCTTTGAAAGTAATTTAACCTTATGTTTTTGTCAAAGAGTCTTTAAGAAACCTGGACAGATCAGCACTGATACAACACAGGTTTAGAGCTGTGCAGAATATTTCATTTCAGTTGTATGAAATTCATGTACATATTAATTTTAAAAAGTACATGATGTCATTTTATGTATATGAGGCTTCTGTGTTATGTAAAAAAAATTCTCTGCGTGACTGTTCCATTTGCAGAATGCATATATAGAAGGCTTGTTTTACAAGTGCCTATGCAATATTTGGCTAGGTTCATTGCAGTTATTTCTATTTTTTAATATATTTATAACCTTATATTAGGAAAAAAAACTCCACAAAGCCACCAAAAAACCACAAACAAAACAAACAAACAAACAAACAAAAAAAACCAAACCAAAAAACCCCAGGCCAAAAATAACACAGAGCCAAAATCAACCAGGCTAGAATTCACATCCTATCTTCTGTTTGGTGGAGTGGTTGCCTCTGCTAATGGCACACCTGTAACCTCTGGCCTAAGGCAAGCCAGTAAGCTCCTGTGCTTGCTCTGTCCAGCTGCTTTTGAAGCTGGGAGTTGCTTTTTGCTTGAATTTGTCTCCCTTTTCTGCAGCCCTGCGTTGTGCCATAGCTCAGCTTGCAAACAGCTTTGGGGTTTGCCTGCATTTCCTTTGTTGTATCTGGTTCTTCTTGAAACCACTCTGCAGCCAAACACCTGCAAGCACCTTGTTTGCTTGCTTATGGGAAGTAAAGCAGGCAACTGAGATTGATCACGCTGTGTGCAGAGCAAACAGTTTCTGAGTGCATCCTTCTTGTAGCTATATATATGCATACACATACCTTTATAGGCACTTTTCAGGTGAGGTATATTTAGGCCCATGTGCCTTAATTGAAAGCAGGTGGCTTTTCTGAGCAAGCAGGATAGACAAAAGCTTGTCGGGGGGAGGAACAGGAGCAATGCCTTGATGCTTTAAGAAGTACAAGGTAAATATCTCCTTGTCTGCGTCCAGGTATACAGAACAAGGAGAGAAAACAAGGAGATATTTGCCAGATGAGTCACAAAAATGACCATGTGATCTCAAGAAAATGAATTGTCCCCTTCCAGTGGGAACCAGCCTGCTAGTTCTCTGTTTGGGTCTGTTTTTCATAAGCTTCTAACTTGAGACCTTTAAAACAAATGGAACAGCAAGCTTCTGAAAACACAGATTACCTCAAGGTGGGCCTTCCCAGCATTGTTGCTCCATGTGTTCTGCTGTTTGTGAACTCTCATGTCCTCCCAGCAGGGAAGATGGTGCTGGCTGTCCATGACCCAGGACGAGGCTTTGTTTGACAGATAATCATGAGAATAAAGCAGGTTGTCTCTCGAGGCTCCTTTCTGCCATTTATGCCTTCTGTGATAACAGGAGGAGAGTTAGCCCTGCTTCTGGCTTTCACCCTTATGCAGTCTGACAAGGACACTGTGATTCCTATGGCATAACATGGTCTGCCAGCACAAAATCCTCTGCATGTGCAGCATCCCTATCCTGTGCTTAGTGGGCTGGACATGAGAGAAGTATTGTGCTTGGGCCAGGTACAGAGGGAGGAATTGAGACAATTAGTGAGGCTCTTGATTCTACGTTGTAAGTTCTATGTGGACCACAGGCTGCCCATAGAAGATCTCTTCTAATTTGTGAGATCTCAAACTGCAGTTTCTGAATTATTAAGCAAAAGGATGAGGCATTTCAGAATAACAGTGGCTTTAGGTCATAGAAGACAGGGTGTGTTATCTCACTTTACCGGGAAACCAACAGAAAGAACATCCTGCAGACAAGACAGAAAACTGATTGCTTTGGTTTGAGGGAGAGGATAAAACATCTTTCCTGGGTTGAGGCTGGAGGACAGAATGAGAGCCTAAATTCTGGACCAGAGGTCTTGGTAATAGAAATAGAGTGGAGTCTCTATTTCTGGAGACACTGTGCTTTTATAGTGGAGAGCCTGTTAATCTTGTGGTCTCCTTGAGTCAGCCTTGAACTGCAGCTTCCTAACTGCAGTATCCTTGATAGCCTGTGCTCTGCTGGATTAAGTCACTGTCTTCTCTTCGACATACAGATGCTTCTCCTCAGGGCACAGCAGGTGAGTCTTGATGGCAATATTTAGTTGATTCTTTTATTCCTATGGATGGTTTATCTGCATGTTGCTTAGAAACAGGGCCTGTGTGTGGGAGGAAGTGCATTCTGGTAGGAACTCAAAAGTTGGTCTCTTTTCAGAACACAATTACAGAAAAAATATGCTTTTAACCATTTAGGGAACTTCCTCATAAACTCTTCACTGAATGTCTGGTGCAGAGTTTTGGTCTTGCTCACAGCTTGATTTGTGTTCTTAAAGAAGAAATGCAGCTAGGTCAAACACTTTTTAATTAATATATTCCAGATAATTCTGAAAATCATTTTCTCATTGAATGACACCCAGGCCATATATTTTCTTCTGGTGTTTGTAATATCTTTTGCCTATGTCTCTTTTGCTAGATCAGCAAACTGTCCCTTACTGTGAACACTGAATGTCAGGTCTCCAGTGCATTGCTTGGACAGAGTAGAGGCCAAGCTTGTTTTTGCAATCCCAAATCCACTGTACAGAAAAATGTCCTTATAGGAAACTGAAATTGTATATCTAATGCTGGAAGTGAACTTGGTGGGACTTTGACTTTGCAATCACTTCACCCAACTGGGCAAATGTAAGCAGCATTCTTAACTAGATCCATTCAGATAATGAAGTTTTTTTGAGTCTGCTGAACAAGTAGCACCTGTTCAGAGTAAGGCTTGAAACCTGTTAACAGGCTGCCCTAATAGTGGCATTTCAGATTTGTTGTAGAGATCATTCTTATTCTTAATATCTTTAACCACAAAAAAATAGATCTGTAATAGAGGAGTGAAAGCCATGTGATAAAAGATGTGCTATTGGCCTGCTCCAAAGCTCTGCAATTGCCATTGAGCTCAGCTGTGCAGATCTAGTTTAGACAAAATAATCTGCTGAAATCTGAGGGTTTGATTTATGAAGGGAGCCAGCTTTGCGTGAAGCAGCAGCGTGACTCTTGGGAATATATTGGGGTGGAAGGTGTTTAAAGGGCAATCTGCCAAAGCAAGTCTATATGTGAAGGGCACCTGGCGACACTCTGTTCTTTGGGGCTGGGCCATTTGCCCTGATTTATTTGCAGTAAGATGTCCAGTCTGCCCCCTGCAGCTCCAGGAGCTCACCCTGAGGTCCCATCTCACATTTCTTTCCCTCTGATAAGTGGAGGAACTCCTGCTTTTGCTGCTGCCAGATCCATTTGGGGTTGTAACCCTGGTGCCAGAGTAAGAGATGCCTTGTTCTTGAGCAGAATACTGGGCTTGCTTCAGAGCCTCTGTCATCTGCTTTGACATTTGCCTAGTATTGGTACTGCTGATGTGTTCAATGACCAGTTAAAGGTGCTGCTCTGATTAAAGATGTGTCTGAAGATCCTGCCATGCCCTAAATGTGTCTACCTCTTCTCAAGGAACTATGGTTTTCAGCTAATCCAAATGATGCAGCAGCAGTTCTCTGTGGCAAGAAGGTGGGTACAGCAGTGGCTGTTCTAGCCCCACACAGAGCCTGTGCTCTGAGCTGAATGTGAACTGAGGGTGATGGTGTGGAGGGTTGGCTGGGAAGGAGGATGTGTACAAGTTTGGAAGACACAGAGCTGTGTGAGCTGGTACAGCTCGATTAGGTGAATGAGGTGAAAAATAGAGAGAAAATGAGACCCATTGTCGTGCAGATCCTGCCGGCAGCCATGGAGCTGGTTCATGCAGCACGGCTCACTTTGTTGCTGTGGTAACCACTGTGCGATTTTTTGGATATTTATACTGTGTAAAAGGAGCTTGGGTAACCTAAAGATAGCATGGATGACTCTATTGCATGAGTCCCTTTGGTGGGGGTCAGAGTTTGATTCCTTTAGAAAAATTTACCTGATGCTGTCTTATTTTTCCCAAAATTGGTGAAAAAAGCTGAGAAATTGGCACTTGTGTAGCCTGGGGAGTGGGGTGAGGTAGTGGCAGTGCTTGGGGCTTGTCAGAAAAACCCAGTTCTTAGTTCCATTTTGTTCTCTTCCCAATATATTTTTGTTTGTGCATTAATTTAAGCTTTCGGTATCAATGTTCAGTCCTCATGGGATGACTCTTTTCAAGGCAGGGGATGCTGCCTGCTTCTGTGAAATCAAATTAGGTAGGAGATGTGTAAAGCACCATGATCGTGCTGTTGGGAGTGGAACCTTGCTGGTTCCAAAACATGACAGCAGCTGTGAAGCCCTACGGGCATCAGTCCGTGTTCTGGCAATGTTGGTTTCTTCTTTTGGTATTTCTTACTTGGCCACATTGCAGGATTTTTGACAAGATATATTTTGTAAAGTTTTCTGTTTTCCCAAGTGTAGTGAAGCTACTTCAGCAATTACCTTGTACAGCTTCTTGTTCCCAGAAGCTCGGGGAGTGGGAAGGCATTTGAGCGTTCGCTGTTCTGATCTGATCTCTCTGAAATGTTTCTCCTTCCTGCAGATCCCAGCTTCTCACTGAATGAGTCTCACTCAGCACAGTAAGGAGCAACAAAGAGCAGCCCCTTGCCTCAGAGCAGGCTAATTTACAGGTTGAACTTTGCAGCAGCTTTTCTGTTACAATTATCTGAAGTTTCCCAGCACAATCTGTTGGTTTCAGTTGTGTTGCCCTTTTGCTGATTAGGTGAACTGCTGCTTTAGCAGCAGCGCATCGCTGCCTCCAGGAGTGTGTGCGAAAGTTTGTGGTTTTCCAGGGAGAGGAGTTTAGAAAATGGGAAGTTCCGTTGTATGTTTTTGAAGTCTTTTTAAAAACAAGACAAACCAAACCAGCCTAACAAAAAACCTCCAAACCAAAAAAAAAAAAAAAAACCAAAAAAAACCCCACCCTGCTAGCTTCAGATCAGAGATTTAAAGTTCGGAGGAGTTAAAATATGGGGAAAAGAGTTTTTCTTTTCTTGGCGAAATCCTCTCAGAAATATTTATGATTTGCAGTCATTTACCTGAACACTTGGCCCATACTGCACAGACTCAGGACTCAGAAGAGTTTCTCAGTTCACTTTTAGACAAGTATCATAGAATTGTTTAGGTTGGAAAGAACTTCTAAGGTCATCAAGTTCAACCAAGGACATGGAAGCACACATTTTCAGTGGTGTATTTTTCTCCAGGATGCTCTTGGCCATGACACAGATGCAGGCAGTTGGGGATTATGAGTTGCAGCTTTGTGTTTTGTTGACAGGTGTTAACTCTGGGGGTTTGCCAACCCTCATTGGGTGAGACTTCCTTCTGCTGTGCTGGAAAGCTGGTAAGTGGCAGGAACCCCTCTTATATGTTTTCAGGATGTTCAGGATCCCTTCTGGGCTCTGACTTACCCACTGCTGGGAACCTGCTCCGGTTAGCTGGCATATTATTGGTATTATTTTCAGTAACTTTAGCCTGGAGGATTCCAGCCAGGAAGGTGGTGATGTACAGAGAGATTCAAAGTGGTTTGTGCAACACTTCTATTTCCTCAGCATAGCTGGGAATGCTTTTGACACATCGCACTCACTGGGCCCCAAACCACAGCTGCTTGGACCCCTGTAAATTTAAATTCAGCAGTTCCAGCATTCCAGTTCAAGGAGCTGTTAGGGCAATGTGTTTTTCTCTTTTAGAAGTACCCACAAAGCTAAAAGTGGAGCTTTATGGACAAATCACAAGTGCAGCTGTTGCCATTCAGATGCGTTTAAGTGGCAGAAACCAGAACAAGTTTTTTTCTGAGTGTTTAATCGTCAGTTTCCCAAGTTTTATGACCTTGTTTTGTACCTTTTACTTAAAATACTTGCATTTTTTTCAAATACCTTCATGCAACTACAGATTAATGCTTTTATTTGCTGTATTCACCCTGATTCTGCTTCCACTGGAAAAATTTATTCCTTGGTGATAATAATGAAATAGAAGGGAGACTATGGCATTGACAGAAGCTGTAAAATATGTAAATAAAACTAAGATTTCTTCTCCTGTCATCTCTCTGGGGATGGCAAATAACAAAATGGTTATGAGGAACAATATTTTACTTCAGATTGAACAGTAAACCAGAGATAACTTAGATACCCTGACATAATTCAATACGTTTATCTTCAACTATAGCAGAAAATCTCAGTCCCACGCTAATTTTTCAATTTAGGTAATTCCATTCTGCCTTTTCTACCTGAGGTGCCTTTGGTGTTCAGTTATTATTTCAAGGTATTCTTTTGTGATTGCCTCTTCTCCAATAGCTTTATTTTCCTAGCAAGCCAAATGCTTCAGGCTTATCTACAGAAACTGTGAATAAGAGATAAATGTATGGAATTGCACATTCAATTTGGAAACAGTATATCCATAGCAAGTCAGAAGTTGTTTGATTTGGCTTAGAATAATTGCTGTTATAGTGGAGGTGGGACAGTTTATGAAGGTTTTGAGTAAATTTCTCCTTTGAGTGAATAATTTCCTTTAGACCGCAGTCCTTTGAAGTGCAGAAAAACTGTACCCACAACTTTAGAACAATAACTGGTTTGTATTCTGGTTTTGGTGCTCTGTGATACACAGATGTGTTAACAGTTCTGCTTCTGGAAGTTCTGGGTGATACTCACACTAGGAAATATACTTAATTTCCCACTTCCTTTTGCTTAACTGCAAAAGAGCTAAAATGTCAAGCAGTAGCGATGCATGATGGAGCCTAAAGGAATTGCAACCCTCACATCCCTTTTTACTGCAGTATTTATAAAATAATTTACCAGCGTTAAGTTTCCAATTCCAGCTTTATGGAGAAAACAAGGTTTATCATAGGCAAACAGATGGTTTCCTGAAATTATTATCTTTTTCTCTGTTCAAAAGTCCACAGTAATAGGATATCAGCAATCCCTGGTGAGGTGAATCTGTGACCATGGAGTTTATACACAGGAAATTCACAAGTTTTGTGCTTCTTTACTAAAGAAGAGATTTCATCTCTACACTAGAAAAATAAATAAAAAATTAGAGGGGATAAGGAAATTGTTTCAGGCCTCTGGTTTTTGGTTTGAAGATGGAAAGTAGTAGCTCAGTTTAAAAAACAAGACCCTGTTTTGAATTAATAATTTTCAGAGAATGTTCATCTGCAGCTGAGTTTCTCAGATGAAACAAATTATACAATTTGAATTAGTTTCTCACCTGTAAATTAACCCACTGGTCTTTTATGGCACTTTTTATTATGACAAAATTTGTAGAGGTGAAATACCACCACTGATTATTTATACTCATCACAGAAATGAAATTGCAGGATGTGGTTGCAATAATGAGCATTATTTACTCTTGTGGAATTGTAAAGATGCTAACATAATCTGATTTAAATTCAGATTCAGCTGCTTTTGAAATAGTTATTCCATTTCTTCATTCATCATACTTTTGTAACTAAACTTTCTCACTTAAAAATGTAGACTAATGACTGGGGAATGAAAACAGTCATCAAAATTTCATTAAGTATATATATTTGAGCTGTCGTTTAACTGTGATTCTTTCTCCCAGGTGAATGTATGACAGGGCCAACACTCATGGGATTCACCATGGCTGACTTGAGATAAATGTAGCTGTAATTGCAGATAAATCTCAGATAGTTCTCTGAACTTCCTTTATTTTCAGTGAAGGCACATTTTGACTTTCAATTCCTTTGGCCTGTTGCGTTTTATAATACTTTGAATCACACTTAGAATTTTCTGTCATTTTACTAACTATGAAGTTATCTGTGCTGGTAGCTCAGAAGCAGATTTACAAACATGTAAAATGTAAATGGTTTGCAGTTTTTTGTTTGGAGTTTTTGGTGAGGGATGGAACTTAACAGAAAAACCCAAAAACATCTCAGATTTTTTTTTTTTTTAGATTTTCCCAGATCTTCTGCCCTGGATACTGTTCTATTTTTCCAAAATGCTTCATTTATCATAATTTTTCTTCTAGTACTTATGGAACTCAGGGTAATATATACAAATTATCTTTCTTCCTGGTGCTTCCACTTTTCATGTTATTTATTTCCAAGATTTCTTTAGGAGATGAACCAATGCCAGGAGAACATCAGCGCCACTGAGCTGTGGCAGTAATTTTGTTTCTGCTGAGAGTGAGCCTGTGCATTAAAACACTACCAAGAAATGGTGCATGGGAACATATAAATTACAGAATGCTACAAGTATATCCTGTGAATGGGTGGGTGTTAAAGGTATCACACCTGGTATTAAGGAATCTTCTGGCTCACTGGAGTATTTCACAGTCCATAATGACCAAATAACTATGAATTAAAATGAGAACTGTTGGAAAATCAGAGGTGTGGTAAATTATTTCAGCTTTTTTTTTTTTTTTTGCATTTCATTTTTGCAGTTATTCTGATTTATTGCCTGCCAAGTCTGGTGAGTTATTAGACAAAGGAATGCAGTGGTATCTGGAAAGGGATAGAAATATCTGAACCTTGTCACAGTGTGCACATCTTGGCCACTTTTCAAAGGGCTGGGGGAAGCCTGGAACCTCCCTCCTATGCATTTGGGATCGTGTTTCAGTGCAAGTCCCTGCCTGAGCCCTGTGTCAGCAATGCCTCTTGTCTTGTCACATTCCTGGCTACTCCTGGTCTTTCTAGATTTGTCTCATATCCAGGAAATGATGACTAGTAAGATGATGAATTAGGAACACTGCCACCAGTGTAAAACCAGTTCTCTCCAAGTTTTTCTGTCACCTGCCTGGTTCTATGCCTCAAATCTTGTCACATCTTCTGTCCTTTGGTTCTCCTCTGGCTGGGGATCTGGCCCAGGAGGAGGGAGTGAATACTTCAGCATTTTAAATTCAAAATGTAAATCTCCAGAAGTCTATGCTTAGCAGCCATTTATTAACCCAAACCAGCATGAAGCAAGTACTGGGTATGCCTAGGAGTACCAGCCTTTTGATGGTGTTTATCAGCCAAATGCCCAGCTTATCTCCTAAATTCTGGGTGGGTTTGCTAGCTAAGTACAGCTCTTTGTTGGCATACGTGCAGTCTGTGCATTAGGTAACTCACAGACCCCTTGGTGCAGAGCCACTGACCACATCCAATATCCAACAGTGTTGAATTTTATTTGGATTAAAGACTCTGGCTATAGAACCATGGGTAAAGGTAGAGATGAATGTAGAGAAAGGTACCCTAACCACTTAGCTGGAAGTATTCTTCAGTGGGAGTCTTTAAATCCTTCTTTTTGAAGCTTTCATCTTTCTTGGGGTAAGTAAGCAATTGCTGATATTGAGTTAGAAAATGTGCCTTTAGTTGATTGGTTAGAGGTTCTTCTGGAGAGAGGGAAGACCTCAGTTTCTTTCAAAGTATTTAAGCATTTCTACAAGTATGTGACTAGAGCCTGGAACTGATGTCTCTCTGGTAAGGACTCTAACCACCAGGGCATTCAGTAATTTTCACTGGTGTAATAACTGGTGTGTGTCCCACTGAGAATCACTTACAGGAAGACAGATCAACAGATTCCTACTGAATATTCCCAGCTGGCTGATAGAGATGATTCTTTCATCAATAAGGTAACCTTTATGAATGCCAATATCTAAACAAATTGAATATTTGCACCCCAAGTTAGTGCTATTTTGTGGCAGGGTGCCTAAAATCTTTTTGCTGAGTAAAGAGAATTCCTTCCCTAAGCTTGAATTTAATTCTCTTTTGGTTGTCCTGCACGGGACATTTAAGGTGATAAAACTTGTAGTTAACTATCTGCTGATGCTGTTTCCATGAGACACAGCTGATGTGAAAATGCTCTCAATAGTATCTGACTGGAGGGTGAAAGGCCTTAACATGCTCCAGATCTCTTAAGTATCTCTTTTCTTGAGGTATTTTCCAATGTGTTTGATGAAAGTGCTTGCTATCAAAAACTAGAAGAATTGCTCTTCTAGTAGAAAGGTATTAATAATAGATCTGTTTTGCAACCTGAATTTTTATCTTCAGTACTCTGGATACTGGAGTAGTGAGTGGTATATGAAAAGAATATATGAGATTTAAAAAACTGGGAAATTGAATGTTTGAAATACTTGTTTTTACTTAAAACTCATAATCTTGTTGGGGTAAAAATTTGTTTGCTATTTCCACAGTTTTATTAATTAGAGCCTTCTGCACTTCACTGTGAATCTCTCAGCTGTGGCTGAGCAATAATCATACATTTCCTTATCCAGCTTGACACTGCTGATAGCTCTTGTAATTCATTCTCTTGATTATGTTTGGCAACTCATAATTTGCTGGTAGCTGGTGTATCAGAATGAGAGTTCCTGGTTCCCCTGGCATTCACACCATTTAACTCTCATGACATGATTTAATTAGAGGGAATTACCTGAACGTTATTCCTACTTGCTTTCCATTTTAGGGGGGTGTAAGACAAACTGAGTGTCCATTCCATCAAAACAAGGAAAAGGACAAACAGCCTAATCCTTGATGGATAGGGAATTTGCAAAAACAAGGAACTCAGTCCCTTGGCTCTCATGCTGATCTGTCTCTTAATTAGACAGGATATAAATGAAGCTTACTGAGATATGACAGGAGAATTTTTTTTTTAAGTCTTACCAATAATTTGATGAATGCTTTATTCTTACTTGTAATCAGAGATAATCTACTTGCATTTGTTCACATGTATTTTTGCCTCTTCATAAAAGCCTTTGCTATTCCTTTGGTTCACGTACAAGATCTGACGTGTGTGATCAAAATCTGTAACATAAATGAACATGTGATGAATTACAACAGTTCAGAATTTGAACTGTACAATCTCAGCCAGTGACTGAATGGTGCCACCTCTTCTGCCAGCTGGCAGTCTCATGGGAGAAGCTCTTCACGTAATAAACAGAACAAAACCAACAAAAAGTCTCGAACCCAACCAAATAAAAAGGCCCCCAAACCCCAACCCAACACTTTATGCATGGTGTGGAGGACTGGAAAGGTGACCTTGGGTAGGATTTCTACCAGAAGAGTGCACAAAAGAGTTAATTTGCACTTGCACTGTAGATGTTTTGTGGTAGAAAGGAGGAATGAGTTAAGTAGTGAACTAAATAAAGCTGTCACCAGATTTCGTTTGTATGAAGATATTTTTGCTAGACAATTTTTATCACACACAATCTATTGCCAGCTTGCAAAGCATTGTGGGATTCTGTCCAAGACACTTCAATGTTAATTGACTTTCTGTGTTTGCTATACTAATTGAATATAATCATGAGAATTTTGGGAACAGGAAATGCAATTATTATTATTATTATGAATTCTACAGAGAATTTTAATATTAAGAAATTTTATTGTTGTGGGTAACTTTTGAGAAATATTTTTCTCATGGGTTGATACCTCTGTGATGTGCTTAGGATTCCATGTGTGTGTTCATATGATTATGGACTGCTTTATAACCTTCTCCTCACAGAAAACCCTAAAGTGAATAAATAACACTGCTCCCGTATAGCGTAGAAATCTCTAGCAAAGAATTACCCTGTGAGATGTTTTTGTGCTAGAAAAAAGGCAAGAGACAAATATCTTTGTTTCCTCATTTAGAGTCTTTGGGCCTATAACCTACCTTTTTGGGTTAAGAGTAACAAAAGTGCATACAAGGTGCTATACCCTTGTTGACATCTTCCTTTTACAAGCCATGTGAGTGACAGCAGTGAATCTGAAAATCATTTAACCCTCACTCTGTTTTTTGTCTTTATGTTTTTACACAAATTTTCATTTATAGTTCACCAGTGTCTAATGATTGAATGGAACTTTTTGTTCATTTACATCAGGGTGTCCTTTTTTAGATATGCAGGAATGTAAAAATAATTAATTAAACATTAATAGTGGAAGTGAGAGTAGCACTCTCAGCATGATCATTCTGTCAGCAGATGAAATGAAGATCTTCTGTGTGGGTGACATAAAACCAAATACAAGAATCAAGAAGCTCCTCATGAATAAACATGATTTCTTGAAAACATCGTCATTTTCCCTGATCTTGTTCTATCTTATTCCTTTTAAAATTTTTATTATTTTGTTTTTAGAAACAGTGTTCAGATGTTCCTGGGATGGTAATGTGGAGTTGCTAGTGACCCTTGGCATGTGTTACCATGATGTCAGGATGTTTTAAAGGCTTTTTGCAGTCTTACTATTTCAAGTCCAATATATTTTTTTCTGAGATTGCCTGGCAGTGATGTAGCCTAAACAGATTGTTTGTAAGTCTTGGAAATTTCGATGCAAAGGGTGCACTTTCATTTAAGCCATAGATCTTTGCAGCAGGAAAATGATTGCAGCACATGTTATGCAAAAGGTAATTCACTTTTGATGAGACATTCAAACGAGCAGAGGCTGTAATTTTCAGCTTAAGTACTAAAGGTGGGGGAATCTGTAGTTATTTGTTTTAGTGATTAAGATGCAAAACCACAAAGGACAAGAAATTCCCTGAGCAGGAGCAGAGCTGTACTTCCCATGTGGATTCCTTGTAGTCAATGAAACTACAGATGTTTTTTTGAACATCACCAAAATGGGATTGTGGTATCTTTTGAATTTTATTTTTTTTAACTTTAAATAATACAGCATACATTTGGTGAGGTATTTGAAACTAAAAATAGAGAATGTTGAAGTTTCTTTTATCAATCAGTTCTTATTTTGGAGCAAAACCATCATTTTCAATGTCAGAATTATTTGCAGGAGTACATTTGATTATTCTGGTCCACCATTTTAAATGGGCTGGAGCAGAACTTTCAGGACTAGGTACTTTTTCTTTGTAATGTGTAAAAATCTCTTGATTTGCCTTTCATTTGCTGAAATATCTATTTTCAGTCTTTGATTGAACCACCCTGAATTGATGAATCCTCCTCTTTTGCATCATTCTCATTTGTATATAGCTCCTAATCAGAATGATTTCTTCTTTCTTTTTGATCTAAATAGCTTCTGTTGATGGCTCTGACTTTCCTAGACAAGGGATTTTATTTCTGCAATACATGATGAGCATGTTTCAAACTCTGTATCTTGCCACTGTATTGTTTGCTGCTGGAGACAGCTCTGGAAATTCTGTTAACTGCCCTACTACTCTTTCTTTTACACTCTTTAACTAGAAAGGTAACTTTTGCAGCTCATCTAGATGGTGCAATGTTAGTGAGAAACTGTGTTCTGCCTGGAAGGTGGGGCAGTCCTCAAACTTGTATGTGAGAGATACAAATCACTTTGTTCTGAACTCTCTTGCATTTTCAGAATCTGAGGAGATTTGTTCTGAACTCTTTTGCATTTTCAGAATCTGAGGAGATCATTGAATGCTAGTAGAGGAAAATTTTGGTTTGCAGAGCTCTAGGATGTAAGTGCTGTGTCTGTTACCTAGTTGAAAATTACTTTTCTGGGATCAGGAGGAGAATTTATCAGGAACTTGGTGAGAAAATAGGGTGTTTTCTGTTAGATGTCAGAGATGTCATCTGTCTGAGACCAGGGAGTTTTAATTTTTAGCATAGAACTTTTGATGAGAAGAGTATTTCGAGGCAGGGATAAAATCCTGACAACTGTAAACCACGTAACTCAAAGTCTGTCAGTAATCCCGGTATTGAGGGGGTTTGCAGAGAAATTCCTTAAGCCTGTCAAGAAACAGTCTTGGAAGGATCAATAGTTAACTACTGGGCTTTCTGTCAGAAATATCAGAAAAAATAACCAAAAGGATACAAAAAAACATTTGCAGTTGTTACTTCAGTGGAGTATTCAACCATGGAATAGTCACAGTGATCTTCTTGGCTTTTATATTACTTAAAAGCCAAAGTGAAAGAAGGAAAAACAAACTCCCAAAAAAACTATGCCAAGGGTAGGGTTGGGGGATTGCCTCTCTGATATTTTTTTATTTTCCTCATGTATGTGGTTTTGTGTAACTTAAAGCTCCAGAAGTAAGTTCTACGTGTGCATAAAAAATAAATCCACTAAATTACTAATATTTGTAACAAATCAAGTCATTTAGATAGAATAGAGCTAGATAATAACTGGACTGAAGGACCTTTGCGATGTGGTTGGTCTCACCTCTTGCTTAAAGCAGAGCCAACATCGAAGTTAATTCAAACTTAAAATTTTGATTTGGTTGCTTATAGTCATGCAGAGATGTGTTTTTGTTATTTCCAGGGATGGAGATTGCATGACATCTCGGAGATGTCCACCATTTCGATGTTCCAGCACTGAAAGTTTTTTCCTAGTATCTAATCAGAATATTGCTGGTTTAACTCGTGTCTGTTCTCATCTTTTGTTTTGACTTTGCACCTCTGAAATCCTGCCAAGTCCACCACTAAACCATGTCCCTAAGCATCACATTTATGCCTTTTAAATATATCCAGGGATGCTGCTTCAACCACTACCCTGGGCAGCCTGTTTAAATGCTTGATAACCCTTTCAGTGAAGAAATTTTTCCTAATATCCAGTCTAAATCTTCCCTAGTAGAGCTGTGAGCAATCAGTTTCCAGTTTCTCCAGGAGAAAGCTGTGGGAAACGCTGTTCCCAGTACTGAGATCAGGCTGACAGACCTGAAGTTTCTCAAATTCTCCTGCTGGCCTTTCTTGTAGATTGGTGTCACATTTGCCAACTAATAATAATAATAGATAATAATAGAAATTATTCTGAAATAGCCAGATATGGCTCTTTGCATTGTGCGTTTTTCCTCTGCAAATAAAACTACTTACTACAACTTGTTTTTGTGTATTTGTCTATTTATAAAATAAAAAAAATGAAAAAATTGTGATATAGGTGTTTATTTAAGGTTTGAAAGAATATATAAGCCTTGCATCTTGTTTTATTCATGAGTTAGGTGATACTGCTGTCATATGATCAAGTACTCTATTTTATTACCATATTGTCATAGTTAAAAATAAGCATATAGTTTACTGTGTCAAATGCATTTTCACTGTGATTTCCTTACACTTTTTTAGTTTTCTGACATTCAGTTATTTCTGATGAGTATTACTATCAGTGACAGCCTAGTTATCCTTGGTCTTTTTGAAATATGAAGTGCATATCTAGTGGAGTGTATGACCTATGTAAACAGGACATGAAAAATATAGCATTTATATTTCCTTTAACATGTATTGAGTGAGCTATATTATTTTAGAAATTTTGTGTTAATGCCTTTGCATTTTGCTTTTGACTAATAACCTGTAGAATCTACCATTTCCTTTGGTATTCCCTAGTTCATAAGTAATTTTCATCACTGATGAGGTTAATTGTTTTCTGTTTGACATCTCTTATAAATATGCACTCCATAGCTACAAACAGACTGGATGTAAATACACAGGTAATGCTCTGCTGAACAATTCCTTTCACTCAGATTAAAATACATTGCCTTTATAAAGTTCAGAGTGTATATAAAGCTATATAATCTTTTTCATTGCAGTTTTATCACATTTTACAGTTAAACTAACAGATATTTAGGTAACAAATGTTTCTATACATAGGAAAAATATTTTTTTTAGGATTAAGTGGTATTTTATTGCCTTAGTTAGATAATCTCTAAACAGGTATAAAGGGAGTATAAAGTTATGTTACATAGCTCCGTAACTTGAGTCTTATTTGTTCTTGATTGCTCCAAGCAAAAAAGATGCAAACTCTTCTGAGCACAAAACACTGAAGCACAATTCCAAAGAGAAGCCCTGCTTAATGGTAGGATGAGATGGGGAGATACGAGAAGGCAAGAAGTCATTAAGAGTGTTCTTGTCACTGGAGAAGTCAGAACCATCCTTTCCTTTGTTTCTGCTGCATTTGAGCAGTCTACCCTGACCACTGCAACTGTTTAAATTGCTAAAATATTTGAACAATTTAGTGCTCATCTGAACTGTAATTAGCAGTTAATTAACAGTGCAAATGTGAGTTTACCTTTTGCATCAGCCACGTTTGTAAGAATGGGTTGTGTGCTGGAACACTGCAAGAATCCAGTTCCATTTTAGCTGATGGAGTGTAGCTGACATTCTGCTGAGGTTTATTTTGAGACCAGGTGTGATACACTGCAATCATAGACTACAAAACTTTCCTCGCTGGTCATAATTTTTAATATATTTCTTTCCAATGGAATTTGTGATCTGCAGCTCTCCTGTGCAGTTGGCTAACATAAAGAAATGCTTCTAGTCCCTGACAACAGCAGAGCTACAAGTTCAAGTGCCCTCGAAAATCAAACCTTCGTTTCTGCTGATGGTTGTGCAGGATGTGTTGGATTCAGCCAGGCATCAGATCAGTAGCTGATAGCTGGAATAATGCAGGCAGAGTACCAGGAGATAGATTGACTCATGATAGTACAATGGTCTTTAATTCCTTCCAACAGGAAGAAAACATGATTATGTGTGTTGGAATTGTTTGCTACAGCATTAACTGTTGGTCTCCACATCGATAATGTTAAAAGAACTTCTCTACCTGTCCCTGAGCATAAAGTTTAACTTCATTAATTGATGACTTTCTAATAAAATATTTTAAATAAAGTATTCTTAGGGCAATCTTTGACAGTTTAGCAAGGAAACGTGGGTGTAAATGCTTTTTTTGTGGTGCAGACAGTCATGACTGACAGAAGTATGAGGGTGTCTTGACACACTGTTCTTGTCACTGTTCCCCAGTGGGTTTAGGGATGTTTTATGGCCTCTGGATACAAGGCATGAAGCTTACATCACTAAATGTTAGAGATGAGATACTTTTGATTACTTCCCAGTGGATCTGCTTGTTAAAACAAATCTCTTTGAATCCATCTGTAGGATCATAAATCTTATTCTGTCACTGGGTTATTAAAAGAGGCACTCTGTGGCCTGAAAGCTGGACTAACTAAAGAGGCTACATAAATTTCTGTAGTTATTTAAAATAGAACAAAACTTTACAAGAATGTATAGTGATTTTGCCAAAACATAATTTTTTAAATCCTTTTTCTGTAATACCCTTGACCACACAGTTATTTTTGTGCAGAAGCACAGTTAGGTGAACTCACTGATTTTTGTGTAATGGGTAAAAATTGAGTCTGGTACTATTTTGCTTATTGCCATTATGTAACTACTACTCCGATGCATATTTAAATTTACCTTTTAACAAAAATCATAGCAAATTTAAGGATTTCTGGATCTCTTATTTTAGAGAGATGACAACTGTACTACTCTGTTAATCATAAAATATTATCACAGACTTCACTGTATTGTGAAGCAGTTATAGCTTTCCCCATGACATTTTTAATTTTGAAATTTAGGCATAATACAATAATGTTTTGAATATCTATGACATCTGGGACTATGCATAGCAATTTGTGATATTATGGAGCATATCCTCATAATATTATTTAAGGATGATGATGTTATGTGCTTTTTTATTTTTCCTAGGTTGGAAAGTTATCTTTTTTAGAGTCCATCCCTAAAGGCTGCATTCTCAGAGGTTTCAGGATATTGCTCTGCATAGCAAAAATCTTATTCTGCTGCTGCTCCATTAAAAACTCTCTTCTGGATCCTGTATTGCCCTGCAGAGAAGTAAACCACTATAAATCATAGAGGGATAGAATGGTTTGGGTTGCAAAGGACTTTAAAGGTCTTCTAGTAGACAATGTCCCTGTCCATGGCAGGGAGGTTGGAACTGGAAAGTCAAATGGGCACTTCTGAGCACTGTGTGTGGGTATGGAAAGAAGAGGATCTTGTGTTCTGATTTGCAGTGATCTAAGGTCCTAATTGGCACATCAACTGGGAACCAGCATAAAACCATAATGTTCTGTCACAGGACACAAAAATTTCCCTGCAAACCTGTTACCAAATCCAGTACAGTGACTGGGCTAAGTGTGATCCATGTTTAGATCTTGCTCTTGGACACTTACCTCATGGAATCTATTCCTGGGCCCAAAGCTCATCAAAAGGTGGCCAGAAAGACCATTGGGTGTGTGAATGATTACTTTGACTTGTGAATAGTTGGGGACTTCTGTGGGTTTTGGAGGTTTCCAGGTTGTTTGGCTTGGTTTGGTTTTTTTTTTAAACTTTATTTGGGCATGCAAAGTAGACTTTGGGGAAGAATAGATCTTTTTGAAATTTAAATGAGCATCAACGGGGCGAGAAGGGGACCAAATTGAATAATAATGCTTACTTGTGTGTGTTCAGGTTTGCTCAACCATAATTAAAAGATTCTAATTGGTTTGCATTAGTTTCAGATATAAAGCAGAAACTGCACATCTTTTCCACACTATTTGTTATGTAGTGATGCCAATAATATATGTATTTAATTCAGCTTTCAGTTGGATATAATCCAAGGCCATGCTGGAGAACAATTAGAGGAAGGACTTGTATGAATAAACTGGATTGCTGTTAAGGTTTATATTATTACTTTCTGTAAGGGTTGCAATTACTTCATCTCCTTCATTCAAGCTACCTTTGTGAAGGTCAGAAAAAAGTGTTTTTGGAGGGAGGAAGGTTGTCTTTTGGGCTTTTTTGGAAAGGAATTTCATCCCAATGACAAATGGTTCTTTGAATTTCTCAAAATTCATCTTCGACAAGTGGTTTCCCTTTAATAGGAAGGAAAAAAAAAAAGAATTAAGTGTTTCAATTAGGGATGAACAAATTCTAACAGGAGGAAGGTCGGAACTTGTCCAGTTTTAGTGCTGTGTATTTGAGCAGAACTCCAATGAGTGCTTCTGTGTTTGTTAATGCTGAATTCAATGATTAAGGTTCTTTAGCCACCAGTGGGATATTTTGGCTGTACTGGCCTTCATTCAGCTTTAGTATTGCATTCTTTCTGAGCCTGTAGGTTTTTTTATTTGTTAGGCAACTTTCTTATGTTTTTAAGTCCATTAACACCATTCCAGAGTCCTGTGGATTTGATCCCATTTGGCTCGTGCTATTTCTTTTGTGAGGCAAAATATCTTCATGATCCAGTGTATTTGTCAATAAAATGTGGGAAATGCCAGCGAAATCTGGACGTTTCCCTTTCCTTTGCACACCAAATTATGCTGCCCATGTTCTTCTACTTAAAAAGTAACACCAGTTTTGTACCTGTAGCTATTTATACAGACTTTGATAGATTAGATGGAGTACCAGACTGGGATTTCTCTCAATCTTTATTATTGTCTCATTTTGGGATTTTTTGTGTGTGGGTGGGTGGGGGGGAATTGTGAATTCCTGATAATGTAGAAGAGTCTATGCTATTGTCCCCTCTTGACAATATAGAATGGAAATTGAAATGAAGGGAATTTCTCACACTCAAAGGATTAACATACCCAGCCGCAGTGGCTAAGGCCAAAGAACCAATCACAGCAAACATGTTTAAATGATGAGCAGTTTTGAATGTTTACCCAAGTGAGAAGTTGGGTTTGAATTGGCCAATTGTTCGAGCTACTGTGTGAAGTTGTGTAGTCCTTGGGAAGATATTTTTTAGGCCAGGGTTTTCAAGCAATTTATGATTTTCCCCATCGTACAGAAAACTGCTGGTGTGATTTATCTACTGTAGCTGTCAGTGTCTAATCCAGGCAAGTTGCTTAAGCTTCCTTTAAGTCAGTAAAAAACTGTGAGGAAGCGATCAATCCCTTTTTAAGGTAGGTGAAGTGCATTGTCTTTAGAAATGGCCATTTGGCTTTTTGTACTGTGGAAGAGAAACTGGGTGACCTTCTTTGAGCTGACCTTAAGGCAGGTAGAGTGGATGCTCTGCCATGGGCTGTGGGACTGTGCCAAAGTTTGTCTGTAATATTGAATGTTGTTTTGAATGTTTATCTTTTGCTTTACTCTTAGCATAACTCCAATGTTTTGACAAGTTCCACGATAAATAAAATGCTGTATCACTATGTGTTTTAGGAAAAAAGAAAAGTTCTATATTTTCAGACTATTTGCTTATGGGGATTCATGCTCTTTCAATTCAATTCACAGTTCAGTACAAACATGCAAAGATTAACAAGCTGACAGACTATCCTTATATTCCAGGGATCCTCAAAAGGTAAAAGAAAGGCTTTTCACAGTAAGTATACTGCTATTATTGGACTTGAGATTGTGAAATGCCTTTCTGTTAAATAAAGTTCTAGTGTTTAATATGTTGAATTTTGCATAAAGATAGAATGGAAGAATTCTATTTTCAGGTAGTGCTAAAATACATTTGGTTTTTTTCTGCTTGCTGTTAGTGCCTGTAAAATATCATACACTAAAATTGTCAAATCTGCTGAAAGATAGCTCTAAAGCACTTGTTACTTCTCATATTCTAAATAGGCATGAACTCAGAAAAAGGTACTCATAATTTGTTGTGTAAACCACAATGCTTTATTAAATAGCTTCTCTTTATTGTTATTTATTTGACCATAAAAGCACGAACTACTTACCAAAATAACCTGCAAACTTAGTATTAATGTAGACCTTTGCAGTATCCCATAACTCTCTAGGTTAAAAGTGCAGAAAGATGAAATATGAAATTAAAAATATGCACTATGTATCACTTCCATGCCTTGTCTAGCTTTCAGAAATTATGTACTCTCTCCAAGAATTTGCATGAATATGTAGGCTCCTAAGGTGGAGAAGTCACCACTCACAAATGGGAAAAAACTTTACCATGGTGTAGATGTCCCCATGTTTCTGGATTCCACCAAAAGTTACCAGACAAGATCATCAGTGGGTTTGCTGTACTTGGTGTTTGATAATTTATACTGACAGCCTGGCTTATGAAGCAAAGCATTAGCCCACAATACAGTGTTGTGAGGGATCGCATATCATAGTGGTGTAAAACTAAATCCTGTGAGAACATACCTTTAACACTCTTGCTTTGCCATGATCCCTTCCACCCTCATTAGCCAAAGAAGCCTAAGCTGGCTCTGTGTGAGCTGATCCGCCAAGTTCCAGTCCTGTGTGTAGTGCACGGAGCACACACTGACACAGAAGATACCTCTTTGACTTTTTGGGACATTGTAGGAAATCAAAGCCTTTCCTACAGCTTAAATTTCTTACTTTTCTCTCCTTTGCATCCTTCAGAAAATGGAATATCAATTCTAATTTCTGATGTATAAATTTCAAGTCATATTCAGTAAGGATAAAGACCTGCCTGACATCATTTCAGTGTGGCTAGAGGCCCCTACATCATCATTTGTATTGAACCTAATTTAGTACTTTAGACAGACTTGAGAGCTTATCTAAGAGAATTAATCAGCTCTTGAGGCTTAGAGAGGCAGCTGAGTCATTTTGTTGTGTCCCTACAGCAGAAGACTGCTGCAACTTCATTTTTCTGTGCAAAGGACACAATTCTGAGGCTGTTTTACATCTGTGTATGGCTATGGGACTACTGTTATGGATTTATTAAGAATGCGGAGACCCTAGCTTAGGAACTTGCTTCAAGTTCTCGCAAAGCTTAGCCTTTCTTGTCAGTCATCTGTAGACAGATGTGGGGATTAACCACTTTATCTAATTAGGCTCCTTGATGAGTTGTTAAGCTTTGCAGTTGTACTTGTCTCTTTGTGCTAAAGCCTGTGTTGCTGCAAGTTTGTTAATGGCATTCAAGTTACCCAGATGAAATCCAGTCTGGATGTCTGCACATGCTGCAAACAGATCCATTTGCAAAGTATTGCCCTAAGTTAGGTCAGTATTCTGCAGCTCTTTGTGGACTATTCTGCTGCTGCACACAATATGAATTTTTCAAGCCTCTCACTCATTCAGTCTCTGTCTCTCTAGCTCATTAGTGTGAGAGCAATTCAAAGTTGGAGGCCAACTCTCGATGTTCCAAATTAACCTTAGGGGAGCCTGGAGAATTAGATTTCTCCTGGCTGAAATTGACCTTTATGAACCTACTGTCAGTGCATAAAATTTGGCAAAACATAGTATCAACTTAAACTGGACTTACATCTACAGGAGTAGCTGACTTATTTAATGTTCATACATGAGGCTGTACTTAACAAGGAGTTTATTTCAGCTTAAGGGACTCAGTCTTTCCAAGAATTCAGATGTCCTTCATTTCAAGTAGAAGATAGTTTATTACCTTGTAATTTTTTAACAATTGAGTCATCTACATTGTTCATGGGAGAAAAATCTGTCTATTATTTTTCTGTCCTTTTTCACTAGGAACTTTTCAAATAAAGACCATTCCCTTTTATCCCTGAGCAGGAAAAGGAATTTATTAAACAATTGTCACATATCAGTGAAGAGTTGAGGTGAAGTTACTTTGGACATAAACGTCTTTCCAGACTGTCCACTTCTACCTCCTTGTGAAAATTTAGTGCCTAAAGGACTAAAGTCACTTTGTGACTCAGTTACATGAAGAAGACGCGTCCTCAACTGCTCAATATTGTGCCTTTTTCTCAGATTTGCTATGCTAAATTCCTTACAATCTCTCCTGAAACAGGTTCTTATAAAGTGATTCAGGTTACTTATATGGTTGTCATTCTACCCCCCAAAATAAACCGCTTTGTGAACCATACTGGAGAGCAATTACCTGGAAGTGGTAGTAGAGTTTGTAGAGCACTATGTCAAGGTCGGGGTAGAAACCTTCCTACCCTTGTTCTTTTGAAGGTAGGACAGCCCAGAGCTTCAATTTATAAACTTAAATTTGAATGACTGTATAATAGATATTTCTAAACGTATTTGTTGTCCTTATATATTTGGGAGCAATATTGGCTCTACCATATACTCCTGTTTTATTCATGCTGGTATGTGTAAAGCTGGTTAGAAAACATTGAATTATTCCTTTTTGAACTTAATTTTCAAAGTAGGTTTTTTTTGATAAGGAGGTGTTATAAAAGTGTGCTTTGACAGGTGCTGGGGTGGGAAAGAGTTGAATTTATGAATACTAGAAATCATTGTGCAGTCCAAGAAAACCATTATTCCTTAATTGAGACTGTGTCTTTGGCAAAAGAGCAGGTATCTAGGGCAAACATCAGAGGATCAATATAGATGCACTGACCTTAGCTGACTGCTGTAATCTGTTAGTTTGATGCCTTTTTCTCTTGTGCTGAGTCGACCCTGGCTAATTACACATAATTTCACCAACATCAAGGAGGATGCAGGGAAAAAAAGCCATCAAGAACTAAAAGCTGTACTACTCAGATTCAAAAGGTGCTCAAAGAGAATCTCCTTTGACTATAAAATGATTTCCAGTATTCATATCCTTACCCTCGGGTTTTTTAGATTCACACCAATTTTAGAGTAGCCTATGTTCAAACTCAGGATAGGGAAATAAACTTTCCCCTGAAGTTTTCCCTTAATATGTAGGGATTGATCAAGAAAACTCCAGGGTAATGTGCTGCATATTAACATATATTTTAACGACCCCAATTGCTTGAAAGAATAAAATCAGACTTAGATAAAAACAACCCCTGCTACTGAAAAGGAGTGGAGGCTAGCTGAAAAAAAAGTCTGTAAATGTTTGCATTCTCCTACCTGTTCTACTTTAAAATTGTGACTTGTTTTCTGTTTTCCAGTTCTTCTTATTTACTCTTAAATGGATTTATTTAGTCTCTTCTAGTGCTAGAAAGAATCCATTTTAGCCTTTTGCTTTTGGCATAGTGGGAATTGAATATGATGAATGAAACAGGTAAGGAATGAGTCTTGATTTAGCATTGTGTTTGTGAGCTGCTTGGCATTCTCTGGAAACATATGACATTATTCTGAGTTAATAATCAATTAGTAATAAGATTTCCATAATCCAGTAATAGCTGCAATAAAGGACAATTTACAGAGCTGGATATTGTTGGCTATAAGAGAACATGTAGCATTGCTTTTGCCCACCATTGAATATTCCCTGGAATTCATCTTGTTGATAGAGTAATGAAAATGCTATTGACTATATTTAATAAATATTACTGCATAAAAATCAGCAACTGTCCTGCCTTAAAATAAACTAGAAATAAATTGAATGCAATTAGTTTTCTTCTTTCCTCTTGTTATTAGAAGCTTCAATAAGATATAATGGTCTGTAGGCTGAAAAACAGACTTTGGAGAGCTTTTCTGAGAATGGAACAACTTATGTTTGCATGAGAAGAGTAGAAAATTCTTCACTCTGATGAGGTGGAGTTCTATGATGCCAAAACATGGAAGGCAAAGGAAAATAAAGTTACACTCATTTTCAAGACTTTACTAGTAAATTCCTCTCTCAGTCAAGATGATTTAGACATTCATCTCTCAGACAAACATCCTAACCCACAGGCTTTCTCTTCCCCATTCCTTTTGAAATGTTCAGAATACAGAAGAGGATTCAAAATCTATTGAATATAAATGTAGATTTTTGAAGCACGTTTCACAAAATCCAGCAGTTACAATCCAGGTGCAACTAGATTGTAATTATTTTCTTTCTTCTGTAAGACTGATTTATTTTTATTTGCAAATAACTGGTCTATTTTTCTACAAGTTAAATATCATTTTATCACTCGTTAGGCATTTGTACTATATTATTGGTAGCAATTATTAGAAATATGAGACATTTGAACAGTCTCAGATTTGTAATGAAGTTGTTATGATTCTGTCATGTGAAAAGCGGAGATTTCCTTAACCCTTAGTGTTTGATTTGTCTGTCAGAGCCCCAGGAAGGTCGAGACCTTTGTGCCTGACCAGCCTGTCAGTGTCCCACTACAGGGACCCTTCACTGACCAGTTCTGCTGGATCATGGGGTGGTTCAACTGCCTTTGTCAGGGACACACAACAGCACAAGGGAGACCCCTCAGTGGATCTTCCCACTTTGAGACCCCTCAGTGAGTCTTTATTCAGCATGTTCCCTGCTGCCGGTGCCTGTGAAGGACTCTCACTCACATTTAGGGAAGAACAGTGTTTAACATCAAATTGTGCCAGGTTAAGGTTCGAGGATTGCTGGTGATAGTAGCTGACTGCAAAAATGTATTCAAAGCCATACACAGAGATGCTCTAGTCCCCAGTAAAGGCGTGCACAGAGTGCAGTGCTTACTCAGCAGGAGTCCCCACAGGGAGAAGGCAGGCTGTTGTCTGATCCCAGTATTTACAGTGCTATCTTCCCTAACTTTTCTCCCATTCTTGACTTACTTCTATACTATATGTTTAGGTGGAGCTTGAGTGACTCTAGTCATCTATGCCTGTGTTGCTGATTGGTGTAAAATTCTCTCACTTTGGTTTTAAAGGTACAGTCAATAAAATCTAGAGCACAGGTCCAGGGAGGGGTGGTGACACCTTGGAGGTGTGTACCTTTGGGAGGGTGTATGTGTGTTAATATTACAATTATGCTATAACGAACCAATCTCCTCTGAGGAGAATGATTTCATCACAGCTGTTGGTCAGCAACCAACAGCTCTCTCTGGTTGACAGAAGGTATGGGGTTTATCACCTGCAAAGTACCATTGAGTTCCCCTCCTGCAAGGATTTCCAACAGAGCCTGGCCGGGGTGTCTCCACTCCTCTGTTCCCTCCCTCTTATCAGGTACTTACAGTTTTATGGGGAATCATCGTGGAACATTCCAACCCCATTCCATCCAGGGAGCAGCAGCTGTATTTTACACTATTTTCTGTGCTGCTATAACTTCTGTTAGGATGAGAGTATAACTTCTCAGTTTCCTCCAGTTTTACCCCCAGCCATGTTTCCAAGGTTCCTTACTGAAATGCAGCTTTTCACTAACTCAAAATTACAGTAATTTTTATATCTCTTAACTTTTTACATGCCAATTAGTGAAACTCTGGATTTTCTGATGCTGATACTTGTGGTGGTCATCCATAAAACTCTATGCTGACAGTCTGAATTCTAGTAAGAGATATTTTACGCTGCTCTGTACTCTTCTGTTAAATTCTAACTTCGGATGTTGTATCTAGAAATATTTTCCCCCTGTTTTTCTGTGTAAGAGATTTACTAGATCTGGATCTTGAGCCTTTGTTTTTCAGCCCCAGTGAGTTCTGTCATTGTTCCTGAACTGAATGAGGTCTTGAAACTAAAGCACTCTGACACTTAGTCCTGCTTTCTTGTACAGCTATTTCATGTCTTCACAGAACATGTTTCAAACTATTGCACTGCAGTATAATCAATTCTTTTTTCTCCCCACAAGAAGTTACATTTTATTGCTGAGGTGACAATTTCATATATGGTCAATTTAAAGTGTAAAAGCTGTTTATAACTTTAGAAGGATTTATTAGAGGACGGAATACCAGCAAGACATGTTAGATTTTCCTCATATAGCACAAGATCTTTGTCTAGTGCATTTTATAAATATTTGGTTCTTCAACTTAGCTGGAAACAAACACATTCTGTATAAAGGACTGTTTCCTTCTATCCATTACTTACTCCTGGGGAAATCTGAATAGATTGATAGCTGGGTAAAATACTTGTATTAGAGGTGAGAATTACTGAGGTCACCAGCAGAAGATTCTTCCATTCATCTAGGAATATATAGATTATGAAAGTACCATCCCTGAGCTGAGGTGCTGCAATTAAACTATGCTTGACCTTAGCCAAAACACCAAGAAGTGATCTGAGCAAGCCAGTGCTCCTGAACTGTGTTAGTGCAACATAAAATGTGCCCATCTATGGGCATCTTCATTGGACATTCAGCCTGCTGTGGGTGCTGTTCCTGTTATTCTAAATAGCTTAGGAAAGGATGCACCTTCTGTGTCCTGTGAACAGTGTTTTTCCTTCTCATCTTCTAGAAATGTTTTGTTTCACAGAATTTAATGATTTCCCCTCCAAGTGTAGGTGCAGGCGCTATTTATAATGGATTATTTTATTGATTAGCTCACTGCATGAATTCACCTGTATCATCAGAAGAGGAGAAAAGGTGGAGTCTTGTGTGTGGTGGGAAATGGTGACTCTGGACTGGGTGTTAAGTTGCATTTTTCAAAGTAAACCTATAGCACAATGCTAAAATGTTGAGCCCTGAGATCTTTAATAATGATTATTAACAATGTATTGTTTTTAAATGGCTGCAAAGCTAAACTCTTCGTTGCATCATTTCAGTGTTGGTAAATTTAGGTTGGGAGGAATTTACTGAGACCTCGGCAAATCTGTTCTCTTTAGGAAGGAAAATTCTTCCCAGCAAATTGAAAATACTTTCCAAAGAATTGGAAAATTTTATTTTTAGTAATTATCTAATTTGAAAAAATATTACTTAGAAATCCTAGTTGCATATGTAGTGATGGACCTGAATGCACTTGTAATTGCTGGACATGCAGAGCTACCTGTCCAGTCTGTGCAGTCCCTGTGGGTGCCAGACTTTGTTTGCTGCTGGTGCCTTAGGAGTGAGTGAATGCATTCTCCCAGTAGGGTGCTTCCAGCAATGGCTGAAGGATACAGAAGAGGTTTATGCATCCTCTCCTTGCTCAAAGGAAGCATTTTGCAGCTCCAAAATGCCCACTACGGCCTTTCCAAACTCAGCTGTGTGTGCCTTTGGGAGGAGCAGAGACTGCTCAGGTAAGGAGGAGCTGCACAGAATCAAGAACAATCCATTCCTGCAGTAGCACCTGAATTAAGCAGCAAAGGACAAAAGAGTAAGTTTGGGGATATGACTGAGGCTTAAAAGACACATTTTCTTTATACAAAAGAGTCAGACTTAATTTCCTCAGTTTTGTTGACCTTCCACTCAAACAGTGTTTAGGATTTTGGAATTTGCTGGTAGAGTTCCATAGTACAGAGCACCTGCCCCTTCCTAGTGGTGAGCTCTGAGAGCTACTTCCCCACCAGAGAAGTCAGAAGCAAGGACTACATAACAGCTGAAACAGCATTTGCAAAAACTTGCTGTGGGTTTAGGTATCAGCTTTCTGTTCCCAGCATTAGTAACTGATTGGGCCTTGCTTTTTCTTTGGTTGCTTTTTCCCTCTTTTCTGATTTGACACAATGGGTGGCTGAGGCCTTTGGTTATGTTGGCCTGTTTCAGAAAATTTAATTTACATATTTAACATCCTTTGAATCTGCTTGAGATAAAGATCTAATTAATCTGAACATGGCAGGCAAGTATAATGCTAAGGAAAATGGTAATTCTGTGTTTAGGAGTATTGGCTCCTTTGTCTATTGTTGCGATGCATTTCTAATTCTCATTTAAAAAATTGTGAATTAATGCTTTAGGCTATTTGCATGCAAACCCATTTCAGTTGTTTTCTGATAATTTACTCTTGGAATTTGTATGGGATATGCTGTAGATGAAATTCAGTAGAATGACATTTTTTCTTCATCAAATTAACTGCCCTATTTTCAAGAGTGTTAAATACTGTGACTGCTGTTCTTCTCATACCAGGCTGTGGACTTGATAGTAAATAGAAGCCACATAATGTGTTTAAAAATAAAAAGGATGTGGTTTCTAAGGAAAGTTGACTATATTAAAATGGTAGATGTTTTGTCTATCCAGGCAGCCACCCTCTAGGTTTCTAAAGAACTGTAGAGAATACACAAAAGACTATTATCAATTTATAGAACTGAAATGTCAGAAATTAACTTTTATAACAGTCTCTACTCTAGCTATGTTCTCTTAAATAAGACTTGTTGGATAAGACACTGGAAGCTTTCAAAGTATTTTCTATTCATCATACCATTGTAGCCCTGACTCAGCAAAGCCTATTAATCTGTGAACAAAAATAAGCCTGTCTATAAGTCCCTTTCTAGATGCAAAAATACCTCAACATATGGACAAATTCTTCAGTAATATTACAGCTTTTATCAGTGGTTTAAAGTGCTGGAAAACTGAAACATATTACAAAGCATCTGGCTTGAAAGGGCCTGAATGTAAACTCTGTGCAGAGCCAGAACCTTGAGGGTTTAGGAATCTGTACCCTTCTGAATTTCTTATCTGATTTTTAGTTTTATAAGTGGAACATGCAAACATTTTCCACCCACTGGGATGTTTGTAATCCCATTTCTAATAATCAGGAAAAAATGTAAGCTGCCTATTTTGAATGCCCTGTTGGTAAGCATTTCAACAGGATGATTGAGAATTTACACTGTGCTGGATTATTGGCAATAGTTTTCCCTGTCAAAGAAGCATTTTGCATATGAGTACTTTTTCTGTGCTACTATGTCACTGAATTTTTTTAAAATAAATGTTTTTGTGTCTGACAGTGAACTCCTGCATACACCATTGCATGCACAATGTAAGAAATTATTACTTTTTTCCATTTTTTCTGCCTAACTTACAATGTGTTGAAAGCAGCATACAGTTGTAATAGGAGATGAATTATTTTAGTACAAATGATCTTTTCAACAGTCCACCATTTCCCTACATTTTTTAGTTTATTGAATGGCTGATAAAAATGATATGCTGCATGTTTGAGAGAGGCAGAATAAAAAAGCCATACTTGATCCTTGTCAATACTTCTCCTTTTTACAAAAACTCTTCAGAGACTCAAGATGTATGATTATCTAAAATTGCCATTTCTTTATGGCTCATTCAATAACATATTTCCATATTTATGAAAAGCACATGGAATTCAAAACTGTGGTGGATGTGGCCTGAGTTCAATCACCAGCATTTAGAACTATATCTTATGTGGTAGTCAAACTGTTTCAAGTTGTGATATAAAATTCAAAACATGGAAAATCAAATCCTTGATGGAAAAAAATAAAAAAAGATTGTCTACTTCAGTTTGTGAGGCATATAATCATTACAACTGCTCATTTCTTGAAATGGTAAAGCCTGATTTGAAAGGAGCTTTTCTAAATAACTGCAAAAACAAACCTAATCCATAACACCTAAATTTTATCACGAACAGCATTAGAGGTCTGTCTTCTAAGTTGGCACACTGAAATTTTGGATTGACTTTGGTCTCTGGAAAGAGGAGGATACTTGGCTGTGACAGAGGTGGCTGAGCAGGTGCCTCCTGATCCAGAATTGCTGCTCCAGCTGAGGAGCTCTGCCGTACACTTGGCTGGGAGGCCGTGGGGAAGGAGCTGGCAGTTGGAATCACAGCAGAGATGGATTATCTCTTTGGAGTCTTACCAAGGAGACTTTGACGTAGGAGACAGGGGAAGTACTGAATAGATTTGAAGGAAGATGGCTTTAGAAGAATGCCATTAATCTAAGGTGACAGAGAAGGAGAGAACTGTATGGGGCAAGCTGAGAAAATATCCTGAATGGATGATGATTTTTCTGGCACTCTGAAGAGGAGGCAGGTTTTTCCAGAAAATGCATAAATTTCTGGAAAGGATCTGAAAGGTCTGGAATGATTTATCTGTCCACATTTCTCAATCAATACTGAGTAAATTATGTCTTGTTCATCTTCTTTACCTCTCTTCCCATATTACTAGGTAAGAATTCTTTGTCAACAGCTTGGAAATCTCCTTGTCTGGGGAGAAAACCCCACTGAATCCTGTGTTATGTCAGCATTTTTTATATGTAGTCTTAAGACCACAGTTTCTCAAAAAAGAAATATATGTATGAAATACAGTAATGTTATTTATTACTTAAAATATGTGATTTGAAAAGATGCCCTGACACATTTGTATATAAGGTGTTTAAATATATTCCAATACAGTGACTTGTATAAAACCTAAAACAAATTAAAATAAAAACCCCATGATTGTTGCTTTGAAAATTTAGTGTATATTTTTACTTGAAAGACCCAACAGCACAACACAGGATTCTTAAGCCCCTAAGTGCCAATATAGACATTTCTATTAGGATTTAATTTAGTTTAAAATAGTTTTGAGTAATTTATGACTTCACAATTGAAATATTCATGCTTACCTGGTTTACATACAATGGTACACTCAAGCAGCAAATCTGAAGTATAAAAGAATGATTCTATGCCTAATAAAAAGAATTTACAGAAAGTAGATCCTGTGTGCTCTTTAGCAGTTATTTTTTCATTAACAAGTCAAAGTTTTTAAACTTCATTGAATAAGAACAAGAGAGTTGCCAAGGAAAATAAGGTGTATTGCTGGAATTGTAGCAGCCAGTAAAATGATAGTAAAAAGTACACTAAGGTCAATGAAATATCTCTGATGAGGTAGGTCCCACTTCTTTTGTCTTTTTCAGGTTTTCTGCAGTCATGTTTTTTCTTCCTTTTGGCTTTTTTTTTTTTCATGGCAATCCTACAAAGATGAAATGAAACCTTCTCTTTTCCTCCTGATACTAAGGACAAAAGCTCTCTCTAAACACTACACAATACAATTTTGGTAGAAGAAAAAGAGTGCTTTGCTCCATAGAAGTAAGTACCCGTAGGGGACTGCAATCAAAAGACAGTAAGAACTTGATCAGAAACAAAGGAAAAAGAACTGTGATTTTTTTTTTCTTTCTTTCTTTTTTTTTTTTTTTTTTTTTGGTGAATAATTCAGGAACAAATCACGCTGTTAGCATCAAGAGCCAGCAGTTCCCTTCCTGGATAAGTATCTTGGATAAAAAATTATTCAGTACTCCATTTCCAACAAAGAATGGAGATAGCAGAAGAGACGGAGAATATTTACCCTCCCTGACACGTAACAGTTCTGATAAATGCAGCTCACAAAGTTCAGTGTGTCTGCTTCCTTTGATGCCCAAAGAATGAAGAAATTTGTCTTTGATTCAATTGCTGCCATCAGCAGCTTGTGTGTTTTTGGTACCACTGAGAGGTTTCTTCCAGGACATGAAAGTCTGAGAGACTCGGAGCAATCTACCCCAAGGCCAGCAGCCTGCAGAGTGATGCAGCTTTTGTCACTTAGGTAGACTGAAAGACTAATCTTAATCTAGACTAGGCTCTGCTTATGCCTTCTGCTTCTATTTCGCTGTCATATGTGTTTCAATTCAGAAGTTTGAAAAATTAGGCTAAATAATTGGCTGTTCATATCATTGAAATACATAGAAAGAGCACGGGGCAGTGCAAGATTAGGGAGATAACAGAACTAAGTAAGTACAGCTTTCATGCTGGAAAAATTAAATTACTTGTTCTTGAGTGTGACCAGGCATGAAAATACCTTTTCCTAGGATATTACCTGGTTGGCATCTTAGTAATAAACTCCTGACCTCAAATAGATTTCATAATTTATTATTCTTTATTATGTTTTTAGAGGTGATGATTGGTTTCTAACTTCACTCTGCTGTGTCTTGAACAGGATATATAAACCTTAAACTTGCAAGTTGGCACAAAGACCAGCTTGATCTGACGAAGGAGCATGATCCTGTGGCTAAAGAGTTTAGGACACTGCTTCTAGGGAATAGTCTTGGTTTTTATTTACTGAGATCCTCTGTATGCATCAAATGGGCTCATCCTGTTCTTGAGAATCTTGTTCCCTTTTGCTTTCTCTTTGGACTTCTTACTTTCTGGCATCAGAAATGTTCTTTCAGTAGGGAACACACCTTACTGCTAAAGGCATATTGCTGGAAAGGGGGAGAGAGGGAGGTTATCATAACAGCACTCATCCCATGTTTTAAGTGGAAGTGATTGTGAATCATAGCAAAGTTCTGGATAATTCTGCTGCTTTGCATGTATTGCTGAAACAGGGGTGAATTTCATGACAGATGCTTTGTCTCAATCAAAGTTAAGGTCTATTTGCTCAACCATTCAAAAAAAAATAATGCAACTTGTTATAAGTTAGGAAAACTTTTTATTTGATGTCAATATACATGTATATTTTACATCTTTGCTATGATATCCATTCTCTCTGCTTGTCTAAACTGATGTTTTTCAGGACTGAAGAAAATAGAATTAAATGATGAAACAAATGTTATGGTGTTCCCTGCATTGTTCTGTGCTGGCTGCACTTCAGGGTCTGACAGATGACAGTCCTGAAATCTGGGCATGTTTATCGAATCTCTTTCAGAAAGTTCAAGATGACCTTACTTTTGACAAAAGTGTAGCTGCCAGTATCTGTGCAAAACAGCTTTTTGAATTCTTAAAGTCTTTTACTGAAAACACTCCAGGTGTGTTTTATGTGTGTATATAGATATATATAAATATCTATATCTATCTGTCTGTCTATATCACAGAATTATTTCTGTTGGAAAAGACCTCTAAGATCATTGAGTCCAACCATTAATGTAAAACTACCAAGTCCACCACTAAACCAGGTCCTCAAGAGTCTGACTGTCTTTTAAACCCCTCCAGGGTTGGGGATTGAGCCACTTCCCTGGGCATCCTGTTCCAGTGTTTGACAGCCCTTTCTGTGAAGAAATTTTTCCTACTATCCAATCTAAATATTCCCTGGCACAATTTGAGGGCATTTCCTCCTGCTTATTACTCTGGAAAAGAGACTGACCCCCTCCTGGCTACAGCCTCCTTTCAGGCAGTTGTAGAGAGTGATCATCCTTTTCTCCAGGATAAACACCTCCAGCTCCCTCAGGTTTGCATGTGACAATTTTTAAAGTTGTCTCAACGTTATGACATAATGCAAGGAATCTGACTTAACATACACAAATATGTAGGAAGAAAATGACAAAAGAATTATGTTTTCCTTGGGGGTAAAGCAGTATTAACAATAAACTACTTAGTCTGCAGATGGGAGCAAAAACAACATCAGCATTATTGCTTAACATTATTCATGTTTATGAATCATATTGTGCAAAAAGGTTCCTGTACAGAATTTTACACAGCCTACATTTTATGCAGGTTATGAAGCACAGAAACAGGCCTAGTCTAAACATATTCTTCTTACAGGAAGATTCCTCATTTTTCCCTTTCTGATGTAACAAGTCAGCAGAGCAGAACATCATGTAATTAAAATACATGAAATTTGACTCCCTGAGCACTTAATTTTGCAGTGGTGAAGAGCAGAGGAAAAATGGTATATGGTTATAAATAAGAACATGAAAAATAGTTGCGAGGTAGAAGAATGATAGAAGGAGGAAAGAAGGGGAGACTCAGGGAGCTGTGAGAAAAACTTGTGCTGCTTGATCATTTTTCCTGGCCAGCTGTTCTAAACCTACAATGTTAAAAGCCTTTAGCTGTAATGAGGCCCTGATAATTGTCATTCATACAAGATGAAGAGGTGAACTGCATGCTGCCCTGACTAAGCTGCACCTTAAATTTGGAATCTTTTCTTTGTGGATAGCTACAGAAACAAAAGGATCACCCCCCCAAACCAGTTTGGACAATGCGCTAAAAGTTCAGGGTACAAAGGCTCACACCTGAGAGCTGGGAATCCTTTGCTGCAGTCTGTGGGAGAGGTACTTAGTGAGGGAGGACAGCCACAGCTCCCTGATGGGATTCATGGTTTATTGTAGGCTTGAACTCTGCTCATGTCCACCAAATGGCTTGACTCTTCCAAGGCATTAAATTCCTCCACTTTCAGAGGTGAAACCCAAAATTAAAAGCAAACTTTTGAGTCTTAGCCTTACTCGGCAATCTTAAGGGTTGTTTTTAGCTGTGTGCTGCCAAACAATAGGGCTGACACAACAAATATGTCAAATCCTCAATTTATCATCTGTATCAGTGTTGTGTAAAATTTATTAATCCCTGCAGGAAATAAAAATGCAGGTTTTTCATTTGTATGCTCACTGTGTGTTGCAGCTGGAGTGAGCAGGCCCAGGGAGCCTAGTTGTGGACTTGCTCCCAGAGGTTTTCAGGCACAGCAGGTCAAAAAGCCACTGTGTCACAGCCAGGGCTATAGATGCTTTCTGTAAATGTAAAAGATTCCTTTTGATAGACATCCTAAGTCAAAGTAATGAAAATTAATTTCTTGTTTATTACAAATTTTTGTATTACATGTGCCTTTGACACCTGCAGCAAGATTGTGACAGGTGTTCAAAATGGTTGAGTAATTTAATACAAATATCTCTGACTACTGCTATTTAATTTCACTGCAGAAAACTTGCAGGTATGCCAAAAAATATAATCCTTCAAAAGAAGCTTGTTGCAGTCACAAGGAAAGATAGTCTTGTAATTGAGGTGCCACCTGGGATCACAGGAAGTCTGATTTGTCTTTTTTCCTTATCTCTGTGTCTGTTTAGAGAGTGACCTTTTGGGAATGTTCCTTAGTCCTTGTGCCAGTGTTTTTCACTTAAGTCTGGATGTAGTGAGTACCTTGTGGACAGCTGTGGAATTTATATAGCATCAAAAATGCAGCTCACATGGTCACAGGGTGCAGATCCAATGCTTCACAATTGAAAATTAGGCTCAGACAGCAGAGCAGCAGGATGGATCACAGGGAACTGAGAGCAGCAATTCATTATTCCTGCCTCTTCTGCCTTTCCTCCACTGCCATGGCTCAGTTCATCTTGCTCTGGCAGGCCATGGATGTCACAATTTTACCATGCAACATTTTCAGGGGCATGCTGGTGTTCCATCTCCAGTAGAGTTGAACCTAAATGAAGAGTCAAGAGATTCTTCCTGTTACTGTTTGTAGTTCTGCAAATGAGCCTGTGTGTAACAGAGTTGTATAACCAATGCTACTGCTGCTTCTGCTGCTTGCTTACAAACTGCTTTCTCAGCCTCAGCAACTCTGCAATACGTAGTTGAGAAGTTAATTACTGTTTTAAGACAGGAATAGTGGCATGTTAGGGCATTGCTAAAGTAAGCAACAATTTGTATATGCAAATTATCAGATTATTCAATGATTTTTGATTTGTATGTGTTAAAGGCTGATACAGAAAAAGTAACAACTGGTTGTGTGCACAAGAATAATCTGTAATAGCCTTTTTATTTGGTGCCCTAACTTAGGATATCTTGGGATTCAGGATAGCACTGCTGATTTAGTAATGTCCCATAATGTCCCTGTTCCCACCTGAGTTCACCTGCATACATTTTAAGACCTGAGAATTGATGTGCTACTTCCCAGAAGGATGTGAGACCTCTCTTCCATCGAAGCGTGGGGTTTTTACAGCAATGCACGTAGTAAAAACAGGAGCTGGAAAGTTTTGTCATTCCCACAATATTTAAGATGCAGAGGCCCCTGCCATTTAAAACACAGGTGGGCAGGGTTGAGATAGAGATGCCCATGAATGAAGCTCTGTGTGGAGGAATGTGCCCAGGTAGCCCAGAGGAGCCTGTGCTGTGTGTGGCAGTGTAAAAGGTGGCATCACTTTGTGTCTGGGAAGGGCTGTGCTGAGCTGCTCCCTCCCTGTGCCCTGCAACAGCTCGGGATGGAGCTCAGGACAAGGACAGTGGCAGCTCCTGTGTGCAGGACCCAGGCAGAGATACTATTTAGAGATACATAGGCCAGATGTTATTCCTGGCAGTGATTATTGTCTTTTCTGTGAGGATGCTTTCTTGCAGTCTTCACTTTGTGAAGTTTTTTGTTTCACTCTTTAATTCCCTGATATTCAAAATCATAGGAAGGAAGGAAATGCTTTCTTCTGCAAAAAAGATTATTTGTATTTTGTATTTTTTGTATTATTATTTATTTTTCTTATATTCTTATATATATTTTTTTTTTCTTATAGGGCCATCTCAGCTCATTTTGAAGAAGACTGTTTGAGGCTGGGGGAGATAAGTTTGTTGAACATACTGAAAACTGGCCCTTTACTTAAAAGGTCCAAGTTAATGTTGTATTATTTTTCGTTTAAGGGCAGTTAAGAAAATGGGAGGGGTTTTGTTTACAGAACTCAGATCCAGTTGTAACAAAAGCCCCAAACCAAACCAAAAGCAACAACAAAAACCTTTTTTCCTAAAAAGTCTTGCTGCATTAAAGAAAGACCAAGATTAACCTTTCTGTTGTACTTTGCAGCACAACCTTAACTGTGCTTTAGTACCAAAAGTCAGTGTAGTAGGCAGATTGCCATAGTATCTGGCAGTGTCTCAATAATGAAATTTTCTGGTCTTCCAGTAAGAATCCTTAGGGTACAGACCTGAAAATGGGATTCATGCATACTATATTATTTAGACATTTTAAGCACCTACATACCGAGGCTAAAGGCTTTCAGTTCACACTGGAAGGTAAAGACATATCACGAAAAAACCCCCAACAAATATTTAAGGGTTATATTTAGAGCCATTAGCTGTAAAGATGGGGGGAAAAAAATCAATAGCATTGTTTTCTCCTATTGAATTTTTTTGCTCAGGACATTAACAGAGGGATTTAAAACAAACTAAATGTCTGTTTTTATTAAAGTAATGTAATATCCTAAGAACTTAAAGGTCTTTCACTGAGTGGGACTCTCACAGCTTGGTTACTGACGAAGCAAACTACCCAACTTTTGCCTAGTGTTGCTATGTTGCTACAGTAAGTTGTCTTGCTTTGCTTTGTTCTGTTTTTAAATTTTGTTTTGTTTTGTTTTGTTGGTTGGTTGGTTGGTTTTGTTTTTTCTGGGCTTTTTTCCTTTCCCTTCCCCAGGTGAGGCTGCATGCTTAGCTGCATGTCTTAAGTTCCAGCTCCTGCTGTTTCTACTGCTGTGCTGGGAAACTCGCCAGTGCACACAAATCAAAGTTATGGCTTTGCTTGTTTCCTCATGCTGAGCTCTAACAAAAGCCCTGCAATGCAAAAGCTATAAAATATTCTAATTTCATGCCTTATTTTCAGTAAACTGAAAACCAGGAGCTTTAATCTGGGTCTTTTCACTTTATTATTGAAAGAGCAATTGCTGGCATTGAAAACATTTCGGAGAATCCAGTCAGTTGTGTGTGAAGGAAAGAGAGAGGGAGAGATCTCTGATACTGCCCTTGTTTTCCTTCAGTTCATCTCTTGTGGAAAGGAATGCTTGCAGAATGGTAGTGGCAGTTTCAGAGGTTTCCATGTCTTCCCTCATTTGCCCTGTTCATAAAGAAAAGGGATGGAGCAGACACTGGAATGGAAATGGGTGATTATTCTACTCCCTTGCTATCATGAGTCATTTACTCCAGTACACATGTGATTCCTATTCTACCCTGAGGAGGGAGGATAAATGCTCTACTTGCCTGAGAAAACTGAAATTTAAAAAGTCACACTTCTATTTCCTCATTTGTTCTGCTTGTGGAAGAGGGAATGAGAAGAAACCTTTAGTTTCCTCACCAGTTTTAAGGAAAATGACATGGAAGAGTCATTGGATAATTATGTATGACCAAAAGCAAATTTAGTGACCTTGTAAGGTGAGGTTGAAAGAGTCTGAACTGTTACAAACACATTGCTTGGTTGATCTACCTCTTTCTGGAGCTTGCTTTTCTACTGCATTTTGAAAGACTGTAACAATATTCTGTTTGTTTCTACTTTTAAATGTTTGCATTGCCTACATTAAAAAAAAAAAAAAGACCTGACCCAGATATTATCTCTAGTTGTAAGAAGTTAATAATTACTGAAATTGGTTCTGTCTCATTGAAATGCTCTTTCATCTCAAGTATTAAGACATCCTATCAATTCAAAAAGGCTTTTTCTTTAGAAAAAGAATTCTCTAAGCAGCATCTGGCTGTTGGCAAAGATATTGCATTGTTATTACTACCTTTACCCACTGAGGTTTGCTGCATCCATTTTAGCTGAAATCACATTTCTATAAATGGCCTTTCAGTTGTGCATTTCCCCTGCTCTCTCAGAAATGGAAATGTTATTTCAAATAGTTTTGAAATAGTCTACACCAACTGCATCCATTTCATCTGATTACATAAAATCTAGGGATTACCACACTGTCAGGATAGACGGCAAATAATGTAGGCCCGAAGATTTTTAAGTATTTCAACAGTTTGCAGTGAATGGGCCAAGTGCTGGTTTTTGAAATGCAACAGAAGTTTTAAAAAGCTCAGTGTTGGAATTACAGATGTTTTATCATTTAGAATGAGCTTTCATTTTCATTACAGCCCGATGAAAGCATGAAGTAGAAATAGTTTTTGTGGTCACTTCCCTGAGACAGCAAAGCAGGTGGGACCAGGTTCTTTTGCCTCCCTCTCCACAGAGATTCCCATCCTCATCCTAAAGGGGAAAGAGAAAGGGGAAAATCATGGACACTGTTGTGTGCTTGGAGCTGGCAGACTAGGTATCACCAGGGCTGCCTGCAGGTTATGTGCACACCACGTGCAGGGACTTACACTGAGGAATTTGGAGATGTTGCAAGAGGTTTGATGACCAGAACTTAAGAGGCAGCCAGACTCTGCATGGGTTTTGTGGCTGCAGAATAATTTGTGCTCTGCACTGTTGTTTGAATGTACTGAAATTTGTGAAATGGTGGCTACAAGAGGTAGGTGCAGCCTTGCAAAGCCCAGTGCTGGACAATCTGGCTGATAAGGCAAAAAAAGAAAACTGAATCAGCCTTTCTTATCAAAGATAGGAGGAAAGCTGCGGTGAAACTGGGTCTGTGTGAGGCATGGTTAATATGCAGTGATAGGAAGTGGTTGATGGCAGTTTTGCCTTGTTTCTGAGGCAGCAACAAAGGAGAATTATTGTGGTTTGCCTAAACAGGAAGATAAAAGGGCCTTATAATTTGAAGATCAGGAAATATTCCTCTTATAGAATAGCTCTCTCCAGGTGATCTTTGTGTGTGGGGCAAGGCAAACCCAGAACTAACAAGGACCCCTGAAGTTTGTTCTGGAATAAAGAGCCTGCACACAGACTCTACAAGGGCTGTGCTCATGGCTCTGCATTTTCAGCCCTGGATCTGTAGGAGAAAGGTGGGAGGGCCTGAAAGAAGGAAACTTCATTTTCATCTTT
This sequence comes from Corvus moneduloides, assembly GCF_009650955.1. Taxonomy (NCBI): domain Eukaryota; kingdom Metazoa; phylum Chordata; class Aves; order Passeriformes; family Corvidae; genus Corvus; species Corvus moneduloides. Next base: position 14,673,122 of record NC_045489.1, read on the forward strand.
AGAAAAATATGTAATTCTAGAATAATCCTAGGACTAAAACTTTAGGAGTACTGTCACTGACGACAGGGTTGGTTCAGCTTGCAAAGGTGATGCATTGGAAGAGACTGGTGGATTTTCACAGGGACATTGAGGTAGATAAGAACTCAGATTTATTCACTTTTTCTGTGTGTGCCTGATGTACTTGGAACCCAGACAGCACAAATAGGCTTTGTAACCTTCTGGGGTTTATCCCTTTGGAAGGGTGAGAGGGAAAAATAATGGCCTGTCTTCAGTTAAGCAGGAGTCAATATTGCTTGTGTCTGGATTATGCATGAGACCCTCTATTCTGTGAAAGTTGCTGATGTTACAAGCAGTTTGTTATCCATATTTTTGCTTCAGATATTTACACCCTGCTAATAATGGTGATAATTTCATGTGTTGTGTACAGTGTAACCCATGCCCATCTACCAGCACTTCATCTGCTTCATGAATGTATTTGAACAGCCTGATCTGGAGTGGTGAGCACAGAGCTGGATTTGAAATGCTCATGGATACTTCATTGTAGCTAATCTTCAGACATGGAAAGCTATTAGCAGTGCTGAATAATAGCTCAGAAGTGTCTTTCATTTTATCAATATCTCTAATAGACTTTGCTGCCACAGAAAAAAAGATTTCTAATTTTACTAGGAGAGCCTTCTGCAAGTTAATTTTATGAAAATGCTAATAACTATGAGAGTGCTCAAAAGAATTTAGAGAAATTCCTCTTTTTTTTTGCAATAGATCTCTTTAGTGCTGTTTTAAAAGAAATTTGTGCTAATTGGTGTCTGTGGTTTGGTCTATTTTTGTATAACTTTCATTGCCCCAGACATTTTCACCATTTAAAGTCTTTTCAAAGCTACTAATGAAGAGAATTTTAGTACATCTAGGTATTAATAATGCTGGAGATGTAACCTAAGCAAAAATTAGAAAGTTTACATTGCAAAATTAACCCCAAATGATAAAAATAATTGTCATTTTGTGTAAATTATAAATTTTGAAAGGTAAAATTAAAAGTCCACTATTGTCATAATTAAATATTCCCTGAAACAACCCTTGAAGTGACATGCAGTAAATTCTTTGTGCCAAATATTGAAAAAAAATCCGATATACCCTTTTGTAGACTAACTGCAGTATTTCAAAAAATTTATCCTTCAGGTTTCCTTACAGGGAAAAAGGAAAGAAATAATAAGAAAAAGCCTGAGCCCTCACACTCTTCTCAGGTTTAGAAAGTTTGCTTTGGTAGAAAGGAAATATTATCATCCCTGCAGAAACCTTTATTGATTCTTAGTAACTAGAACATGATATATTTTATATGTTCCTATTTTATAGGAAAAATCCAGACTATATTAATATTTTCACTTCTTTTTACCTCCCAGTGACATACAGGCATGAAGATTTGTATGTCTTTGAGGGATCTTCTGTTGCTCTCCTCCAATACAGCTGCACAAAAACCCATGGAAATTTTAATGAGAAGCAGAGTGCAAAATACTTTGATTAATACTCCAATTCTCTGCCAGAATGCCACAGCACCATAACACCTGATTTAGCACTAGCAGAGAAATCCATTGTCAACCATTGACTTGAAATATACGGATTTAACCCTAAATGTTTGTGATGATTCACTTTCCCAATTTGAAAAGCACTTGGCTTCCACTGCTGGGTGTAACATAAATACTCAGCTTGGACTTGAAAACATTTCATCTATTTCCTGCAAATATATTTTATTCTCCTTTCTCTTCCCCAGGCACAACAAATGATCTGAGGTCTGGATTTGTATTTTTGTTGCAGAAGAAATGGTTATGCTGGAGGGAGCTACAGAGGCATTCCCAGAGACATGACAAATCTGAGCTCTCATAGCTGAGGCTTCTTCCTCTCACCTCATGCCCTGTGTCTCTACAGGCAGCTGATGTCTGTAGCAAACTGAGGGAACCTGGTATGGAAATCAATTACAAGATTCAGTGGGATGCTCCTGGAAGTTCCCATGGCTGGAGCCATCAAATGTGTCCTCCCTCATATTTTATTTTGGTAAACATTTAAGAAATCTTACTTTTTTTCATGAATAAGGATTTGTAACATTGAAATTCCATGCTTGCTAAGAAAGGACTAAAGAGATTACTAAATATGATATTCTTTGTGAAATTGAATAAATAAAAAGCATAATCTTTTAATTTTTTCGATTCTAAAAGAATAAAGAATTGTAACCTTGATTCTGTGTGTTTTTAAAAAGCAGGATAGAAATTTCACTGTTCAAATCATATGGGAACATATTTTCATGAGATTTTTGTAAGACAGCTATTATTTAAACAGTGAGTGACCTCACTGACCCCCACAATATCCAGGGATATCTGAAATTGAATTATGTCAAAGAACATATCCTCCAAGTTCCTATCTGATTGACAGCTGCCAGGTTATATTTCAGTGTTAGTTTTATAGATCATTGCATGGAACTACTGTTATGTTAGGATAATCTATTTCCAGTTCTATAAATCAATTGTTTGTCAAATACTGAAGGTAAATCTCGAGGCCATACTAGATATCTTCTTCACAGTGACAATTGTCCTGCCAGGCCTTTGTCTAAGAGTCGTCTTTAATAAAACAGGAGCTCCATGGAGAACTTGTTTGTAGGCACACAACGTGGGCTTTTTAGAAGAGAGGCTTCTGTGCTTTTTAGAAGAGATGTTTCAAATTTGCAGTGATAATCCCAGTCAATATCTGTTTTGGGGACAGTCTTTCTGTTGACTTCACTGGAGTTTAAAGTTAATTTTAGAACTCTTTAACCATTGACTAATTTAAAGTATATTTTGGAATATATAAAATAAAACCTGATTTTTATAATATATAAAATAATAAAATATGTAAATATAATAAAATAAAATTATTTAAAATAATAAAATATATTTTTATATATATGCCAACTACTTAACCTGTTAAATATCGTATAAAAAGTATGCCAGTGTGACTATTAGGTATGAGGGAAACATCCTTCAGTTCAAGAAGATGATGATTAATTATTTGATCAGGAAAATGGAGTCCTAAACTGCTCTGGCATACAGTAAGTCTGCCAGTGGGCACTCTGTAGCAAAGCCATTTTTCTTAACTAGTCAAATTTATGACACTCTTAAAACATGTACTGACAGGGCAGAGCTTTGGTGTGTTAACTGTATTTTTTGGAATCATTCAGCTGAAATAAAACCAACCAAGTGTGTCAAAGTAAATGAGGAGCAACAAAGATTATAATTGGTAGGTTTGGTTTTTATGTTTTGCCCTGTGCCCCTTACTGTATTCTTTAATGTATATTTCTGGATTATTGTGATCTATTCAAGGCTTAGAGAACCAATATATGTTCAAAGTACGACAGAAATTCTGCTACTTTTAGCAGTAGATGAAATCAAGTGGGAGAAACTGTAAATAGTTTGCTTTTTTGAAATTAAGCTTATGATGTAAGGTTGATGTTTGAAGCAGTTCAAATATGGAATTTGGGCTTAAAATACTATCAGAAAATAACTGAAGTAATAATTCTTAGTATCTCTCACAGATCTTTGTGGTTTTGATGACATGTATCCCTCCTGCCCTGGGCTTCAAACTGATGCATGGTAGGGAAGAAGTCTTTGGGAGCAGCCAGGCCCTGTTGTTGCAGTCAATAGTAAATCACAGTTGCCTCTGATCAAATTGGGATTTTGGCAGTTGTGTCTGACAGTTGAATAGTTGAAAGCGGTCTCAGCCCAGTGTTAGTCATCAGCTCAGCAAACACAGATCTTTATGATCTCAGCCCTTTCTGCTCTCCCCTCCATACTGTGGCTTTTGGTTGAAGACAGATTCAATTTAAGATCTCAGGCCATATGCTCAAAGTTACTCATGGGACTGGCATTAGCAAGCAGATTAAATTGCTGTGTGCCAGACATGTCCAGCGACAGCAGATTGTGACTTGGATTTTCCAGAAGTGTGGGATGCAAAGCTTTAAGGGGAATTTGGTTTAGTTGGTAAGTACTGTCTTGTAAGATAAGTATCCATGGGGCTCTCTGCAGTTATTCCTCTTTGAAATCCTTGAAAAATGCACTTTAGCATTTTCACAAATATTTTTTTAACCTCTTGGTGGGGGTAAATACACTCTTAAAATTTCATCTTCCTTACTTTTCTTGAAGTGCTAAAACAGATTATAAAAACTGGTTTTCAAACAATTCCATTTTATTATTCTAAGAAAAAAAAAACCTCCTGAAACCAAAGAGAGAAAAGAAAGGTGTTCCACAACGATTTTAAAATACTAAGGAGACATTTTTTTGGGGGAAAGATATGAACCCACCTATATTTAGAATAAAATGTTCAGGTTTGTTTTTTAGATTGTCTTTGCCTCAAACCATATAGTGGATATAGTGAGTGAAGCTTTCCTTTCAACCTGAATTAGGCAATATATGTAATAAACCATGGATCAGGAAAATGTTGCCAATAAAGAGAGCCTTTATTATGCTTCCTTATCAAATGTTTGGGCTTGTTTTGTCCTTGTTAGAGGCAAAGTAGTTGTGAAATTTAATAGGAAAAGAATAGCAAAATAGGAAAGCAGGAGTGTCCACGGCCAAATCTGTGTGTAGGTAGCACTTGATTGACAGGGCCACAGTCCTGCTACAGCTACTTCCTGATGAAACAGTGACAATGCAGAGCTGATACCAATGAAAAATCACCTAAAATAGCAATAAAATAACAGGGCTAAATGCCAGACCAGCAGAACTTTACACAGGTGTTTTGAGCTCAGAAATCAATAGAATTGATCAAGAGATTTCTTCTCCTTGCAGACCTTAGCAAACATGGAATTGGACTGTTTTGGGCACCTCAGCATGAGATTGTACCTTAGAAGCAATAGTTCCTGCAAATTTGCTAGGAAAACCTCTGTAAAAGGCATGGACAGTTTCTTCTCTCTTCCTTGCAAAGACAGCACTGAAAATATTAAAATTTGCTGGTTTTGAATTCAAAGCGAAATTTTTAAATATGAAGTCATGTCAGTAAAGTGTCCAGGTTTATTTTCATGTAGAATCTTGTTCAGATTCTTGGTTCCTCCACCTGAGTGTATTTTTTGTGCAAGTATGATTCATTTTTGCAAATGAATGTATGTTTGTGGATCTTTGGATCATTTTGTTTGGGAAAATCAGCTTGAAGCATCCAGAAACAACTGTGAAATAATTTCTCTGAATTTTGAGGTGACAGGGTTTTGGCTGAAGAATAGCAAGACTAAGAATAATTGATACAATTATGGTTTTCCTTTTTTAAATTTAATGGCAAATGAGGTTGTGATGAGGTGACTGATGCTTCTCTTATCTGTTGTACAGGAAAATGCAAGAATGCAATCTTAATAAGCAGTGGTAAATGAAAAAGCTTTTTTTAACACAATGCAAAAATGACTACATATAAACAAAAGGTCTCTATAAGGTGTTTAATCTGAGGAAGTCTTTAGGTTAAAAAGGAAAAGGACAAGAAACACGTCTTCTTTGTTAAAATATTTATAGAAATCTACAGCAAACTTTCAGAGATTTTTGAAGTTCAAGAATATGTCTTATCTGCCTCTTTAGATCAAAGGATCAAAACTTAACTTTTATATTAGCCCCTAAGAAAAGGAAGCTTTTCCGTGTGGGTCTAAAGAAAAGAAATTATTTCATCTGTATCCTGTCCCTGACACACATCCACATCTAAAAATCACCTGCCTAAAGCCCATGGAACTGAACTCTGAGGCTCATGAGAGGGGGAATCCTGCCTCAACAGAAGGCCAGATCTTGTGACAGTGATGTGTAGCTGATCCAGTAGCTGAGAGGTCTCACTGTCACCAAATTACTGTAAATAGCCTCTGGAGTGCTGAAGTGATAGATCCACTGCTGTAATAACTGGCTGTTCCTTCCATGTATCTGACGTCACTACTTAGACAGTACATCTGATGGGCTGGGGGCCTGGGAATCAGGGATCTTAATTGTCAGTGAGCAGCTGGATTCCTTGGAGATCTTGGCCTCAAATGTCTGATAGACACAAACTTCATAAGGAAGCAGGAAATCCTGTTGGTGGTTTTCTGCTGACACCTCACCTTTACCGTTTTTACATGTTGTACTAGTTTGAAAACAAACCAGTGGGAGGCACCAAGTCAGAATAACATTTTAATGGGAAAATTAAAGAAAAGAAAAAAAACTAAAAGAAAACACTGGTTCAAACTGACAGAGTGAAGATACAACCTGAGTCCCTGTTAGGCAGGGAGGTGGTAGCAGTCTGGTAGAATGGTGGCTGCAGTCCTCTGGAGCAGTGATCCTGTAAAAAGGGTCTGCTCTTCCTCAGAAGGTCCAGTGGTGGCTGTGTAGCTCCTGTCCTCTGGAAATCCAGTGGAAAGGGTGTCTCTGGTGTTCAGAATCTCAGATTATATCCAGGATGGAATGCTTGGTTCCTCCCTCTGGGTGGAGCATCTCACAATGGGGTGATGAGTCATGAGGCCAAGTGTTGATTAGGCTCATTAACAGAAGATAGTCCGGAGGGAGTTATCTGTGAGTCATGGGGCAGGACAGCGATGGGCCATTAACAGGAAGATAGTCTGGGGGGAGGAGGCAAGGAAATACTGCCCCACCTGATTTCAACAGCTCATGAGGATGGTAATAGAATACACTGCAACCCAGGACACATGTCAAAAAATTTTCAGCCAAACTTGACAAGAGTTTCAAATCGATCCTACAAATTAACTCATTATATTATATTTAGAATATCAAGAGAAAGAACAACCAATTCAAGAAATCATCACTTCAGTCCTGGTCTGTGTTAGACCCAGAAGAATCTGTGAAATAGGAGCCCATGAGAAACCAGCTCCTGCTAATTCTGCTGCTTGTGAACGGTTTGCTTTAATTATGCCATTGTAAGTACACACCAAAGTAATTTCCTGGTTGTGCTCGGTCTCACTAATATTGAACAATATCTTTCAAAATATTTTAACAGTTTAACAGTGTGTTTAGTGATAGCTCTGAATTAGGATGCTAAAAATTCACAGTAAAAGTCTTCTGAAGAAGCATTCGGGGATTTTTTTCCCTCACTTTAACACTCAACACTTTTATGTAATGTTTGCACACTCAGCCACAAATTGCAATGTACCACTGGATAAATAAATATTTTAAAGTACTGTTAAATTATCTTGATGATGAAAAAATCCTATTTATTTACAGAAGAAAAAAAGTACTACTTTAAACTATAGGAATAAAGTGTTGACAGTTTTACTGACAATTAACTAAGTATATTAACTACCTTGTGGAGCATAAATATGCTTTCTTATAGTGAAACCTGAATTTCTTTTACTGTAAATGCGCAGTTTGTTAAATTTGTTATGAATTTCTTTTACTATAAATTATTATATCTGTCCATGACAGAGAACATGCAGATTCTCTAATTTGCTCTGCCTTGAGGTTAATCTACTGATGAGTTCAACAGTCACAATGCATTAAAAGGCCTCAGGATTGACTGCCCAGAAATAAATAACCTTGCTAGCGCTGGTCTGTTGAGCTGGATGGGTGACATTATTTATTGCTGCTTGTATGGTGACATGACTGTATAGGAATGTTAAATAGCTGTGTACTTGCAAATATCCCAACTTTGTGCAAAGTGAATCAACCACAGGACAGCATTTGTTAAGACAAGAGGAACTTTCATCAGTCACTGTTGGAGAAAATACCCAGGTTTGTGCTGCAGCTTACATATTGCTGGCTGCAAGAGGCTTAATGCCTTCCTGATCTTAAAATAAAGAAATAAATAAAAATAGAAGGTGGAACATGTTTTCTATCTAGGTATTAGTGGAAGATTTACTTGAGGAACTCAAAAGTTCCCCTTAAACGATCTTACTTGTCAGGTAAATTTTCTTGAAATAAAATAAGTTCAAGTTAAAATCAAGTTAAAATTACATTCTTGTGTGTAAGTAATGTAGCAGAGTTAGGAAGTTGTATTGCTTTGGAAGGATACACAGTCATCTCTTTTGACATCCTGCTTTTTTTCCTGTCTTTAGAATCTATAGGAACTACTCTAAAGTAAAATACCTCAGAATCATTTTGTGCTTTTAAGGCAAAATTTGTTGGTGTCTTCTATATCTGTTTTGTAAGCTGTGGCTTGTAACATTGTCACTGAGTTTATATCTTTGGGCTAATCCAGAGCTGTTAATTCTGGTATTCATTACTGTTTCAAAGCCATTTGACTTGGGGGAGAAGAAGGAGATGACAACTCACATTTGTCCTGCAGGGTTTCAAAACCAGACAATAGATATGAATATATGTAAGACAGCTATTTTTATTCTCATGTGTCTATTACAGTCATGCATGTAGAAGAGACATCCACCAACTCCATAGCTAAATCTATAGCCCAAAGCTGATCTGTCACCTTGCTTAATCAGACCTGTGTGAAATGGCAGGGCTTTATTCTGCAATAAACCAATGAAGCACACAGTTCCTTTGGTGGTGGCTATTGTCAAAACAACTGATGTGTCTCAGAGTGCTTTCTGTTTGTTTGTGTTATCAGCAAGGATTACATTCTGTCCTTGTCTTTTCTTGTGATCCTTTCTTCTCTCCACACAGTGGTAAATGTATACCTACCTGGATCTGAGCCTATGACTCATTTGATTTGCCTTCAAAAATGCTTAGAAGAGAGGCAAAAATAGGACCACGTTCTTGAGCAAAACCAGCTTTCATAGAGTGAACTTATCACCTGGCTCAAACTGCGAAGTGTGGCCAATAAAGGATGGATTTAGATGAAATATGTTCCCCACACACTACACCTGAAATTCATTACTCCTTCTGCCACTTACTGCCCCATAGTAGGGTCATGACCTCCAGTTTTCCAAAGAGAAAAAGGAATTGTTATATAGGTTCTGGAGGGCAAGGAAAAGGGCTCCCAGTTCCACTCCTTGCTTTGCACATCTCTGGCCTTCTGTAATTCCTGTGTGGTGGGTAAATGGCAGCAAACCCTGTGGTAACAGAAGCTGGCACTACATGGTAACTTTTAATAGCAGAGTTTTGGCATTTTTCCACAACTGAGTGTCCTGGTTCATTTTGGCTGACAAAGCCAAATGCTTCCTTTTATATAAATGAAGCAAAACTGCTGCCTTGAAACTCAGAAGTTCCTGATGGCTCGTAGAGAACAGATTTAGCTGAAGTAGTTTAACATCAATGCATTTATTTACAACAAAGGAGTCCAACAGCAGCATTAGGTATCACTTTCCAATGTATATGCAGAGAAACTTTGTCTTTTTTGTCTCTGCCTGTGGCAGGGGGGTTGGAATCATATGATCTGTAAGGTCACTTCCAAGCCAAACCATTCTGTGACTTTATGATTCTATGAAAATGCTTTTGATCACAAAATACAGCACAGGACTTTGCCATGTTAGTTGTAATTTTCTTTTTGCAAAATATTCTCCGGTGTAACACAAATAAATCTGCAAATAAAAATCAGAAATTTAAATGATGATTTTTAGAGGAAAAAACCCCATGTACTCATGCAAATTGTCTACCTTTCCTTCTAGACACCATGTGGCAACAATAATATTGTTTTTCAAGTTGCGTTACTGAGCAGCAAAACTTGAGGGGAAATGTATGTAATTTACTTGTAAAAATAGGAACTGTTCTCTGGGAAGACTGAAGTTTCATTTTCAGTCTGTTGCAAGCTCTGCATTTTGATATCTGGAGGCTGAAATGTCTTTGGAAGGGGTGAAGTTACGCTTGTGGGTGGGTGACTTGGAGCTCATCTCTCCCAGTCTGTGGACTGACAGACCTGATCATATTTCTCATAACCACTATTTGCTGGATCCTGGCCCTACAGTGCTACTGTGACTGATGAAAAGGTTGTGATTTCTCTAGTAAATGTTGCCTTGCTACCAAAGGGTAAGAATCCAGCAATATGAAGCATTGAAAATGACATCTGCTAGAAGGTATCTTCTAGTCAACCAGCAAATCTATCAATATTAAGCACTAGAACCCATAAGACATAAGTTTTTTTAACTGTAAACCAGATTCCTGAGGTTGAAGGAACTGACAAATGCAGAAGATATTTCTGACCATCTTTTTTTTTTTTCTTATTTTAGGATTTGTGGGAGGCATTTTTCAATGTAAAATGCCAATTTGTACACACCCCCTCACCCAAAAAAAAGTCTGTAAAACATTTGGCGTGCAAAACTAAGTGAAAAATCTGGCCCAAATTTCTCCCAAATTTGTCATCAGAATTACTGTGTGGATTATTAAGAAGCATTCAATTAGTGGGGACTGGGAGGAACCACAGAGTCTCCAAATCCATCTGGGTTTCTCAGTGGTCCGTAATATAACAGAAGGCACCTACAAAAATAATGGAAAAACAAAACAGAGGGAGGGAAAATATTATATTCCCATGAAATCACAGAAAATGAAATAAAAATACTACACTTTAAGGAATTTGTACAAAGATATTTGTGGTTATGACATACAGGGAATCTGTGGATCACTTCTTACTCTCCCACAAATTTTTTGTTAACATCTAATTGCTACTCTCCACTAATGTTCACTCTGGTAAATGGTCAAGTGCCACCTCTGTAGGTGACTTCTTTCCATTTACACCATGGATCTCAGGCCAACTCAACTAGAAGAGTTGATAGCAGCTGACCAGTTCCCCAAAACAAACCCGTGCTCCTACTGCTGCTCACAGTGTCATTTGTGTCATTCCTGCAGCAAAGGCCACGCTGTGACGGATGGTTTGTTGGCCCAAGCTCTGGTACCACACTGCTTGAAAATTAGAAACCAGAATTTGTTACTGGGAATTCTTTAATCGTGAGAGAGAGCTGGTGATTCATGTGCTCAGCTGTGGTAGCCAGGCAGGCCAGTGTAGCCCACAGTGTCTGCACAGATGCTGCTGCCAGCAACAGATCGTGCTTCGATCATCCCACTGGGTTCCTCTGCTTTGAAGTGAAAAAAGCCCTCACTGTGGCTTGGGGCCAGTTTCTGCTCTGGCTCCTCCAATTCCTCCAGCATTTGCCTCTGCTTCTCCTTTTGTAAGACTTTTTGATTTTGATCTGTAGTTTTACAAAAGCATGGCTCTCCCCACACTATTTGTTTGATGAGATGGTGCCAGACTCAGATGTAGAGCTGTTAGGATTCATCTCAGTGCTCGACCTGCTGTCATAAAAACGGGATGTCAAAGCACAAGATATATCTCCTTAATTTTCCTTACAGTTCCTAAGACATCCCTATGTCTTAAAGATTATCCCTGTGGATCTCGCTCATCACACCTGTAATACAGGTCCCATTTTGGTTGATGGGCCAGTTCTTTAAGAATTTAGTAGGACTTTGCCCATCCCTTCAAGGTGAATTTAAGAAAGTAAGCTAGATCCTGTGAGTTATAGGCCCTGTGTCTCTGATCTGATCACCGTGAGTCACATGTGTCCATCTGGTCCACAGAATCAGCAGCTTCACTGAGGATTTGGGATAGTCTGTCCCATTTGGCATAGTCCTGACTGATCTTGTGAAGCTGTGAAAAAACAGTTGTTAATGTATTAGCCAGCCCTTGTGAGTGATAAAAGTTTACATAGATTGAAGGTAGGCTACAAAAGTTCATAGGTGAGATCTCCCCACAATTAAAAATTGCAATTGAGTTTTCATCTACACATCTAGAACAAGTCACACTCCATCCTTCCATATTGTAAATGAATAGAACCTATGCTGTAATTTGCGTGTTGTGATTTTTTAGGCTCAAAACATTTATTTAAGAATGTGAAGTTTTAAGTAAATTGTAACTTTTTGCTTATGCAGGGTTTATCTTTGTTTATCAGAGGCTTTATCTTGCCTTTTACTAATACTCAATCTCTGTACAAGAGACTAACATTAGGAACTTATGTGCGAGTTTGCAGTGAATCTTTTCAAACTTTTTTGAACAGTTTGACTGAGCCTGTTTTAGGTGAGTATGCCCATGTAATTTTCCACATCCACTGTTACCCATATTTGTTTTCTTTGCTTTAACAAAATTAGCAGGCAGTGATGTGTGTGTGTGTTCTTATTTTTTGTGTAAAAGAGACATTTATTGTGAATGTCTGAAATGGAGCAGATTCTCTCAACTTTCAGTGGTACACTGTCCTACCTACCTACTTAAGAGAGACAATTTTAAGGTCTGACTCTTTTCTGGGTAAGAACATTGTAGGCTTAATGCAGCTCTCCCACGTACATCAACTGAATGGAGGTGGCATGTGAATTAATTAAAAATAAATCTTGTTCTATATTTTATTTTTAATCCTGCATTTTATCTTCATATCCATTGTAAAGTTCTCATCTTTGTCGGTCCCAGTGAGAGGATTAATAGAGATGTTATCTTATTAAGCAGCATATGTATTTTTTTTTTAAATTTTATGGGCCCATAAAGCAATGTAAATATCATTCTTTTACGGCTACTTTAACAAAATGAAATGCTTGATTCAGAATAAAACAGGCATGGAATGAAAAAAAATAATCCACATCACTCAGCATTTTGAATGCTAATTCGACGGCATTCATTTAAAAATTTTAGCTTTATTAAAGCGTTCAGCCCATGTTGATTTATGCTCTGCACCCTTCCCCTCCCTCCCATCCCTGCACTCACACCTGTCAACACAAGGCAGCTGGAGTTTAATCTTGGTATTATTCCTACTGTGTTCCTCTGTGAGGTATCAGGGATGTCATTCATGGCCTTTCTTTGACACTCTTCTAATATTCCTCTCCTTATTGCTGTTGCCAAGGCATTACAAGTTTTGTTCTATATTTTGCATTATTCTCAATTTCAAAATTGATGAATTGTATCTACATGTCATGAGTGTGTTATTTCAGTTTTTCTGTCTCTCTCCCCTTTGCCTGTGGTACACAGTTTTCTTAATTTACTTCTAATGGAAGGTTTTTGGGGTATAATTTGAAGCATCTCTTCCTTATTCTGCTCAATATTTTGGACATGTAAAAGGGGATAAAAAAAGCCTGTGTTGTCAGTGTTCCTTTCTCAGCAGTATTGTCCATGTTATTTTTGTGCTGAACTTTATATCTATTTGTGGTAGCTGAGTTTATATTTGGTAAGGCTTCAGCTGCGTTGTGTTGTTGTGACTGTGTATTTTGCTGTGATGAAGTGAAGCTCCCACAATGAAATCTGCAGTATTTGGCTTGTTATGATTTCATTACCAGGTTTTTCTAGCAAGACAAATATTGTCTTGTTATGACTAGAATGACTATTTTTAGGTTCAGTTGTTTGTAGTGGGGTTTTAGAGGATGTTCTCATGCACTTGGGAGAAAAATGGGTATAAATCACTTTCAGAGAGAACTGTTGAGGTCCAGACGCTCCCTCACTGAAGCTGGTCAGAAAAGCAAGTGCTTTCTGCATCAGTTCACTTACCCAGGTGGGAAGATTTATGATAAAAAACCCCAATTTTACTTGAAAGCTAATTGCATGGCAGAGACATATAACTGTGTAAAAATTTACTAAATTATGTACTTTGAGTCTATCTTATCAATCTGGTTTTGAATCATGAGACTTGTATTAAATAGGAATTGATGCTCAGATGATTCTTTTTACAGAAGTTACACTTAAAATAGAATTGAGTGGGTTTCCATTTTTTTACAGAGTATGATTTCTTCCTCTCTCCCTCCTCCTTTCCACCCTGTTCCACAAAAGTAAACCCATGGGACAACCTAAATTCAAGTTTCTTCTTTTTGTTTTATTATATAAAAAGATAAAGCTGCTAAAATACCTATGGGAATGCCAAATAACTGTGCTATGACATTATTTTACAAGACAACTTGTCAAACTTACAACCCAGGTAAGCTGCCATAGGTAAACTGTCATGCCTTCAACCAAGGAATAGTGTTCTCTGTCACCTCCACTGGGTGAGGACTCTACATGTCAGTGGTGTCAGGAGGCAGAGTTCTCTTCAGCACAGAATGATTTTTAGCTTCCATCGAGAATTTTTTTTTGTTTTGTTTTGTTTAGTTTAACCTGAAATATTTGCCTTGGTTCCTTTACAAGAATAAAGTGAGTAATAAGTCCTGGCCACCAGAAGCATCCCAGTCCTTCATTGCCTCCATCCTTGTTTTGAAAATTTCTTCAGGAGATTATTTCAAAAGGGTTCATTCCTTTCCAACGCTGTAATTTTTGTGGGGTTTTTGCTTTTTGATCTTGGCATAAATGTTTGATTCCTTTCCTCTGCTTTCTATACTATGGTTTTTGCAACTATTCAGTTGACTGTCTGAAAATTAAGCTTTCATTGCCTTAAACTTAGAGTCCCATACACCTGGGCACTCTTGAAAATGTTCTTAGCTTCCTGTCACTCTTCTCCAAGGAAGAACAGCCATCATTTTCCTACTAGGGTGCTCCAAGGCTGATCATTTACTGCTTATAAACTTCTTGGAGGGTAAAAATCCTCCACCTTCTATTGCTCCTTCTATTTTAAAGGTCTGAGATAAAAGAGAATAGCGTGCTGTGAATGAATATATAACTGGGATTGTTCAGAAAGAAGTTAATATCCCCTTGAAGAAAATGAGTCCTTCGAGTGTTAGTGCACTGCTGAGGGGTATTAAAACAGCTTTTTGGGTTTAGATAACTGTCACAAGTGTTGCCATTTATGAAGGAGAACAAACAGGGAAGTGTGTTGGGAGTAAACACTGGCAGATGCTTTTGCCACCAGGTCTGGTATGGTGAGAAGATGTGCAAAAAAGAACAGAAGATGTGCAAAAAGATCCTGACTCTGGCACGTCTGCCCTTCACTGTGTGCTCAGTGCTGAACCCACACAATTCTTTTATGCATTGCCTCCCCTTGAGGTGGGAAAGCACACAGGTCTAGGAACCCAGTGCTCCTCCTAAAAATCTTGGTGAACAATTTTTTTCTTTGTTTCAAAGATGCAGAAATTGTGGTTTTTAATGTTACAAGCTGCCTTGGAACAGCAAAGATTTAGATTGTTGCCAGGGAATGAGGGAAATGCACTCCAAATGGTGAATAGTAGCCACAGGCTGGCTCGGGCAAAAGCATCTTGGCTCTTTTTAATTTTCTTTTTTTTTTTAGTAAAGCAAGTATTTTTTTTTTTACACAGTTGAAAATCTGCTTGTTCAAATATGAAAGTATTTTACCATTTTTGTGCTATGACTGCACTTACACTGACTTTTGGGAAGTCTACCCTCCTGCTGCTAATCCTTCAAGACCAGAGAAAGGCAAAATTCAGCTTTTGTTGACTCACAATTTCTTTCAAACTAAGCAATGACTTTAATTGCATATATCTGAAAATAAAATATGGGGTGTAAATGAAGTTTTGGTATTTTTAATATTAGCAGTTTGGCTAAATCATTGAATCTAATCCTTTCAAGGCTTTAGTAAATATTAGCTGCATGCTACAAATCATTCAGAAGTCCTTTTTCACCAGAATTTAAAATCTTCTTACAGAAATCTCAAGGCCCACAAGGCAGCACTTTAGCAGCCCATTTTCATCTTCCTTCTACTTCCTGCCTGATCACAGCAACACCACCCAAGTCCCAGGACTGTTTTTGCAGCAGTTTTCTCCAGTGTCTCCATTGTTGCAGAAGAAGAGTGTGCAAATTTTTGAATCCCTTGATAGCACAGGACTGTGAATGGCAACAGAACTGGCAATGCCTCCTTGACAGCTGCTTCAGCCTTGGAAATTTAATCTCTTTCATTGGTGCTTTTGTCTTTCATATGGAGTCCAAATAAGAACCTGTCTGTCTGTGTGTCTGTCTGAATCTAGTTGCAAACTACCTACCTGAACTGCTGGGGTTTCCTGCATCTCCACAGCCACTGTGGCTAAATTGTTTAAGGACTGACAATCTGAAATATTCAAAAGTTGCCATGCACTTTCTGTAGGAAATCCTATTAAATACCAAGCCCCTAGAAGCCATCTCTTAACGATGCAGTGTTGTTTTTCTCTCTCTAAATAGCTTTTAAGGACTGTCAGTTCCATAACAAGCTGTTGACTTCACTGCATCACAGGGTTGGTTTTTTCTACATTAACCACATGACTTTTGAAGACCCAAACCTTGGATGACAGAGAAAAGCAAGAAGTGATCAGTCTTCACTTTATTCAGTGTACAAACATTGTAACATTTCAACTTTCTAAGTTTGACTTGAATTTGGTTTAATATACAAAATTATGAAACAAATTTAGGGAAAACTAAGGGTTTGGGGTAACCTAATCCCAGGTATATGTTTCTTCTTCTTGATCTGGATACAAGTACATGGTTGTTCTAAATCAGGAAATAAATAGCAGGACTTTAACTTCACTTTATTAAGAAGATAAAAATACATGACAACAACTGTTTGCAATGTCTGGCTATAGGGAAACTATTGGTGGCAGTGGGTTGGTTTTAACTAGGTCAAGAACCAGTGATAGCTAGAACAGTCTAAAAATCCCTTGAATGCTATTTCAACATTAAAAAACCAAACCGAATTGTAAAAATTCCTTCTGGGGGAATTAAGAATTCTGTATGCATCCTAATTTCAGTTTTAGGTCCCAACTTTCTTGGATCTTATTATCTTTTTCTTGGCTCTATGAATAAGGGGACTACTGTCATAGACCACCCTCATGTGAGTACTTTGGATTGTGATTAATTCCCCTACTGACTTAATGAATTAACTAATTTAATCTCTTTCCCATATAATATTTCAATATTTTTGAACATACTCTTTGCTGTTCCAGAGCCTTCCGCTCTTGTAATATCAGTCTTAACATCATGATTTTCTGTCTCAGTCATTGCTACAAAAAAAGATTTGTGAAGACTAACTTAAAAAAAGTACAGCAAAGATGATATTTTAAGGAAAAATGTTCCCCTAGAATGTCAATGATTTGGAATTACTCAGGCAGGAGTGCTCTCCTATCACCAAGATTAACAATATTGTCTTACCCAGCTTCTTTGTACTGGTTTCACTTTCTGCCATTTGTTTGGGAACAGTGGTACTTCTCTGTGCCTCATTGTATAGTTACATGGGTTAATTTTAAATTTTGTTAACATTTGCATGATGCTGCAAGTATGAGACATTCTGTTAATTTTAGGAATTATGACTTTTATGGTGACTTTCCTACTCTTAATTAGGGGATTTGGTGCACAAGCCAGTAATTCCAGCATATGCAGAGGCTTCTGTGATGGCAAGAGATTAAGCACCTTGCATTTAGCATGCAAACAGGCTTTCAGAGGAATGCTTCCACTGCTGACATTCGAGCTAACTAAATTACAGTTACTGCTCCAGAGCCCAGAGAGAAAACTTAATTTAGAAACTGAGTTCCTGTGACTCCAGGTGAGACAGTTTGTAATTCACTGGTCCTCAAACAAGGAAAATGATCCCACTGTGGTAAAGAATTTGGCTGGTTATATGTAGCTGAACGTTTGTAATTGTTTGTCTTACAACCATCGAGGTTGGAATAGCTCTGAGTTAGTGTTGCTGCTGTATTTAGTGATTTTGTTCAGCATTTGGGACAGCAGGACAAAGTCTCTGGTGCTCTGCAGAGCACAGAACAGCTCAGGTAACAACAGCAGTGCAGTTCCCTGCCAACAGACTCTCAGGTTATGGGAAGGCAGCAAGGAGTTTCAAAGCTGTCGTTTCAGGGCAGTTAGTACGAATGAGGTTACATTACTTCATTTACTTATATGCATGAGTAAGTAAGAATCTATGCACCCTTCATGGCACTTAAACTGAAGTTATGAATCAGCTCACCCAACACTCACTTGAATAACAAAGGTTGGGCAAGGAGAAAATGAGCATTAACTTATTGCAGCCTTCTTCTCATTACCTTAATTATGATTCTGCACCTTAAAATGCAGGAGGTATATATGAGGCTTCTACTGGAACAAAGGAAACGCCTCAGGAAAATTACAGACCAGTTGAGATGTGTGCTTGTGCCTAAATATGCCACTCAAGACATGGAGCAACTGGTGTTGCTTCAGTTTTCAGATAAGTTGGTTTACTTTATTCCTTGTATGAAGTTGTGTATTGGCTTTTTCTCAAGACCACAATTACAGTGACGCTTACAGAAGACACAGCAGCTAATCTCCTGGCCTCCTGCAGACAAAAAGCAATCTGCTTTCTATCCTTGATCATTCAGCAGCAGCTGGGAATCTGATGCTCAGAGCCAAGGGCCACTGCTCAAGGGAAAGTGCATCATCCCCTCTGCTTCCTGTGTTGCTGCATTTGCCTTTTTGTGAAGCCTTCTAATGCCTCCTTCTACAGACCTCGAACAAAGAGATGTCATAAGCTGGAATTCTGCAGAATATTAAAGAGATTCCCATCATCACCCTTGAGGGTGTTAGTGTTAAAAGTTGAACCATCAGATACAGGGGAGTGAGAAGAAATGTGCTAGTCATGGAGCTGCTATCACTTTTCCATAGCCTTCTCTTTAAGATTGGAAAGGAAGGGGCTGATCTCTGTCACACAGAAGTGAATATAAATCATTAGCTGTTAGGTCGTACTCTCTGGATAAGAGAAATATATTTTACCATTCAAGTGACTCTAATAATCAGCTCCATGGTACACGTTGGATCTGGCTGCCATAGGCTAGATGAGATGCTCTCTTCCAATCTGCAGGGTGTGGATATTTCCATTTTAAAGCGAGAAGGAACTAAGACCTGCATTTTTCATGAGACTGAGTGAAAAGCTGTGCTTTAAGAAAGAAGCTGTGTAGGGAATTTACAGTCTCTAAACAAGCAGAGATTTGAATCTGGTTTCCTTTTCCCCCCTATTCATTATTTTCGTTGTAGGGTTTTATTTTTCTTTGCTTTGTTTACCCTTTCCATATGTTGATCTGTCTGCTGCCAGAGACTTCCTTACAAAGAAACCCCAACTTCATTAGACCTGGCATGTGTCTCTGAAATGTATATTTATTATAAATTTGTTGTTCAAGGTCCCTCTTTCTTTATTCGGTACCTAAACTGTTCCACTTCTTTTTGCTTTACAAATACAAGCATAACAAAAGTAGCTCCTGACCAATTGTTGACAAGATAAGTGTTGGTGTCTTTTTACTTAAAAAACTCAATTCTGAAGTTTCTTTCTTCTTTTTTCGAGGTGATGGTCTTCTTTTCCTTTAATGGTGTTGCTAGCTCATCCTTTTTATCAGTTAATCTTAAATGAGAGAAATAGGGTTAGAGAATGAATGAGCTAAAAGTAGAAATGCAGTGCAAAAAAGTGCTTGTTTTTCTCTCTGCTTTCTCCCGTTCCTCCCTAAGCACACCTCATTTAGGACAGGAAAATGTCTGGTCCAGCTGTCATGGAAGGGTTATTTAGAAGTATGATTTTGAAAATGAATATATTATGCTTTTTATAGCTACTGTCAACAACTACCAGGACAGAACAACTTGTGCAGCTGACGTGGGAAGCCAATGTAAAAGTTACATTTAAGAAAAGATTCTGCTTTCTTGGTCAGCTGTCAGAGGTAACAACTGAACTTGGCCTTGATTTTATCTTTCCTTTCCACATTCACAGAGAAACAACTGTCTGGTTGGAACACAGGTGGAGAAAATAGATGGGGAAGAGTAAAGAAAAGAGCAGTAGCACTGTGTGTCCTGTTCATGATATCGTCAGTGAGAGGCACCATGCTCTGCTGTGGGGTTTTTCAGCTGACAGCCTGACATTTCATTTCAAGCCAGTTGAGAGGGTAGTTTAGTAGAAAATGGTTTTCTTGACTCTTGAGATTCTTGAAACTTCAAACACTTTTATTTGCTCTGAAAGGGAAGTATGAGACATTTCACCTTAAAAGAGCAAAACTAACCAAAGAGTAGAGCTGTAAATGTACTTGAGTGACTGGGGCACTCCGAAGATGTAGAAATGCATTTTACCATCTGTAACCATCTCTTGGTATTTTAGCTAAATGTATTAGATGTACTGTGTGGGAGAAAATAAAGATGGTGTAGTAAATTTTTAAGTTGAGGTGAGTTTCATTAGAACAAACATATTGTCTTCACCTACAAAATATTTGGCTAATCTGGCAGAACAAATAAACAACCTGTACATGATGTCAATGGAAATACATACTTTTCTAGAGTAAATTTGAATGGGATGCAATATTTTCAAAGAGGATGTTCCAGCTGAAAAAGCTGAGGAATGCTGGCCTTTGGGGTGGGTTGACACCCTGAGGCTGGGAGCTGTGACATGGAATCTCTGCTCGGTGTAATCAGAGCCCTTTGTGTGCTGGTAGCTTTGCCTGCACATTTACCAGAACCAAACAGTGCTCGAGTATTGTCAGCACTGCTTTCAAATGAGTGTGAGAGTGACAACAGCCCTCAGCTTGAGGCACCACCTTTTTTACCATAATAAATACATTTCAATTGCTAATAATGGGCCCAAGAGGGAGAGATAGGGAATTTTATTAAATATATCTCATAACTAAAATCTTTTCATCTGTTAGCAGGCAAGCAAATTACTGTCATCAAGGATGTGTGAGGAGATTGACAATTGACTTTGGAGAGGGAAAGGCAGGAACAGAGACAAAATTAACATTACAGAGCAAAGTTGCTGTGCAGCCACATCATGCCTCTTCTTTGACCCACAGATTTTCAAAAAGAGAATCATTACTTTTATCATGGATTTTTCTGACCTACAGCTCATACTAGAAAGGTGCCTCATTAGATTGTTGGCAGTATGTGCTCAAAGCATGGGGAAAATATTGTCAAAAGCACTTCACCTGACTGCCCTTCCCTTTGAAGTATATCAGGAACTTAACTTCTATTGTAAATGTAATTATCTGTTTATTGTAGCATACTTAAGTAATAACTATGACCAAATAAAAGCTTTTGCATGAATTTCTCCCCCTTTATACAGTGACCATTTTTGTTAAAAATATTTTATGTCAGTAGATGCTTGATATATCCTAAAGGAAGGTTTAATCTAAATTTCTTCCTGAATCCAGAAATAAAAGGGTAGCTAATACTTCATTCTGATTTGTCATGCTGATTAAAATATTGTTTGCAGTGAAAACTCTTTTGCTTTGCTGAAAGCTGGAGACATCCAGAGTTTAGTGGATATTCCCTTTGATTTCAGTTGTTCCAGGTTATTCAACCACCTGAACATCCACAGATTTCAAAAGCCATGATCCTGAAGTGGCCATACATTACTTCTATGCCCAAGTGAGCAAACAAGTGAATTGAAACTTGTATCTTGATAACTTAAAAAAAAATACTAAATAGGTGCATGTTCTGAAACATGGAAAATAGATTTTACATTTCATTAGGTTGCAAAAATGATTTTTTTCAAAAAAGATACTGGAAAAAACCCTCACTTTTTATACAACAAAATGATTTTTCTTTGACATAATGCCCAATTGAGATAAAATATAAATGTCAACATTTCAGAAGAAAATTTCTTAAAGTAGTCAAGATGAAACTGTCAACCTGTGTTTTGACACTATGCCATGAAAACAGATATGATCCTATGAAATGTTTCTGTTGCATGCTTTCAGCCAACTCGAGAAAGCACCAAAATACATCTGGTTTCATGCCATAAATTTAGAAATATCCCTTTTTCTCTCTTACTTGCATAAGGAGTAATCAGAAGCTGCTTGTCAAACCAATCAGTGTATGATTAGATTAGCTCTCACCACATACGTTGGATTTTTTCCCATGATTTTGGTTTCTGTCTGTGGACTGTGGACACCTAGCTGTTGCTGTAACCTTTATCACTCAACATTAGTTTTTGCTTACATTTCAATGCCTGGCTCTTGCTGTTGTATTGTCCTATCAGCACAGTTGTTGGTATATTTGTTGGGTTGTGGCCCCCATGCAAAGCTAATTAATTTTTTCCTCTAGAAACATAGCCTTGTGAATTCAAAATTCTGTAGCTTAATGATCAAGACTGCCTTCAATCCTGGCTTTAGCCTTAGGCAAAGCTATTAACTATTCATCTGCCCATTCATGGTGTTCACACTGCGTTTGGCTTTGCTGCTCTTCCCATGGCTTTGTGGACCCCTGGCCATGGGCAGAAACTCATGCTATGTAAAGAACTAAGAGAGAATCCACGCCTCGGGGAGATGGGGGCATGGAAGTGAGAGCTGTCAGATGACTATTGGCAGGTGGCAAAGTGTAGAGAAGAAAAAGGTTTTACTGGAAGCAGTGTAGACAGTAGGTTCAGTATCTGAGGTCCCAGCCATTGTCAGTTCTCTTTTAGTTTCATGTTAAATATTTTACAAAGGCCTGTAAAAGAATGATCTACTAAAGACACATTCACAAGCAGTGTCTACGCTAGCAGAAAAGTATATGGATTGGGTCTCAGGGCATTATTGCAATGTAAATAATAAATAAGGTAACAATTAATCCATCCCTATTTGACTGTGGAAGAGAGATTAAGCAGTTCATCATTCGCAATCATCAGCACTGTGCATTTCACGTTAAGGCAGCGTGCAGCTCCCCATTTTCATCACTGTGTATGCATAGAAGCATCTGCATTAAAGCTGATAAGTAAAGTAATAATTGTATGTTGTCATATTGGCTGGCCACAGAGACTGCTCTTACCCCTGCCCCTGCAGTATCCATAAGTACATGTTCAGCCTTTTTCACAGCTCTGCAGTTGCTGTATTCTGCAGACAGAGGTGCCTTGGCTGCAGGTTACAGGTGCCCGAGCCTAGCAGGTACCCAGGGGGATTTATATGCAGAGGCTTTTCCTACTTCTTGTTTTCCCCTGCAGTTTTGAGCTGTTTGACTCTTTTTTTTCAGATGCAGTCTAGCAAGATCACAAATTTGTTCTTGGGTTTCAGAAGGTCTCCATTGATACCTGGGGGTTTTCTGGAGAAGGATTGCAAACAAAGGAAACATTCAGTTGGTTTATGAATTGTAGACACCACATATTTCTAGGTTTTGAAGAGGTGTTTTGACTAAATCCTCAAAATATTTGCCTTACCCTATTTAGGTGGTTTGGAATTGGAAATTGTGATGACTCGTGTTTTTGTTAAGCCTTTGTTCTGCCAGTTCTGCTTTTCGTGTTTACTATTCTTACAGTAGCAGCTACGAAATCCTCCCACAAGCAGACTCTCACTGTGTAAATATGACACTCCCTGCCTCGAGGAATTTACAATCAAAAGGCTTGAAAAAAGCTGGAGTGAAAGAAAAGTACCCCCTGAACGGGGGAACTGCAGCTTTTTTAGATCAGGCAGGGCTGTAAGCCATTAATTCGGTCTGGGGCATTCGGAGTTCCATACACGTGGAAGTTACTGCACTGTCAGGCAGGACCTGAATTTGCAGTGCCCGTCTGCACTGACCTCCCAGGTGGGCACTAACTCTGAAGGTTTTTATTCCCCTGGAGCAGCGAGTGAGGAGTGTGCTGTAAATGACTCTCTGAAAGCTCCTTCTGGCATGGGTTACGGCATCCTTGAGGCTGCTGTAGGGTGACCTAATTCTGTGCCTCCCGCCTGTCCCCCTGTGCATGCTGATCACCTGGGCACACTGCTTTAACCCATTTTGCTCTGCAGCTCTGAGCCACAGCAAAAATGCTCTCCTTTGGGGCAGCTTGGGAGGTTGTTTCTCCCGCAGTCTGCCCTTACCCTGTTTGCATAAACAGCAAAGGTACTTCTGAGAGAGCTGCTCGTACAGAGGGAGGTTACCTCAGAGCACTGGGCTGTACTTTCTCTTCAGCTGTCTAAGGCTGGGGTTGTAGCTGAAGGCCATAAAACTATCAATCATCCTGACTGGGAACCAGAATACAAACTTGGCACTGGAATATTTTCCTCTAGTGATAGCCTTTTGCAAGTCTAGTCTCCAGCAATCACTTCCAAGTAGCACACAGCAATCAGGGCACTGGCAAATTGGATAAAGCAATTCTTTAGCAAATAAAGACACATATTCTGCAATCAAATATACTTTCTAATTGTGAAATCATATTTTCTTACGATGTTTTTTCCCATTTTTCTGAGAGCTGTTTTCAGGAGCTTTAGCTATTCAGAGTACAATGAAATAATTTATTTCCTTTCTGAAGAATATGTGAGCATTTGGGAGGAGAACTAAAAGATGAAAATTGTGTGTATTTGTGAATGTGCACATTAAGAAGTAAAAAAATTACTTTGGGCAAATTCTGGGATAAGATACAAGATTTATGTAGTTGGGATCTGTCACACAGCTGTGCAAAAGGACAAAACCTGCTGAGTTCCCTATGCCTCCCGGTCCAGTGCCAAATATCTGCAGGACCTGTCTGCTGAAGGAAGGTGAGGGAAGCATTTGAGGATGCTGCTATTGCCAGCAAATCCTGAGCTACTGATTGTGTTCTGTCTGAAGGACAGGTGGTTGCAAACCACTGCCCTCCTTTCCTCTCCTCATTGCTGCTCTCTGACTGCCTGGGTGACCTGAGGGACTGACTGTCAGACCTGTAACGATTGTGCATGGATCAAAGACTTTTTTTTCTGGCCTTGATTCCTTTTCCTCTGTCCTGCTCTGTGATAATTTGTGTGGACCAGATGTTGCTTGGTTATCTGTGCTTGACTTTCCAGTTAGATGCTCTTTTTCTGTCGTTACATATTGATTACATAAAGAACATCTCAACTTTCTCCACAACAAGCTGTGTCAAAATTGTTGCAAGTGGCAGTGATTGTACATTCTGTTGCCTGAGGAGGCACTTGGAGCTCTTCCAGCTTTTATTTCCTATATGTCCTGTTTGCATTTATCATCCTTTATGTGTTGTCTGGTATACAAGTTCCCCAGCCAGTGGCCAAACTTTCAGCTGGATGAACAAGCATAAACTTCAAACACAAGCATTTTAGCACAATACCTTTTGTAAATTTCAATTCCAGAAGTGAATTGCTATTTTAAGCCAAACATCGTAACACTCTTAAATTTTACTTCTGGACTGACCTTTATCAAACCAAAGCCTTGGCAGGGAGAACTGCCAGTTACGATTTCAGAATAGTTATGATGTGAGCAGCTAATGCAGTTGAGGGAAAGTTCTTTCTGAGCAGAATAATGCTGGCTGCAGTTTTCTCTCAGATTAGTTGTTAGGAGAGTACACTCTGCCTGCCTGAGCTGCTTTCCTGCTCTTCATTCCAAGGTGTAGCATGCTGCATGCATTCCTCATCCATTATGTACCTAAGAGTGGACATGCAATCTGACCCTGAGGTTTAATTAAAATAACAGTGCAGATAATCTCCATTCTAGGAATGGACAGCTGCTGTATGTCATAGGGTGAAACTCATACCAGCCCACCTTGGTGCAGCTCCAGAGCACTGCAGAAGTCTCTGCAGTGCCAAAAATGGCAGAGTCACACTCAGTTCTGTGCTGCTTCTGGGCTAATGCATTCAGACACCTCTGCAATGCACTAGTGAGTGCTTCTGCTGCCCAACTTGATTCATATTTGTCTGGGTGTGCCTGTGCCCAGCATACACACAGGTAATGTTTACTCTCTAGAAGAGTTACTTGGAATTCCTGGAAGGCAACTAAATACTGCTTAAATACTTAATACTTAATAAAAAATTATAATTAAACTAAATACTTGATTACTGCTCTTAATAAGAGTAGTGACAATAGACTGTACTGAAGCCACAGATATTTTAAAATTACTTCAGTTTTCAAGAGTGGTTACATTACTTTTCCATTGCTCTCACCCCCTCTACACAAAATCTACTGGAAATTAATCCCCTGGTGCACTTGTTCAGTCACTTCCTTGGATATATATTAATTTCTTTCAAGCAAAGTGGACACTGAGATTTTAGATTTACCAGCTACAATTCCAGTCTCTAATGGAATTCTTAATATTTGTCATCAGGTATGCTAATAGAATAACTAAGTCAAGTCATCAAATAACTTAATAGCTTTGCTTCAGACATCCCCACACTTTAATACTTTCCTAACAAGACATGGAAGTAATAGTTAAATTCCAGTGCATATAATAAAAGCTTCCCATTATTTCAAAGGGGTAAAAAACCCCCACCTGACTGCTTTTCTGAGGTATTAACTTCCTGATGGGATCAGATTTGTCATGTGTTTATTACATTTAGAACAGAGGAATGAGTTGGCCATAGTTCCAGCATATGTGTGAACTTCCAAGGATTAAATAAATTTAGCAGGGTTGTTTGTCCCAGGAGAATTTCAGAGAAACAGGTTTTACTTTCTTTTATCTTATCAATCTCATACTGGTTTTATTGAGAGTTACAGTGGAATTTTAAGTGCACCAAAATAATGGCACTGTACTTTTGTTTCACCCTGGGTATTTAACTCACAATTTTTGCAGTGTTTCATCAGGTACCTGCTGAAGACAGGATTGGTAGCAGTGATTTTTTTAATGTTGTTGTTTGTGTTTGTTTGGTTTTTTTTTCCAAAAAACACTACTCCCACGCTGGTGAAAAAATATACATCCTAGATACACATTTAAAATTCTTATAGTAAATATAATCAGGTGAAGTGTAAAATATTTATACACAGTGCTATAGGATGAATTTGAGTAAGGGATGCTGGTCATTCTTCTGGTACTGAAACATGGCTCTTTGACCAAATATACAAGTTGGGCCCTTCACACTTTCCCTTCTGGAGTGAATTTGAGTCCAGTTCTTCCCAGCACCTTTGTTTTGATTTTGTTTAGCACTCAGTATTTTCCAGGACTGTATCTTTCTGTGAAATTTTCATCCAGGACTTTTTAAAAAACATTAGTGTGTAGTCAGACACCCACACAACCACACCACCTTAATTGCTAGTGGAAAGACATCAAAAATTTGCAGTGACACCACCCTGTGGTATAGGCAAGTTAAATAAGATTTATGTCATCTTCAAAATAAAATTGTTCTCTTCTTGTTCAATTCAATTTTAAATATTTGACATCAACATCTGTACTGTGCTTCTGTTTAACATATGTTTGGCACTGGGATGTTGAGATTTTATTTGACAAATGCTATGATGATCTTGGATCCGTTTCTCCAACAATTCTTGTTGTCTGCAGCATTCTAATACCTGTAGACAGATACTGGGTTTTCAGTAATCTTCAAATAGAAAGTAAAATTAAAAGAGTGATGGAGGTGATAGAAGTTTGTTTCAAATTTGAGATTTTAAAAAAACCAAACATATGGATGATTGGATTTTATGGGAAAGAATGTCCAGGATGTGGAAAAACTTCACAAAACACAAACCCCAAAACAACAACAAAACCATCAACACCTGCACACAAAACCCCAAAAAACTCTCAGGAAAAAATAACGTGATAAAAACCCATCTCAATTTGTGAGCTGCCTGTCTGGCAAATGCTTTTTAATCCTTCTTTTTCCCTGGAGAAGAAAAGGCCCTGCTATCATTATGAATTTCTCAAAAGAGTGAATTCGGGTAAAACTGGATTTTTTCCTGTAAATTTCTGTTTTGTGAAAAAAGCATTTCTGCAGGGAAGCATTTGAATGAGAAATTCTTGAGTCACTTTATTCAGCATCTAGGGAAGACTGGCCCATAATGATCCGTAAATTGAACTGTGTGCCTAAAATTGAACTGTATAATCTGTATTCAGACAACTCAAAAGAGAAAGAATCAGCACTGCAACAATGATTCTCACTCCTAACACCTGTGGGCTTAGGTTCCCCATGTGAATTGTTCCAGTCACAGGCTGCACAGACAGCCCACAGAAAGAGACATATGTTGCCATGGAAATGCAAGGTTTTGCTGTTTAGCAAGTGACACAGAAACTCCAGAAACCTACATTCAGTCCCTGCTTCCTGCTCTGTGTCTATTAAAGCAATTGTAGTAATTTTGGGCACATTTCTCTCTTGCAAAATAATACTTAATAATTTGCCTCAAAGAATGAAGAGGTAAATAATAAAAAATATTAATAATAGAAAAATAAGAAAAATCCTCACAAGTCTCTTCTAGTAATGGGAGCAGCTGGAATTTTTTAAGAAAGCAAACCATGCCAGAAGGATGGTCTTGGCAGCAGACTCTGTCCACAACCTCTGTTTTCCCTATTTCCAAGCTGACTGTAATTTTTTTTCTCAACCATTTTCTTTCCTGATCAACTCCTTTTTTGCTTTGAATATTTTTGAAGAAGCATATTCCAATCTTTCTGCAGGGAGAACAAATGCAAACTGCCAAATGCATCTTGGGCCATCTACCTTCTGAATATATGAAGTGGCCAAATAGATCTCTGTAGTATCCCACACAGTTTTGTTTCTCCTTTGATGTCTTTCACCAGCTTGTGTACTGCTGTAACTACTCCCTGTTTGCTTCCCTTACCTGCTGCATTCAAGACAAGTCATCCTGCATTTCTATTTTCAAGTACCATTTTGTGACAAGCTGTTGGAACTGTGCTCCAGGAGTACAGACACAATTGCATTCATTGCTTTGTCTGTTACACTGATTTTTCTTACTCTATTTATGGGGGGAAAAGTCACCCTTTTGGGTATGACTTCCTGTCCATGAGCTGAACCTGTGAACTGGATTTTGCATGTTGCTACTTTCCTTTTTGCTTCTGCCTTGTGTTATCTTTCTGGAAAAGATGCAGAAAGGGAGCAGGGCCCCCTGTGCATCACCATGGCTGAAAATGTCATTTAGTATTAATGGCTGTCAAATGCAGTCCACTTGTAACTATACATTACTGTTACAACACCCTGTGGCACATGGAAAGCAGCACAAAAGCAGATGTTCTAGGAAGAGAAAACTTATTTAAAAGTTAAATCACAATCTGATATGTTTTTTCCTGGGTGATGCGCAGCGAACACAGTCTGGGAGCACTCCAAGCCTGCAGGAAATAGATAAATGAGGTTGTGAATATGACTGAGAAGGCTTGTCTGAGTGCAGCCCTTTAAGTTCCTGTGCCTCAGAGCGTCACAGGAGTTTGGGAAACTTGTCCCAGCCTTTTGGCTCTCTCACCCTAGGGATTAATCCTGGACTTGCAGGGATTTAACCTTGTCAGTGCATGGGCTGCTTGGCTGTGAAGGACTCCTCTGCACCTTTCACTGTTCAGAGGGGGTAAAGGTATATGGGAAACCATTCTCACTTTTCATCAGGTTGTTTCCAAGGCCACGTGCTTTATTAAGAGACAAGTTCTTCAGCATCCCTCTCGTAGATCATGAAGTAGAGGAGAGATTTCTATCTCTGAAAGATGTCTTTCCCTATTTTAGATGAAAGCAGATGAGCCACTGGAATTGAATGCCTTTGGTTTTGTTATTTAATACATCTGCAGTACATATTATGGAATTAATTTGGATGAAGATCTAGACCTTGTTGCTCAAAAATGCATTTAATTACAGGAATGTAAAAATACTGTATCTTTGTAAGTGAAACAGAACGAAAGTTTTGACTGACCCCAAATCAAAAGACTTTTTGGGCCATAGATCCATTGAAAATTCTCCTCATTTAAAATAGAAAATGGTTCAGTTCCTCTAAAATATTTTAAGTATAGTAGTTGTATTAACCAGAATGAAGTGTTTTGGTTTGGTAAGGAGATGAGGGAGCAGGGTTGATCTGTATTTCTAATGTATTGTGAGTGTGAAGCTGTGTCCGCAGTTACTGCTTCACACAGCAAGGGTGAAGCAGAAGTGGCTGAGTATATCAGATCTTAATTCCTTTGCCTAACATGAGAAAGCTTCGGGGTTTTGCTTCTGTTCGTAATGAAATGAAATGTATTCAATTCTCCTCAACGTGAATATGGCTGTCTGTATCCTAATAACTCTTTGACCTCTTGGCAGACTTCTTGTAAGCTGTTACATGCTCTTAAAGATATTAAATACTCACATGCCATACAAATTAGTTGACTAGAAGAGGAAGACTTCTGTATTCTAATTGAGTGATGTGATAGTCCATTTTCCAGAGGGGTACAAATTGCCTTTGAGAGGAAGACTGCAACTGAGGTCACAGTACTTATTAGAGACCAGAAAATCTAAATGGGAGAGAGAACATTTCCCTCAACTTTTGTAAAATTCTTAGCAGAATTTTATAGGTCATTAGAGATCAGAAACATAATTCTCAGGACCTTCACACTGTAGACTACACAGGTTCTGCAAGACACTTACTTGAGTACTCCATCTCTTTACCAGTTTTAAAGATAGATGCTACATTTACTCTTTTATGGTCCTTTTACTCTATAAAACCCTTCACAAATTTTCAAAGACAGTGTTGTCAGCCCTTTAAACTCTTGGGGATGTAGTTTTCCAGACACTGGTGCTTTGAAAACTTTACAAAGAAAAAGACTGAGTAGAACTATACCCAGTTCTCTTAATATACAACACATACATATTTCTGAAGAGGGAAGTCTAATATTAGTAGACACCTAATATTAAGAAATCTACCTCTTAAAATATGGGATCTCAATGGAAATTGATTCCTGTGGGAATTGTCAAGTTGAGCTGACTAATCTTTGAAGTTTTGATTTTTTTTTTTTTTTTTTTTTAATTTGTGCCACTTGTTATAACTGGAGATGATGTGTACAGGTTTTCTGTGATTAGATGTTGGAATGGGCTGCCCAGGGAAGTGGTGGAGTCACTGTCCCTGGAGGTGTTTAAGGAAAGACTGAACGTGGCATTAAGTGCCATGGCCTGGTTGTCAGGGTGGTGTTCTGCCATAGCTTGGGCTCAGTGATCTCTGGAGTCTTTTCCAACCTAACTGATTCTGTGATTCTAAAGATGGGAAGCCCAAGACTTGTAGGATCTGAGTCCCTGCAGACTATGAAGATAAATCCAGCATTGGTAGCAAAGCATTCAAGGATTCATAATGCTTGGCAGGGAAAAGAAGTAAACTCCCGGGACTGTTCAAATCTCATCCAAAATTCTGGAGTTGCACAGATGTGAAGTACAGCACATGGAGCTCTCAAAACTGAGACCAGTTAATTTTGCTCTTGGTGGAACTCTTTAGGTTCTGCTGAAGCCTTAAGGGGGATAAATGACACTCATTTTTGCTTCCCTTGTACAGAGCTACTATCACTGCTATGTTAAAATCTGCTTCACCCTCCAAACTTAAGTGAGATGTAGATGAATGTTGAAAACACTTGAGTGATGACATTATTAAGATTTTTAAATCTTCTAATGGGTAGTCATTTGTGCTGACACTGAAAAGTCAAACAGTATGCCACAGGTTACAGCACATATTCTGCATTGGCAGAATGAAATATGCCTGCTGCATGTGGTTATACAGTGAGAATTTCAAATTTAAACTCACATCAGGATGAAAAGGAAATTATGCTTAATATAAAGGTAAGACTTCAGAAGGAAAATAATTCTGAGTGAATTCTGTATTTGACATATGTATGCCATATAACTGGTGGTGTACATGGCAGACACTTTTCCATCAAAATATTTTTGCTTAAAACATAAAAATATTTCTGTTGATACTGTGTCATGAAGGTCATTTTGGTCTTCTACACCCAGGGAGCACACAATGCAGTTTTAAGCAAAATGGGTTATAATACATGCAAAACACCCACGTAGGAATGCATTTTCCTTTGCAAACCAAATTACATTGTGGGGATACTAAGCTGATAATTTTTGAAAGCATTCTCACAGGAGTGAAAATTATATTCTCCAATGCTCTTCACTCGTGTTTATGCTGCCTTGAAATTCTACCCAGAGGCTGTCAGAAGAAGCATAACTAACCATGGAGGCAGTGATCACCTTGAAAACTGGAAATGGACTTTGCCTCCCTCGCAAAAAAAAAAAGTGCCTGAGTGATGGGTAACATAAATCTGAACAGATTTTTCTTCTTGGGAAGAACTTGCAGTTGCAATACCTGCTGTTACCATTAAGTCAGAAAAATGTAAGGATTATGGAAATGCAGTGGGTTACTAAAAAGAAAACATTCAGTACTTTTTTCAGGATTAATTCTAGCTTTGTTTTTAAAGTGAAGTAGAAGGACCATTTGCAGAAGGGAGCTGGACTTCTCAAAAACAAGATGGGAGTAGGCTCCTGGTCAGACAAATCATTATATTGATAAGTGGTATTTAAAATAAAGAGTCTGAAAGTGTTAGGAGTTTTCAGGTCGGATAACGCCACGTTGGAGATGTCAGTAACAGACAGTTGGAGCTGTTCCTCAAAACTGGACTTAGATCTCATTGGAAGAGCCAGGAGGGTTTTCAGTGTCCCCTGTAAGTCTCTCCCGTTCTCCTCTTGCCCTCAGAGCTGGCAGCTCACAGGACCCTGGCTGCTGCCCAGCGGTGCTGCTCCTCTGAAGCTGCAGAAATGTTTGACACTGAGCAGCCCTCAGGCCAAACCCGAGGGTTTTCCTTGGCTGCAGTCCTGTGCTGTGGCCCACCTGCACCCCGTGGTGTGGCCTGGAGGCAGGAGAGCAGGGAGGGGTGTCTGTGCTAACCCCTCTCCCTTTTTCTCCCAACACTGGGGCTGTGCCTGCTGGAAGTAAGCCAAAGAGCAGATGGAGTTTAGAAGCAGTCTCTGGGAAGGATGCTGTTGCAAATAGCTCTTAGTCTACTAACAGGACTTAAAACTGCAAGTTTTTGTGCAAAAAGCTTTGCTTGGCAAAGCCAAAGAAAACACAAAAAGTGATTTTCCACTTGGAAGTTGTTTGGTTTGAGGTCTGTTAATAACTGCTGTAAAATCTTTATGTTTCTAGTCTGGAGAAGATCCTTTACGCACAGGCTCCTAAAACATCCTTTACTCCCTGGTCACTTGGGGATCTCCTGCCTGTAACCTGTGTTAGTCACAGTCTGGAATGGTCCACTGGGAGAAATGGCCCAGAGCTGTGAGATCTGGTTCAGCTTTCTCACATGTCACCAAATGAATAGCTGTGCCTGCAGTTTGGCTAATGAGCAACACAAGGCAAAAAATGCCTTGCCTTTCCTTAGAGATACTGTGGGGTTTTCCAAGGAGAGCACAGAGCATTTTTTCCCAAGTGGTGAATTACCTAATTTCAGTAAATTGCCTTCTTTCCAGGTTATACAAGCAACTTTCTTTTATAGCTCTACAAGGATGTACTGCCAGGTGCTACACATAGTGCAGAAAATACATTATGATGCCAGTTGCTAACAGACTAAAAAAACCTTCAATGTTTTTCTCTTTTAAAAAGAAGTAATTTCATTAATATTTTTCCAAGCCAATGAGCAAGTAAGGAATATCTCCCTGTATGCCAGTTTCAGGCACAGCTCATCCTTGGTAGTAATTTCACATTGAGACATTAACAGCAGCTTTTATTATTCATGGTTTTGATCTATTTTGTGGAGACAGAACACCACTAATCAGCTGATTTGACTTCTTCTGAAGTAGCTATTGTAAAGCTTATTTGGGAAGGAGATAAGAAACACAAGATGTCTTTACTCTGGAATGGGAAACAAAAGAAAGGGTTGTATTGCTATAAAACACTAAACTTTTCTGTAATCTCTTTTCTTCGGATGAGCTTTTCTTGTTTGCTTGCTTGGTTATTTTTTGGGGGGTGGTAGTATAATTTAATAACAAGACAGAGGTGTACAGTAAATTTCATTCATGTGCAGTAAACAGAGGATAATTGATATTCTAAGTATGTGCTCAACCCTAATGGTCTCATTGCTGTCAAATATAGGTGGTTGTTACAAGTGTTGTATATACAGAAAATGCTTTCAGCTAGAAGACAGTCTCAGGAAAAAATAGGCTTGCTTAATTTGGAGGGTAAGGCTCTGTAAGACAGCACTTGCTGGTCTAAGTCTTCTAAATACAATCTGTATAATTCCATCTCATCCTCCAAATCTGTCAAGTGCACAGTTATAAAGGTGAGGGTTTTAATGTGAAATGATCATGGACTTGTGTAGGAATCTGATCTGCACTCAAAGATGTCTTAGCTTCATAAGACATTAATCACATAGCCTGTATTCAAATAATTGCATATTTTTTTACATTCATATGATATTCCTCTTTTACTGCACTTCTGTAATTTTCCACATTTGTTTGATGGGACAATTAAATGCTATTGCTTGTGAGATAAATAATTCATGGTTTCTGAAGCATAACTATGTCTGTAGTCATACTATGAGAAGGCAATGTTTTATGTAGATTTGTTTTAATTCATGCTTTATTACCTTTATTATCACTAACTGCTGTTTTATAACAAAGCTATAGTTTGGAATCAGAATAGATATGCTTTAATTTAAACTGAACTAGAGCCTGATACTAGCAGTGTGTTTGTCCTTTCCAGAAGTGCAGCCCCGAAAAATGCTACTGTACTATTTATCCATTGATCTGTTTGAGTGGGATATATGTCATGTATTGTCTTGAGAGTATTAAGAAAAATTGGTACCTGGAAGACCTGAATAACTATTAGTATGTACAGAAACTTTCCCTATGAGTAAATAATATCTGCAGATCTCTGGAGATGATGTATTTTGATGCAGCTTGAATGTAATATTTCCATTTGTAAACAAATTTGATCAAATACAATAAACAGTGCTGGAGTCTTAATGTAATTCTATTACCTATAAGTCATACAGGAAACAGCAATGCAGATGCCTAACAAGAGGCAGAGTGGCTTCTTCAGCTTTGCTGATAAATATCAGTGTAAGTCATGTAAGCCTAATAATCAGGCAGAAAGGTAGGAGAAAGTAATAACCTTAGTCTTGTCAAAGCATAAATGGAATATAGATGAAAGTTGATGCTTTGAGTAAAAATGCCTGCCAGATTTAATGTAAGGAATAATGACGTAAGGCTGGAATTCAAAAACTAATAGAAATATCCTTTGATATCCTGAAATACAGGGAAATACACACAGCTCTGAAATTAAGACCAGACAGGATAGACCTGCCATTTTGGGGGGGGTCTTTGGCTGTCCATACATTCAAGCAAGCTAGGGGATGGAGGGTACCTGAGGCCTTTAAGTACAAGCAGATAATATCTGACAACTTTTGTAACACTGAATCTCACAGGCTGAGGAGAATTTTGATTTTCCTACTGATCTTTCACCTTGGGTTTAATCATGGCACTGTAAACCTTTAATCTCTAAAATGGCAATACTATTAGACAGCTTGTAAAAGTGTTGGGAGAGAGAAGAATTTTATCACAGCTCTAAAGTTACCAAATGCTTTTATTTCTGCAGGGTGCAGTTGCTGGCAGAGCCTGTTAGCCAGGGCAGAGCAGGTCACACGTGCTGATGATTCTGAAGAGAAGCTACGACAGCAAAGGTAAGACTGTGGTACCAGTCCTAGGCTGTGTCTATCTCTGAGGGAGACCCAAAGAAGGGTGTAGGAATGCAATGAAAGAGTATTGTTATAAATAAATAAATGAGTGTGTGTATGTGTGTGTGTAACATGGAGGTAAAAACCCCCACCCAATCTGTAAAAAGACATTCAGTCTGTTGTGTATGCTGTTTCAATGATGAGATTAGAATATGTCTAGGTTTTGTTTTGAAGAAAGTTAAATCCTCTTCCAGTCTGTCAACTACATGCTATTTTTGCAAGCGTGTCAATACTTAGCAGTTGGAATCAAAGAGACTGAAGCCATGTTTTGGGAACATTTACTGAAAAAACCAACAAAATGCACTATTAATTTTTTTTAACAGAAAATGAGACACCTCCCAGAGTAAAGGAATCGATCTCAAATGCACAGGATGACAGCCATTACTATCACAGTGGAAATTCCTGTTCTCTTTACTGACAGGAGGATCCCACCCATTGTGAAATCAAAGGAGTAATCAAATCAAGAGTTTATGTTTCCACCAGATCATGTTGACAGAAGAGCTCCATTCTGCTTGAAGGAAATATAAACAAATTGAACCTTTTTCTCTTCTCCACCCCTCTTATCATGCGCAGCTGCTGAGCTTGGACAGCTCTTGCTGGCTGTCTCTGGTCAGGAAGCAACAGTGCAAAGTAATTTCATGACTGTATTCTTTCTGAAGGGAGTTTTAGTAATATACTGGAATAAAAGGAAGCAGAATGAGTCTGACAAGGCAGCTGCTTGAACTTATTGCACCTTGATGGCTATTCCTCACTATTATCTGTCTGCTTTCAAACCTAGTCCAGCCATAGGTGTAACCTGGCAGCATAACGTGCCTCAGCATGGTCATTTTCTTCTCTGAATGTATGTAAATAAATGTTTGTATTTTTTTGGGGTTGTAAAAGACTAGGAAAGGGATCATCAGCTGCAGAAGTCCTATGTATGAAAATATTAGTTATTTTTGGAGAAATTTTTCTTTCTGTGTGTCTTTGTTGTTTTCTTTGAAAATTTTAGTTGTTTTGGCTCAAAAAATACCTTTGTGTTATTGATGATTAGACAACATCCTGCCTCTAACTATGCAGAAGCTGCACAATATCAGCAAGTAATCTGGTACTGTATCTCTCAAATGTTTTCACTCCAGTGTGCATGGTAAAGTGTACTTGCTGCTTTTCAACTGAGATCTTGAGGAACAACCTCCTTTATGAAACATATTTTCTTCCCTTGTTATTTCCAGAAGTAAAATATAACTTTACGTAGCGGCTTGAGAAAATGGGGGAGCACAAAGTCCACATTTCAGAGAAGCGTATGATTATGGAATTTAATCTGAGAAGGTCAAACCTCTCAGGAAGATTGCATCTGACTTTGTAAGACTTGGCAAACCTCCAAGTCAGAAAAATGTTTCTGCTTTTTCTGTGAAAAGTAGAAATAGTCTTCTACTTTTCCTGTTGGCTGAGAAAATTCATCTAATTTCCAGGCAGAGAAAAATGAAAGAATAGCCTGGCCTAAAATAATTGAGTTAGTGTGTTATATTTTATATCAGTGTTATATTTTATATAAAAAAAGAAGGACCTGAGAAGGTTTGTCCGTAACTCACCTTTTCCATTTTAGCCTTCACACTGACAAGTTTACTTGAAAAT
Source organism: Corvus moneduloides (assembly GCF_009650955.1). Taxonomy (NCBI): domain Eukaryota; kingdom Metazoa; phylum Chordata; class Aves; order Passeriformes; family Corvidae; genus Corvus; species Corvus moneduloides. Next base: position 14,709,786 of record NC_045489.1, read on the forward strand.
CAATATTTTACATTGAAAAAAACCCTGTTCTGTGTCAGTAATACTCTCAAGCAATATAGATCTTAAAGAAACATGCCAAGACTTGCCAGGTAAATATTTGTAATGAATAATCTGTCTGAACCCCAGGGAAACTGCAGATTTGGAAAGAGATGGCCAGTTTCCACAGTGGTGCTCTGGAGCAGCTATTCTTCCCCTTCTCCTTGGGTACTTTTGCCCACTGCTTTTACCACAGGGCTGCCTCATTACTCTTCCTTTGGCAGCTGTGCCTCTTCTCATTGCAAATGTCAACCCTCAGCAAAAAAGCATCTCTTAAGCAGCAGTTGCACAGGCTGCCCTGCAGGAAGAAGGCACTTAGTGCAGTGAAAATCATGTCAGCTACCCTGGGTGCTTTGTTTCTGTCCCAGTTTGTCTCGTGTGAAGAGAAGGAGGTGATAGGGTTTTGGTTCAGCAGGGTGGGCATCCACAGAGCCGTGGGTGAGAAAAACAATTGTATCTGGTCTCTGCTCTTTTTGATGGGGTGTCACCTCAACTTCCTGTGTTCCAACCCTTTCTGTCCCAGGAAGGTGTTCATACTTGCCTGTGTCTTGCAAAAGAATTCTGGATTTATAAGGTGCAAAGTGTTCTTAATCCTATATCTTGAGGAAGGCAGCGAGCCGATGGTCGGATTCTTTGCACTCTTGAATAGGTAGTCTGAAGGATTTAATCTGAAAAAATAATAGTCAATTCTTTTCACTATGAACCTGGATTATCTCTTCCAGGGAACTTGTACTGGAAGCAAATCCATAATTATTGTATTCTGTATCCTTACTCATAGTCTAGGTCTGAAAATATCCTGTAACAGAAGCAATCTCTCCAGTTAGACTGCTCAGCAGTTCCCAAAATTTCTGTCCTGTATAAACCCTGGACTGAGGTAAAAGTCACTAAAGTTATCATGAAGACAAAGTGGAATGATTCTCTTCTGTCAAAGAGGCAAACTGCAAAGTGGAAAATGTTTTTATTTTTTAAATTTCCATATTCCCACTCTGTACTTAAAAACAGGTGCATTTTACTCTGTGTGTGAAGTAACACAGAGGGTTTAATCTTCTGGAGAAGCCAGGACAGCTGTCCTTGGAGAGCGTAAGTCAGAATCTGTGTTAGTAGGGAGCTTTGCTGCAGATACTTGGAGGTTACAGGCAGATTTTATAAAGAGAAATTATGTCTCATTCTGAAGAAAACGAAGAAAAAACAGAACTCCAGCCTGTCTCATCAGAGCATGGAAAAGAATTCAGGTTACATATTGAATGTAAATGAAGTATTTTGATTATTCTGGCAATTTTATGGAGATTAGAGCTTTTCTGTGAAGTGTACAGCTTGAGACTGATTTTTTGCATCACAGTCTGAAAGCAAATGTTCAAACAGTAGGAACTTCAAAACAGATCCCCCCTGCTTCATTTATATATATGTGTAGACATGCACATATATTTTAAAGGAATCTGTTTTTATTTAAAAGGAGTACTCTTCCCCCAGCCTGGTTGAATTGCCATTTCATTCCTTAAATATTTTTGGGATATCGATCAACTTTTGTAGTGTAAATACACAGTTCCTATGCAATACACCCTTTATTATGACAGGTGACTATAGGGCTACTCAGCTTAGAGAATTATAATCAGGGCTCTTATGGAATATTTAAATAGCAGAAAGATTGGGGTTTTTTTCTTTTTAATCCAGTTTTTTCAGTGTTTTACACAATACTGAAATGATGACAAGAGTCAATATGTTAAATTCCCTACAACTCCTACAAATCCAGCTAAAGCAAGGGAGGAGTTGTGCTGTTTTGTTTTAAAGGGGCTTGTGTCATGAGTGACCTCCCCTTTATTACAAAGAGAAAAGAAAGACAAAAATAAAGAAGAGGATAGGATAGCATTGATGCACAGAGAACATAACAAGAGTGTTACCTGAGAAAACCCCCTGAAATTCAGCAGTCTGTGTGTCAGAAGGACTTTCAAAGTGATCCGCAGCTCTATGGTTGAAATCTTCTCTCATGTCTCCAGCAGAGAAGGAAAAACAGAGAATTCATCCTTCATATTTTAGAGTTCTGCAGTTCAAGAGGAAAGCTGTGAAATGCCTGATTCCAGTTTTCATAGCGGTCCAACAGGGCAATTCGGCATTCCTCAGCACCATGGCAGCAATAAAAAGAGCACGAGTAGAAAAGAACTAGATACTTAACGGCTTGAAAAAACGTATTGACATTGGCACATGCTTATTTGCTACAGCATTTTCTGGGATTTGTGCTGAAATGGAAGCCTTTTGATAAAAACAGTTGATATCCTGCCATAAAAAAGGTATAAAGAAAAGCCATGTCAAACTGTATTCTGCACACTATATACGTGAATGAAGGGAAGAGTAATGAACAAGCTTGCCAAATCAAACTAGATAAAAGCAAAATAAAAAATGGAAACACAAAGCATTGTCAATAAGTAGCACAACATGACCTTTCTTTAGCTGTGTTATTCTTTTTTTGGCGTAGATTTAAAAATATTTGTTTCAGCAGGAGTAAGAGGCCCCTGTGCTTTCTGTAGAAGCCTCACACAGGTAGTTTCCAATTACTGAAGCCATATGCTTGGCACTCCTCAAGAAAGGGATTGAGCACTTATAGGAAGGGAAAAGTAGAATTAGGCAGCCATAAAAATTGGATATTTTAATAAGAGAATATGTATCTCAATGCTTAAAAGCCCTATAGCAAGTCAGCCGTTAACTAATTTGTGTGAGAGAACAGATTACCTGCAGACATACCATTCTATTGTATCAGTTTTATCCTGATTTTCTAAGTTTTATTATTGACTTCTGTGACTGATGCTCAGTAAAATTATGCTCAGTAAAATTGGCCTAATCCAGCATATCATAGCCTATAGTTCTGTACTCCTAATTTTCCCTGTATAACAAGCTTTTAATTAGGTCAGCTGGGGTTCACACAAAAGAACCCTTATGGGTTGGATTGAAGGTGTTTTGTTTAGCTTTGATGGATGAATGGCTGTCTCTATCATCAGGCACAAATAATGGAATATTTTATCATCTTCCTAGTTAGGTTGTCAACATGTGGTTCACAGCAGCTGCTGTGAATTCATTTTCCAATAGGAAATATGGTAAATGCATAAACCAAAATAAAATTGCAGAGAAAATAACTTTCTGATCTATTTCGGTGAGCAAGGGGTGTTGGGTGGTGTCTTGATTGTGGTGGGGGTTTTTTTGGTTGTTTTCCTTTTGTTTGTTTTGTTGGTTGTTTCGGTTTGTTGCTGTTGTGGTTTTTGTTTTTATTTTGTAACTATGTATGAGTTTAGCTGCAATAGAGAAAATAAAGATTTCCTTTCTGGTCCAGAGCTGAAGACCAGACATTCTGCTCAAATTAAAAAAATGTCATTATTTTTAATATATTTTTATCTTCCTCTGGCAAAGGAGGATAGTAGAGAAATCCTTCTCAGTATGCAGTCTCCAAATGGACTCCTTCCAAAATCTCCTGAAGTCAATAGAGAAATGTTTATGCTCTTCATTTGATATTGGATCAAGTCTTATTTTCAGCTCTGACCAAGATTGGTTTCACAATTCTGGCCTGTTCCTGGGTAATATAGATTTGTATGTAAATCTGTACTTTCTAAAATATTTTAAATCTGTTAATAAGTGGTAATGAGGTGAAGTTTTACTCAAATGAAGTACAATTCCTGCTGATTTTCAGAAGGTAAATATTTCATTCTTGGTTAGTTCAGTTCTGGGCATGGTGGGATGGAGTGTCATTTTATTTTGTTTGTCCTTTTTCTCCTCATGAACTGACAAAATGAGGTATGGTTTTATTACCATGTATAGGGAATTAAGGAACAGAGTTTCCATTAAAAACGATCTGTTAACACCAAAAAAAAGTTAATGTTCCTATTTTTGCTTTATTATTCTTCATTACATAATTTCTAGAAATGGAGGTACATGCCTAACTGCACCCTAATGGAAATTTGTCCTTTTATCTATGGTTAGGAACAGACCCGTGGACAAGGTGTTAGGAAGGAAAGAACTTCCAAATGAATGGTGGGATCTCCTTGAGAGAGCTCTAAGGAGAGAAAACCAGAAAGCTGAGTTGTTTATCACAGCTTTTCTTTACTATCCTTTTCTCTAGTGACTTACAGATTGAAGTTAAGTTTCACAGCTTGCATTTAATGACCTAATTTGGATTGTGGCTTGTATCAAAATGCTGAACAGAACATTTTCCATTTTCTATTTTTATTTTAGTCTTTCTCTATTGAAAATATCCAGTAAACTTTAGATTGCTTTAATTGCATGCTGATTCCCAGCTCTGTATGCAGAACAGGACTATATGTTCTTCAGCCATACTCACAGGACTGTCTATCTTCTACTCCAATGTAATAACAAAAGAGCTGAGAGAGCTGTCATTTCTTTTACAGCAACTTCAGATAATGGTTTCTCATGTTAATAAAGTATTGCAGGATGGAGAGATGAAAGTTACATTTTTAAGAGGAAAGATGAGTACTTGCTATTAAGGGGTGCAAGGACCAGGAAACTGAGGCTACAGTTACTCTTCAAAATAAAAGATCCAGAGATTAGTTGTGGTCTAAGTGAAGCTGGAGAATCACTGAGAGGTTGGGACCTTGTGCTGTGTCACATGAAGGATGCACCTCACTAAAGGTGTTCATTTTGTATTTGTGAGGTTTCCTCTGTGTCATTCTATGACTTCCTGTGGACTTTTAAACAGTAATTCTGTTATGTACATTCAGGCAGGTTCTAAGTATTCTTCCATACAAGTAGCTATAGAAGAATTCTGCATTTCAGTAGGTCCGGAAAATGCTGTCCACAGTGACTGCTTCTCTGCCCCTGAAAATTGATTCTTGCACTCTGTATATTTTCCTAAGCCATTTAAGTGGATCAGATAGTTATAGATATTTGACATGCTAAGTGATGGTCTGGCTAGAGTAGCACTTGTATGAGGTAAGTGAATTGTTTCCAGTAAACTTAGCCTATCTGTATTGCTACTATGCCACCGCTTGTCTTAAAAATGGTCAGTCAATTTGTTGCATGACATTTTTGGATTAAGTGGGCTGTATGGATTAATTAATTCTAAAGATGCCATTGATTTTTTTCTATGTGACCTGCTCCACTATTTTTTGTTTCTTCATAATTGATTTTCAGTGTATAAAGCACTTACTATTGAATGCTTATTGCAAAATAAAATTATAAAAAGCAATAGATAGTGATGATTTTTTGCAGTCTGTCCTTTCTCATTATAGTTCTTGCAAACAGTTGTGCCTTGTCTGAAATAATGATTATTGCCAAACTGTGTAGGAAGCCAGAAATAAGGACAAGTTTTATTCTCATGGTAAATGAATTAATTAGCATTTTCAAAGTTTTAGTGGTACATCAGTAAATCAGCTAGGGAAGTCAGATGAACCTCCTGATGACTAAGGATTTCCTTCTCAAATTTGTAGCAAGCATAGGGAAATAAATAAGAGGAGGAGTAGGTTTGACAGGAAATTTTGTTTAAGCTGTTGATTATATGGCTCCATTGCTCTTGTTCTCATTATAGTTCTCGTTGCAAAATATGCTGGAGACATGTTATCATTGCAACAGATAGTGGTGAGAAAAGGGTGGCTTAAGAATCTTGAAATACTTCAGCCTATCCGCCAGTGGCCAAAGATAGCTCGACGGAATTGCGTTTCTCCTTGGTCTGAGGGATAAGTTGCAATTTCAAAATATCTCAGGAGCAGCCAGGACAAAGTACCAGGGTTTGATTTTCCTGATATCAGCCTACAGCTTCTCAAGTCAGATGGATGTTTCTGGTCCTTTGTTTAACAGCTAAGTGACAGGAGATGTGGGATATCTTTTCAAATGCTGAGAGAATATCTGAAAGCTACAACTGTGTGTTCAGTCTGATAGTTTAAAAAAATGTGTTCTGTTTGAATTGTCCTGGTATATTTGTTTTCAGTTTTATACTAGTTTCTTAGCTTTTGTCTTGTCTGGTTTTCTCCTATATTTAGTCAGATTTGGGGTCACAAGTATAAAAGAGTGATTAATCTCTTGATGAATTCCATGTAGGTTTTGCTGTTGGAAAGACACTTGGGTTTGTGGGAGAACAGCTCCATGTTGCAGGGCTGAAATCATTAGTGCTGAAGTCTATTGATCTGGCAACATGAGTTGCTAATGCAATATAGAAATAGGCAAAATATTTATGACCTGAGCTTTGGCATGTCCATCTGACTCATCCTGCTTTGCAGTGATACTTGAGAACAGAAAACTCCAATTTCTCAAGCATGTAACATTTTGTTCTGCAGCTCTAACCCTTTATAAAAGGACTGAAGAGATTTTTTTAATTTATTCTGATAACGGGAAGTTGCCATATCTTATGACATCTTTAAAAAGACCAATCATACTTTTAATTGCTTAATTAATCACAGCATGAAAGGGGAACAGTCTTCAAGGACATTTACTTTTTTTTTCTTGCCTACAAAGTTTAGTTGGCTGCTTTCTTTATCAAAGCTACTTGTTTGATAGTAGAGAATGTAGCTAAAATGGTTGATCAAACAAACACAAGATCATCCTTGACACTCTTTAGTGTAAGATGACTGACCTATAAAGCCTAGTTAGATATTTCTATCCCACTGGTGTGGATGAAAGCCTATGATTTCTTCCCCAAGAATATGCCTTTCTGTTTCAGCCAAACATAGATTAAAAATTTCCCACAAACCTAAAATATAACAGAAAGCCTAAAAGCAGAGGTGGGCATCTTGCCAGGTGGGGGAGAAGAGCTGAGATTCAGGTTCTCTGTACTGGTCAATGAACTCATTACTTCTCACCACTGAGAAACATGCTGCTTTCTTTGTCACACAACCTGTCTCATCTCATTAGCACAATGACTTGAACATGTTGACAGCACGTAATGGTTTTCACTGCATATGCTAAGAAGTGGTTTTAAACCAATTTGCTGTTTTCTTTGTAGGCAGAGTGTGACTGCTGATTGCTGCTAGGGTCCCTGAAAAGTTATTCGTTTGCCACTATTCCTATAAGTAAAATATGAAGCTGTGAAACAGATGATCCAATACAGCAGAGTGCTTGTTCCTTTCCCTGGATGTTAATGAACTCCCACTCATTCCCAACTGGTTGCTGGGTGGAGGGAATGCATTCAGGCTGAATCAACGTGCAGTGACTCAACAGAGAGCGTCTGCATTGGCTCTTTGTTTTCCCGAAAGCTATTAAAGCATAGCTAATTCTCAGAGCTGAAAGTTTAACATTTCCTGAGTGCATTGTCTGCATTTCATAAACATATTTAAATGTTAGACTTCATTCTTATCATTAAGTGCCACCTACCTTATTTGATCATGTTTAAATTTTTTTCCCAAGGCATTAATGGACTGAGCAAAGCTTTCAGTGAAAGTCCTGCCTGTGCATTCTATTTATTAATTATTATTAAAAAGAAGCTCGCCATATAGCAACCTTAAATAATGAGCTCTGTATTTAGTGGTGGCATAACATTTGAATGTTAACCTACATTCAGGGAAAAAATATTAAAAAGGAAATGGAAAAACATCTTTTGAATTGTCTCATCTCTGATAGTGAACTGCCTGTAAAAAGCTGCTTTAAACAGGGATTTTCTTCACATTATTGCTGCTAGATTTAATCTTCTGTCCCCTTTCTAGACTCTGTATCTAATGTGAGACTGGCACGTACTGGAAAGCTGTTAAAATTCTCCAGTCCTGTGGTAATACCTTGGCTCATTGGTGCTGGATGATGTTCTTTGCACCGTTGCTGTAAGAAGAAATCACATGACCAAAGTTAAGCAGAGTCCTGCATTGTTTTCAGGCAGGCCTGTGAATACTTCAGTTCTACTTGACTTAGCATAACTGATAGGAGAACAGCTTGTATTTTATTTTTTCTCCACATAATCTTAAAAAAAGTTCCTGTATCAGTGTCCTGATAACAGTGAACACTTTGACTGTTGATGACTACCACAAAAAATTAAATCTTTATGTGTTCTCATGAAAATTGTTGTGAAGTCAGAGGAATTTTTCAGGGGAAGGAAGAGACCAGTTGTAACTTTCTTGTATTCACTTCTGCAGAGAAAGGATTTTTTTTACAGTTCATAGCATCTCATTTAGGCCTATGAATTCCACCTCAGTCACATGGATACAAGATACCTCAGGTTATTGCTGAGGACTTATTTTTGACAAAAGGATTGAAGTGTTCTCCCAAATTCTGTATTTGAAATGTTTTCATTATTACTCTGAAGTATCCAGAGACCGTCTGAATTTTACTTTTGTTATGATATAAATATATTTTTTGATAAATAAACATAAGTGATCAATAAACTTAAGTGATAAGCAGATAACAGGCAAGTAGTACTCGAAAGATTAAATGTCCGTTCTGAAAAGTTATACACCACTTTTTATCTCTATATAATTTGTGTATAAAAATAGATATTTTATGTATTTGATTTATTTTCTCTTGAGTTAATTTTTGGAATTATGTTCTGATTGGAGGCTGGCAAAACTTTCAAGTTTGGAAAAGGAATGTTTGTTCACTTCCTTGGAAGACTGTCAAGTTCTAAGGATAGAAAACAAATATCCCATTTGGATAGACACACAGCTCTCTCCTGTTCACTGAACTTGCTGGAATCACAAGCACCTGCTCAGCACCCGGGTAGGTGAGTGGAGCCTCCCTGTAGCTGATGCCTTTGGATTGATTGATGTGCAGCCTTCAAACCTGCATTTCAGTCTCGTGCTTAGTGCTGCTTTGGAAGCTTTCAATCTTGGGTCACAAACAAAGGGTTTGTCATGTGCAGGGACCCTGACCTAGAGTGCCACTGGCTGCATTTTATTCTGCTGCTTCAATGTTTTTGTTTCAGCTTCCTCCTGTTATATGTAGCTCAGCTGGTAGCCTGTGGCTCCAAGCTGCTGTCATTTGATTTAACCACTCACGAATCAGCTAAGTCAAAATTAATTAATGAATTCCTGTTTTCTTCCTCCTGAGCTCTCCTAAATAATTCGTCTTTAATTTACTCAAAGTACTGGAAACATTTGGCTTGACATTATTTGTCCAAGGTGACTATGAAAATGGAGCTGCTCAAAAAACCATTTGCACAATGCTACTTTTGAAATGCTTGCATAGTTGTTTTTAAATGCTTGACTTCATTGTAGACAAGAGGGGAAATATAAGTCTTACTTTCAGCTGACAAAGATATAAATATGGCATAATATCTCTTTCTCTACGTGGTGAAATGGCTCTTGAAAAAAAAAAAGTCAATATTAAAAGTTGGACCTTATTGAATCTCCCAGAATTAAAACCACACTTGGACAGCAGAAACTCATCAGAGCTGAAGCCTCCCACTATCCTTTTTCTGTGACATACCACAAGTAGAGAATGTACACACTACATCATCAAATGAAGCTAGTAATTGTGGGGTCATTATAAATTTTATTTTGCTTTTATAGAATCGTATTTCTTTAAAGGAGAACAGAAGAGAGTCATGCACAGCAGCAGGGGAGCCTGTAGCTGCTTGCATCTCGGTTTTGTAAAATGAACTTGACCTTTCAGCAATGCCAGGATGATTTCTGTGGCATACAAGCAGCAGAAGAAAGAGCAACTCAGGAAATATTAAAGGAACTTTCAACAATGAGGGAATATGATCCCAGAATTGCACTTGGCCCCGGCTGATTTATTTTTTATTTATGTAGCAGCTTAATCACAGTTGGTAACTGCAATTTTTCAAAGGCAATTAATAGCTGAAGTTACTGAAAGATGACTCAGGTTTCCAAAGCAATTTGACACCTGCAGATTTTTTAAGGCAAAGGTTCCTAATCCAAGTCAGGTCAGTGCAGCCAAAGGCTGCTGGACTCTGTATGGGTTGTGTTCTGCTTGGATTCTTGTCTCACACTTTGCTTTTTGAGCTAGCTGGAGATATTGCTCTAACTTTTTAGTCCTCACCATGGGCAGAAGGAAATGAGTGAAAACATACTGAAATATGAACGTTATTTTGTAATGTTAAACCATACTTTCTTTACCTATTCACCAGTGCTTTAAACAGCTCTGCATGAAGTTTCAGCCATGCAGATATTTGCAGTGGAGGTGTAAATGTTTAATCTGGGTTTGTCTAAAGCACCATTTCTGTAGCATAACAGAGGAGATCTGTCTTCTGCAGTGGCCATCTGATGGGGCTTTAAAGAATGTCCTGAGTAGTGAGGCTGTGTGTAAATAGAGCACAACATCTGCAGAGAAGCACTCACATCTGTTTAATTTAATTTTATTTGTTTTACATGTACAAAAGCTAAAGATATCCAGATAGATGTTCAGAACAGTTTCCATGGCTTCACAGATACTCTATGTCTCCTTCCCATTAAAGAGATGATTCTGTGTTTTTTTCCAGATTTGAGCTCAGCCACTGTTGACGTCATTTTTGGTAAAGCAAAAGGGAGAAAGTTAAGCTGTTCCTACTACAGAGTCCTACTGTGTGGTATTTACCATGAATAAAGAGAGGCATGTCTGATGTCTTTGCTTTCTCACACACTACTGCCCAGCCTTTGAAGGAGCAGATTGGCACAGGGAAAATTAAGAGAAGGCAGGCCTATGTAGATATAGTTCATCCCTCTGTAGCGACTCTAATATCTGTATGATTCCCGCTGGAAAACAGAACATCTGCTCATTTGAAAGGCTGTAACTCTACAAATTGCCCAAAGATGTTATAAATAGCAGTTGTTTTGTAGGAAATTTCAAAAGATTTATATTATTTAGTGTGCTGGAGGAAGAAAAATATGACAAAGCAAAGGATTTTTACCTTTTTTTGCTCATTATGGACATACAAATATTGTGTTCCTTGGGCATTTTGCAAATAATTTTGAAAAAAAAAAATTATTCTTTTTCTCTGTAGCTTTTGTTATCCTGAAACCTTTAAAAAATCCTATTTCTTTCTAACTAGAGATTTAGTAAGAAGGAAAATGACATCAATATTTTTCCTTCAAAAGCCTAAAAAATTATAAAGAACTTCTCATCAGTTATCTGCAACCATTTCCCTTCAAATTAAGCCAATCCTCTCCTCATACCACAGAGACACAGCGCTCCTTACTCCTGGCTCTCCAAGGAGAGTGAGGTTCTCTTTTACATCCTTGATTCTTGCTTTCATCCCTAAAGGAGGCCTGGAATCACCCACTGGCTTTGCTACCTGAAAAATAAGCTGTTTGGTTTTATTCAAGTGATACTATTTTACTGTACACTGCCGTTTTTAGAGTGGTTGCATATATAATATTTTAAAAACACAATGGCAATTAATTGCTTGTGTTACTTACATTTTTTGGAGTAAAAATAATTATAAGTTTTACTAGGAGTAGTCCTTAAATAAATTTTGTGTTAATAATGAATTACTCAAAGGGAACTAATTGCCTGTCACAGGCATGTGCAGCATGAGACGCTGCTTTGAGTAATAAATAGCAGGCTGTTCCCATAAACATATGCTGAAATCAGTTAGTAATGAAAATCGTGCATCATAAAGAGAACAGTATGGTAGAAGTTCTGCAAAACAGCCTTAGTGTAGTACAGAACCTAACTTGACAATTACAAAACACAAATCTGCAGTGAGGCAGATTCCCAACTGGCATAACTTGCTGCAGTCACTAAACTGATAGCCACTGGGTTAGAATTTGGGTGAGGATTATGAAGTTCTTGTCGCATATGTCAGAGTGCTTTGAGGTGCACTCTGCAGGGATTTCCAGATTTGGATGCTCAGCTCTTTAGAGTCCTGTTGCTTTCAGTGCTCACCTTTGGACTTTGCACTGAATTGCAATGGTTTGAATTCTGTTCAGTCTCAGCTAGGGCACAGTTTGGGGTTTCCTTATCAGCCCCTTTCTGTCAAGAGAAATACCCCTTTGCCCAGCACACGTGTCAAGACACCAGTATGAATCTACCTGAAGTCCCACAATGTGTTAGTTCAGGATCTGTTTTTGTTTCATAGTAGCTTCATTATGGGCTTTGTCTGCTTCAGAACAGACGTCTCGTTCCTTGGCAGCAGACATTCCTTCTGTTCTACACGGGACTAAAAAGTCCTGATCCCAAAAGTATTGTCCTTCAGGGCTGCTTGTCTCAACAGATCCTTCTTTCAATGAAAGTCTGCAGAGTAAGCCTAGAAATTAGACAGAACACTGCCAAATGCAAAGAGGTGGAGGATGCAAAGGGAGGAAGGTGACACTGAAAGACTGTGAGAAGCCACTGATGTAATTTGTGAATCTTCATAATCCCTCTCTCTTTTTAATCACAGGTTGCTGAGGGGTAACGTGTATTCAGAACTGTTATGCTTAAAGTGAGGACCAGAAGTTTTCTATGGGGAGGGTCACAGTTGAGCAGCGGTTCCTAAACCAGTGGCAGCTTAAATACCGGCTGCTTGCACTGCACAAGTGACTGGAAGTGCAACACTGCTGGATCTAATGATTTAGAATCGAAAGCACACACAGACGTGCAGAACCAGCATTCCAGTAAGTGTCTCTGAGCCTTTCCATGAATGACCAGACAACTGATGATTGATTATTTTCCAGTCTCATGGACTATTTACCAATTTGGCTTTGACTATCAGGCAAAGATAAACCTGTATCACAGCTCTGGTTTAGAAATGTGCTCCCACCTGTGAAAGAGATGGGGCAAAGGAGAAATGAATGCACACTTAAGGATTTTATGTGTGAAGGGAGATAAAGTTCGACATGAACATAGACTTATGAGTTGAGACAGCAATGCAAGTCTGTGTTAAATCACCAAGATTAAGATAATTGCTCAGTTACACCTTGGGGGATGCAGGCTCCCTGACCAGGGCAGGACTGAGAACTCTCCCCCACTGCAATAGCACTCCCAGCCAATGCTTATCTGCATTTCAAACCTTCCTTATCACTCTGTCCCTTATTGCTTAGGCAAATGACAAATTGAGGCTTTTATTTTTCTGCCAAACCCAATTTGTTTTGTTGTCTCTCACTTCTCTGACCCTGTCTGTCTTGACTAGCTCTTGTTTTTAGTTTGCAGTTTAGACCATAGCATTCTGGGGCAAAGGCTGTCATTTCAAAGGGAGTCTGGGGATGTTATTCCCCGGTATGGCCATTATAAAAGCCAAAAAAAATATTTTACTTGATTTTCATTGAGGTTAAAAGTTGATAGTCTCTTTATTAAAATGAGAAAAGATTTGGATAAGGGAAAAAACCCAAACCAAACAAGCTCAAACCTTCTATATGTAAGGCTGTGACTAAAAGAAGAAAAAAATTTCATTCATTTTGGAAGAGAAACTTCATACTGCATTTGCATCTTATGTGGTGACAGTTTTCTCTCCTGTAAATGTTGCAGCACACATTAGTTTACAGATGTTCTTGTATTACACTGAGAAGGATTTTATCTCCCTCACACCACAGCAGTTAATAAGGAGTAAGTAGTGGATATGTGGCTATGTTATAGACTGGTCTGCATTCTGCAGGATTTTAAAATATTCCACTTTTTCCTCCTTATTGACTGAAGGAGGGAACCACTGATATGGGTCATCTTTAAAAAAATAACTGGGGGTTTTATTATTTAAAGGATTCCAAGCACTAGTGTTAAGGTTTTCCCCTAATAATGGACTACTGGTTATTACTGAGAAAAAACAAAATGACAAAACTTTGTATTAGCAACTCTTATTTAAACCAGAGCTCCAAAAGAATAAAACTATCATTTCTCAGAACTCTGTCAAATTTCAAAATGACAAGTGTTATCAGTCCTCATGCTTCAGAAGCATTAGAGGCATTATGCAATTTAACTTAGTGAAAATAGCTGGATAAACTTCCTTTCCCTGATCATTTGAAATTGTAAGTGCAGGCCATCACCAGAGGTAGGCTGCTACATCTGATTCTTTTTTTCCAGCAAGGTAGGTACTTTATTCTCTCAACACTAAATTTTTTATCAGATTATTAGAAACCATGTGTCAAGTTTGTACATCTTGGGATCTCTGATCCCCAGCAGTAGATAAAGCAGCATTCTCTGCAGGACTCCTCTTACCTCTGTAGTGCATTTAAACAACTTCTACAACTCTTTTCCTGTCCTGTTGGGAAAGAATTCCCCCCTTTCTTTTCACAGCCATGAAAACAAAGTAGTTAGAAATGCAGAGTGAATATGCTCAGTATTAAGAACTGTTGCCAATCTGTGACTTTGGTGTGTAAGCAATAATCCAAGAAAATTAGTACTCTAGAAAAAATTAGATAAAACAGTGTACCATTAGCCATGTGTCCCTCAATTTTGCATGTGACTTAGGGTTTCTTTCTGAATGAGAAGTGCTCAGTGTTAGCTTCAAGTTTCAAGTTTATTAACGTTCTCTGTTTAAGTTCTTTTTTGAAGAGCTGATGATAGGAAAATTAGCTACTACAGCAGAGTTTTTCTTTTAATTGTGACTTTATACAACAGTATGGTGTCATAAATGGGATTATGAAACAACAGAAGATCTGTCAGTTTGACAGTTAATCACTGGTTAATCTCATGTGCTCCCATTAAGCTCATTGGAAACAGTTGCTTGTTCCTCAGTGAAGAAAAAGACCCTTACTCCGAGTTTATTCTAATATTTTACATATGTTAGCAAAAATGTAACTTTTAATTAAAATCAGTTTTGTCGCTGAAGATTTTAGATTCTTATTTCCACAGCAGATACCCTTGAAAAACTTTTTTCCATTGCAGCTGTGTGTAAAACCTAATCCATTTAGATTGAATTTCAGCAGGGACAGAAAGGAGTGGTTAAACCTTTTTAGTTCTCATTCTGTATGGTTGATTGGAATTCACTTTTCTTTGCAGGTATATTTTGTTGCAGTAATTCACTTTTTGAAGTAAATCAAAAATTTAAAGGGGATTATTTTTAGCTTATTTTAAGGCAATGTGGTTGCATGTCCCTTACAGTTTCACTATGTTAAAGAAGACTTTTGAAATATATAGACTTAAATCGTATGAATGAGCATGTTATGGACCCTTCCTATTGCCCTTGTCAATGTGAAGCATGTTCCAAATTTTGAGAAGTTTTTTGGGAAGGAGTCTCACTGTTTTCAGAAACTGAGAATGTTCTTGTGTTGTTGGGGTTTTCCAGCATGATCTTCTGCTCCAGTATTTTGTTCTAAGTATTCACATCATATTCACAGAACTGGAATGTCCTAAATTCAAATTGCTTACAAGATGCCTCATGACTTCATTATCAGTATGTCAAGAGGCTAAAATCACAAATCCCAAATGAAAATCCTGTTCAGGCTCAACACTTGGAGCAAACCTTGAGTTATGTTCCTAAATATCTCCTCTACAGAAAAATGGTAAGGACTTTAAAAGGAAAGCAAAACCAAACCCCACAAAACCCAGTAGAAAGATTTTAAAAATGCCCTTTATTTTTTTGTTAATCTCCAGAGTTCATCTGTGCATAGTGATCCCCCAGCAGAATGTCTTAGTGGGAACATTTAAGTTCCCTGCTCTTGCAGTATTGTTAACTTTGTTTACTCTTGTTTAACCTTTTGTGTAAAAAATACGTTTTAAGGTCAACATTCAGCTAATAAGGGTATGACTAGAAACTTGTTATGATTAATAAGAGTAAACTCTAATAGAAATATGCATCTAGTCTTTAAAGAAAAAAAAAATGCCTGATGGGTGATATAGGATGACCTATTTAACTGTTCTGTCAGATAATAGATTCTAAATCAAAGAGAAATCACCCTCTAGGACAATTTTCTAAACTTTTTATGGATGAAATACTCTGCAAAATTGAGACTTTCCAGGACTATGGCCTTAATGTTTCCACAGTTCCCTATTTTCTGACTAATATCTGAAAGATATTTAGTTCACCTCCTGAAGAAAATGGCATTTTTACATCAATATATATTTCCCTTGGGCTTTTTCTTTTTTTAGCAGGGAAGCCTAAATAACAATGTTACCCTACCTTACTTTAAAAAACCCTGTATGTCTTCTGTGACAGCCAATGAGATTATAGATTTACAGAGCAGTAGATGTTGAGAATAATTGAAAGCCTGGTTAGGTTGATTTGTATTATGTTGCAAGATTGCAGAAGATTAAAGGTAGCTCCCATTCCCAGTGATATACCTGAGTTAAGATTTAAAGGGATAGCCAAAGAAATCACATTTTTTCCCCAGACAGGATGCTTGATCCAAATAACAAAAGCATCACCACCCTTTTTCTCCACATTTTCAGCACTGTGTCATTCACAGGAGTGAAATGCACTGATTGTAAAATAAGACATTATTGTATTGTGATTGTCCTGTAATCTGTTCTAGCATGGCCTTGATAATGTCACCCTATTAAAATCCTTTCTCTTGTTCCTAATGGTACTGTATGTATAAAATTCAATTTCCTTTACATTCAAACCCCTAACTCTATATATTTGACCTTGCATCGGATCCTCCACTGGTGAAAGTTTCTACGGCTCCACTGAAATGAAAATAAAAAGAATAAACAGGTATAAGTATACATGGAAAAAAAATCTGGCATCCCATTAGACAAACAACACTAAATTTTATTTCTCAGTTACATGCAGCAAGTAAATTTCACAGTAATGATAAGAGTAGTCTTCCTCGTTCTGCTCTTTGATGTGCACAGAACTTTTCATGAGGATTCTCTCCATACTAAATGATGTTGTATTTTAACCACTGTTTGTTTGTTTGTTTGTTTTTTTATTTTACTTTTTTTTCAGTGCACTTTTTATCACAATTATTGACTGAATCTATGGAATGCTCTTTCTGAAGGCACATGAAGTTGTAAGTAACACGAGCACTGATGGCAGTCTGTTAGTGGTGTTCAGAACTCAGCCAGTGGAGCTGTGTCTGAGACAGAGTCAAGGCAGCGTTTGATGGTACATAATAACAGATGTGTAAACCATAAATGAAATACTGAGAGCTGTGTGAATAACCATATAATGAGAAAGAGAGGGGTTCTCTGTCATTATCTCCACATTTGGTTATATAAATACTACACAAATGCAGAAATATGATTAAGCTCACTGGGCTTCCTGCCAGTCTGTTTGCTATTTCGCTTTATGGGGTCTTGTACACCTTACTGCTCTGCCAGAACTCCCACTGCCATGTGTGTCACTGATACATGCTCCTGAAGGCAAGGAATGTACTATCAGGTAGGATAATTATGGTGATTACTCCATGGGTTTTTAGTAAGACTTCTTTAGTGCTCTTTTTTATAAGGTAGAACACAGTCTTATAAAATTTTTTTCCCCTTCATCACCTGAGCTTAGAAGCTGCTTAGGAAAGCTGTGTGGATTTGAACCATGGAACATAAAAATGGAGGTGAATCTCTGTATTTTGTACTGTTCTCTATAATTTACCATTTTTTGATCAATTTGTACAAGTCACAAGGTGTAAGTGAATAGAATGATAAAATTTTAAACATACCTGATGCACCACAAATGATATAATATTGAAAGGACAGAAATATGTAGTTTTTCTCTATTCTTCTTCACTCCTGCTGGAGGAAAGTATTAGGAACTCCCAGAAACAGAGTATTTGCAAAGATACAGCTTTGACACATTCATATAAATAACATAGGCAGTAATTTCCTTTCTTCCAAAATCTGCAGACCATGACAAAGCCAGAAGGTTGCTGAGAAATACCTTGGGAATGCAGAAGACAAGCTGTAGGAAGCTGTCACTACTATATTCCAGACTGAAATAAAAAAGTATTCAGGTCCTTTAAAGGATGTCAGACATAGTTTATTAGGCAAATCTTCAGTAATTTGAATTTTCTTGGAAGCACATTTGAAATAATAAAACACATACAATATACCATCTAATTGCATGAGGAATTGACTTAGCTTCTAAAAAATTGTTTTGACTGATTTACAAGGATTTAGATTTTCATTTAGACCTGTGCTTGGTGTGTTGCAAGATTACTACTGATTTCTTCAGGGTTTGTAGCTGTAAGGAGTAACTATGTACAGACAAACAGAACTGACTGTGCTTCAGTCACCAATTACCAGTTTATACAGGTGCCAGTATAAAGTCACTGTCCTTTGTACCAGGAGAGGGCTGAAGGGAATCTCTAGAGAGCTGTTGATGGTCTTCAGTGTGAAATCATTCTTCTATCAGCCTGGAGGACATTGGCCAACAAAAGTTCCAAGATGTCCCTTTTCACGTCTCAAAGAAACCTCATACAATTATGTTGTATTGTTCTTGACAATTCAATTCATTTTACAGCTTAATTGTGCAGGATTAAATATCATCTCTGATAAACAATTTAACTGACCACATTCTGCCAGAGCTCAGATATAATGGCAGCTTCTGAGCCTACATGGCCAGAATTCACACCAAACAAATAAATAAATAAATAAATAAAATACTGCAAGTGTTCTTTATAGTAGTACGTAGAAAGACTAACTTATCATTACTTGCATGTATTTCACACCCTCTTCAAGCAATTTTTTTATCTGTGCTGTGAGTCAAATAGTTGATATAAAGCTGACACTGGGAAAATAATTTGGAAGAGAAGTGTGTCAATTAGAAATCCTTGATGACATGTTAGATGTACAGAGGCTTGTAAATGGGTGGCAAGTTGCATTCTATAGCCCTGCATTATGAATAGCCCAATTGTAAGTAATCCAAATTTCAAAGCACAGGCTGGCCTGAGGAGGTGTATACAAGTGATTAGAATTTCAAAGACCTCAGAATAAACACCAGCTCTTTGATGGGATAATTTATGCATGGAATGGCAGGAAGAGCTGTCTGAGTTGTTCTTGGAAAGTTCACACGGAGCAGCAGACCTTTATTAAGGTCTTAAAAATAAATTTTGATATTGGATTACTGGAATGTGAACAAAGTATTGGAATTCACTGAATTAAGGCATTGACAAAAGTTCCCCTATGAAATATGAACTGGAGAATGTCAATACTTTAAGATTTTGCAAAAAGAAGACAAGTAGCACCAATCAAAAGAAAGCATCATTAGTTCAGTAAAATTCAAGTATGATCATTCCCCTTCAGGAATATATGGTTTTGTGCAATACCAAAATATTAGCTGTAAAAATTTGTTTTTCTATTTGAATAGGGAGGAGAAAAGGTTGGGGTACTCTGTTCATCAGTCTGCATTTGGGATATCTCCTGGTTTTCATTCATTTTCTGTCTGAATGTAAAGTTACACTTTCAGATCTGAGGATACAAAAGAGTACACCTGCAACTACAAAGCACTGTTAACCCATTTCCTGCTGTTTGGTGTCTGTCTGGTCTCACACGTTTTTATGATGTTGACCATCATACTGGAACAGAAATGTTCAGAAATCAAAGTGATGTAGAAAATGTTCAACTTCAGTGACTTTGACCTCAAATTTTCAGTCAGTTTGTGACTACATTGTATAAGCAAGAGGTGAATGAATTTTATACAGGGCTGTGTAGTGTTTTTACAGGCTTTGAAATCAAATTTCATGCTTCATCTCCCAAGAATACCAGTGATTGATACTGGTTTGAGAGGTGAATACACAGAGTGATGTTCACATCTTTCTTTTAAACTTTGGGGAGGAGGTTTTGTCAATGGGAATTCTACCAAAATAATGGTTTACTGTATTTTTCCAGGGCTAAGACAAAAAGGTGCTCATTTTTTCTAGAAACACATACAAAAAAACAGTTTAAAATAATAATGGTAGATATATATTATTGATATATCTTCATTTATTGAGCATCGTTTATGCAAGTAATCTATCAAGCCTAGCCAGTCATCAAAATACAAAATACTTGATCTTCTGTTATTTCTCACTGTAACAAATTTTTCTGAACTTTAAAATCACTTATCACTGTTCTGAGCTTTAGGTTTCAACCCAGCAAAAAACAGAAAGGTATTTTCTTTGGAGGAAGCTTCTTTTGAGTCAGAACAAACATAAAGAAAATTATAATTTTAGAAGGCACACTAAAAAAAAGATTGATATGCTTCCCTAATGGTAATAACATTTTCTTATTTGTGGACCAAAATTTACCAGAATGTAAAAAAAAGAGCATCCATAGAAAACTAACGAGCAAAATCTTTTCAGCTGTGAAGATCACTGCTACAGGATATTATCCAACTGAACAAGTTAATACACACACACATATTAAAGCCTAAATAATCAGAGCAAGTAAAAGGCTTTTTAAAAAATTTTATCTGTTTTATTAATCTTCATGATTCAAGATTGGTGAGCATGTCAGCCAATATTTTTTTTTTGTGTGTAGAATTCTTTCTCTTTTTCTTTATGTATTAAAAAAAAAAATAATGGCCAAATAATGGGATTATGGCCAAGACTACAGATCTGATGGAAAAAAACATCAGTGTTCCTACATTAGAAGTAGAAATTTCCCTTACAGGAAAGACCAAACCTTTGAAGGCAAATTTACCATGGATATTAATCCACTCAGTGAACCTGAGCTATGCTTGCTTACTTAGATAGTTTGACCTTCAAATGTTGTTTTTAGATTACTTTGCTTTCAGGGGAGTGTGTAGGAGTATTAAATCCATAAAGCTGGAGACGACTAAGGCAGGTAACTTCGGGTTTTTAATTAATCAATATTTCAGTCTAAGCATTATGCACAGAGGAGCATACGTCAGAGGAATTCCAGGACACTCTTCTCCTCCCTCACAAAGCAAGCCCTGTGTCTTTGATGGATATAAGCCAACATGTGTTTTTGTCCTAATGAAATTCTTTTTGTCAGCTCACTAACTGATGAATAATTTAGGCCTTGAAGAATACAAGTCAAATGATTTGTGTGAACAGATTCAAAAAAGAGGAAACACAACCAACCCGTCAGAGACTGACCCTAAACAAGTGTGAGTGCAGGGGGTAACCATTTCAAAGACTGAGGTTGACATGTTTTTAAACACAAGGTCAGTGGGTTTCAAATCAAGGCAGGAATCATGCTGCATGTGGATTTTGAAACATCAGCTGGCAGGTTTTAAGTTTTTAGATGTGTTATTTCTATCCTCCCTTGCATCCTGTCCTCTTGCAGACTGCCAGTTACTAGAAGGCTGTTCAGTAAGTGGACAGATGACTTTGTTTCATCAGCTTGAATTTGCAAACTGAGAGTTTTTCTTATTTCAGAATAGCCTGTGATTCTATCTATTCCATTTATCCATTCCTCCACAGGCAGAATCCATCAACTCTCTGGCATAAGCATACGTGCCTTATATGCTATCCTGACACAACCTTTGTGTGTTAGTTTTCTAAATTATAATTGGAGCTTATGAAAAAGAGCTGAGATGAGTATACCTGCAAGGATTTCCCCATGTCAAAAAGAGTTCAGAACAAAGTTAATAATCTACTCAGTTTCTATTGAATTCTGTTTGAAGCCACTAAAATTTTCTGCTGTTCTGAAACTAAAACAATTTAAGGTGGTTAAATGCATATAGATACATATGCAAAGAAAATCTGCAAGAGTGAGTAAGAATGAAAGAATTTTCCCTGGAAATTTTATGGACAAGTTGAGAAGGGGAGACAAAAATTCACCTCCAAACTAGAGGCATCTTGAACAGAAAGCCTAGAGCATGGATGTGAATGTTTGGATTAGTAGGTGGGTATTTTCAGTCACTGTTGATGGATCTTCACTTTTACAGGGACAATAAGAGAAGAGAACAGCACTTGTGGGATTGGTACCTAAATGTTCAAGGGTTCGTTTAAGCATCTAGATGTCTCATTAATAGACTCCTGTTGCATCCATTATAATTCCCTATCCAAGTTCAGTATTCCTCTGAGGCATCCTATGAGGCTGCTCTTGGTGTGAAGGTCTACCTCAGTAGAAATGGTTCATCAAGCAAATGACTTTCTTGAAACTCTTGAGAGATTTAATAGAAATGGGAGAATAAAGGCCACGTTCAATGACTACTGAAAGTTACAGACCAAAAGTACTGTGAGGTGAAGTGAAGGGATGAAGATGTACTGTCCTTGTTAAATATGATGGATAACTTGGAACTGTGGCACTGTCCACAGCGATGTCTGAAAGTAAGCTATAAAGTCATGTTAGAAATGGAGCTGGCAGGGCCATTTCCTTTTGGAAACATTGTCCTATAAACAGCTTGGTTTGTTGTTTCTTTGGTTTGGTTTTGTCTTCCTTTTGATCTTAGGACAACAAATGATTCATTTGTTGAATGATACGTTGTTGACACGGAAATACCTACTTTCTGTATGGACCTATTACAACTGCAGGTTCAAACCAGGTCTTTAATCATCTTTTAAAACCAAATCCTGAAATTATATGCATTAGGAATCATGTACTAAAGAGAAAATCCTGGATATTACAACCTCTCCTCTCTTTGCTGTTATAGCTTATCTTTAGAGAAAGTAATGTGACCCTGATAAAGGTCATGTAATGACTGGCTATGATTTTCACTGTGGTTCAGGATTGTGAAAATTACTCACTGGTCTAAACCTGGAATTATATATGACATTACTTTAGAACACAGTAAGTAAGGTTTTGTTTATATCTGGAAGTAGGTGGGAAAATAGAAAAGCTTTTGGTTTATTAAAATCAACAGCTTTTCTTACTCTTCTGAGTGAGGTAGGGTAAATATTTACAGAAACATGAAAGCATTGAATACTTTTCAGTAGCCAAAATGGTGTTCAATAAAAAAGGAGTATCATGATCAGTTTACTATTTGACAGAAGAAAGGAGTTGTCCTACGTTTTGTGTCTAGTAGAATTTCATTTAATGGATCACAGAGACCATTTTACACATCTTGCAGCCCAACAATAAGAAAGATAACCATCCATCTAATTTACAGGGTCAGATTGTTGACACATTGATGTTATTTCATAATCTTTAATAGACTGTTCCCAGTTTAATTTGACTTTTATACCCTCATACCTGCAGACACTTGCTAAATGGCACTGTTGTCACCCTACACCATCTGCTATGCATTGCCAAATGCTCAATTAAAATCACAGATTTTTAAATATTCTCTTTTCATATTACCATTTCATTTAATGCTAACTCTCATTTTAAAATACAATAAAACACAAAACTGCAAGGTTCAGCTACAATTTTATACTTAATGCTACAGTGTAATTGGGGTTCAGAATGTGGTGCAATGTGTAATGACTGAAAAGGCCTATTGTATAGCAGCTAATCATGTAGATGTGATAAATCTCTTTCTCCTTGCATTCAATAAACTCTTTTTTTCCTTGATATTGCAGAAAAGAAAGCAATTAACAGGTCATTATTTTAATGGGCCACAATTAAACCTGTGTCAAATTAATACTGTAAGCAACTGTCTCGAGACATTGGATTTTTTATAGGAAAAGACAGTAAACATTCGTTTTTCAGAGAATTAGCATAGTAATACTGAACTATAGCAAATGGATGCAGCAACCAAACTAGATCCATGAACAGCAAAAGTAAATAATATCTTTTTAAAAATGCTTTTCTCTCACCAAGCTTCATTATAAACAGATGTCAGGGTGACCTTCTCTCAGGGTAGGAAAGTACATGGTGCTTAATATCACTCCTGAGCATTGAGAACAACTGGCTGCTGAATTGGTGACAGTATTATCTCAATGGTGATGTCTCTTTTCTAGTCTGTTCCTGTGAGGTGTTGCAAAATCTGAGAAACTTTGCCACAGAATGTAGGTGGTGTGAAGGGCTCACCTATCCCAGCAGTAGAGATAAGAATCCCTGTAGATGCACAATGGAGGTGAACTAGGTCAGTCTCGAATTCCTGCTGGAGTTAAATTTCCTGATAGCTTTGATTGCCATGTTCTCATGACAGAAAAGGTTCAAAGTGAGAATAATAATTTAAGTTTTTTGTAAGATCAAGGTGGATCCATACTTGTCCTACTCCCATGCCTGTTCTTAAAACATCAAAGTCAGGAATCAATAATTTCTGCCCAAGCCTTAAGGGTATGCAGAATGCTGATCTTTCCATACCTGTTATGGTAATGACACCTTGTACATTGTACATCCTCTGCTTGTCATAACAGCAGTGTTAGATATTGATTTGCAGTCTAGTCCTGGTATCACACAGGAACCAACCTTACCTTGAATTAGTGTTAAAGAAATGGTTCAGCATTTGCAGCTCCAAAGAACATCCTTTATTTTACGGGTGGGCTGTGGGACGACATGAGTTTCAAAATTTGAGACAAAGCTTAGCTGAAAGTGTCTCAAAACTTGTACAAGGACTGTTGACATTTACTTGATAAGCTGTTTGGCATGTTCAAAAAGGAGAAACAAAATCATGACCGATAAATTATTTTATTCAGTTTAATAAATCCTTGGATTTATCATCCTATTTAGAAAGACATTTTTAACATTAGAACCAATAATTTTTCTAGAAAGTACTCCTAACAGAATGATTTGACAATGTTCAGACAAGAAAAAAATATAAATCTTGCTCTTCACACCAGCTAGTTGAGTAAGGCACTGCGATAACCCTTTCTTCACAGAATATGATATACTTCAAATTACTTTGAGCATTTTTCTAAGGCAAAGGAATTGTTTTTACTATTTTCCCTAAGAAAATATAAAATGGCATAAACTGAAAATTCCTTGTTTTTTTCCTGATTGTTAACTGTGAAAAAACACAGCAGTATAAATTAAAATCAACTGGTGGTCTCCTTCAAGGAGACAGTAAGCTAAACTCCTCACTTTAAATAATTATGGAATTGCTCAAATTAAGCCAGTTTCAGCACTAGGAATTCTAACCAATAACCTTTTCCTAAACTTTTCTTCCCTTTTCAGTAGGTTTTTTGCTTCTTCTGTCAAAAAGTATCATTTGCTCTTGTTCTGTAGTCTCACAGACATGCTCCGAATTTTGCCTGGCCACTATTTCTCTGTCTCTGAGGATAATACAGCTGATAAGGCACTGAATTAAAGTTGTGGATTCACAACACATTTGGGAAGAGAATCTGGGTTAAAACAAAAATTCAATCTGACCCACCCATTCTTTTTCAATTGTAGATAATAAATTATTCTGCCACCACTGCAGGTCTGTACAATTTGATGCGCACAAAGAACTTATTTTTCTTTATGTAGAGGTGTTTCTACATAGGTCCAGTCTTAGTGATACCAGTGAAATGGAAGGTTGAGAGGACACAGGAGCATTTGATAAATAAAATACACACTTGAGCAACTGCTGTAGTGGAAAGGATTTGTAATTCAGAAGATGGTATTTCAGGCTTTAAGAAGGATAAAGAATAGCGTAAGAGGGAAATATTTTAGCTCTTTGAGAAAGTTGACAATCTGGAGAATCACCACAGAAGACCAAATACAAAAATAATTGGCCTTCCAGAGTGTGCTGAAAGGCCTGACTTTATAAAATGCTTTCACTCTTCTTAAAGATCTGTCTCCAAGACACAATTCATATTTTTCAAGTTACAAAAAAAGCTCTCCAACCCTGGAAATACTAAGAATGTGAGATCGCTTCATGAAAAATGCTTTAGTTATTGAGATGGGATATATGGATTAAAACCAGCATATTGGTGAAGGGAAATTCTATGAGGAAAAATAGGGAGACAAGCCTAAAAATCATCAGTTGAAATGTCTAGAGAAATTTTAGGTCCATAAAAGTTGAGCGCTCTGATATATCTGGTAATTCCTGCCTACATTGCAAGTGGATTATGAAGGTCTGGGGCTTCTTTCACCTACCAGAAACACAAATGGACTGAAGGCTAACTAAGGAATTCTTATTTAAGGCTGGATTTATCCCCTTTTAAAACTCTGGAAAGATTCTGTGAATATGAAAACTGTAGGGATCCCCTCAGGGAGTTCATTCTAGAGTTTCTTTATATCTATTTTTCAGAACAGATAATACAATACCATGTTGTATTAAGGCAATAATACCTTTTTCTCTAACTTTACCTAACCTTCACAGAGATCAATAGTCACTTAACTGTTTGACCAGTGCCTTTCTAGGAAATAAAGGTAGTAGGGTTTTTTTTTGTATTGCAAAGGTCACAAGGGGAGGAGTCTTGAATTTTTGAATTAATGAGAAATAAGCTCCCTTTCTATATTACATAGCAGGTAGTTCTGGGAGTCCATGTAACAAATAGCACAGGCAGAATTCCCATAAGTGAGTATGAAATTTTGCATGAGCATAATGTCCTCATTAGCATTTGGACCATCTAGCATACAGATGCTAATCCTAAAATATCTTTCACAGTGTTTGCCTCATTTATGAGTTCTGGTAAACAGTAAATCCAATGAATTTATTGTGTTTATATACAGTGGAGGTTTTTAGATTCAGTGTATCCAATTACCAACGAGAATGCAGTTGGGAAAACATTCTATAAAAAAATAAGAGACTGTTTATTATGTTGTTTCATGTCTTGCCACCATCTGTAATATCACAGGATTCCATGCAAAGAAACCCTTCTCCAATCACATTAGTATTTTGGCTTATCCATGTCTCAGTGCTCAGAAAGCCAAGAACCAAGAATATCTCTGATGAAGCTGCCTTATGTCTAATTAATTGTGGATAAAAAATGGGTTTCTAATATTGACAGTTCTACACAAACTTGAGGAAAATTAGCAAGAGTGTTCAGATTATCTCAACAGAAAAAAAAGGAATATGTGGAACAAGATGCTCACTTAGCAAGCTAGTAGCCAAACTGGAAGGCTGTGTGATAAGTGACATTTTGAAATACACCCAGAAAGAAAAAAATGGAAGATGACTGTGTGGGTGACAGATATATGATCTTTTCAGAAGATGCAATTTGGAAAACATATGTCTACATTGCCTTTTTAGCTGAAAAACTTCACTATTTTTTTTCTAGGGGTTGAATTTTAGGTATCAGGATGCACCAAACTGGGAGAGATTTTTAGTCAGATCTAATTTTGCAGTTGTAATATGACTGTTCCTCAACAACAACAATCCTCATCATCTATCTCAAACTAGGGGAAAAATTGTTTTTGCTATAATTGTCACTTAGAATAAAAGAGCAGAGACCAATTGTGGAAGCAGACATTCACAAGAATTAAAAACTCCTACTCTAGCTGTTTGTATTAGAACATTTGTAATGTTTCTTCTTTTAGGTAAAAAAATTACCATTAATTTACAGCTAATTACATGAGAAATATTATCTTTTTAATGAACCTTTGTGTGATGTTTTTCCAGTGCTGATTTATAGTTCCCTCTTGTATCCTTGTATCAAAGTATGTCATATCAATTAAAATAAAAATTTAGCTATATTCTTGGTAAAGATCAAGTGGCTGCAGCCTGGCTGTGAATGACAGCACCATGATTTTGCAGCCATCCTCAGATATGTGATTGGATAGAGGCAAGCATCCCTACCTCAACTCTGTTACTCTCTTTCCATAAGATCTTGGAAGCAGGAGAGAACAGGGGATGATAGACAGGGAGTTCCCACCCGTGCAGTCTGGGTAGGGAGAGAAAGAGAACTCAGCATCTGTACCTCCTTGTCTCCCTTCCATAAATCCATCTCTGAATGCTGATTATTTAAATCTCTAAATATCTATTTGGGAAAAAGTGCAAGCATTTATTGCTGGTGTGGAATCTATTTTTATTCAGGTGTGAGAACCTGGCTTCTACTTCTCGGTGAGCTAGGGGTATTCCAGACAAAGGAAAAACTCTCTCTTATTTTTTTTAGCTTGCCAAATAAATTCTCAATATTTTTCATCTGCAGTGTAGACCCAGGACAGCACTTTGGTAGTGCTGAGAAAATGAAATTGTGATTGTGATAAGACTCATCATCTCATGGCAGATTCCACATCAGATGTTTACTACTACAACTGTGGGCCAAACTAAATATAACTGGGCAGTCTACCAGATACCTCTACCTTGCAATTTCTGGAAGATACATAAAATTGGTTATGTGGGGTATAGTAAAAGGAGGACAGAAGGTCATGTCAGATGTAAAGATAATTTATGATGTAGGCTTTTCTTGCATAATAATTATGTAATCAGGTAATTGCTGAAAAAAAACCCAAAACCCCCAGCTTTCAACTTTTATTGTCTATGGGATTAAAAAAAAATCTTTCTCTTTTGCTCATTTATAGCCTTATTTTTCATCTAGAACGCCAAATTTTCAAACCATAGTTCCTTTCTGGGATATTTTTATGAAACTGGAATGCTGTATTGTTCTTTGCTGTGATAGGTAATATTTCAAGCAATAAATTGTTGTTCTCTTTCAGCCTAGGTGCCATTCTCTCATGTGATCTCCCATAATGACTTATTTAGTAGGAGAGTATTCAAAATGTTTCTCATCTTGAAACTGATAGTCAAAAAAGAAATCTCTTATTTGGTTTCTCCCCTGTTGATCATTCTGCAGAATACTTCCATTTTGTAACAACTGTTATTCCACTTTGATTATTTTGAAAGTATACAAGTAATTTCTGCTTGAATTGAATAAAGCAGGTTGCAAATGCAAAGGTTTAGTTTACATTTCACTCACTTATTTATATTCACAAAGTAATGTTCTACTCCCTGCATAATTCTGCACAGTCAATGAGTAAGAAAACAATCCACATCAGGAAGTTTATTGGATTGCGGTTTAAGTGGACCAAAGATAATATTTCAATTTAAAATTTTATAAAAGTAGTTCTCTTACACTATTTCCTTACTACATTATAATTTCTATGCATAAATACATTTAAATTTTCTTTTTTTTTTTTTTTTTCCCCCTTGTGAAAACCCTCTGCAGGCTTTGACTGGGCCAAAGTTAATTATTTCTGTAGTAGTTGGTGTGGGGTTATGGTTTGGATTTGTGCTGAAAAGAGTGTTGACAGTACAGGGATGTTTTTGCGTACCTGAGCAGTTCTTACCCAGAGCCAAGGCCTTTCCTGCTCCTCACCCACCCCACCAGAGAGAGGCTGGGGGGCACAAGGAGCTGGGAGGGGACACAGCCAGGACAGCCGACCCCAACTGACCCAGGGGATATCCCAGACCATATGGCACCACGCTCAGCATATAAAGCTGGGGAGGAGGAGCAAGGGGCGACATTTGGAGTGATGGTGTTTGTCTTCCCAAGTCACCATTACAGGTGATGGAGCCCTGCTGTCCTGGGGATGCTGAACACCTGCCTGCCCTGGGAAGTGGGGAATGCATCCCTTGGTTTGCTTTACCTGTTAAACTGCCTTTATCCCAACCCAGGAGTTTCCTCACTTTTACCCCTGGTGCTGGGGAGCTCATGAGTGGCCGTGTGGGGCTCAGGCACCAGCTGAGGTTAAAACCCACACACCCACATTCACTTCCAAATACTAATGCTTTGTCATTTATGAGGCAATATTTTTTGATGCATTCTGTTTTTTCAGGTATTATGAGGCACTTACTCTTCCAATGTAAAAAATTTCTGCAGGGATATTTTTTTATAGTAAGCCCTTAGAGGGAGAAAGACCTTGGAAGAGCTCAGGGAGACCACTGCCAGGGGAAAAATTGGGAAGATAGTAGGGAAAGACAGGTGGGCAGATCTGATAACATGTGGAAGAGTCACTGGAGAGGGAAGGGAGGAATAGATACTGTGTCATTACAAAGATAACATATCTAGGATATCAAACCTCTAGGACAGCTCCTTTTTTATCAAAACCAGACTCATAATTATTAAAAATGTAAAGGGGGAAAGTGCTGAAAAAAAGACCCATTACAGATCATTAGAAGATGCTGTCTGGGAATTCCAGTCTTTTAAGTACCTTTATTGAACATAATGTTTCCTGAATTATAAAAATCTGAATAATTAGCTAAAAGCATTAGTGGGTTCATGTGGAACTCTTGAACTTGAAAGACAAAAATGAGGCTCAAAAAAATCTGTTTCTAAAACTTTCCTCATGAAAGTAAACCTACTTCCGTGAAGGAAGTCCATCAGGCTTTACACACTGTCAGGTCTGGAGGAATGAACTCAGTCCTTCCCATAAAAACTCCTTAAAACAGATTTTTAAATGAAGTGCGTTCTGTCGTGAAAGCAAAGAAGGGTTTAGGGAACATTAATAAAGGGTTCTACAATGTCTACACCATTGCTGAAACAGGTCCAAAATCATCTCCTATCCCACCTATCAACACTTTGCAGGATGGGAGAGATTATGGTGTTTATTGTAGCATTTTTATGCAGTATTTGCCACATTTCTGGGATAGAAAGTCCATGGTAATTCCTATGTGTGTTTATGTTCAGAGGGGAAATGAATCCCTAGCTGTAACAGTAAGAATTAGGAAGTCAGTGTGTGGCTCAGAAGGCCGAGTTTCTGCGGAACTGGGGAGAGTATTCCTCATTGCTTCCCTCTGGCAAGCTAAGCATGAGTGTGGTTAGCTGAGATGGAGTGGGATGCACAGCACCTGGGCCAGAGAGAGAAAGCAGAGCACTGACTTTGCTAAATAAGCCATAGGAGAGCTGGAATAAGGAGCCACACTTCAGGAGGTGACTAATGTGTTTTTCCTCTGAATGTGACAGGATTGACTGTTCTGTCCTCTTGCTGTTTTGATCTCTTTAAAAATTAACAACTATAAATAGAAATAAATGAAAGAGTGTAGCAAGCAGTATTCTGGCTTTAAACCGGCAGATTCATGGCTACATTTTTATGTCTCAGAAGCTGAGGAAATAGTGCTGATTCCCTTTAGACATAAAGTTCTTTAAGTTATATTTGTGGACCAAAAGGGGACTTTTATTTATATTTAGTTACCCAGATAATGTTTACTCTGTGTATGGGTGTCAAAATAAATTTTGTGAAAAATCAAGGCCGTGGGGATCAGTACCCAGTTTTATTTGATCACTGAATGATAAATAACCTGGCAAACATGGAGTAGAGCGGTCTAGAGGAGCTCATGGAGACATAAAAATACTGTGAAAATAAGACATTCTGGAGATTTGGTGCAAAATCCCACATTGGGTGCCAAATGAGGGAGGTATCTTTTCAGCTTTTTACCGGCTAGCACTTGTAGTTCAATGCCTTAGAAAGCCTCAAGCAACCTAGAGAGGTAGCACGGGCAATCCAGCATTTTAGTAGGTCTAAAATCGATACCTGTATCAGCTGCAAAGCAAATACCCCCAGCAGAAGCAAAGAGGGAGAAATACAGCTCTCGACTTGCCTAATTTCCTGCAGTCAGAAGCTTTCAAAAAGGAACAGACAAGAAGAGCAAAAAGAAACAGACAACAAGAGATGTTCGCAGAAAGAGTTGCCAAGCCAGAGGGGGCGGGGCCCGCCTTGGTCTTTTGTTTTATTGGGAGAAGGGGAAAGGGGCGGGCTGGGGGCGGACCCGGGGTGACCGGCCAATCAGACACTGCTGTTAAAGAGTTTGAGTTACATTTGGTTTTGCCCTCTTGGAACAAAGGGGTTCTGAGCGCATGGCAGAGGCAAGTGTCTTGGAGGGGGAGGGGAAGCTCAGAACAGGCAGCAACAAATATCAAGACCATGCTTTCTGCCATCTATACAACAACTGGTACAGTGGTCAAGTACTGATTGCATGGCCTATACTGGTAAGTATTTTGGTCATGCAAACAGTGATAGTAAACTGAAAGCCTTTTTAGATCAGAGACGATGCCTCTCTGCCTTTCCAGAAATGTTCTGAAAGAAGGAACAGCAACTGTAGAGTTTCACAGCTTCTTAGTGAGATGGGACACAAGAATATAAAAAACCAACTAAAGATCTGATGAACACATTGGTGCAGTTCTCCTGTTTTGCCAGATGTTTCTCAGTTTTGTAGTTTAAGAGACTTTAAATGCTTTATGAAGATCCTGGAGGTCTTCCATTACATTCTTTTATATAGTAATAATCAATAACTTAGATCCAAATTGGATCCTGAGAAAGCTATTTCACTTTTTTTATGTCCTTTAAAGGCTGAGAGGAGAAAGTTATCTTAATCTTTACTGTTTTATGCACTATCTTTCAAGCTTTCCCTGTCAAAATGCACTGCTTTTTAAAAAGTCTTTGTTCCCCCACAGAGGACATTATTCTTTTTATTATGATATGAACATAGTTAAAAACCCATGTCATTTGATAGAATTCCTAACATACAAACACACAAGTCAGAGTTCCTTTGGAGAATGAAGACAGGAGCATTTGTTTTCTCTTTATGTGTTCATATAAAGGCTTTATTGACAGAGTTTGATTTTTTTTCTTTAATTCAAATGTTTGTATTCAGCAGCTTGCTTTCTGGGTCTCTGCAATGACGCAGTGTGAATTGTAATGAAGGAATTGCTAAACTGAATAAATCTTTGGGTCACAAGTACAAAAGTAATGACCTTTTTAGGTCACTACATCCACTGCTCCAGTTGGGGAATAAGAGTTAATACAAGTGAGAAAGTAAATATTCCTGTTCTTTGAGCCATCACCTTGGGCTCCTCAGTCAACTGAGCTGGTAGACACTCAGACCATGATCATGGCATTACTTAAATCTGACCTAAATTCAGTCCTGTCTTCCAATTGCCATGGCTACAGGATCTCCCTGGCTCTGTTGTGCTCACACCAGCACTTGTGCAGTCACTTGGTGAGCCACACCAGTCCTCTCATGGAACAGGAAAGGGAAGCTGGTCTGGATGTCTGGATGGATGCTCCTCTTCAGCAACATCCTGGGCTAATGCCAGATTAAAGTGGATGTGTAACCACGGCTTCATGTTCTTAGGGCCAAGAATCTCTAAGTCAATTACCAAATAAGCCATTTCACAGTTAATTTTACTGTGTTCATTTGCAAACAGAATAAAAATCTTCAGCCAAGGGGAATTTCCTGTTTTAGTCAGGTTTCCATGCAGCTCTATTCCTGATTGAATCTCTGTAGTAAGTAGATTGAAACACCAAAACCAGCTATAGTGACCATGGCAAAGATGTGAAAACTGTTATTTACTGTTTGAATACAATTTTTTTTTCAGATATTTGCAAATATTACTTAAACTCAGTTGGTGGGCAAGATGATAAAAATTTTTTTGCCTGCTCAGCTTTTAAACTCCAGTTCCTCTGTTTGTCCTGGAAAGTTATTTAAATTATTCATAGCTTGCTAGATATGAAAATCAGAAGGGACCATTGTAATCTTGTAGTCTGACCCTCTGCAGAACACTGGCCAGATTTCCCCCTGCAGTTCCAATATTGACCTTATAACTCATGCAGTGTAGGAAGATATTCCGATTTAGTTTGCTTTTGTATTTTCAGTATTTGAAGGGCATGTCTAAAGTCAAACTGTGCTGGATAAATGATTTCCCTCTTCACCATTTGAAACTGCTGGCACTACATATCTGGAACTTTTATTAGCTGTGTTTGGTTTTCATTTGCTGTTGTTGTCAAACACCTTGTCTTTGAAGGGTAAGGACAGATGCACATGGTTTAGGTTTCTTGTTTCCATTGAATTTGAAGATTGGCATCTACATTATACATTTGTAGGTCTGACCCTACTTATTTCATGTCTCAGAAACATAGAGTTGCTAAATTATTTCCTAGTGTTTAGCCTGGAAAAAAGTGTGTTCATGCTCAGTCTTACCTCTGACTTTGTGTGCCAGGTTGACACCACAGAATTCTACTCCAAGAGTGACTCATAGGAAGAAATTACAGTCTCAGGTATTTGTCTCAGGAGTCAATAACTTCCCCATAACTTAATTTCCTCAGTGGTTAGAAAGAAACATGGACTTTTAGATAATCTAGTTGTATCTGAGTGTATCGGTTTTCAAGGGCTGTAGGAAACTGACATTGTTTTATCAGTGATTTAAATAATGAACAATTACCTGGTTTTTAAGAAAAATGAAGCTTTTATTTTTGTGGAACTAAAATCTTTTACTTTGACCTGCTTTGGTCTTTTTTATTGAAAAATCATAACTCATGCTGTTAGCACTACTTGGTGTATACGTGTGCTAGAAATGGGGCAGGGAGAACAGAAAACACAATTTTAGTTATATAGGTGACGTCATAACCTGGAAGACATTTGGTGTCATTGAAACTGGCTTAGAAATTCAACGTCTTATCCTCAAACTGGATTATAATTCATTGGAGACAAAAATGCAGAATTCAGGTCTTGCCATCAGTCAGGAACTGGGCACTGCAATGGCAAAGCAGCCCATCAGTAATTCTGGGAGTGCTGCCTGTCACAGGCCTGTCAGAGGCACTGCAATGAAGTAAGTCCTGTATTGAGCCTGAAAGACACTGTCAGGACACAGCACCTTGACAAGATGAAATAAATCCACACCTGAAATATTTTAGAGGGTGACAATTAAGATAAAAACTGCAACTGGAATAAATCTTAGGTATATTATGATCTTGGGACTGTAATGTGAAGTCACGAAGAAGAATACAGAACTGACTTAGTTTCCTGCTAGGTATATCATCTTTGCAAAGATACGTGGTAATAATATTGTTCTTCTGATTGTTTAAGTCTCATTTAATTGTTCTCTTTTTTTTTTTTGTTCCTCCCCCCTCCTCGTTCAGATACATTAGCTCTTTTATTACTGGGTATTTTATTTTATTTTATTTTATTTTATTTTATTTTATTTTATTTTTATTTCCAAATGTGAGTCCAGCCTCTTTGTTGCAAAAGTAGAAAATGGATTCAGTAATGCAGAACACAAGTATTGATGCCAGTGATGAATCATGTAATTAAAATTGCAAGTAGTACAGGACATAATTTCAACCTATTAACCTGGGATAATGTGTGAGGGAGAATTTAAATCTCATTTACTTGAAAGTTAATAGAATTATTAGTGAAATTTTTGAAGAATTTTTCATGAGGTCAAAAGTGTTTGGTATTTTCTTTGGAGAACTGTAGCACAAAGTGTAAAGTATTAAAGCTGTAGTGAGCACAAAGATGGAAATCGTGTAGAGGAAGAACCACTGTTTTGTAAAAAGTCCTGTATAACTTGGAAGAACAGAGTGAGGAATGATATGAAAATTCAGTAATGTACCAGCGTCATATTACATGGGAAAGTCATGGCTATTTCTTCTAGAGGTTGTCAATGGTTCAGAAGATCAACAAGAAAACTTTGATGACAGAATGTCCACAGTTGTCAGTGTGGTTTAGTCCTTGGAACACTACATGTAATTTTGGCATAGTCTAAGGAAGGTGTTTCCTGGTGAAATGGGAATATATCGGTATTTGTCTTAAAGAGGCTGCTAGTACTTTAATCAAGTTATACAGCTTCAAAAAAGAGCTAATATTGGAATAGGTCTAGAGAAGTGATAGAAGAGAAAGGAGGAGAAGACTGAAAGAGAAAACTTCTAGTAGGACAGAGAGGGTTCATCCATTCTGCATGAGGTGGCTGAAGTGCAATAGGAGGGCTGCATGGTTTTGGGATTAGATAGATGTCCAGAAACTCCAGGGACATGTGGGATCAACATGTCTAGGTAAAATTTATAACTCATTCAATAGAAGTCTGCTGTGTTTTGATCCATCTGTGTGAAATGAGGGATGGCTGGTTTGTATATTTACATACACTGAGTGAAATTCTAGGCAGAAATGTGATAATCTTGCTTTTTCCCAAAGCAACCTTAGCTGATCTTACCAGTGGAGTTGTTTCTGGTTTTGGGGCTTTTTTTCCCCTCTTTTTATCAAAGTGTGTGCAAGAACAAATTATAGCTTGATATTACCTCCAAGAAAAAAAATATAAAAAAAGAAAACTGATACAAATGAAAAAGAAACCTTTTCAAGTGAACCTCTGAATTACAATCCAGGGTTATCTTTTTGCATCATCAAAGTAAAAAAAAAAAAAAAAGTCAATTTTCTTGTTCTCTTTCCTCTAACAATAGAACATCAAATTGTAGATCTGTTTGAAAAAAAAAATAATATCAGAGCATCTGATTTTAACAAGCTTTAAGACTTATACTCTTCTGGTTTTTGATAGAGGTTAATGCATTTTGGCATTTCATTAGTAAATATGTCCTTTTATTATAAATTACTGTGTAGTTACTGTTTGGTCTGCTGACAATAGTTATATTTTTGGTGATAAATGCTGTATGTTCACTGTATAACCCATGCCTCCAGTAGCCTGTATCTCAGAAATTGGTTTGTGTGAAAATTTGTAGGTACTTATTCATGAGGATCATTGTTCTTTCATAGGTGAAAGTTATGTCTCATACATTTGAATCTACTCTCTTAAAGGAGCTCTGTTAAGAGGAAAGAGTTCTGGTTTGTATTTTAATTAATATTGTGCAAAACACTTTACTGGAAACACTTTTATAACACACAGAAAACAAGGTGTGTCTTAAGAGTAACAGTGCCCAAATTTATGCTTCTCCGTAATCTGTTATTTGTAAGTATTTAAAACAGTAATTTTAGTAAGAAAATATTAAATTTAATAGCAAATCTGAAGCAGCCTGGATATGATATGCATCTCAGTTAATGCAATTTCCATTGATGATTCACTTGCTAAACTTAGAAATATTTCCATTAATATGATTTTGCATAATCTTGTGATTAATAGTAGATTTTCTATTTTAATATGGAAAAATTCTTTACAGTCTAAGTTAGTGTCAGAATTTATAGAGGCTAAACTAAATGCTTATTACAACAGTGACTTGAGTTAATGCAATAAGCCCATAGAGGCAATGCTGCATTAGGGCACAAGATGTTCCTGAGTAGGCTTTTAATGGAAAAAAAAATAGTTCTTATGACAGGACTTCATAAATAAATTTCATGGATATTTTTTACCTCAAACACATCTAAAATATTTGACCGGATAATAAAATAACACTTACAGGACATCTGTGTTGCATTCTTGTTTCTGGGTAAAAATGCACCACTACCTGAGGCTGCTGAAATTGATCTCCTCTTGTAAAGAATGAAACATTAAAGTTGGTACATAATCTGCAAGTTGATGAATTGATGTACTATATGTGGTATGGTCTCAGGAAAACTTGGCCACTGAGAGTATTTTTTTTTTTCTTTTTATTTATGTGTTTCTTTCCTATTGCAGATGACTCTTGCAGGTTCCTGTAGGTGTTGATTTTTACATTCGACTGACTGTATCTCTGTGTTGTGGTAGATCTCATTTAAATAATTAACTCAGTTATGATATATGCTGTGATAGCTCTTATCCTAATTGCTTTGGTTTTGAGGCCTAAAAGAAAAATTTTGCTTGTTTTGTTTTCAACTGTAATGCCAAAGTCAGCACCTTGATATGTCCTTTACAATGTAATTTGTGTGAAGCTTACTTGTTAAGAATTTTGTATCTTCATTTACCAAGTCATTTTACTTGATGGTAATTGCACTGCTCTTTCTCACTTGTAGCCATTCTGAAGACTGTACTTTACCTGTTAAATGCTGTTCTTACTGCTTCCTTCCTTCCCTAGTGAAATTGGGATAACAACACTACCCTGCAGAGTTGACACGTGATTTCTTATTATGTCTGCTGTGACTTTTATTTCTCCTGCTTCTACTAGTGGACCTGTGTCTCTCAGAGCAAAACAGAATCTTCTATTTTAAATGAAGCCTTGTTTTTTTGGTTAAAGGAGTAAGAGAGATTAGCGTTGGAAAACAATACCATTAACCAAGTAAAGCTAAAGACAGGGAACATAAGGAAGTTATCTTCTAACAAGTGAATGGGTGAGTGTTTATCCCCAGTACAGCTCCCATTTTATGTCCCACTCTCCTTGACTTTGGGCATTTTACCTAACCTGCCTTTGCTGCAGTCTCTGGTGTGTGACAAGGGCACCCCACAATACTGCAGACCTGATGTTTCTGTCTGGTCTTCCTGGGCATGCACAAGCCTTCTACCCACTTAGGTCAGAATTGGAGTTAGGACTGGGAGAGCCACTGAATTCAGGCACTATTCAAAGATTTACAGAAACAGCTTTACGCTATCTCAGTACCTCCTATCAAACCCAATTCGGTTTTGTTTGCTACTGCCTTAAGAGCTTCTTCACTGCAGAAGTTAGAGAGGCATTATTTGATGTAAACTCCCAAGTGCTGAGGTCACTGGTGTTTTCACACACACACACACACACACACACACACTCTCATGCACTCCCCAGCCAAGGAAAGCACAGATGTCCTGCCAGGGCACTGACACAGAGTGAAAGCAGCCATCTATCTCACACATCCTGCACTGGGAATGGCAGGAACTGTAAGCCCATAGCCTAGATGCTCTGGACCATTCCTCCCATGACCATATAGGAATTCTGACTCCCAGGCACCAAAATTAACAACCAGAATTAACCCTTCCCTCCCCACATCTTGGCTTGTAATTCTGCTGATTTTTACAGGATGATTTTAAAAAATCATTTCTGGAATGTCAATGCATTGCCAGATGCACTTATTAAGAGGAAATTGCCCATATTTAAATTCATTCATCAAGCAAAGGCTGAATCATTCCAACTCCAGGGACCCCCAGGAGAAAAGCTTTTGGGTCAGGAATATACTGAGAATGAAAGGTTTTTGACGAGCATTAGTCATTATATACCTGCTTCTGTTAGTGCCTGGTGTGCCTCTCTGTGCTTTCTGCTGTACTCCTGCTGTCCTGCCTTGGGGACACTCTTTAACATAATCTGGCAGTTCCAGTTTTCTTCCTGTTCTGTGAGCAATTTCTTTTAAATCTTCAACAGTGTCAATATACTCAGTATTTTTAGTTCAAGAGGATGAGCAATTTCTAGGGCATTAGTAAATGCCTCTTTTTTTTCCTCTTTTTTTTTTATTAGTCGTCTTCCAGATGCATTGAATAACATTCAAAACAAGGCTTGTCTCCACTTAACAAAGTTAAATTCATTGAAGCACTTCCTGTTACTAGGAGAAATAAAATTACTTAAATTGATCTAAATGCCTGACATCATTTTTTTTCCAGGGGTAAAATCCTTGTTGGAAATAATTTTTACCAAGATTTAACTTTTTTTATCCTTCAAAAATTGCTGGTCTGCTCTAAGTATCATCACAACTGTTATTATTATGAATAATAATAATAATAACTAAAGCTGCAGTCCTGAAGTGTCTTTTTTATCACTAAAAGTAAAGGAAAAGTTCAAGGAAGGTGTTTTTTCTTGCAAAAATGATTACAAGAATTGAACAAAAATGTTGCTGACTGAATTTCCCTGTATGGGTTCTTTATCCCACAGACTCGGTAGTTTGTAAGGCTAGTATTTCCATTATTTTATAAAAATGTGTCTTCTGCAATACCCATAACCCAATACTGTTTTTTCTCTCCCTTAGGGATCTTTTGAAAGCTTCAATAGCTTGATGATGTTTTTCCTGAACTATTTGACCACTGTCACAGAATTTTAGCCTTTGCTTGGAACCATTTTTGGTAAGAACTTTTCAAATAGCAAAGTGGAAATGTTCTTTGTTTCCAAAAACTGTCTCTCAAAGGGAGGGAAACACAATTAGACTGGTTTTGGCTCTGGAGTTGGAGGTCTCTGTAGTGTACCCCAGGATCTGGGGAGCTCTGTCTTTTTAACTAGAGCTGTGTTTGGGTTTATATCTATACTGTCTTTTCCAGCCTGTTCCATTTTGCGTTTGGACTCGACCTCAAGTTGTTTTCCAACCTAAATAATTATCTCATTTTATGACCTAGTGAGGCTAATTAAAATTGCTGTGTCTTATTTTAATAAGCATGATGTATCTATGGCAACAGAAAGAAATATGTGTGTTTTCCCAAAGAAAAGGAGGGAGGAAGACTGAACTGCCCTTCTCTGTGTGCACTTTCAGGAGCAGAGGAGGGTGGTTGAGGAATTGATGTGTAAATCCTTGGTTCTGCTCTGTGAGTTCTCTGCATAAGCCACAACTGCCAAAGAAGAGAGGCACATGTGGAGATCAGACTGCAGAAGCATTGTCATTGAATGAAAATTCATCAGAGAGCTTGAGTTAGTTATCTCAGCTCATCAAAATGGGGATTCTCCCACTCTTGGATACCATTGGCATAGGGAAATTATGTGGATAATACCAAAATGCTGAGCAAGTTTCTGCAGTTTAGTCCCTTTTTTTAACCACAATTACTTTTAAATGGAGCTTGTCAGTTGGACATCTGAATGGGTGTAGTCAGAAATCCAAGCTTGTTGTACAGTTAAAGGCCACAAAAGTGCACTTGTCATCGCTTTTGACCTGCAAATTACTTCTATTAAGAGGGCAGCACTTCTTAGTGAGAGCTAAAGATCAAATCCAGTCTGATCGTTGGAACAGTCTTTTTTGCTTGTTGGGTTAAGATGGTGAGAATAACCCTAAATACATTTTCATGAGGCAATTGTCCACAACCCTTGTTTAAAACTGGAGAATCTGGTTAGAGGAAGGAGTAATGGATGGCTGTCTCATCTTCTGTGTGTGCTCCCCAGTGATACAAGACTGACTGTGTCTCTGAGATGACAGCTGAGTTACTGAATCTATTGAACAGTATTTTCACACCAGCAAAAATCCAAAATATGTGCTGGGAATTTACACTATGCTCCTTCTGTAAAGGGCTGTATTTACAGGCGTTCCAATACAGATGCATACACAAATGTTCAAATTCTCTGGGCTGAATTATTGATAGTTTTGTATAACCCCTGGTTACTTCCTTCATTTGGCTTTCAGCAACTCAGATTATGTTTCAAGGCTGCTTTATCAATGAACATTTATGCCACACATTGTTTCAAGAATAGGAAGGTGAAAGATGAGAGTGTTTAGTGGGCCCTTGGTTGCCAGTGATGGATCATTTTGTGAAAAATGACAAACAGCACAATGTCTCTTAAGAAGTTCTACATAGCACAGGCTCCTATAGCATAGTTTGGTGCTGGGTGAAGAGTCAAACAGCTGGGGGGTTGGTTCTACCTGGCACAGAGGGGTGTCCAACAGCAGGGCAGCAGCTGGAAGCACTTTGTTTGTGCTGGCTGTGCTAATTAGCACCTCACTCCTGCATTTATCCTGCAGCAAACAGGGCTTGCCTCTTTGTAGCTGGTTCAGACCTCTCTGCACCAGCCTGCGCTGCAGATCTATGAGGATAACTGCAGA
Source organism: Corvus moneduloides (assembly GCF_009650955.1). Classification (NCBI taxonomy): domain Eukaryota; kingdom Metazoa; phylum Chordata; class Aves; order Passeriformes; family Corvidae; genus Corvus; species Corvus moneduloides. Next base: position 14,750,557 of record NC_045489.1, read on the forward strand.
TTGTAAGTTAAAAGTGAAGACAAAGCAAATGTCTTTTCTGAGAGTGGCACACGTGCCTTCAGGATCTGGTTGTCACTGGACTTGGTACCCGGAAGGTCAGTTTGGTACAATTTGCTTCTTCCCACTTCTGTTTTCATCCCCTCCGTGTTCATGAAGTAATTTTATGCAATCTCTGGACTTACATGTTGTAAACTGTAACTGCTCTGGGGTATCACTAAGCCACACAGTTTTCCTTGATGCATTTTATTAAAGATTGCTAATAATATTCCAGGCTTCGTGCATCCGATTCACTAGAAATGCCTAGAAAGAGTAGGTGTACTCTGCTATTGTCGACTACATTTGGCTTGACTCAATTAGTCTGGAGTTAAAATTATGTTAATGGGATGGGCTTGCACAGACAGAAAAACCTGTGGGTGAAGACTCAGGGTTTTAAACAGGCTAGAGCCTTCATTTGGTTTTTATTCTCTGAGAAATGATTTTAGAATTGTCCATGTATTCTGTAAAAATATGAAAATGTTTTTGAAGATATAGAGGGACTATTGAAATGTAAGTATTTAACTTACAGATGAAAAATTATATAGAGAGTGTAAATAATTTCTATAAAAACCTAATGAATGTCATATGTTATTGGTACCTTTGTTCCCTATTTTAAAGTGCACTTTGGTTCCATGTTCTGTCCCCTTCATCTTGCTGTAAACACAGTCTTTCAGAAATATAAATACTATTTTCCCCCCTCCAGATCTGTCAGTAGAGGTCTGAAAATGCATTTCATGCTGGAGATTCACTTAATCTTCACTTTCTTTGTTGTCTTTAACTCTTTCCTCCTACTCTCTACCAATCCCTGATTTTTATTTTTTTTGGGGGGGGGGCAGATTTGCCCTGCTTTTCACAGCTGTGATTGTCACATAATGTTTCCTTTCATCTGTAAGTTTCAAGGTATTCTGCTCCTTTCTGAGTTCTGGTGAAAGCTTTTCGATGTGGCCAAGTATTACTTGTCCATGTAAGTGCTGACTCTGCCAAACAGAGGATAAACCCACACAGATTTCATATCCCAGCAGTCATTTCCCTTTTGAGTGTGACATCCTTGTTGAAAAGGTGAATCTGTACAAGCAGCCAAGGCAGGCTGTGAGAACCAGCACTGGGGGAAAAGAAGATATCAGTGTGACACTTCTGCAGAAACTAAGTTCAGTTGATGTTAGAATAATAATGAGGAAGAATAAACAGAGAAGTCACCACCTCAGTCCTGCTGAATTAAGCTGAAGTGCCTCTTGTGGAGTGTGCTTTTTGCTCCCCACTGCTGAAGTGCCATGTGGTCCAGAGCAGGAGAGGTTAAGTGCTGAACACAGAGAAGTAAGTATCTGCATTTTGCTTAACCTCCCTTCCTTGATCTCCCTAGGAAAACAACAGTGCTTACCTACACAGATGAAAAGCAGAAAACTTCTTGAAAAGGTTAACATTTGTTTTGTACTGGTCTAGGCAGAATCAGATGTGATGGTTAAAGAGGTATGAAATGGCCTTTACTGTGGCAAAGTTTTGTGTTATCTGTTACTCTTGCCACTCTTGACATGGGAGGAAAAATTCTTTTGTAAGATTCCCTTTGATATGAAGGCGAATTAGCAGTTACTGGAAACAGGATTGGGTAAAATGTAATTTTTTTCTATGTTGTATCTTTCTTGCATTACTAATAGTTGCCAGGGAAACCAGCAGAACTCTAAAGTCTTCTGCTAGATAGGCAGCTACGGTTATAAACAAGGTAATTTCAAACTGTGCCTGCAGATTATAAAAGTGTTAGTGGGGACCTGCCATAGGTTCTGTTCTGCATACTGGTGCCTGTTCACATGATCAGTTTCAGTTAGGTAAAAAATGTTTATCCTGGTCCATAGTAAGTGGGTTTTGGTTGGTTGGTTTGTTTTTTTTTGTTTTTTGTTTTGTTTTGTTTTGTTTTTAGTAAGCAAAACCTCCAAATTATTCTGATTTACCTCAAGAGAAATTATTGTACACTGAGTGTGAAGGTTGCCTGTCTGGGTTGTCACCTTGCTCTGGAGGCTTCTGTTAGAATCCAGGACCTGTCAATCTGCTGTGCTTTCTTTCCCTGGGGAAAGTGGATATCATTCAGTAGTTTACCAACCTTTTAATATGATAACAATGTAAATTGGGGCTGTCTTTGTACATGAACTGTAATTATTTTCCAAGAGGTTAAGTTTGGCTCTTTGCCTTTCATCTACAAGAGCACTGTTTCTTATGTTTTACATTGTCCACCCCTGTCAGGCACAGCTATGAACCTTGGCATGTCCATCATCAGGCTTTCAGGGAAAAAATGCCAGAGTTTGTAATAAATCTTTTTAAGGAACAAATGCTTATGAACTTTCTCTCATGTTGAATTTACAGGTCTGACATTTATTACCTCACTGATTTCAGCTAAAGCCTTAAGGAGGAAATTGATTTAGGATGAAAACAGCTAATAATAGCTTGATTAGAATAACATTCCGCTTCAAAGGACCCTCATGTCCTTCTGCATTAAATAATGATCATAAAATCAATTTGTGTATCTCTGATTCCTTTTTTGCCTTCTCTGAAGGTGATGAAGTTTGCAAAGCAAACATTATTCATGGTGTTTTACTACTTTGAATAGCACTTCCATTCCTGATTTGCTTAAATGTTTTAGTTTCCAAGCTCAAATACACTCAGGTCATTATGACAATCAGAAGTGATTGACAACTATGAATATTTCTTCCAGAAAGTGCCACAGACAATGCACTAATTTTTGGTCCTTAAACAAGCTGTTTCTGGCTGTCACCAATCCCACACACTTTACAATTTACTCCTGGGTTTAATTTTTTGTCTTTTTAATGATGAAGTGGACAAATCTGACGCTTAGAGGGGTAGCAGTTGCAAGTTATCTGTGACTACTCGGGCTGTTCAGTGTTACCAAAGTGGGCACAGATGTGTCTTGCTACCTCACTGTTGGTTCTACCTCACAGCATCTCCTGGCATTTAGGAAGCTCTGTTGCACACACTGAGCTCAATGTCCTTCAGCCTCTGAGGCAGCTTGCTTAAAAAGCTCTGTCTAGAATAAAAAGGTGATGTTGACATGGTCTGTGTGCCACATTTGTAATTCTCAGCAGAAAGAAGTTAAAAGAACTTCATGTAGGCATCCATAGGTTTTATATTTTGAATTAAATGATTGGATTTGAAATGTGTACATTTACTAGTACAATAAAAATAATTTTTAACTGTATTTCTGTTGATGTCACTCATAAGTGTCATATCTCAATATTTTCAACTTGGGAAATAGCTTCAGAAGGCAGGTAAGTATTGTTACATATGTATTCCAGGATGGGGAAATGTAGTTAGAGAAGATTCTGGTGTGACCAAAAACTTTGGGGAAAAGGTTGAAGGGACAAGCTACAGTTCTCTGGTTCCCCAGTGTGAGTAGTTGACCTTCTACCACCAGTGAAGCATTAGAAATTATTTCAGAGGAGAATACTTGCTGGTAGAGGAAAAACTTTTCACGCATCTGAAAGCAAACCACTCTGTCACAAAAAGTTCAAATGTTCAGTTCTTGTGGAGCATAATACCACCCTGTCTGGACTTCTGGGATGCTAATTTTCATCTATTTAATATTTAAAGAAATGTGCCCTGAAGCTCTTGCCATTGTGTTTTGATTCTCAGGTGCATGTTCCAGTGAATGAACTAGTGCAATTCTGACTTTTTTTCATCTGCATTTGGTAGTGCAGGCAGATTACAGACTAAAAGTTACTGATTGTGATTAGGTGATTTTAAGTCTCAATATTGTTCTTATCAATCAGTTTTCTTTTCAACATCAGATATTCACATATGTAGTAATTTTCTTTGGCATTGTTATTCTTTGATTATAAATGCCCCATGAGTAAGGCATTATATTAGGGAAGCACAGTTTACTTTAAGGACTGACATTCTTTTTTTCTCTACTCTGATTTTTTTTTAATGTCTCACAGTTTTCTTTATCAATACTTATGGCTATGGGAGAACTACTGTGATAGCCCAATAGCTAAGACATATGTTAATTTGCATGTTAATTTATCATTAAATGTAGTTTATTTAGGCATAAACCTTCATGGGAAACATAGTAACTATTACTTATACAAGCAATATACTTTGGCCTAATTTTGGACCTCACTGTCTCAACAGAACTATAAAAATAGCAGATATTTGTCTACCAAGCACACCTAAATGTCATGTAATTTGATGAGAAACCAAGACCAAAGGGTTTCACTTAAAATATAGTTGTCCTTGCTATTTGAAAAGCAAAACCATAAGGGGACAAGTTAACCGAAAAGGAAGGATATTTTCAAAATAAAAAGATATTTTGGATTAAGACATCAATATATTTCATTCTAATAGAATCTCAATCCTCTTTCTGAGTCCAGACCCACAAAACACAGAGTGGTTCTCGCATTCTTTGCCAGCACTGAGAAATGGTTTGTGATAAATCTTGATATATACAAAAGATATTAAAAAACCAAAAATTAATCTATCATGTGTTTGGTCAAAGTTACCATGGTTTTCCACCTTGCCTATGATACAGATTTTTGCTAGAAAGAGGAGCTGGTCTCTTATGCTGCCACTGTATCAGAACACAGCTGATTTCTGCCATCTGCCCTCTTGAGTACTAAATACCTACATTATTGACATTCTTTTTCGGTTTTTTTTTTGGTGGTGTTGCAAATCTGTGGAATTGTAATTCAAAATGCTCTTCCTAGTTGTCAAAGCTGCCAGATTTTAAAGGGCTGACACACCCTATTTATACCTGACTCCGATATGCTGTGTTCCATTGTAGATACAAAAATGCTGCTAGCAAGGATTTTCTTGCTAATTTTCTAAGCCCATGAGAGACTTTTCTCTCACGGAGAAGAGGTAGCAGAGTATGTAAACAACCAAACACCTGCAACCTTGAAAAGTCTTGTTTATGGTATAGTGGAAAAATATTTTGACAAGGGATGTTTTAGGATTTTGGCCAATCACCCCCAAGGGGTGGCTGATCCTTTGTCCAATTAGACTATGAAGAAAAAAGTCTATAAAAGAGTTTGTAAAATAATTAAATAAATCAATTTTGCTGCACAATTCCTGCCTGCTGGATCTTCTCTCCTCCTCCTCCCTATGGCTGCGGGACACGGTGATATACCCTAGGGCCCAGGCCAGTGGTAATATTCCACTACACTACAAACCAAGGTAAAAGAAATAGAAAAATATAAATGAAAGTCCTCAAAATAGAAAATAATCGTGAGTTCCTTTAAAGACAAAGCTTTGACCTCAACCTTGTCAGTTTTGCTCATATGAATTCTAGCACTTTGTCACCAAAAAGGACAAAAAATGTCCAGCCATTCCCCTGTGGAGACACGGTGGCCAACCAGTACCTGGGCTCACCTGTGGACTAATGCACGCTCCTCCCCACCAGGAGTTTGTAATATCCACCTGTCTGGGGTGTCTTCACTACAGGTGCCCTATTGCAGTGCAGTATGCCACAAACACAGCGTGACAGATCAGGTCATTCACCTGCAGGTTGCATTTTAGTTGGGTCTGTATTTACAAAGCATGAGAGAGAGGCAGGAATTGGAGGGCTTGGGGCATGCTACATGCCTGTTTTAACCTTAGGAAAGGCATAGTCCTATACCAAATAATTTTTTTTTAGCTCCACAAGCAATCAGCTGCTCAGACATACAGTAATCATGCCTATACATCAAAGACATTGTCATTGGCATGCTCTTCCCTGGACATGCCCTATTGGCAACTCTCACAGCTGTTTGGCCCTTTGGCCTGACACTGCACAGCAGTTCTTATTATAACATCAAGATTACTTTAATCTCATGTATAATTCAACTTCATGTCTGATTTAATTGTGTTGTTTGTCCTGTGACCTTTCATGACTACCACATATGCCAGGCTTGATTCTTTTCAAGGGGTCCAGTTCCATCTCTTCTTCCATGTATGGAAGGATCCCCAGTTGGATAATCTTTCTGTTAAGGTCTGCTCAGTGTACACTGTCAGAGAAGCCTGTCAGGGATTGTTCAAGGATGATTTATTGAGACTGCTTTGCCTGGACCTTGATTCTTTCCAGTACAGATAATTTCAAGATTTAGTATGAATGTAGTATTATTTTTATAACTACTGAGAACTGAAGAGCAGCAGGATGAAATCATTTATATTCTAGAGTGAGTCAAATATTATGCCCCTTTTTTTGTGGGTTTTTTTGTTTTTTTGGTTGGTTGGTTTTTTTTGGTTGTTTGCTTGTTTGTTTGGTTTTTTTTTGGTTTTGGATTTTTTTTTTTTGGTTGGTTTGGTTTTGGGTATTTTTTTTTTTTTTTAAAAGAAAAAAGGGAGAATTTGTGCACTTTGGGTACCAGGATCATTTTAGCTGGAAAAGTCCTTATAATTGTATTTGCCTCATTATTTCCTAAAAAGGCAACCATTAACTGATTTACTAGAAGCTCTTGGAGATTAAAAGTGATGATGCTGTATTTATGGCATAATGGCAGAAATCTTTTCCTTTTCTCATTAAGATGTGTGTCTTAATACCATTGTAGTCTTTCTTATAAACTAGAAAGCCAGACTCTCTAAGAAGAGCACTGCTTTCATCATGATGCCAACTCTGCCACTAACAGCTCTCAAAATGAAGTATAGTCATATGTGTCAAGAAGCATTATAATTATACAGCCTGCATCACAGTTCTTATTTTATCTCCTTGCAACTATATACCAATATTTTTCCTGACTTATGTCCAGAAATGTAAGAATAATTGTCCTTTGCATAAGCAGACAAATCTATAACTTCTTTATTCACAGCCTGGCAGTACTTGCATTTCTATATTTTTTTAGCATATAGTAATTAGTCTTCACAATGGTCAGATTTTATCATTAAAAGTATACCCTTGATCAGTCCCTAGGCACAGAGTTTTACCCAAATATTTGATCCTTGGAAGTCTGCCAATACTTTCAGACTAAAAACTTACTTGAAGTTTCTTTTACATAATGCATGCCAAATTGTTCTTCTCCTGGAATACTTACAGAACTATTTCTGCTATTCCCAGAGCACCACCGAGTAATTCCTTACTGAATTTCTTGCTGTACTGAATATTCATGAAAACTTATGAAATATGATGATGTTTCTTCTAGAGGTGGTTTTTACAGTGTCTTATCCATAGAGTTTTACTTTCTTATGGCTGGTTTGTTCCAGCTGTTACTTCTCCTTCTTGTGGTTGGATGATTCTTCCAAAGGATAAAATAAGACTGAAGAGCCATGGTCATTGTCAGGTCTAGTCCTTTCCTGGCACAGATGACAATATCTAATCCTTTTCCTAGTTTAGCAGACCCTAGCTTAAGTTATTTAGATGCCTTTATTTGACATGCCTATTACAATATTGTCTTTGGACATCTTTATTATGACAGAAGAATTTTCAAACTAATTTTGCCAATGTCCACTCTTGGTTCCCTTGGTACACTAGGACAGAGAACTGAGTGCCTGAGTATCATCATACATGGAGTTACCACTTCCATTTTAGCATTCCAAATAAGCTCCAAATCTATTATGCATTTTATTCAGAAGTGAATAAACTAAGGATGTTTTCTTTTCAATTATTTGCTTTATATTTTTTTAATCACAGTTTTATAATTTCAGTATCTGGATCAGTCTCATGGCCTTGTGACCCAGGCACCTCTAAGAACTCCCCTGGTGAGGGGGGAATGAGGTGATGAGGTGAGGAGGAATGAGCAATCAAGTGCTGTTCAGTAGACAGATATATTATTGCTCAGTACTTACTGCTATTTTTACCAATTGTATTTAATTAGAAAATTTCAAGTAAGTGTAGAGCATATACCTCAAACATGCATTTTGGTGATAAAGCATGAGAGAGGCCCCTGCAGAAGAAGCCAGAATCACAGAGGACAATGTTTGTTCTTTGATTTATATCTGTTTCATTTTCCCCAAGCTTCAGAACAGCTCAGTATCAATCTGTTTCTCTTATCTCTTTGACTAGCTTGAGTTAGATCAAAGAACTGTGTATTTTCAGAGAATCTACATAATAGTTAGAAATACACTGAGAAATTCCTATCTTGGTAATGGCTTCTGCCTTCCTGGAAAAATGCTAAAATGCTATTGAAAATGAAAAATATTGAAAATAAAGAGAAGAAATAATAATAAAAAAGAGTAGCAAGTGGCACAAGCACCATCCTTTCACAGAGACCAGTACAGGTGTCTTGTCCACACTACCAGACCAAACATCTGACTAAGAGTCTAAAACATTACTGCAGAAGTATCAGAGTTAAGGAGCTCCTATGGAGAACATCCTATAAAAGGCTCTAATTTTTTAAAATGCTTGGAATAGTTTTTGAGATTCAAAGCTCATGCCAGAACTCAGGCTGCTTATGCGTTTAAGAGGAAAGTAGGTCATGTACATGTCCAGAAAATGACTGGACTATATTTTGGTGTGATTTGCAGGCATCTGACAGAGCAGTGCTGTTTTGTGCTTAAAATTGCTCGATCCTTTGCTTTGCTCAACCAGTAGCACTTTTCCAGTTCCTGCATGCTTCCAGTAAGTAATCAGACAGACTCTGGTGTGCCATGAAAATTAGCTCAGTGCAGAGATGTTCAGGCTAGGTGAGATCCAGCCTTATAAATTCACATAAAACAGTGCTGCATGGTGTTTTCTGACCAGGACCAGATAAAATCAAGCCAAGTGAACTTGGTACCAAGCCTAAATTAAGAAGCTTTGATTCTTGTCAAATGGTTATTACCTTTGGGACCATACCAAACCTTTGTGACTAGATTCTCTCTGGATGGAAGATCAGATGCCTGTAGCCAGCATTTCTGTCACAACTTGTCCCTTTCCAATTTCAGGACTAACATGAGTAAAATGAGGTGCTTCAGCATCTGTCAGTATAAAACTCCTAGTGTCTTCCTTGTGAAATTCATAAGCATGTGTTCTGCTTGCTGCCACAGATATATAGAACAGAAGTGACTCAGCATTTCCAATCTCATAATAAAAAAATAATAAAAAAACCCCAGAGCTGTTCTCATTTCCTCAATTCCCCTTTTCTCCACAGAAAATCATGAGTTTTAAAAATAAAAAAATTGCTTTTCAACCTCCCCCTCCTTTCTTTTCCCCCTTATTTTTCCCTTTTCTTCTTTTTTTTTTTTTTTTTTTTTTTTTTTTTTTTTTTTTTTTTTGTGGTGGAGGAGGAAGAATTAATTTGAGCTGCAGTTCTTGGATAATCACAGGAATTTAGAAACTCCATCTACTGTGCTATTTGACAGCAGTGAAACCTGATCAAGGTTATTCATCCCTCTAACCATTGACCTCTACATTCAATAAACATACAGTTGAAAAATGACCACATCAAGGAATTTGTCAAACTTGGCCAGAACGCATGAATTTAAAGAAACAACCTGTACAAATCTCTTAAAAATTACTTTGTAAAAATGGCATTTCCTTACTGAAAAACAATCTGCTTTTATGTATTCAGACATGTTTCTCAGAAATACTGGTTTTGTTTAACCAGTGAGGGGGAAAAAAATCTGTTGCTTTGGCTTTGGGCTTTGAAATTTTTTTGACTTTTGTGTATTCAACAACATTAGTTTATACTGAGTATATATGCAAGTGATGGGCCTTCCATAGGTAACAGAGGGATATAATTTGTAGAGATGTAGATCCTAGACTGATGAAAATTCAGCGATGCCTTAGGAAATGAAGGTGGGAAAAGAGAAGGGATGGTAATGTATTGTCCTCTCACCTGAAATCAAATGGCTTGTTCAGGCCCGACCTCTTTTTCACATCTTTGGTGTGTTTCATGTGTATCTGAGGAAGACTTTCTTGCTAATCCTTCACATCCATTGAGCTTTTGACCTCTTAGAAAATGAGGCAAAAATGGTCTATTGCTGTTTTTGTAGGCATGGGTCAGTTAGCATGTATATAAAAAAGTGTTGCTGTTTTGGTTTTTTTTTAAGTTTAGTTTTTACATGAACCAGAAAACAATCAGTGGTTTGTAGCTCACTGTTTACAGGCCCCCAAGACAGAAGGCTTCCGTCATAGCAATTTTCCATCTTGGACTCACTTTGGGTTGCTAACTTTCTTTGGAAGTTCAATAACAAAAATGTTGTTCCACTTGGGTTGTTATTCAGGGAAGAAAAATAAGCCTCCAAGGCTGTTGATTAAAGCCCAGGAGCTCGTTAGGCAGCAGGAATTCCTGGGAGCAGACTGGGTTTGTGAGGGGAGTCCAGCCCAGGTGCTGCCTCTCCAGGCTGAGCCCTAAGGAGATCTCAGGGCAGCCTGAGGGGTTTGGAGAGGTTGGACCACCCCCCTCACTCTGGGGTTGGGTGGGTAAAAGTTATATTTACAGCCAAGTTCAAAAGCAAAGATAGCTCATTGTTCTGACTGGGTTTGGTAGAGAGAAAAGTCTGAAATGAGAGCTTTTCTGGTCAAAATAGAGCCACCTGGCACTTCAGTTTAATTAAAAACTTTTTCTGAGGTGTTTGTATAAAGCTCCTGTGAAGTGTATTTCTGGCCACTCTTCACTGTGTCCTGTTTTTAAAATGCTTGTGGCAGATAGTGGAAAAAGAAGAAAATAAACAGTGTATGCAAAGAAAACAGAGTTAAAGCATAGCAAAAAATGAGGTAATTCAAATTACTATGATGTACTATTATTTTCAAAATTTGTGAAATATTTGCAAATGTGCAAGTACATGTTATTAAAATAGTACTAATTTATGACAAAAATAATAATTAAGAAACTGAATAAAAAGGAATATTCTTTTTCATTAATAGTTCTGTACGGATGCATCTCTTTATTGGCTCCCTATTCCAACTTGTCCCTTCCCTAATTGATTTTTAATACATCTTCTTCTCTAGAAAGAAATGGAACCAACTTTGCATATCCATCATGCTTATTTTATACATCTTTAATAAATCAAATCATATTTATTAAGGTCTGCAATTATGTATGTAAGAAATGTTGACTAGATATAAATAAAAGCCCTTGTTTGAATGTTGCTCTTAATTATGTGCTTTTGATTTTCATGACTTGCATTTTAGAAAACTGTAAAAAAAATGTAATTGCTAATGAATGTCTGTGCTAGGGTTTGATTATAGTTCAGTGTCTCTTATACAACCATTTGAATCTGAATATAAATATTTTCCTTTGCTATTGCTTGAGCACTAGTACTAAAATTCATGAGTAATGCTAATGTAGAGTTTTAGTTTGTGTGTGAAGTATGTTGGCACTGAAATGAATTACACACAGAGAAAGACTTGACATAGTGCTATAAAGGTTGGAAGGCAGCACTCCTGGTTTGGATGTGATTTTAATTTTATCTTCAAGCCCATCAAATCTGATCAAATCTTACTGACATTGAGTGTTTGGCAATGGTGAACTCTTAGGCATAGTGTGGTTGATCTTGTCCTGTGCACTCACTTTTGCAGAGAACACTTAAAGCCCAAATGTGTGTGAGGAAGGCACGGAACAAATGCCGAAAGGTGCATTTTCAGTGTTCATTGTCTGGGCCACAGACACACATACATCACTGTGATGAAACCAGAGTGAGTTATACTGCTGGCTAGTTGTCCACAGAGAGCTGAAGTCAAAGAAATTCTCCAGTACATCATTAGACAAGCCACAAGAGGCAGAATCCATATTAATTCTGCTTGCTCTTTAATTTCAGGAAGTCAGTTCTGAGCCTTGTGGATATGTTCAGGCAGGAGCTTTGTGTGATCTCATAGTAGCTGAAGGGCATCAGATGCCCTACTTCTGCCACTGAGATGTGTCTCAGCACCTAAGTAATAGATTCCAAATCTCTGAAAGCATTTTTCAGTCATGCATTTTTACCATATCCTTTAACCAACCACAAGATTTCAAAGAGCATAAAAATCACTTGTACTAGAGGAGTTTGCAGCATAGGTAATACTGTAGAAACTCACTGTACTGTCACTTTGACACAAATAATTGGGCATGGAGCTGCACATATACAGAAAAAAAGGAAAAAAAAAATCTTTATTGCATGCTACCACACAGGATGTGTACTATAGACTTAAAATTGTAATAATCCATCACTGTCTGTCTGTATTGAAATGGAAAACAAAAAGTATGGTGTTTGGACTGCAAAAAAAATAAAATTGAATACCTGTGGTACAGTTACATTATTGGGTTATATTGTAGCTGATATGTCTACAAAATTGAACTCTTCTATTGCACTTCAAATTTATGGCAGAGTAAATCAAAAGTCACTTTGTGAAGATGAGGACCTACCATTTTGTAGCTAAAATGTTGTTTCATTCTGAACAAATTGTGTGCATATTTATCATTCCCTGTAATGTCACTTATGAAATACAGACATTTCCTTAGCCTTGTTTAGTTTGCTTTCCACCAAAGGTTAGGTGCACTGCTGATAGCTTGCAAAGAAATTATCCTTTGTATTTGTAAACTGGAATCTGCCCATTTGTGCAATGGAGGCTGAGTTTTGGAGGCCAATGTACAGATTAGGGATATGTGAGTATTCCCACAGCTCTATCTAGCTGGGCTGAAGCCACAGGCGAGCAAGGTGAGAGCCATCAGCTGTGCCATGCCTGAAAGGGGATCTCAGTGGAGAGCAGTTTGCTGTAGGCACGGGCAGTGGTACCTCACAGGGGCAGCAGATGCCAGCTCCTCTCTGAGGGGCACAAAGGAAGTTTCGCTGACGCTGTTGTCACGACCTGATGGAGTTTCAGCTTTACCCCAAGTGATCAGTCTCTTGCTGGGTAACACACTTCTGGCACAGCCTGCTCGCTGCTGAGGGGATTGGGCCATAAAGACAAGTTGTTCCGAGACATTATTAAACAATGTATTGCCACTTGCTCTATATTGGCACTTTTTGCTTCGGCAACTGAAAGTGGGAAAACTTGACTTGCTTTCTGATGAAGAGCGGTGATCATGTACTTTGCATAGGGTTGTTAAAAAATTAAATGAATGGGAAAAAAAGAAGTGACTGATGACTTCTGCAATAAGTTTCCCAAGAAAATAGGGTTATCTAACCAGTAACCACACATTAATCAGCTATGTCACAGTTCACACTTTTCTCTTTAAATTTGTTTAGCTTTTTAGTGCTTCCTAGAAAATTTGCTGCAGTACTGATACTCTTTTGCTGTTGAAAGAGTAGTGCAGTATTATTTCAATAGATTACTAAATATTTTTAATTGATTTCTTCATTTGTTTTCTGCTGCTTCGTCCTGAGCCACTGACATTGTTAGGAGCATAACATTAGTAAAATCTACCTTTGCATTAGTGATGCATCTTGTCCTTTTTGCTGCCTGATGTGGAAGCAAAATGATGAGCTGAAGAAACAACATGCTTTAGTGCTTTTGGGAAGTCCTTTAAGTCTTGCACAAATACCACTTATTTTCTTCAGCATTTAATATCTTGAACATAATTAGTCCATTGAGCCACTTGACAGATTCTACTCCATCTACTTCTGAGTGTGTTTATCCTGATGGGTACCTGTTTGCAATATTCCTGTTATAACAGCATATTTTACTAATCTGATGGGACAGACTACTTCAGAGTATTTCAGATACCCTTGGACACTGATTTTGACTTGGCCAGGAATTGAGTTTAGTTATATATATCAAGAGTTCAGATTTGTGTGTCTTGAAAACGAAGCACAGAGATCATTTTTGGTGAGAATGGATGTTTGTTAGTTGTTTGGGATGACACCAAGCTCAGGTTTTGGTGTGACTTTTTTTTTGTTTCTTTGGTTGGTTGGTTGATTGGTTGGGGGTTTGTAGCCCTTTTCTCACTTGCTCATTTTCTCATTGCAGTATACCTTTCCTTTTATATATTTTTTGTCATGTCCTGTTTTACCAGGCACTTTAGTGGCAGAGGTATTTTTGTAGTAAGGAAATACAACCACAGAACCTGTTTTATCTGTTATTGTAGTTCTACTTCCCAAATCCCTCCACAACAAAACACACACAGTGTGTACCCTGCCCAAAATGCTGTCTTGTTTCATCTGGAGGAAGCTGCAGTCTCTGTGCCAGATGAGCAGTAATGTGGCAGATGTGGAAGGAAAGGCAGGAATGTTCTGTCTGTACTGAAAACATTACAGCATGCTGCATTGATCTGCTGTCACCTCAGAGCTTCTCTGGCCCAGAGGAGCCAAAATATTAAGGTTTTTGAGTTATCTGAAGTTTGAAACAGAAGAGGCAAAAGTCGATAAGCAAACTAAACACTTTTAAAGAAAAATGCCAATTTCATAGAGATTTTACTTTAAGTAAGAAACTGGGAAGTAAATCTTTATACATATTTCTATTTTCCCAAATGTCTGTTGTTCAGGGTAAAATCTTAAATCATTTATTGGAAATATCTGTTCTGTGTCTGTGGCAAGGGATCAGATTCTATCAAAATATGACTTTGAAAATCCAGTGTCCACTGTGGGTCTGGGAGGAAATTTTGAATATTTGTCAAACAACAGTTGTAGGTGTTCACTGAGGAGCCTGAGTCATGCCACAGAGCAATACATCTCTGCCTCTACCCTTGTAAAACCTCAGATTATGTTTTGGTAAACAGGCACATAAATATGATATGTCTATTTTTTGATCTTTTGAAAGATAAATAGTGTTCCTACCAGGAAAAGTCAAATGCATTTCTGCCATTAAAAATATTTTCATCTGAGCAAATAAATCACCTTTAACACCTAACCAGATAATTTTATTTTTAAATTGATTATTTTGCAAACCTGGAGGAGTACTTAAAATCACTAATGCAGGTATATTGTTAATTCTCATTGAAAGGTCTTCAAAATTTGGCTAAGCATATCACCTGTGAAGATTTTATTTTCTTTTAGCCTGAACCAGCATCTCAGTAACAGCACCTTTGCCCTGTTAGGACCAAAGTATGTGTTTTCCTGAGACTTTGCATGCTATGATAGGTGAACTCAGTTGTTTGAAATGCATATTTTTGGCCCTAAGTTGTCCATTTGTTTGTGCTGTAGTCTTCCCTGTCACAAGTGACAAGACCACGCAGAAAAAAATTCCTTTATTGAATCATTATTGAGATGCTACTCCATAATATTGTCAAAACTTGTAGCTGAAATATATTACATTACCATGTTAAAAGGTTTGGGATATTGAACAGCACAGCCTCCACAAGGATATCCTTGGGCTGATCAGGATGATAACAGCAGCAGAGCAGAACAGACCAATTCAGCCACTATTACAATGCAAGCTCTGCAGCCCATCTCTGAGTCCCCAGGGCTTATTTGTAAATCAGGCAATATTTCTTTTAGAAAACATCACGCTGGCATGTGGCACCTGTGCTTGATCTCGGCTGCTTTTTAATCACAACAGCTAAAGGTTGCTCATATAAACATATTTTCCTGAAGGAGTGATAAGAAAAAGAAACAAGTCTGATCCTGTACTGGTTGACAGAAGGTATCAAATGTAGAAGGGATGTGATTTTTGCTAGGACTGAATCTCACCCTGGTAATGAAGCAAAGGTGCATTACAGATATGGCCATAGGGCTGCACTGAACCTTCTGCAGCTTGATGCACT
Source organism: Corvus moneduloides (assembly GCF_009650955.1). Classification (NCBI taxonomy): domain Eukaryota; kingdom Metazoa; phylum Chordata; class Aves; order Passeriformes; family Corvidae; genus Corvus; species Corvus moneduloides. The sequence continues at coordinate 14,766,105 of NC_045489.1, forward strand.
GAAAGATGCAGGAAAACTAATATTGTTTGGAGCATGGACATTTTTGGTGTACAGGAGGCTGCTGGGAAATCATTAGGATGTTTCTCTTGCTCTTCTGGATTGTGAGGAAGTCACTCAAAAGAGAAATGTAGAATATATGAGAAGGTGAAGTAGCTGCAGGCGGAGGTTATAAGGGTAAAGCAGTCTGAGTGCCTGCAGCAACACAGAGAGTGATGGAGGAATCTGGAGCTCTGTTAATAGGTGAGGAAGAACTTGAAATTGTCCTGAAGTGATCTCAGTTTCTACACTAAATTTCAGTATTATTCTTTTAACAATTTTGCTTTTGCTTCACTATCTGTCGTTTCTCTTCCTTGGAATGAATAGGCTCTGGTTAAACAAGGTTTCTCTTCTGGTATTTGATATAATTATCAGAGGAATGGAGTTCTGGCTCTCTGGGTTGGCTTGCTCTTATGATTTATGTCTCATCTATTCATTGCACTCTCTCCAACAAGTTCTTGGAAAGTATGGGAAACAATTGTTTTCTTGTGGGAAGGAGTTTCATCACTCTTTAAAAAATCCAGCTTCAAGGAGGTGTTCTGCTGAAACACCAGCTCCCTGCCCCTGATGATTTGTCTTTTAATACAAAATGTTGTGCCAACAGTACAAAGAATGAATTCTTACTGATTCATAGAGGAACCAGAAATGTGCTTTCTCTTTGTCTTTTCTCCCCCTAAAAATTCATCAGGCCTCAAGTTGTTTTTCCATAGAAAGCCCAGAGAATCAGGCAATTTATTGTCAAAACCATAATGCCATAGTTGCCAAGTATTGTACCTGATGGAAGAGAAGGATCTAGTTAATTCTAATAATGCCAGATTACATTTTAAACAAAATTTCTTCCCTTTCTTGTGTTAGAGATCACTGTGTTTATGCTTGGTAGTGTGTCAAAGCAGCACAAAATTTTGTTAGATTTAATTATTAAATATACAGCAAAGCTGACAGAAATGTTGAAGAGTGAACTGAACTAGGAGTTTTTTGCCTTGTTTTGCTTTTATTCTGGTGTTGTTCTGGTCCTTGCTACACCTGTAGCTGCTGAGCACAGCATCAGAGGTTTATCACACCCGTGTGTGGGCTCCTCATGCCTGCTGTTAATGAGCAAACAAGATGCAGGATGAATCCTGTGGGAAAATGCCCCAGGGAGAACAGACATGTCTGAAGACAGAAAAAAAGGTGAATTCAAAAAATGAAACTAAAACAAAAAATGCCCTCTCAACAAGATATTTCTGCAGTTATAGGGAGATATATATGCTAACTTCATTCACACAGAGAACTGAATGCATTTTCACTTCACTTTTTTCACAGTCTCCCTCTTAGTGGGATATTTACAATCAACACAATTTATGTTTGGAGTTAAGGATTTTTGTGAGACAAGTTCATTTGCATTTCACTGTTTAGAGAGAGCTGCATCAGGGAGTGATTATTATAGGAAAAAGATACTGGAAATAAGTTATAGAAATTATGATTATAGGAAAGCTTAAAAGTCAGTTTATAGAGATCAAAGATCATAACAGGTATGATGAGATAATGAGTTTAATTGAGGTCAGTCACCATTTTGTCTAGCATTCTTCAACTTGGTGAAAAATGCCTTTTCTGCAGCTAGTAGAGACTCAAGCTGGACACACAGAGAGGAGACTTTTGTGTTATTCTGAAACCTCTCAGAAAGGTGTTCTGCAGGAGCAGCAGTGCCACCATTCCCACTGCACACTGCAGAAAGGCTTCCTGGCTGCTGCTGCTGCTGGGGGATCCTGTGAGATAAAGTCTCAGTAGTTTCACATGTGCCTTCAGTTAACACTGATCACCCTGGGTCATTTTTCTTCATGTAAAGTATGATGTGCATAGTAAGATTCCATTTGTGAAGAATAAACACAACAATTTATGACTAAAATGTAAATTTTATTTACAGTCATTTATGTGCCTCCATAGGTCCTAAAAAGAAATGTTCCGAATTGCCAAGTGCTAAATGTTTATTTCCGTGTTTTCTATAACTGTGGTTGAGTTAATTCAGATGCCTGATTTGTATTTATTAGAAAAACAGGATTCTTCCTTAAGTGTTAAGGGATGCTGGGATCAGAAATGAGACAAAATAATCGGCTTTAGACAGCAGTAAGAAACAAAATTAGGATAGAAAGAGTAAACAGTATGAAATCAGCAAAGAGTAATTTCAGATTCAATGTCAGAACTGCAAAATTGATATGAAAAATCTTTTAAGTTTTATGAGGAAAGGTAGTTATTTTTTCACACTGGAATTCTGACAGTGCATGACAGAAGGCAGATTTCTTAGAAATATTCTTGGCTGGAATATTTCATTTTGTTAGTTAAACACCTATTGTTTCTGTAAGCAGCTGAAAAATAATTGCCACTTTCTCTCAGTCCCACAAAAGTTACCAGGACACCTGTAATGACACAACACCATAAAATAAATATTAATAGCTATCATAAATGGTCATCTTTTAAAAGGTTTGACTGTGCCCATCCTGCAATGTCATTTTGTGTGTGTGTGTATTCTCCGTGTTTATACATATGTGACCTATAAGTGAGGCTTCTGTACTTCCCTTGCTAAGCCGTGGTCAAAGGCCACAATTTTGTGCTGCTGCTCTTGCTTTAGAAGTAAGAAGCCAGATGGGTTAGCTGGAACTAGCACTGGGCTTTTTGGTAGCATCATGGTTTAGGTCTTCAGAAGCAGTTCTTGCATCACTCTTTGTTTGCCAGCAGCTCAGAGGATACACATTGGTATTTGCTGGTGCAGTTACTTACACTCAATCCTGGATTTGAGCCCTTAGAATAAAGTGAGTTGAACGTAGAGTAAATTCAAGGTAAAAAACCCCATGTTTTTACCTTAAAGAAAAACACATTAAGGAAATAAGGAGTTTTCAGGGTTCATTATACAGTCCAATGAATCAGAGACATTATAAAGTTGAAGTTTGAGCTATTTAGGAAAACAAGACTGTAATCCCCATCAGATTTTGTCATCCCCTGTCTCAGGCATCTTCCAGAAATGTTAAATCCAGGAAGAGAAAATTCCATCTATGACTCCTCCCTTGCTACTGCTAACATACTTTCGAATCCTTATTAAATTGAGAGGATATTTTTTAAGTACAGTTAGTTAAGAGGAAACATTGAGGGTTTTGAGATGCTGCAATCGAGAAAAAACAATTTCAGTCCTGTTAAGGAATTTTTTATTGTTGCTGCATGGCATTCAGCAGTTTGAGTTTGGCAATTTCTCAACAATTAAAAACAATCTGTGTCAAGAAAAACAAGAAATACGAGATGCCTGATATTTCCACATGTCCAAAGTGTTTATTATATAAACCTAAATTTTCAAAGACTGGTGCTGGTAAAGAAGCTTGGCTTTTGACCTAGGACAAATCATTATTATCTCTCAAGACCTTAGCAGAATCTTTTATGCTGATTACACTGAAAAACAGCTTTGAAAAGAAGTGATGCAGACTTCCTTTCAACACTTGGCTTGATTTTTATGTTGATGATAGATAAGCAATGATGGAGTGGAATTGATACATGTAAAGCCTCTTTTCTCTGAATTTTGAGATATCTGAAGGTGTCACCTTATCTCTTTTTTACCTCATACAGGAACTCCCAGAACACACAAATTACCAGTAGCATCCCATTGCTCTAAGATACAGCTCTGGTAATGATTAGAGATATTCTGGTCAAGACCAGAGTTCAGAGCCTTCCCTTACCCTGTTGAGTGCTGGGTGGTTTGCACTCTCCTTATCTCAGCCTGTCTGCTCCCTTGGTTGCCTGAGGCTTTAAAAGTTGCCTGCAGGCCTTTATTCCTAAAAGTAGCTCTCAGCTCCTTCATTCCTGTTTCCATAGTAAACTCCTAGGACATGGGATTTCTCTTTCCTTGTTATGTACAGCCATGTGTATGGAACAGCAAACAGGAGCAAGGCCAGAGGCCTCGAGCCAAGGGAGAGAGATGTGCTGGACCATTAGGCAGTGAGTGCATAATTCATCAGTGTTTGGGAGGAAGGAACAGCAGCCCAGGTTCTCCCAGCAACCCTCTGTAGCTGAACTGGTTTTGTGTATTGCCAAAGTAAAAACTAAAGTAAACCAAACTTGGTTTATGCTGACTTGCTTTACATGGTGCTGCAATGGTCAATGAAGGTACAAATGGAAGGGTTGCATCAACTGCAAAAATTGGATCCAAGACATCAGGAGACTCTTAAATTGCACCTGCTTGACTCCTTGCTGTTGTCTCTTTGTGGGATAACACCTGGGAAACCTTGTTTGTGAATGATGCCATTAGTCAAGTGCTCACATAGGATTTTAAAATAGAATTTTTTTTTTTTTTTTTTTGCTTTCGCATTTCATTTCCTGTATATCCTTTGAATGAAAACCTGGAGTTTGTGACAGAAAATTACAGCCCCAGTCCCATAAATACTGACTTTTCTATCCTTCATTGATTGTCCCTGGTGGCACACTGCAGGGATGCCAGGAGACCAGCGTTTCTGAATTTGGAGTTCTGCCTGGGGACAGAGGATGGGGCCTCAACCCCTGTGAATGCCAGGCAGCTCTCAGATGAGAAGGGTTCTCTGGCCTGCAGCAAACAGCAAAGGCACTGTCTGTGTTAAAGACAGTCTCCTCTAGCCTGTGTACAAGGTAGATAAAATCAGATAAAGCTGGGATGAGAAGGGAATTATGCATGTAAAAAACCAGAATATAGAGAATAGAGTGGCAGCATTAGAAGTGGTTGGATATAGCAGTTTCTGACTGAGAAGTGGGGGTGTGGACCCTCTTCCTTTCAGAGGCAGTAATTAAATGTCAGATACCTACATCCCAGGTGAATGCTACCATAACAAAACCACAAGCCCACAGCACCTATTCTCTTTGGCTGAGTTTGGAAAAAAACCACCACCACTAAAACTGCTCTTCAGTCCTCTAAAGAAAGTCCTAGGTTCCCCACTCCTAACTGGATTTTAAGACATGAATTAGGTTGGAGCAGTCATTACCCAGTAAAACCTTGTAAAGTGCATAAACACTACTGATTGATATTTTATACACTCCTATCATTACCATGTTTCCTCTCTCAGGACCGTTCCCAGACCTGATTCATGTGTTTGTTTTTCTGTTGTTGATGGCTTTGCTTTTTTAAGTGAAAGCACAAGAATGACTGCTGCAAGCCAATTAAAGCTCAGGAGAATAACATACATTTTAAAATCACATATTTCAAGTAACCTGCAATAGCTCTGTGATACATTTTTAGTAAATGTAAGGAGCAACTCTAATCACTAAAATAAACTCATCAATGTCCTCGCTTCTTCTGGAACCAGGAATTTGGGCCACCATTCTCAGCGCGTAGGTGTAAAAATCTGTCATTCAATCTGGGAGCTGTAGGAATACATTCCTTCTCCTATGAATCCCCATTCTGGTTTATGCCTGTCCAGAGTGGGGACAATTTCCTTTAACAAGGAAAGAGGAACAGTCGGTCTCATTCACAGTCTCAAAAAGTCACAGGGTTTACAACACTGCTTACTGTGGCATACTTGGCACCCTAAAGGATTTTGCTATCTAGGTGGTACTTCAGTCCACAGCTCGTTTTGCTAGGCTTTTCATTAAGAAATCCTCCAGAAGATTTATATCTATGACTTTAAATTTCCTTGATGCCTAAAGCAGAAATGTTGAAGTCCTATCAAAGCTTTTGTAAGGAGTATAGAGTTGACAGCCACACAGTAAACATGAAACTTGGTTAGGGACTGAAAGGATTCGGAAATTGCACAGCTGACAATACTCAGATGGGGGTAAATAAATTGTCTAAACCTCATGAACTTGTTCTCCATGGGTGTTCTAAGAGGTGTGTTCTGTAGAAAAAGGGTGGCTGAAATGGCAAAAGTTGTAACTGTCAATTTGTTAGAAGGCAAAGTAAATTATCAGCTTGAGAAAACCATTCTGGAATATTTCATATGCAATGTCCAGCACCAGGGAGAAAAGTCTGTTTTTTTTCATATTTATTATAGTATAGAAGGTATGAGGAAAGATGCTTAGGTAGAAGGAGAGGGACTGAAACCAAAGCTCTGAAACAAAGTTTTAATTGATTACAAAATATCTGAAACTTAAATGAGCATTTTTCATTTCCTCTGTAGGTTCTGTTCTAACCCTGAATCATTCACAGAAAATGCAATGAAATAAAAAGGATTTTCTTATAAATTTCCATGCCAAGAAATAACAAGATGAAATTAGATATTTCTCATTATTTGCAAAAATGTTTCTGCATAATTACTTCTGCCACCACATTGCTTTAGTGTCCCCTTGAAAGATTGCCTTTCAAAGTGTGTTTTATTGCAGTCCTTAAAGATATTGCAAGGTTGTGTCTCCATTGCTTTAAGTGAAAAGGAATTTTAAAAGCAAACTCCCATTTCTCTTTTCACCTGTCCAGAGTGTGCATTCAGTGCCTTCAAGAGTGCTTCAATGTTTATGTAACATATTCTGTAACAGTTTTAATTTCAGCAGGATGTATGTTCCAGAAGGTCACCAAAAGGTTGGCAGGTACCAGTTAGCAAATATTGTAATGATCAGCACAGCCTCTGTCAGAAACCCTACTTGAAACTTCGTGTGGATTTCTGAATACAAGCTGTGCTTCTAAAATTGCCTTTAGGAGGTCACTTTTTAGTCTCTGTGTTCTCATCGTATCCCCAGCAGAAATGGATCTTGGTTTTCAAGGATCCAATTACTTTGCGTGGGGCTATCTAGAGGACATGGATACAGGCTAGTAAACTGCATATTTGCATTAACTTTCCATATAGAGTTGTTTGACCTCTGAGTCTCCTTCCACTTGCATAAAACACTCAATTCTGTATCACGGTGTCTGTGTGCTGCTGAAAGGCAGAGCTGGCTCAGTCCTGACTGAGTGGTTACATGAAACTCTGCCCAGACCTTAGGAGGGACAGCAAAATAAGGTTTCCTGCCATCTCTGTTCCAGTCTCTCAGACAGTGTAGGAGGAGCCTTTGCAGGGTTTGTCATCTTGCAGAGGATACCTCTCCTTTCTTCCAAGACTGGCTGGCAGAAGAGCCAAGAGTTGTTTCTTCCTTACAGTCTGATGATCAGAGCACTCTCTGACATGTAGAATAGCCATCTGTGTCTTGTAGAGCAACCAAACTACTCAAGTTGCCTTTTAGGCAATATCCCTGTTGTTTAGAAGGTGCTTGAGAATTCATTCTGAGCTCTAGCACTTCAGTGGAGCATGAGAAAGCTTCTAGTTTCTGGTCCTTAATAACTAGGTTAATTTTTCGCCCCATATTGTGCTATTATAAGGACCTATTAAATAGAAACATTAATAAATATTAAATTAATAAATTCCAAACTCAACAGCTCCCCCACCTGTCCTGGTAAAAATATAAAGACAAACATTGAAGCAGCTTCCTATGCTCTTGTCCTATGGAATCTCCTTCTTCCTTCTTAACCCCATGGAAATCCTCAGTTCAGATACAGTTTGAGCTCTAATTTTCATTCACTTGAATGACTGCAGGAGTGCAATAAGGATACATTGTGATATGGTAAATAATTGCCCGTTGGTTTCAAGGAAGAGCCAATATTAGAATGACAGTTTCAGTGAGGGTGTTGATAGCAGATTACCTTTCCACTTGGGTGACATCTTTTTGTGGAAATTAATTCAAATCTCAATCTATGGCCTCCAGTTTATGTAATGTCTTGTAGGAAGAGGTGGTTTCTGACCTGCAGAGTTTTGATTCATATTTTCCTATCCACATCTGATTGGATATGATATCTGGACCATGGGATCAATTTTTTTCAGTTTTTACACAAAATATGCGGGAAGGGAAGGGAGGAAGGGAGGAAGGAAGGAAATTCCTCTGTTGTCAGTGTAGACCTGAGGAACTGCATAGTTCTGTTTCATCCTATCAGTTTCTCTCAAAGGTATACATAGCTGGAGATTTTTTTTGATTTCTACATGATTCTCATTTCTTGAACATGTTCTTTCTTTACAGAGCACTACTCACTGTGCAGGAAAGTTTAAGGTGTAATTTGTTTTCAAGCTACCACCAATTTTTCTCAGTAGAAAAGAACATTCAGTATCAATTTTAACTGGATGGAGGGACATTGTTTCTACCTGCAGCAAAGAGGCCATGGTAACTGTCAGAGTTCCTGCCTATGTACATTTCCTGTGAACTAACCAAAAATAAAATAAATAGAGTACAGTAAATTCTGAAAATTGATGCCTGTCCTTTTTCATCACCAGTTGAAAATTAATTAAAAAGGAAAAAAAAGTCAGATAGAGTTTACTTCACTCCCAGTTTTTAGCTTAACTCTGCAGTGATTGGAGACTAAGAACTTTCTCTTGGGGAACTTTCTCTTGCTCTTGGGGAAATGTCAATTTCTTCTATTTTGTTATGACATTTGAAAGCTGTGACAAATGAAAAAGAATGTGCAACCCACTCACTAGTAGTCATTATGCCTGTCCTTCCCATTTTCCCCACTCTGTTGTACATTGGAAATTGGTTTGCTTCTCAGTTATAGATACTGCCTGTTCCGTTCAAACCATAATGGTTCATGCAGTAATTTTGATCACTGTCAACAAGGATCAGTAGTGACAGTACCTGAAGCTACTTTCAATTACAGTGCTGTGAATTTGGAGTCAACGTAGAGGAACTTCAGGGCTGTCAGAGTGTGGTGACCAGGAGCTCCCACACAGGGCTGTTTGATGCCAAGTTTTGCCACTTGTTCATTTTATTGCTTGCCTGCAGAAGCACTGTGGGAGTGGCTAATGCAACTATCACCTGTGACCGAAGTCAGATGGTCCTCACAGTGGCACTCACCTGCCAGGTGAATGGCCCTTGATGTGTTGTGCTACCTGGAACATTCCCCTATGGTTTCGGGCAAAGTCATGCTCCTGTGGTTACCCTGGGCTTTGGGTTTGTGTTGTGATGTGAACAGGCACTTTTTAACAGTCTTTGAAGAAGGAAGTTCTTCACACGTGCCCAGTGCTCACAGTGGACAGTCATCACTTTTAACTAATAGCAGGATTGATTAGGAGAGATGTGCTTTTACACAGGGGAGAAAGGCTGATCAGTTTCTAGTCTGTCTTTCCTCTGCCTCTTTCAAAAATTCCACTCCTTCATCCTTGGGTTATTTGTGGCATTAGGTATGGATGAGATGTAAGTTATCTAGTGTGTGGAAGACACTCCATGCCTCTGGTGTTTTGTGCAGGGGTTTGAGCATGCACTAGGACAGCTCCAGGCTGGGATGCAGCTGGAGCACAGGAGTGCTTGCAAACAGGACCTGTGTGCACAGAGCTGGTTCAGCAGTGTGTGCAGCCCTTGTCAGACACACCCAACCACCCTACTCTGCCTGCATGAGCAACTGAAGGCCTGTACCCTTAAAGACAGTCGGAACAAGAATGTGTAGGGCTTAGTTCTAGACTTAACCAAGTCCATGTCATACAGCCACCATCTTGTGCCACAGGTCATCACCTCATTACTGAGCAGGAAGCACTTCAGTTAGTGGAAGGCTCAGACTAAAGACCAAACCATGGTTTCATGGTTTTGAACAAACTTGAGTGTGCTAGAGCAGCATTTAGTTTGTAGAGGGTGGAACATCAACACACCTAAGTGGATCTTTATGTTTACTGACCTACAGAAAATCCAGAACCCAGTTCCCATGTAGAATGGAAATGAGGTTGAGATCCTAGCAGGAGCTGAGTGTCTGTTGTTCCTCCTGATTTCTCTATCTTAGTATAGGCAATGTAATTTAATGAAGTTATTGGTGCTTGGCTAAAAAGCTCTGTCCAAGTTTTAATTTCCTCTATGACACATTGCTATTTGCAAAGAGGTTATGCAGAAATTACACCAGAGTAAGATTAAAATCAGGGTAATGAGAGTTGTGTGCTGCCATCTGAGAACAAAATTTGACCTTCTGGATTTTGAAGAAGCTGCAAAGAGCCTGGATGTGCAGTACATATGTCAGAGAGGTAAAGAAAAGCCTGTCAGATTTTGGCTTGGAGCCATCAGACATGATTTGCAGCATCCTTGCAAAGAGGAAGGCGAGGTAACAGCGTGATGAGCATGGAATAGACAGAGATTTCAGATATCTGCATAGAAATTCATTCTTTCTCTTCAGTTCAAGAACTACCAAAGTATCACATCCACAATGCCCCAAAGCATCCTCCCAGCCAGTTGGCTCTTAGCAAGGATAGAACCAATTTCTTAATCCTTACTACCACCTCCTGCCAACACACTATGGAAATAGAAGATGTATCTGCTTCAAAAAGCATTTGTCTGCTTTTCTGGCCAGGCATATGCTTCAGAGGTGACAGCTGGTGCAGGAAAGAAGCATTTATTTATATATACATATATATAGAAATGTATCTATTTATATAAATATACACACACAAAGATATATATATGTATATATATATATATATATATATATATATGCCAACAGAGAATGCTTTATGTGCTCATGTGTGTATATGAAAAGGAAGAAACCAAGGAAACTGATGAGCTGCCAGTTTTCCAGTTCAATTTTATAACTTAGTATTTTAGAAGAGTAGGGACAATGTCTGTATCCCTAATGAGCAGCAGACAGAGTAGACCCTATCTTGGGATGATTTCTAGGCCTGGCAAAGTACATTTTTTGCAAATTCTTAATTTGACATCAAATAAATTCTTAAATATGCAGAAGATCAACTGTCTGGCTTCTCTTCATAAAAAAATAATCCTGCACTCACCATTTACTGAGAGTGACTCAGTAAATTCTCAGTAATGACATCTCTAGTGAAGTATCAAGAGAAAGCTAAGGAAGGCAGTTGAATTTAAAGTTGTTAAAGGCCTCAAAGAAAAAAGTAACTCATAAGCTTCCTGAAAGAAAGAAAATTCACCATGTTGCTATGCATACTAGTAGCAGAGTTAACAGACACTACATGCTGTAGCCTGAGTTCTACGCAAGTGAAAACTGTGATAGAAAGCATTTTAAGAATATGGATTTGGGGTTTTTTTCAGAGAAAAAAGCCCTTTTCTTGCTATATTTTCTCAAATTCATAATAAATAACATGCTTGCCTTGGCACTGAATAGATGCAAAAATTGTCAATCTAAAAATTTGGTTCATCTGTAAGAGAACAAGCATACATTGGATGCCAAATGCGGGTTTGAAATGCATTTATTCATTCCCGATTTAGCACCTACTCATAGCATAAAATGCAGTGAGATATAAAGGATACAGAAAAACACTGCCCCCCCTCCCCAATTTTAATAGCACATACTTATCACCATTCTTATGTTAATGAAGTGTTTGTACAGCTGCTACAGTGGGCACAGGAAGATTAAAATCTGCCTTCAGTCTGTTTAAAGTCAAAACCATTATTTCACATCATTTGCAGCAGCTTAGAACAAGGGTGGGAAGGAGAGAAGGAAATTTATTAACTTTAGGGTAGGCACGTGTCTGTAGTTTTATCCTACCTGACAATTCGTCACTATTTAATAACCAGTGGCCTTGACACCCACATGTCATCTTCAGTATCCTGATAACTTTTATTCTTGGTTGCTCTCTTTTGCTGGGTTGGTTATAGCTCATGTACTAGAAACCAAAGCAGATTCACATCAGAGCCAGCAGGTTCTGGTGAGCATTTCCCAGGCCAAACTCCAGTGGTGATGCTACAGAAAATGTGGCTGTTGATGTGGTTTGGTTGTTGTTTCTTAGACAAAATCTTAGCTATCCAAAGGACATCCTTTAGAACAAACATGCATGGATTTTATGGAGAAAGAGACAGATTTTAATGGTGATCCTGAGGTACTGTAGTTTTAGTCCCATCATCATTCATGAAGCCAGTGTTCTTGTTTTAGCCCACAGCTCCTCCACAGAGTGACATTTCTCTTAGAGTTTTAGTCTCAATTAATGCAATAAATAGTATGAAAGGCAGAAATATTTTGTCTGTTCTTTTTACTTGCTGAGAATGATGATATATGCATGAGAGATGGTGGTTGGTTGGGTATGAGCTGATAGGGCAGATGGAGAATGAAAGGTAGTTTTCAAAGCAGTTAGAATTATTTTAATCTACTTTGTTACTGTGACATTGCCTCTAATCCTTTCCTGATGTATTATTGATAAACTTTTCACAATGTACATCATAGTAGGATTCATCAGACTTGACATTTTATCCTCACAGTGCATTTGGGAAGCTCAGAAGTCTTCTATTTCCCATTTTACATTTCTATTTATTTCTCATTTTCATGACATTGAGAGCAAAGAGAGTGTAAGGCAAATTGTTTGAACTTCAGTTTCTGCAGTTAGGCAAGAAATGCTCATCTTGTTAAAAATCAGGCCAAAGATTTTGGTCTCTAAATATAGATTTAAAGATCTAATATTAGATGTCACATATGGGAGAGATTGACCTCTGTGATTGATCAGTACTGTGCAAAGGCCCTCCAGTAAATCTCAGAGAGAGATTTTTGATCTCCTAAAGCTTCATTGCTAAAAAGTTGCTTTTCCAAGAATTTTTATGCAAATAAATCTTTAGACACATCTTGACAATGAGACATAAGTTGGCTAAAGGTGTTGGAAAAACTCATTTTCTTTTCAGAAATTGAACCAAGAATAAAGACAGAATAAGTTTTGGTCAGTTGGAATAAAAAATACCAACTGCTTTCTTGGGGCTTTTCTTCTGAAACAGCAAACTAAGAAAAAATAAAAAAAGGTCTGTCTAGGCATGAAATGTTTTGATTGAGTAGAAAAGCAATTGATTTCTTTTTTATATTTGTATCTTTTTTATCGCTTAAAAAAAAATTGAGCCTTGCTTTTCCAAATGAACTGATTTAAGGTTTTAAAAAAATTATAAAATTTTAAATTTAAAAATTTTGCCTCATGCCTTACTGCAAAGTAAGTACTGCTTCTGCTTAGGTCTCAGACTTTTTGCATAATGCTATGTTCCTTGTTTAGGGATAAATAAATCAGTTAATATTTCATCATCTGTTCATTCTAAAACTGTTCTTCAGTAACGCCCTTCATGAATTCTGTGGGATATGTGAAAGGTTTGTGGGATCCCATCATAAACACTGCCCATAACCTTGCTATTGATTCTTGTGCCTTTGAGAAGAAACAGTTTGTCAAGCTTGATCAGGCACCCTGTTAGCAGCATCACTTTATATTTACTCTGGAGTCCTCTTCCAAATACACTATGTGCATTCAAGTCTGCCTTGATTTATGTTCACTGGTTTCCTTGGATCTTAACTGTAGATCTGCTTCAAAACAGTTTGAAACATTCATCTTTGCCAGCATGACTGTTTTGAAGGAAAGGACTACATTGCTTTAAAAAATTTCATATCAAGGCCAAGAACTATTAAAAATGATATGATCTTCTGTATTTAACCATTGATTTGATCATTCAAACAAAGAAGAAAAACTTAGCCTCACAGCTTCCTTCAAATACTAAATGTTGATTTTCTACTATTTTGCATAGACCAGATAGTAATTCCTCAAATAAAGTGAAGTTTTTTCTTCCTTTTGAAGTAAGAAAGCTCCAGTTACTGAGAAGCTGGTGATGTGTTGAGGATTTAGGAAAGCAGTGCAGAAAGCAGCAGTTTTTGTGGTTGGTGCAACTTGCAGTTTGAGACAGTCCTGTCTCTTCTCTCTTTCAATGGGATTCAACCCTTCCACCTCAAACTGCTCTGAGCAGGACTGGTTCTGGTTGTATGAGACAAGAGGGAATGCACAAGTGGGGCAAAAATCAGAAGAAGCCTAAACCGGGCTAGGAAACCCAAAAGAGACAAACCACCACATTCTACTGACAGTGTCAGATACAGCATCACCACTAATACCATCTAATCTGACCTTTACAGATCTTTTTTTATCAAAATGGATGGATTAGTTGGGAAAAAACCTGAACAGAGGTGCATATTTTAAAAAATGCATATTTGAAAGTCAGCTTCAGGCTGCTTCAGTTCTTGGTGAACATTGTCAGTTTGTTCTGCAAAGACTGATCCCAGATGTTCCCAAACAGGCTGTATGTAAAGGGGTATTTATTTAATTTTAATATTGAAGGTGTGTTGAATTTTTTTAATCTGTCTTTTCTATTTCCTAGATTTAAAAGTGAATGGTGTGATGAACTGATCCTCAATTTTTCCCCCAAAAAACACACGGAAACATGCAGTGTTTAGTCAGGCATCTGCCTGTCTCTGGATAATATGTAGTCCATTGTTTACTTTAACACAACACATTGTGCATCTCAAATATCTGTGTTTGTCTCTGTTATAAACTTAGGCCAGTACAGACAGTATAATCTAGTTTATTAAATAAGCTGATTAGTGTTTATTTAATTGGGTAACTGAGAGAGTAATAGCACACAAAGCTGAAGAGCCTTAGTAGTGGAGTCTAACAGGAAAAACAGATATGAATACCACTAATACAGGGAATCAGGTCTCATTTAAAAATTAAATTATATAAATTCATTCAATTACCTTGAATTAATTCCTAAGTGTACACATGCACACATTGTGAAACATCATTAAGATCCATCACAGTCATATTGATTTGAATTAATTCTCTGCAACAGCAGAGATCCATACACTATTTTGTAAACTAAATCAGCTTTTCAAGAACCTTGAACTCCAATAATTCAACACAGAAAAGCAGGGAAGACCAGGAAACAGTACCCAAAATCAAACCTGTGACTATTGTGTGATACAACAGGCATTCTGAATCTCACCCCAGCAGCACCAAGTTTACCACAGACTGCATAAACCTGACCAAAAGCAGGTTAAATTTGACTTTTTTTTCTTTTTTGTTCTAATATGTTTGAGAGCTCTTAGTATCTCAACTGGTTAGATTTCAAGAAACTTTAATTTCTGTACAAAGCCCTCTGTGATGTGTTTTGACTACATGGTAGATACCCTCAGAATGACTTCACACATCTCTCTTATCAAATCTTCTAATACTATAGGACTATAAAGTGCTTTGTGGCTTGAAAAGAGTGTTGTGTGTTAAAAGACAATTTTTCCATTCGAAAAATGCTAGCACAAAGCACCTCTTCTAATCCTAAGATTGACCTGATGCTGCTTGTTGTCAAAGTCTGATGCCTTAGAGGTATATGGCATAACCATTTTTCCTTGAAAGGGCAGAAGACTCAGAATTTTTGGCTGTTTCTGTTCAAGGCCATTATTCTTTTTGCTCAGGACAACACTTTGTCATTGCAGGCTCTGCATAACAAACCCATGGCCCGCTCTTGCTGTGATTTGAATAGTCCATATAACATATTTTTCTGACAAAACTACAAAGGAACCTTTCAGATAAATTTCAATACTAGTAAGTTTAGTGAAACATAACTGTACATGCTCACAGTGTCATGGCTCTGTGTGACTAAATATCCTCACTGCTGACTGTTGCTTTCTGATCTGGAGGGTTTATGGAGAACACTGTGAGAGTAGCTTTGGATGATCCATCTGTATCAACTACAGCAGTGCTGCACCTTGGTGTTGAGGCTATCTTTGAGAGTGCCATGGAGCTGTTACCACTGAGTTTTAGAGACCTTTTAAGAGAGATGTTTAATTCAGAGTGTATTGGTATAATACCATGGGCAGGCCTGTTTAAAACTGCTCTGTTCTTTTCAAGGGAGAGCACTGCACTAAGTTTTATTGTTTCAAGGTGAATATGTTCATACTTAGAATACATTTGCTTCTTATAAGTCGAATCTATAAAATCAGGGAGAAATCTGGTAGACTGAGCAGATTTTTCTCCTTAAAGGAAACCCCAAAGGCATATGTCCTTACTGTATAATATTGGAAATTCAGCTTTGTCACTGTAAAACACAGATCTCTAAATGTTTCTATTCTTAAAAGTTTTTTCAAATTGCAATAAATGTTCCAAAATTACAAGGGTGAATGCTTATCTATCTGAAATTGAAGGGGAGAGAAGCTCCTAAGATACACTTAAGCAAAGAAAACTCACTACTCTAGTCTATAGGAAAGGAATTTACTGAAATCTTTCAGAATGTATTGAAAAGGATAATGTCGTACTATTAGAAAAAACTTGCAATTAGATTCAGGAAGGCTGTTAAATTGGCTTATTAAATTCAATCTGCAATCTGAATAGCACTGAAGGTTTGGAGGAAAAAATCGTGTCAGCTAGTTATGTCCACTGTTGCTGTGACAACAGGATTGGAGAACAGTGTGATTAAAACAAAACAACCTCTCCCAAAAATAACCACCAAACCCAACAGAAGAACATTCTGCTGGCCCCACTAAATCCAAATAACCAGACAATAACAACATGATGCCATTCCAACTTAATGAAAATGAATCATGTAAGTATTGAAATTGTGCCTGCTACTGTTGTCTAGAATAATAGTAAACTCAGAAATGGATAAGTCAAATTAAAGTCAGTGTTGTTGAGGATTTGCTAATTTAGATAAACTCTTATGTGTAACCCTCAGTGTGTATTTTTACTGAATTTTTTGGAGGAGTGTGTTTGACCTCCTGTTCCATGATGCATGGGTGTCTTGCTAAGGAAACATTAGGTGCCTGCAGACAAGCTTTGTGGTTTTTAGCCATGCCTTGTGCTGAGCTCTGTTACAGACCGAAAGATCTGTTCTCTGTTTGGGAATCTAAATGGGAATGGACCCCCCTATCTCAGCCATAGCTGCTACATGAGTTACTGTTATTTGTGCTTTTCATATAAGATTTTGTCTCTGATTTGTGGACCATATTAGATAGTTTACCCATTGTTCTGGTGCAGTCACCTCCCTACTTTTGTCTTTTACATGTAGCTGGATATTTCCAGTGCACAGTAAGTGCTATTTCCAACTGCAGGTTCACAGGCCACAGCATGGTAACAGTGGCAGGCAAGGGTCATTGTTCTCTTAAAATTAATTTCATCTCATTAAGCCAAATTATATTAGGTATCCTCAAGTTGTGAAGATAAGGGCAGAGATGGACAATTATTCTAATTTGAACTGAATGAGTTTGCTGATTGAGGAAGTTCTTGTTGTTGGAGGCAGAGACAAAAAGGAGAGATAAAAAAGGCTAAATTTTATACCTGCCACCTAAAATATGTATGCTGAGCTGTAATTCAACTAAGTAGCAGCAAGTAACTCTAATTAATCTCTAATTAAGCCCAAGAGTCTTAGCTAAGAGAGGGCTTGGTTTCTTAAAAATAATAATAAAAAAAATCCCTTCACCACCAAAGACTGTGTTTCCACAGTTTTCTAGCCTTAATTGCAGTCCCAAATACCTCAAGCAATTTTCTGGGCCAATTAAATCAGGGCAGTGGCTAGATTAACATATTGCAGTGCATTTGGTGTGCTTGCTTGCACATTTGGTGTGCTTGCTTGCTGGAGTTAAATGGTTTGAAAAGTGAGGAACAGCCTGGCCCCCAGACCTAGATCTTGCAGCTGGCATTGCTCTGCACTTACTATGGCCACTTCAGACCTTTGTGGGTAATAGTTTTTTCTACTAATGCCTAAGAAAACTTTAAAGTAGGAGAAACAGCAAAAGCAAAACAACAGAGAGAACAAAAGGTGATGGGAAAAAATTGTGCCTTTCTTATTACCAGGCATTTTATGTGGTGAGAACAGTTTCCACTGAAGAAGAGTCCTTCCTTCTGTGCTCTGCAGCATATTCAGCATTGTTTGTGTTGCCTCTATAAAGGAATGAAGTTTTGCAGTGACAGTTTTTAATACAAATCTACTCTAATGCTGCTTTGGAGGATGATTCCCTGTCTGGGAGAAGGCATCAATATTTAAAACAAGGCATCATTTTCCCTGCATTTGGAAGAATTTATACAGCCTAAAAGACAGTGACATTTGATAATGCTTTTCCCAGTGCAACCACTGAGGATCTATAGAGAGTCCTCTTTCTGAGACCTACATCTGGTGAGTATGAGATTTATGGGATGCATTTGTCCATTTTCTAAAGGGTTCATTAAGAAGAGACACTGAAATAAACTAAATATGCTGTTTATGTGATCTACTCCATTTCACTTTTTTCACACAATCTTGAAAAATATTGTTTCACTGCCTGGTTCTCTGTTGACCTTAGATTACTTCTTACTCTGTTGACCTTAGATTAGTTATTTACAACTGCATTTATATTTCATGCAATGGAAATTGAACCAAACAAGTTTCAAGCTGTAAATATAAAGGAAGAGGACAGTGTAACATCAAACACTTATGGCAGATGAGAAACCAATGTCAGAAAACCTGGATGAAAATTATATTTTTGAAATTGGGGAGTACATTTTATAGCAGTGGAGTGAAATGGAGGTCACAGGAATACACAAGTTCACATGGCAGAGGGAACTTGCCAACTCTAGTGCACATTTATGTCACATAGACATGATGGTGGGAAAAAACCCTTCTCTTTCCACCTCAGTTGTATCTTAGAGGGTCTACACACCTGTACAACCTTCTAGGCATTTGTGCTGAAGTGCAATTGTAGGAATCCTAGACTTTGACAGTTTAGCATCCACCTTATCTATGTAGCCTGATGAGGATTCACAGGCTGGATGTTTCCATGCATCCATCTTCCCTAAGTAAATGTGGCCTAGCATGTGTGCTCAGATCTTCAGGATTTTTTAATGGAAGCTGAAAATTTTTAAGTAATTTTTAAGACCAAACGCTTGGTGATAGTATAAATGATTCTTTGGAATTTTAAAATAATACGAATTTGTTTCCTTGTTTTAAAACAATGGTACTACTAAAAGAAACTGAAGTAATTTAAAAGTAGAAAGAACCTGACTGATGACTTTTGCCAAGATGTGAAACTGGCACTCCAGTGTCAGAATATTTTAAATAAGGCATGTCTGTTGAGGCATGAGCTAGCAGAGGTTTATCTGTCTTTGTAGTACTATTAATGCAAATTCCTTATGAGCTGCAAGATTATAAAGTTTGTGTCACTAAATCAAACAATTATATATGAAAGGCGTGAAACATAGACGATGCCAGAGTAGTGTGACCCTTCTGGATAATGGCAGATTTTAAATGTTTGATTTCTTACCTTCATTCTCCTAAATAAGTCTGGATTTCCTTATTGGTTAAGAAGCGTTTAAGCAAATTGTGTATTCTTATCAAAGTTTGTCGCAGTGAACTGTAGCAGCATTAAAATGGCTTAGAGAAAGAGAAGAGTAGCCTTTCATGGCTGTCCTGATGAAAAGAAGTGTCAAATCCATCTGGTATTATCTCCCCTTTTTGCTGCAGTATTGCCAATATTGAAAAGCACGATCTGGCTGTAACAGGGTCTGCAGTGGTTCTTGCTGAGACTTCTGCTGGTTGCTTTATTTCTTTGACCACCAGAGCCTCTGACTTCCTAGAACCGGAGATGATTTGCAATGATTCAAGTGTGACTTAAGCCACAGGTCAAACAATACTGCTGAATACATGTGGGTGGCTTTGTAGTTCTGCCTTACAGAAGGCAAAACATGTCAGAGTCCACTGGAGGGGTGGGAAGGCTGATTGTAGTTGTAGTCACATGTAAGTACAGTTTTTTCCAGCTTTAAAAGAAATTCATGTTTGTTTGAGATTTTTGTACTTAGAATGTGTGTGTCAGCCTTTTTTACATGAACTGATAATACTACCAGTGTAGTAGGTGAGCTGTTTGGGTATTGGACAGTGTTAGAATTGCACAATCAGTTGATCTGATTGCATTAAGAAATGTCTCCATCAGATTCTAGCTCAGTGAAAACTTTACTGATCTTATAACAGTTTAGCAGCAAAGAACTTTCCATTCTGGGGTATCCTGAAATATGCTATCTGTGACTGTCTTGAATTTTAGGTGAAATTTAAGATGAGCTGACACCAAGTTTTACCCCTTGATTAAAGGGGTTAAAAATAATCAGTTCTCTTTTACTGGAAGTTCCTATTTCTAATTTTTTCAGATTTGATATAAATAGTAGCATAAGTATTCCTAACATCAGACTGACTATTATGTGTGGAATAAAGCCTGAGGCTGGTAGAAATTTCTATGAGCTTGTATTGGAAGCATTTCCAACCCAGAAAAGGCTTGGTGTAGCAAATCTAGAGTCAGACAGTAGTTCAGAGCTGCATACCAGTTGAGATCTGTAAAGAATAGAAATTATTTATTCTAAATGGGCATGAAGAAACACAATCTGGAAAGAAAAAAAAAAAAGAAAGTTTTTGCTCAAATATTTGGCTCCACCAACACGAACCAAATTAGATTCATGTCCATGCTCTGCTCTGGCCTTGCAATGCCCTTAGCAAATTCCATAAAATATCCATCTGTGAGAAAGGCAAAGTGCTGCAATGGAAAATTGAGCATGATGGTAGAGCACAAAAGAACAATGCACACAAGGTACTCGCTCAGCATCCGCTCTGCTCCACGACGCTGCCTCTGCAAAAGGAGTTTGCCTTTTATGTTTTTTCATCCTTTGCTGAGTGTTAGGTGCTTGAACAGTGCATCACTGTGAGCCAGTGCAATCAGCCCACAGAAATATGCAGCCATAATCCCTCAGTTCAGCACAGCCTTGTGTTTTTTCCCAATTAATAGGATACCCCACATTTCCAGTAGAATTAGACAATCACTTGGAAAACTGGTAAGAACAGAAAAATGGGGCTGTTTCATATGCTATTTTATTAAAGTCTTGAGTTTGAAATATGGATAATTTAATTTGGGGTGATGCTCTGACTGAACAACCAGGATATTTTTAAAAAACTTGTAACTGTTATACTGATGATTAAGTGTTTAAAGTTTGAATTTTGAAATAAATCACATTGGCTGTGTGTGTGTGAAGCTCTAAAACGAAAAAGTACCCTAATATATTGGACATTTACATAGAAATGTCTCTCCTTCACTTAGTTTGATTTATTCTTTCAGTTCTGACCTCCTAGGAATTTTGGATCATGACTCAAAACTTGACTGCTGGTATTTCATATCCAGGCTTCTGGTTATTGGACACTGCAATGTTTTTTGCCATGTTTCCTTCATCTGCTTGCCATCCAGCTCCATTATAAATAATTAGTCCAGCAACTTTAAGTAGGAATTCTGAGAAAGGTTTAGTTCTCTTTCAGTAGTCCTAATCCAACTAATTTTTACATATATACTTTTCACTGAAACTAAAGTTATGCTGTCTCCTTCTTAATGGTGTCTTCTCATCCAAAATGACCCACTAAGAACCCTGAGTTTTGGTGAGGTGAATGATTCTAATCTCTGCTAATAATGTGGAGAGTTCCTGGCGCTCAAAAACGAATGTTAGGATCTGAACACTCTATACAGATGTGCATAAGATGTTACCATGTCCATTTAAATCTGAAAAACAAAAAGACCAAAGAAGCTTCTATAGTAAGAGCTTGAGTGTTTCCTAGGGCCGTTTTGCAGGCCAGATTCAAAATTTGGCTTCTACTTGGGTCCCACGTGGCTCCTCATCTTCTGATCTGTTCTTCCTCTCAAAACTCATTGCAGAAATGAGAAATTTTTCAATATCTGTACTTCAGCTATTTTTGCCATGCTAAGAGGAAAAAAATTAAATATTAAGCTATACTATATTTAAGCTATTAAACTATACTGTGACATTAGAATGGCAAGAATATGCTTTTCCCCAGCAAAGGCTGTAGAAAATAAGCAGTAAATCTGTTATGACTAGTAAAAAGTGCATAAATGTTATAATCTTCACTGACAAAATCATATCTCTGTTTAGGCAAGATTAGACTTTAAAGCTTGGTTGTTCTTTGTGCTATGCTAAATTCTGCATTTTTGCTTCAAAGGTGAATTTAATTATGGAACAGAAGCTCGTGGAACATCAATGTCATGCAGGTCAGCTACAAGGATCCTGTGGAAGTTCACGATTTGCAGGCGAACCTCAAAATCAATAATTCATCTCGGGGAACAGAGTGGTGGCTGTGTCGTGCACATGCTGTGCTTTTAGCACCTGGTTTAGAGAGTAAAAGAGTTCCAGACACATTGGTGTTTGTGTTCCTAGCTGTGTCTAATGCACATTTTGGGAAGAAAGGTCTACTTTAAAGATTTCTTTTAGATATAGGTGCCTTGCAGTTTTACACCAAGTGGAGCTTTGGCCCAAACTGTTTGATGTGTCTTTGATGAGGTGAGTTCAGGATTTCTGTGCCTGAGTGATGGCAGGAATGTTATGTAGGTTAGAACCCTTGGGCAGAGCTGCACTTGAAAGGTTCTAATGAGTGACAAGGTAAGCCCTTTAAAAATGCAATGACAAGAAAGAAAACCCAGCAGATCATTTGAATAGTACTTACAAGAGGAAAAAGTAGATATAGAATATGAAAACGTATAAAGTAAGTCGTTTCATCCAACTGCATGTCTATTGTTCTCAGGTGGGTCAATGGGGATATTGGTGTTATTTAAGAAAAGAAGCATGACATGATTGGTAAATATCAAGTAATTTGTAGGACGGTTTTAATAAGTGTTAATAAGCTGAGTTCTGTTGTTTAAAACAAACAGAAAAGAATTCTCAAGTCCCCAGAAGGTATCTACAGCAATAGTTTAAAAAATTTCAGTTTAAAATGGAACCTCATTTGTATCAGTGCTAAATCCTCAGTATCTTCTTTTATGGGAAACTTGAAATGCCTGGTCCCTTCAAATGCTGGAATTGTACAATTCTACATCAGGCTTCCTCTTTGCATAACACCCACATTAATTTTCTTCAGCTCAAAAAACATGGACACAGTGTAATTAGCAATAAACCAACTCCCTGTCACAGACTCAGTGTTGTGAGCAGAACCTGCCCAGTTTGAAAGGGGTGTGAAGACTGTGACTTTGTTGGCTTACAGAGACCGAGAGCACTGCAGAGATGACACATTTGATTTCTGCAGGGAAGGGGCAAACTGAGTGCTCTGACTGATGGCATTCCCTGTTGGCCAGAGGTAGTGAGGAGAAAATGGCAAGGCTGCTACCGCAGTAGAAAACATTTAAGCAATGAAGTTGAGGTAAAGGAAATGCTGTCGAGAAAACCTCCTCTCTCATTTAGGTTTTAACTTGTTAGAGATGTTCCAAACAAGCAAGAAAACTCATCTGTGTGATGGATGCTACAAGAAAGAAGTTAAACAAACAAATTTATGGAGAGAGGCTCCTCTTATAAGCTCCTTACAATAGGTTATTTCACTTTCTGCTGAAGCAGGTCTGAGCTTTATAGTTATAGTTAAGTCAAAAGGGCCTGTTGTGCTCAGCACTTTTGCAAATTGCATCGCTCAGTGATGTGGCTGAGCAAGAACTAATTTGTTCTTACAGCACCTGTTTTTTAGAGCTGTTAACCTGATTTAACAGATTTTTACAGATAGATCTATTAATCAAACCAGTAAGAATCAGGGCTTTTAATTTTAGTGCTGTGTTAGCATTTGATCAAACCTTAAAGCTGTGTGGTTTTTGACACACTGGTGAAAGGGAGATGTGTTGCTTCTTCCAGCTGATATCTGCCTGGAGCTCAGCTGGGGTGACCCATCTAAGAATTTGAATTCAACAGATTTGGTAGTGAAATGATGCTCATTTTTCAGAATGGTTCAAATAAAGGAAAGTGTGAAATTACACATCTCGCACCACAAAAGATATGTCATAGGAAAACAACAGAAATTGCTGTTTGGAATAATTATTCTGGCACATGAATGCTTGTGTAGCCACACTGAACATTTCTTCCACTCTGTGATACAAATAAGAGGGGAGACTGAGCATGGCTGGGTCACAGGAAAAAAAAACTCACATAAAATATACTTAAAATCCCTGGGAAAATTGAAAGTACTTTGAATTAAACTTTATGGCTGCTGTATGTGTTGCTTGCACATCTGCTGCAGAAGGAGAGGCAAAGTTAAAGGGGACAGGCTGACCCCTGAAGTAGCATCTGCTTCTGCCTCTGCTATTACTGCTCAGCAGAATGATGATTCTCTTTCTGTCCTTCCCTTCCATTTTCCTTACTTTCTTTCAAATTGTGAGGGAAGATATTAGTGGACAGTAAACAAAGAAGCAGATGAGGAAATCTTTTATTGTTGCTTCACAACCTGTTGCTGGGTTTTGATTGAATAATTCACTTTATGCGGTTGACTCCACAGATTGGTTCATTGAAGTGGTTTGTTTCTTATAAGTCCTTGAGGATTTTTCTGCCTGGTCTGATTTTCTCTTCTCATCTGTTCCCATTCCTTGTATTTTCCTCTCATTTCTCTATTTTTATTTGCACTGCTGCATATATTAAAACACAAAGAGATTTGATTTTACTAATCTCCTTGTGCCTATGTGTGTCGTGTACCAAATGTGGAATGAAGAATGATTAAAGTATCTTTTTAAAGGATAACAGAGTGAAGGACATAGAACTTGACTTTGCTGTTAAACTTCCACAAGTAGATGAGGAAAGAGCTGATTATTAGGATGTCAAGTAACTGAATCGTTCCTTGGAAGATGAAGTATTTCTGGAGTGTATTTTCTTCTGTCAGGGCTGATGCTTTCCAATTATTTATTTTTTTATTTATTTATTTTATATTGTTGTGTTTAGTGGTTCAGTGAGGAATGCCCAAGGTCTCCCCAGGTTGCTGTTGATGGAAGATAAACATGAAAATGCATTTAAATTCAGCAGTGTTTCCTAGTTTGCAGGAAATCTAGCTTTTGTTTTTATTTATTTACTGATGGGAGGAAGAGGAACAGACTCCACTCTTGCCACTTTCCAAAGTAATTCTGGGCTTAATTGGTATTACTCTTTGGGGTGGAACAAGGCAGCAGTCTGTGTATTGCTCATTGTTCTTGCCTCAGATCATGTGCAGGACTTTACAGAGGCATTACATAGCTGCTCTGTGTCAGGAATTGTGAGAGCTCCTCATACTGCAAATACAAAGAGAGTCCAGAAGGGATTTAGGAACACGTAAGAATTGGTTCTGTTCTGGACTGACCATGGTGTGTTGGGTGAACTGAGGAAAGTCATTGCCCTTGTTTCCTTTGTTTGATTTATTTAGATTACCAAAAGGCACAAGTGGTGTTGCCTCTGTGGCCCGAGTGGCAACTTACAGCAAGTATTATAACAACCTGATATAGACAACACATGTCAAAAGTAGCTGGTGTTGGGCACTTGTCCTCCAGCAGTAAAAATCGTGTTCATATGGACTCAGAACTACCCTGGAGATGTTAGAGCTGGAAACATGCAGTGCTCATAAATTATTGCCTTATAGGCACACAACCAGATCCATAAAAAAGACTGTTCTTATATGTTGGCCTCATACCAAATGAAAACCC
This sequence comes from Corvus moneduloides, assembly GCF_009650955.1. Lineage (NCBI taxonomy): Eukaryota > Metazoa > Chordata > Aves > Passeriformes > Corvidae > Corvus > Corvus moneduloides. Next base: position 14,791,285 of record NC_045489.1, read on the forward strand.
TGCTCTGACTTGCAATTCTTAGGAAATGTTTCACTCCTGAGAAAGAACACAATACAGTGAACATCAAAGTAATTAGAATTCAGCAGAAGAGGTCTGAAATAGATTTAACTGTCTCATTTTGGCTAAATTGGCAATAAGAAGGAGAAAACTTCCTTAGGAGAAAATAGTGAGAATGAGTGCTCTGTGAGGCAAAGTTTTAAGAGCCTGCTGGTCATGGCTTGTGATGCCAATAGTAGTATTTTCCCTTCTACTGGTACCTGGGAGGAGTATGGGACTGAGGATGAGGAAAAATTGTGCCACCCAGGTATATATGTGGGTTTATGCATTCTTTCTATGCATCTAGAGTCGTTCTACCTCTCTTTTTTTTTTCTCTCTTGAGGTCACTACATAGGCACTATAGTAAAAGTCATGTGGGATTTTTTCCTCTACAGATATGTAATGAATTCTGGTAAGATAGTTTTTTGCACCCTTAAAGATAATAGGTTTTCATTGCCATTAAAGCTAATAGGTTTCCATTACCATTTCCACTGATGTCAGCATTTTAGTGTCATATAATTTTATTTACTTTTCCAGCACACAAATACACCCTGGTTTTCTGTGTACCATCTGTTGCAACAGCGTGAGCTGGAGGATTGATGGTGTGATCACACACTCGGAATCTGCTGTTGTTGGAGAAGGGGCAGCAAGCTCTGCAGCCATGGGCTCCAGTGTAACACAAATATCAGGAGTGGCAAAGAAGAGAAATCACAGAGTCATCACAGCATGTCCTGTGGGGATTTTTGATACAAAGGACAGCCTGAGTTTCTCAATTACGTTTCTGTATGTGCTTTGTGCTCCGTAACTCTTCCTGTTGACTGAGAGCACTGGACTGTGTGCCCTGACAAGCCCTGTGCAACCTGATATTCCAAAGCTGTGGTGAAATTAAATGAGCAATTTCCACTCTGGGTCAGTGGATATAAATAGAACAAAAATGCTCTTAGTAAAGTATTGTTCTGTAAGTGGCTCCAATGACTGCTATACAAAGGTCAATTTGAAGAAATGGGGTTCAACCTGTAACAGAAACTGTGGAAATCTAAGTAGATATTTCAAACACCATCACCTTTTTCTGTCTGTCTACAAAGTCTGCAAAGTCTAATCCAGTGATCCTGCACACTGCAAAAAGGAGGAATATGGTGCCTAATGTACCTCATGTAGGGAAAAAAAGGGGCATCATTTTATCTGTATTTGTACTTATAGGTGGAAAAGGATGCAAAATTTAATTAGGAGAAATTATCTTTTCTTATATGCTTGAAACACATGAATTCCTTCCTGTAGTTAGATCTTTGAAAATCTGGTGAATACAGTACAATATATCACTGAAAAAAAGAATCTGAGCTTCATATTGCTGCAAGAATTTTTGGGTTTTAGCAAACTATTTAAAGGAACTTCCCTCAAGGCCTGTTAATCACTGAAATAGCTATAAGTACAGTTTTAATGAATCAAGAATATATTTAATAGCTTCATTTTTTCTTTAAAAACTTACTGTATACAAAAGGCTGAAAAAGCAGTTACAAAATCTAAATTAATTGTAACTCTTCAAAAAAACAAAACCAGACAATCAGATATACATTTGCAATTTAAAATACTTATGGTTTTTGGGCAGATCAAGCTTGTTTTCTGCTTTTGAAGGGAGATAGGGAGAATTGCATTCCTCTGATTGCATAGCTCTGATTGCAGACAGTGATATGCTAACAGTGATTGCTGGGATTTTCAGAAAACTTCATAGTGATAATCCATTTACACTTGGACAATTGACTGCATAGTCCATGTCCTTTTAACAGTGCCTTTTCTGAGGGTACAAATCCTTAACTTCTGTGTCTTCAACAGAAGAAACTGAGCTGGGTTCTTAGGAAGACACTGTCCAAAAGTCCCATGTCACAGATAACAGAATTAATGAGAGACTTGACCTAATAACATCCCTGTATCATCAGACATCTGTTAAGCTGCTGTGATGACATCACTTTCTTTCATCCTTCATTCTTTATACAGCCACACCATTTCCTTAGTTTTTTCATTTTCTCTTATTTCTTCAGCAGAAGTTGGTGAATCTGGGGACGTGGTAATTTGCACTGCACGTAGCACAGGCAGGTGCTGGGCTGGGCTTGGTACTTCCAGGCTACGTCACAGGCAAATGGAGCAAATGGATACATGAAACACTATAAAAGCATTAAAAGATGATTTGTCTTCTTTCCAAACAAATTGGGATTGTTCAGCCTGGAAAAGAGAAGACTTTGGGGTGACCTCATTGTGGCCTTCCAGCCCCTCGATGGGAGCCCACAAGAAAGGTGGAGAGAGAAAATTTATAAGGACATGTAATGAGAGAACAAGGGGAAATGGCTTCAAACTGAAAGAAAGTAGGTTTAGGTCAGATATTAGGAAGGAATTCTTCCCTGTGAGGGTGGGAAGGCCCTGGCACAGGGTGCCCAGAGAAGTGTCCAAGGCCAGGTTGGACGGGGCTTAGAGCAACCTGAGATAGTGGGAGGTGGCCCTGCCCATGGCAGGGGGTTGGAACAAGACGATTTTTAAGATCCTTTCCAACCTATGATTCTATGGTCTCCTGAGTGGAATGCTTTTTTGGGTGTTTAACAGAAGGTTGTGTGCATTCCTGCTCTGCATTTTTTTTTTTTTTTTGAGGTAGAACATTGTGTTTTGGTTTTGTTTTGTCGTTTTTTTTTTTATTATTGGCAGTTTAGGTAAGAGGTATGAGACTATAAGGAATTTGGGACCAAAACTTCCCCACTGTATGTAATTGAAGAGCATTCAGCACCCACTGCCTTGACTAATACTGGAATAAATATGGCACAGAAATGCAACAGCAGTGATGATCCAGCTGAGATCAGGGGTATTTCACACTTTTCTTCCTCTTTATTCACAGGACAGAAGCTAATTTTAAAGAAAAAAACTTTACAGAATTCCAAGAGAATAAATAAACTGAAAAATGTTGGTATTATATTCTGATAGTACTAAGCAGTATCAAAGAGTAAGTATTAGCTGGAATGAATCTCAGTAGAAGTTGTTTTTAAAAGTGCAATAAAATTCTAATATCCTCTGAAAGGTTATTATCCAGGTAAAGAAGGCATTTATGTATAAAGCTATGCCAATTTGTCTCGTCAAGATGGGGCTTTTCATGACACCAAATGTGAACTAATTCTTTTTTCACTTACCTTGTAAGTAGCTTTATTCCAATACTACTGAAGTCAATGACAGAGCTGCCATTAAATTCTTTTCATATAATAGCATGGAACTAGTGGTAAAAAGGCCATAAGGTGGCAATTCCAGCTGGCAGCATTTACAAAGGAGACTTTATGAGGAAGTTGGATAAATTCAAAGTGCAGTAGAAGGTGACAAATTCTCAATCACCAGACTGCACTTACAGAAAAAAAAATATTGTAGCAAATTAAAGAACTGACAGAACTTTGTACTAGTGCTGTTACATTTAATTGGTGGAATGTAGCAGAATTATGGAGTTATGAGCTGCTAAAGAGGTTTATAGAAACCAATTAAAGTATAAACATTAAGAATGGCTGTATTGAGTGGCTGGAAACAATTGTTAGGCATTTCCTGAGGTTGTGTTCTTCACAGAGATGTTTTAATTGCTAAGGATAATGCTTGCAAAAGCAAATAGCTTATTTTATGACTTTCTGTTATTTCTGTAGCTACCCACTTGTCTCTCTAGATTTGGTTATATTTCCTTTTCTGAAGTTATTCAGGGTTATTTAATTTCTCCGTATATTCTTTTCATGGGGAAAGTGGACATTCACCTGTCACCAGAAATTCACCTGTCCTACTGTGGCAAGCTCATAAAGAAGTAGTATCATCCAGAGAAGATGCTTGGAGAGTAGTTCTGGATCAATCTGCTCCTAAGCAGCTGAAGAGAACATAAAGCCGGTGATTGAGTTAGTATCCAGTAAATCCAGATTTTGTGTCATGGAATGAAGTGCCATGTTAAATCACAGAAGGGAGGTTAGAACTGGGTGATCTTTAAGGTCCCTTCTGACCCAAACCATTCTATGATTCTGTGGAATGAGTCTCCTGAGGATTCAAGTATCTTCATATCTGGACCTCTGTCTATCCTCATACTTCAGCTCCCCACTTGTAAATCAGGAATAATAAGAATGTTCCTCTTCACAAGCATGTAATTTGATCTCAAAAGCATAAAGGGAGGACAAATATTTAAAAGATGGGACTCATTTTCATGACTCTCATATTGTCTAGCTAGAATGGGTAAATATAGTCAAAATTTCTTTTCAGGTATGAAGATCCCAAGGAAGCAGATTCTGTTCAGTACTTAGAAAAAAGAATACTGATCTGATTTCCTAGACTGCAAAAGAGAAAGGTGAGGGATACTCACAATAAATACATTTAACTGATACAATTCTAGAGTTTAGGAAAGGTGTAAAAATTTTTAAAGAAGCTATACATAGCATCATCAAATTAAAAATGGTACTTTTTTCCTCCTTAAAAAAATTATATCCAACAAAGACCTAGGCAAATTTGGCAAAGTTTCTGTAGGATCTATTTGTACTCATTAGTTCCTGTGTAGTTATATCTCCCTGTGATTTTATTTTATATATGTCACTTTGTGTTCCACCTCACAATCCTCATTCTTCTGCGTGAACGATGGAAAAATTTCCTGATCTTGCTGCTCTGGCTCTGCTGACATTTTCATTCTTTATTCAAGTTTCTCCCTATTCAGCTCTGCCTCCAGGTAAACAAGTGGTTTTTTGCAGTCTTCCTATGCATGAGAATTTTCCCATGCCCTTAATCAGATTTAACTAAGCCCTTAATTGCCTCATTATATTTGGTCAGATTTTCTAATACGATCACTTAGATGACACAGAGTGGTCATAATCTGGCTGCAAATTCCCTGTGGCTTAGAGGAGCTGATGGCTGGGCAGAATCTGACAGCTTTGAATTTTCCCCTTCTTGCCAGCGTGGTTGATTTACTGGAGGGGAATGACAGAATTCGGGGGGGGGGGGGAGGTGCATGAGATCAACTGTGCTACATCAATCCAAGGCTGGGAAAGAGTGTGGCCCTGTGGGCTTCCAACACTTGTAGGATGAAGTGTGGCACAAGTACCTCAGTGCTCGTGTTTCTTTGTGTCAGTGAATGCAGTAAAATCTGACCACAGAAGTTTGGGTAATAATTTATGTGTCTCGAGTGGGCGAAATATTTAAGTGTCACACTGCAAATCCCAATGGCTGTGCTATTTATGGCAAGTTCTGTTTTTATCAATAGATCATTTGTGACATGTGACAAAAAAAGAAAGAGAGCCTGCAGCAAAATAGATTTTACCCAGGTCTGAATTAGATTTTATAGGTCAGCTACTCTCACTTAACTCAATACCATCTGATTGCTAAAAAGATACTTAATGAGGCTTAATTAGAAGGGATGTCTTTTAGTGTCATTTAATGCAGTTGCATTTACATGAGTTCAGGGTTTGGCAGTAGGTTTTTCTCTTAGTGATTCTTGGGTCTCAATCTAACAAAAGCCAGTAAATGATCCCATCTGCTCCCAGGCTTTCTGTTTGATGACTGTAGTGTAAGTAGCATAAGGACAAGCTTTAGAGAATGTGTGACCACTGCACAGAGAGGGTCTCAATCTTAAATTGCTTTCTAGCTTGATAAACAGAGAAATAAAGCAGTAAATGCCATACTAAGTTGTAACTTGAATTTCGCATTTCATTGGAATAGGAATTTTATGGGAAATTTTACTTTTTAAAAATTATTCCATGTCTTCTATCTAGTTATAATATCCAATTTTTAAATTCCCTCAAATTATGATCAATTAATGTCATAATGTGGCATAACAGGAGGAAAAAAAAAAAACCAAAACCCTGTTCCTTTTCAAAAGAAGTTTTAAGCATAGCTGCTTCTTGGTATTGACTCTTTCCTTCAACTTTCTGTAAAAGATTTTTCCTGTTTATCATAACAAGTTTCACTGTTATGTGTATCATTGTGCTGTAGTTCCTAAAAATGTTGTAGCTATGAAAACAGAAATGCATTTAAAAAAAAAAGTAGATCAGGATGTTAAAGCCAAATCACAACATTTTAAATTAATTTGCAAGTATTTAAGATATATTAATCCTTGAGAATTTGGGAAAAAGTTTTTTAGAACAAAGGCAATACCATCAAACGAAAAAACCTTTTAAAAAATTTTTTTTAAAAAAAAAACCTCTAGCATTTTCAGTGTTTTTTTAAAGAAGAAAAAAATGTTTGAAGCTTACAAAATGTTTTCTACTGACCAGACGGAGCAAGTTTTGTGATTGGACTCCTAAGAGGCTGCTGCATTTTCTCTGAGGTACAGCCAGTTTCGAACACCAACCCGCTGTGGTCTCTCAGGTGGGGTATACACATAACCAGCACTGTGCAAGCCTCAAATAACCCCATGCACGTATGTGTTTGGACTAAACTGATATTTGAAATACTGAGGGACAACAGATTTAACTGACAAAAAAAAAAAATAGTGAAGTGTGGAGGGCTGTGAGCCCCTGGCACAGGAGCCCCCTGCACTCCCTTGGAGAGGTGGCTGAGCGCCAAAGGATTCACCCCAGAGATCAGCAACCTTCCTCAAGGTCATGGTGGCCAAAAGAGCCACCCCCAGCATTCCTTGCTTCTTTATGGTAATAGCCTGTACCCTGTTGGCTAATTGGTTTTTACTCCACCCCCTGCCTTCCCCATATAACCTCTGCCTCTACCCCTGCTGACATGGTTCTTGTCCCTGGGTTTTGCAGGGGCTGCTGGACAATAAAGGCTTCTTCTGGGGAACTGCCAAATGAGGCTCCTGTCTCTCTGTCCCTGAGCTTTGCCTGGGTGATTTCACAAAGAGCTGAATCACAAGAGCTGATACCACTGGTAGCAGAGAAGTTGCTGAAATCACCTGTCACCCAGAGAAGTTGCTAAAGGCTCTGGAGAAGCCTTTCCCTGGTGGGACGCTTTCTCTAGGGAGGTCTCTGCACACCAGGTTGTCCACCACCAGACCCAAAGGCGATAGTGAAGATGTTGACATGACAATAAATTAACTAGGCTTGAATTATAGAAAATGTATCTTCATCAAGCTCCCAGATGTGCTTCTCTCACAGTTGAATGCTATTAAATTCTACACAACAGCCCTGTTAATTTAAAATTAAATGCTAATTTAACACATCTAAAGGCATTATCACATTTTGTTCTGAACTGTGTTTCTAATGACTTCAAATCATGTGTGATGTATTTATGGCAAACTTCTGTAGCTGTTGTTCTGGAGAATTTGTGGGGTTTTATTTAGTAAGTTATATCCTGTTCTGTGTCAACCATTTACAACAAAAAAAAAAGTCACAAGAGTCAGTGAAGCACAAACTGAAGGCACAATCCAGGAAGTTGTTCATACAAAATACATAGAAATCTAGTGACCAAATGAGATAGTAATGAAGAAGATGCAATTAAGAGGAGAAATTTCAAGTTACAATTTCAGCCATCACAATCCTGCCAACTGAAATGCTAGATGGGTCCTGGTGTACTCATAGATTATTTTAGAAGAAAAGGTGCTTTCTAATTTAATGAAATTAGTATATCTTCCTTTCAATACACCATGCTGCTTGAACTAACCTTTAACTAATGTGCTAATGCCACTTCCAATTGATGTATCTATTTGAAATGAACAGTGCTGGTGACAGACTAATGAAAACAATTAAGCTGAACTTGTCAAAATTAATAGAAGAGATTGCATCTTCATCTTAGACAGCAAAGGCTATTAGAATCAAATGCTTTCCATAAGAAGACTTTGCACAGTTTGTGTGTGGTTTCAGAAAGATGCACCCTTCACATTCCTGTCTTACAAAAGCTAAGTGATCTGAGTAGATCTCAGAGTCCCAGAATTTCCCTCAGGTAAGTAACTTTCTCTAAGTTTTTCCTTTCTCTGCTCTCTCTAGTAACAGGTGCTCCAGTAGCCCTCAGGAAGTCAACAGTCCTCCTTTGGATGCCAGGAGTTACACAAATTCAGCTAAGCAGGTCTGGGCTTTCAAATTTTGATGGACTTTGTAGGTACACCCTCAGATTTGTTCAATACTCCGTGAAAAGTCCCTGTTCATGAGGAAAATGAAAGGACTTAATGTAATATGTAACATGCTGTTTCACAAACAACAGAGCTCAGTAAATTTAGCTTCCTGTAGAGTTTTCTCACACATCTTTATATCCAACATCACACTTAGCAACCTCTTTGATCTTATTCATTACCACCATCTCTTAAATCCCTCTGCACTTGACATCTTCTGCCTCACCCTTGCTCTGGACCTCTCTTATGGACATTCTTACACTATTCTATAAAATATGATCAGTTGTGAAACCTGGCAAATAAACCAGGCATCCTGGACTGTACCTACCAGCAGCATCTTCTCTCCATGTTTGTATCAGTGTTTTATGGCAGGAGAAAAACTGCCATTGTAATTATGGTCTTTTTTTTTTTTAAATAAATATCTGGATTCTTTAAGCTAATAGTTGCTTAAAAAACAAAGTTTGTAGTAAATAGTTTAAGGATAAGCTGTGTTTTGCAGAGAGCTTGCATAAACCTTCTGCATTTAGTCAATAACTTACCTACACTTTGCTAAAAAACTTGGATTTGCTGTGTCTCTCCCATACACTGAATTAAAGAGAAGATGCTAATCTCAGTAATGTATCTTCAGACCTTCCTGTCTTCCATGTGCTCTGTCTAAGCCTCTGCAGTATTACAAGTAAGTCTTTGGAGTGCATTTTGACAGTGATAGTACATTGCTATTATTTTTGGAACTATATTTGATGCTACATAATTACTACTGTGAGCACTGTGCTACCAGAAGCCCTCATTAATCACAAATATTTTGCTCTTCTGGTTATGGCTCTTCCTTCCCTTGTTCCGCTGACTTCCACCTTCTTTCTTACTTTATTTAAATCTCTGGCCCAGAGCAGCTATAAAGGGTAGACATTTATGGGAAAAACAAAGAACAGCAAATTCTGTGCTGGGCAATGTAGGCAGTCATTTGTTGGTTTGCATGCTGAGAAACCTGCCAAAAGTACCAGAACTTCTCTCTAGTGAATAATGTAATAAATTAGATTTCATCACCATGTAATCACAGGTCCATGAGAACTGGGTATTAAAATCTTTCTTCAAATATTTCCTCAATGGAGCCCATCATGATATACACACAGACTCTGTTTGAAAATGTACTTGCTTGTTACATGGCTGTGTTTGCTTTTCAAAGAAAGCCAATCTTTCTTACCTCAAAAACTTCATGGAGGCTCTGTGTGTTACTAGCTAATAGAAATGTGTAAAGAAGGGTTGACTGTAGAAGTAGGGCGTATTTGTAAGCATCTGCTACATTTGTATTTTCTAAAAATGTCCATTTGAGTAGGCAGATCAACAATGTAGCTGAAATAAAACAAGACCAAAAAATTTACAAATATTCTGATTTTCTTTCGAAAATTTCACCTTTTTAAGGCATTAAAATGTAAATAAATTAATCAGGAGGGCTGGAAATGTCCAAGAACAGACAATGAAGATGATATGGTTTGTAAACCTGACTTCTGTTGTGTTTATTGAGATGATTTAATCTTTAAGGGCGAAAACCAGCTGCTGGAGGGCCAGAGGTGCTGGGATGGGTCAGCTGGTTAAAGGACCTCGGTCTAACCCTGATGAGGAGCTTGGAAACAGAGAGTGTAGCAACCAGGTTTTGAGCTTATCTCCTGAAGAATTAGTTTCTCAAGAGCTGTGTCAAAACTATTTAGTAGGGTTTGAAAATGCTCAACAAAGGAAGGTACCTGGTGGATTCACTGGTGTCCTGCCCTTCTCCATGGAAGACTTGAGGTGTTGGAAAGAGATCATCAAGGTGCTAACTTTTAAATGGTTTTCAGTACACAGCACTAGGTCCATATTTTATTTTGGTGACAACAGTGAGCTGGCAGGAATACGTGGAAATGGGTAAAATCACAGGAAGGTGCCCATAGACATCCTGTCCTAGAAAATGTTCTGCTTGACAGAAGGCTCCCATACTGTAGCCTTTCCTTTCGTGGCATCAGCCAGCACAAGCTGTAGCACCATGTTTACAGCTCAGGGATCTGTGGACGTTATGGTTTCTTTGATGTGGTCATTTTGATAAGTTTCACAACTAGAGTTGGTTTGGTTTGGTGTTTGGGGGTTTTTTTTGAGTGGTGGTGGTGTTCCTTTTCATATGTTGACAGCCTGCTAAGCCCCAGAATCCTGCTTTATTGTTTTAAATATAGCTCCTTAGCATCCTTTCCCCTCTTTAATTAACTGATAACTACATCTTTGTGCTAAAGGCTTTTTACTTCTAATAGGGTCTTTTATTCACAGTTTAAAAGCAACGTCTTTTTTCCCCCTTCCTTTAATATAGTCCTGAAAATTTTTATACACTTACCATGAGCTTCACAATAATAGTGGCTTTTAATGGTCTTTCTATCATGGATAAATGTTTTTACCTTCTTAGCTGTTCCTTTTTGTTTGCTTTCAGAAAGCTGCTTCTTTTTCAAACAATTCTCTCCTTGGAACTGAGTATTACTTTGGTTGATTTGTGTGTGTGTGGCTTCCTCATACCTCCAAAGACACTGAAATCAATTTTGAATCGAAGAGTTGTTCTTATTTTGAAAATGGACCTTCAGTAACTGCAGCTTGTTCTGTGACCAGTATACTGCCAAGTAATGAGAAATTGCTTTTGCTCTTCTGGATTCTACTTTTTATCAAAAAAATCAAGTGTCTGTTGGATTTCAAGCACTTCCTCTCTGCCCACCTCCCCAACCTGTCAAGGTCCTTCTGAAGGGCTGCACAGCCCTGTGGGGTATCAGCCACTCCTCCCAGCTTTGTGCCATCAGCAGATTTGCTGAGGAGGCATCTGCCCCCTCATCCAAGCCATTGATATATAAGTTAAACAATACTGGACCCAGTTTAATATTAAAAATCTGATTGAGTCTTTGTCTCAAGTCTGAAAATTTTGCCTCCAGTCTTTAATTTTATATAGTAAAGAATAGGCAGAAAAACTCTTACTTTCATGAAAGATGTACAAATCACTAATAACATTGAAAATCCTTGTTTTTCTCAAATAATAACCCAGGAATTTCCTTTTAAATCAGGGAGTTAATATTTTATGTGATTAGAATTAACTTTGGGAACATTTATCTCATCATGTTTGAATATTCAAGTTCATGATGTATTTTGAGCTAATTTTGGGTAGGCTCATTAGGGAAAAAAGGTGTTGTTATTAATAGTAATTTGCAAGAACTTTTGTTGGAGATTAAGTTCCCCTTCAGACTAGATATCTTGCAAGTCAGTGATAAATATAGTAGCAGGCTTACATAGAGAAGGTGTAAAATCTCAGGCTTGAGTTAGTAAGGAGTTGTACCATTATTAGCTTCTCATCTTCCAATATTCATTAAGATTTTATCCTGATACAATCAACCTGGATGACACTACTTTCCTTTTTAGTGCAATATCAGAAAAGATTGGGTGAAAAAAAGTCCTGGTACTCAATTAAAATATTCTGTACTCTCTTTCCAAGATGTCTCTGGTCTAACACCGAACATCCAGCAGAATCCATTTTTCAGAAACAGGGATATGTCTTTGAGATCAGTGCACAACACCTCTGGTTAGGAGTTTCAGTTTTCCAGTCCTACTTTTGGACTGTGCTGGACCAGAGTTTTTGGTGATAGAAATAGCTTGGCTTAACCTCTTGAGCAGCTGGGCCCTGTTGTTTGACTTCAGTCATCTTTTTTACCCTCTCTTGTGGAGAAATAAGAACTCAGTTCAGAATTTTTTCTTTTAGCAAAGGACAACAGCTTTGAACAACATTTCATACATGTTTATGATGAAAATGATAAATATTTGAGATCAGGTGGGGAATACTAAAAAAAGTATTATGATGATTTTTTTTCTTTTAAAACGTGATGTTTTCAAAACTAATTTGAGCATATTTTGCTTGACATAGAATGTGTTTATGTTTAGATTGCTCATTTTAGAAAGTATGACTTTCAGTTGAAAGTAGTGGAGAATTACCATGTAATTTTTCTCCAACTATTTCTAATGACTAATGCTGTTAATATTACCTTGCATACCATTCATCATTTTAGGATGAATGCTATTAACTGAAAAGGATTTTTTTTTTGACATAATACAATATAAATAAGAAGTAATTAGTAATTTGCATAGTAAATACCAAAAAATAAGTGCATCCAAATTAATGAGACATGTATCTCTACATGTACTAAATGAAAATCTACTCCTTAAAGAAGAAGAGATGGACTCCATCCACTCTGCATGCAGAACTCCTTGGATTTATATCTGATATCATGTCAAAAAACCTTCTCTTAAAATAGACACAGCTTCTTTGATTAGACAAATGATTGTACAGTAAGCAGAGTTCAGAGCCTATAAAAAGCTTTTTCTTTGCTAGCTGGTTATAAGTGCATTGTCTAATACAGGGATGTTAAAGAGAACAGGTAAAAGGAGGACAGCTTAAAAGAAGCTCCATTCAGGTCATTATTTCAGCCATTCCTTTTGTATTATTTTCATCATCAATTGCAAGATTTCATTTTTTAATTGAGGCATTGCATTTAAATAAAGTATAATTTGCTCTAATAGGTAGCTAATTGGACTAATTGTCTACTGTAATTAGCTAGAAGTCTAGTATATGTTTTTTTTCAAATGTTGAAGGTCTCATTAAAATTCCTTCTTGTGAATAAGGGAAGAAGAAGGTACCATTAAACTAATTGTTTATGCAAAGTGAAAATCTAATGCTCTTTTATGTGATATCAAAAAATTGTGCACTTAAGGATGGATCTTGGGGACCCTTATCCATCCAGAAAAATTTGCCTTAGGATGTGTTATGAGGTTAGCAAGTCACTCCAAACCCTGGCCAGCTTGGCCTTGGACACTTCCAGGAATGGGGCAAACACAACTTCTCTGGGCAATCTGTCACCGCCCTGATAGGGAAGAATTTCTTCCTACAATGTGACCCAAGCCTATCTTCTTTCAGCTTAAAGCAGTTCCCCCTTGTCCTATCATTCCATGCCCTTGCAAAATTCCCTCTCCAGCTCTGTCGTCACCCCTTCATGTCCCATAAGGGGCTCTAAGGTCTCCCCAGAGCCTTCTCTTCTCTGTGCTGTATAGCCCCAACTCTGGCAGCGTGTCTTCCTAGGAGAGGTGTTTCAGCCCTCTGAACATCTTTGTGGCCTCCAGCAAGTCCACCTCCTTCTTATGCTGGCAGCCCCAGAACTGAATGCAGTGCTCCAGGTGGGCTCTCACCAGAGCACAGCAAAGAGGGAGAGAATTCCCTCCCTCAAAATCCTGGCCACGCTGCTCTGGGTGTAGGCCAGGGTGTGATTGTCTTTCTGGGCTGCAAGTGCACACTGCAGGGTCATGAAAAGCTTCTCTTCCAGCAACACCCCCAAGTCCTTCTCCTCAGGGCTGCTCTCAATATCTTACACTTTCTTTTCTGTAGAGGCTGGCAAATTGAGCTAACACTCCTGTGTATCTCTTGAGTCCTTTTCAAAGGTAGCTAGAGCCAGAATTACATCAGAATAGTAATCACATCAGTCTTTACTGAAGAGACGATTGCCAGGCTTTATGGGGCTGATTAGAGACAACAGCATTGAAACACATCCTGCACATATTTAGGACTTTGTGAACAATGAGTATAATTTTGCATTACGCTCACAGCACAGTGTCATATCAGGATAGCGTTACAAAATAGGGATTATCTTAAAAGTGAAGGTTCGATCATTTCTTTCCCAGCATTTAAGACATTTTGACATGTAAACCAGCAGTGTGGCTGCTGAGACATATTGGGAATGTTGCTGCACAGCTGGCACATCACACAGAATTTCTCAGGAAGACATAGGGACTTCATTTCCATCGGCTTTTGGCAGTACAGTTTACAACTATCCTTTTCTTTAGGGGCCACCATAATTTTTATCATTATCAGAAATAATTCCTGCATTGTGACAGTGGAAAGTCAGTGGCTGCAGGAGATTCACTGTGAATGCTAATCCTCTCCTGAGGCTGGTTCCCACAGGACAACAAAGATGAACAAGTATTTGCTGAAGTGCTCATAATTCAGCTGGGTGCTGTGTCTCAGATTGTTTCTATTTTCCAAGTTTTGTATTTCTAAATGCTCAGAAAGCAACAATCAGGGAAGGAAAAGCCAATTTAACAGTGCTCCTTGAGCCTCAAGATATCTTCATCCCAGCATAGACCATGGGAAAGCTGGTATTTTTCTCTAGGGAACTGGGTGGTATTTCTGTATCCTGAAGCATCTCTGTAGTCTCTTGTGAGCAAATCACACGGAACACCAAGATCTGGATTCAAACACTAATCCACCAAGATCCTGCACTGAATTTTATTGAAGTGATTATTTGCTAAAGAAAAGGAGTGATTCGGTTATTCAAAGATTGCTGTTGGGCAATGGAAAATGCATGTTCTCTCTCAGCTGCTTTGATGCCCATATACAGATTGATTATTAAAACTCCTAAAAATACAGACTGTGAAATTACAGTAAGTTGAGAACATTGTTCTGTCGGTTATTTGTTAGACACACAGCTGGCTGGTGTTTGTGTTAGCTGTAGGAACCCAGAGTGCCGAGAATATTTCTCTGCCTGTTTTTAAGGGTTCTTACCCCCCTGAACAACACTGTTTTAGCTTCAAACCTTGGAAAAAATTACCAACAGTCAGACAAGAACTAGAAAATACAGTGGTGTGAATTAGGTGATAGACTACTATGTAAGATTGTCACAAGGTGAAAAATTTAGAAGTTTTGGGCTTCTCTTTGTAGTAAATAGATAAGAGTAAAAAATATCAAAATGGAGGATTGTTGTTGTTCTCTAGACCTTCTTCTCCTTCTTCTACTACTCCATATTCTGCAGTAGAAGTAGTTTGGAATGATTGGACAGAAAATTCCACAGTTCCTAGTCGTGTTACTGAATAATTGGTAGGAAAGTGAAAATAATGTACGTTTTTAGTAACTACTGGTTAAAATATCTTTAAAAGGCTATGTAAATCTTGATAATTAGACTCACTCCTACTTTTCTTCCTTCTATGCTGTACCTGGGTCATGCTAGTGGCTCTGTTCCTCTGATAAGACTTAATAAACAACTATCTGGAACCATTGAAACTAAAGGAAAAGTCTCAGTTTATCTCTCAAACTCCTTGCAAGGACTTTCAGTAAATTCTCTCCCATCCGGAGGGACTTGATTTATGGCATGGTTCAGTGTCAATTGGTGCCCCGTGTGAGGATCGAACTCACGACCTTCCGATTATGAGACAGTGTCAGTTAGCTTATGATCTTGTATGTTTTGAACTTGAAAACTCTTTCCATTGTAACCAAAATCTTCTAGAAAAGCATTTTTTAGGCTTGGTGAGCTAATTAGGTTATTATAAAATTGCTGGCTTATATGTCATACCCTTGAAACTTTGGCTGCTTTATATATGTGTTTAAATGGACAGTACTTGTATGGGGTTTCTTATACCTAAAGGATTGCTAACTTAATCCTGGAATTTTAGTAATTCTCAGGTGGCAATTTAAGTATGGGTTAATGCATAATAGCACAAAAATGGAATTATAAATGCCTATCTGACAGGACAGTTTTTATGCAGGAAAATTTTGTTTTGCTGACATTTTTCAATTTCTTCTCTTGTCACAAGTATCTTAAATAAGATGTTTTTGGAACAAGTTTAATTTGGGAGTTTTCACATTCTGCTTCAATATCTTGTAACTATAGTATAAATTTACACTGATCCATTCATTCTTTCCCTCTCATATGGAGTCTGACCTCACATAAACTGATGTAAACAGAGAAATTACTTGTGCCAGCACACCTACTATAAGTCGAGGCTGTTAAAGTAGAGGTTAGAATCTGGCCATGAGTATAAATAGAATGTAATCTAATTCCTTGAGGTCTGCAGATTCAGTAACTTTTGATATTTATGAATTCAAACTCCAGCAATGGTTTATGCTGACATGCACCTGCTTGATGCAGCTTAAAAATGGGTGAAGAAAAATTTTTGAGAGGAATGTATGTCCAGCTTAAGACTGGGTCTGGACCAAGGGCGATGAAAGTGAATCCTTTGTTTTTAATACTCTCCATCCCATCCCTTGCATACCTATCTCTGCCCCTATTTTGTGTGCATTTAGTCTAGATATTTTTTTTTTTCATATCTTGAAAAGAAACTGTGAAATTTAACTTGTTAAAGAATATTTTTGCCTTTTGAAAACAAAAACATAAAAACCACGACATCCACCAAAATTCTCCTCACCGTTGATTTCCAGTGTGCTATCTTGCAGGAGTGGCTTCAGTTAATTTTACAATGGCATTGGCTGAGATGTACATTTTTGCTTTCTCAGATTCCTCACTGGTGCAGTGATCACAAGGACATTTGGGTGGGGGAAAGCAGCCCTGGCCAGGTAGAAGAGGGGACTGTGATTTTCATCTCTTTGTCCTGGGATGTTATGACTTGGCTCTGTACACAGCAAGAGTCATGATGGACATCAGCACTAACATTTGCATCAAAACAGACTTCACTGGAGCTGAACTAATACAAATGTAAAGCTGAGAGAGTGGAAGAAAGATAAAGGAGTCTGTGGTTTGGACTTCATGTTGTGAAACAGACTATGTCATCTGGTCACAGTAGTCCTTCCATCAGATCACTGACAGCCTGCAAGATCTTTCACTGGCCAAATACCTTGCAGGCATTTCTACTTGTTGAATCAGCCATGAAAAACACAAAAAATTAATCAATTATAGAGACATAATTATAGGCAATTAGGTTTTTGTGCTGTCAGTTAATGATAATGGTGTTAAAAATGATAACCATTGTCATTATATTAATGATTGCATTTTATGCCTTAACTTTATATTCAAAGGGAAATACAAGTTTTTAATCAGTTTTATATATGTATGGTTCTGTAAATTTTCTGCTGTGGTTGCATGCAGTCATCAGGTTTGCCATTGCAGAGCTGCATTGTGGTAGTTCTCATTGCAAATGAGGAGAGCACAAATCGCTGACTTGAGCAATGCGGTTTCTGACGTTTGAAGTAAATCTCACTTGTGTAATTATCTTTCACTGTAGTAGGACCAAGTAAATCATGACTCTGCCACACTCAGCATGATGTGTGAGATAGCTTTCATTTTGCCTGGTGATGGGGAGAGACTAAAAGTTTCTACAGCTTGTGCTGTGGAGCTCAGCTCTCTGTCTAGGTGCCATAACTCACACCCTTGAAGCTCAGAGAGAACATGGAGAAGGCATCCAGAAATACTGGAATGCCACTCCACACATAACCTAAACTTTTCTGTCCATAGTGGCTCAAACAACAAATGAACCCCATCTGCTGACAGAAGCCAGCCTGGGTGAACTAGCAAGTGTGGAACCAAGCACATGGGAGTTAACATCAGCACTTTCCAGCATCAACTAAAACATGGTCAAAGAGACTGTCATTGCCTTTAATTAAGACTAGATAGGATATGTGGGTGGATTAAATACGTGTCTATTGGGAGACTCTGCATGCAAAAAATAACTGGTGTTTCTAGGAGACAAGTTAGACGTATAAATTACGGGAAATGAAGAAATGCCATTACCATTTGTAGATGTGAACTGAGTTACAGAAAAATAAGTTGTATGAAAAAACATCATCTAAGGTTTGCAGAGAACCACGAACAGTAGTCCTGTGACTTGCCATTCGTAGATATTTAAGTATTGGAATAAATGGACTGTGGAATGGATAGTTTTAAAGAATATATTAATTAAATAGCGGTAATGAATATGTGAATTAATTAATTAAATAAACAGCTGTTGGTAATGGTTTAGGACACAATGATCATTTTGGATTAAGACAGGAATAGAAAAACTTCTGACAGAACTGGCCCACCTGGTGTCCTTGGTTCCTGTTTGCTGATTGTACCTTTCATTAGACTGTGGACAGGCGAGTTGAGCCTGAACCTGAATGCTTTCCATGGCAGAAGAGAAAATCTCATTACTGAGTTCCAAGATTGCCTGATGAGTTCATTTTTGCTTTCACTTAACTGGTTCCTGTGGGGTGTAAAAAATAATAGAGCTAATACTGTAATAAACAGAGGAGAACTACACAATTATACAGTTGAATTTCTGGTCTCAGGATCTTTTGGAAGATTTACCTACTTTGCAGTGGTTTACTAAAGGGCAGAATTGATCTTATGACTGGTGTAATTGCTCTTAATATAGCCATATGAAGCTAAGTTGCATATGGGTTTTATACACATATTTCCTCTATTTAAGACATCTATTTACATTCTCCTGAAGCCCTAGTGATGATTGAAGAAGAAGATGTTGTTCCCTCGTCCTGTTTTCATAATCAAAGCTGGAGTTTTGGATACAAGACAAATCACATTAAGTTTCAGGCACTTGGAATTCAGAGGTAGCCATGTCTCTATGCCCGGTCACCTTGGGGAAAATAATAGTTATTAATATGAAAAGAGATGAAATGTAGGACTGAAACAGTCACTTGTCTAAATTTCTTCCACTTTCTATCCCCATGAGATAGACAATTAGATAGTATTTTAATTCATTCCTTTAAATACAGAAGAGTTTTAATTTTAATTCTAAGAGGGTGGTGCTGCTCCTCTCAGTCAATATCTGAGTCACGTTCTGCATGACAAGGGGACAAAATCCGAAGTACCTAATATCTGAAAATAGCAGCCATGCCTTAAATTAGAGTCAAGGACTGGGATGGGAGTTGCTTTTCTGGAAGAATGTATTAATAGATAAAGCTGAGATGTATGACTACCACTAGCATAGAGATAAAGCTACAGTTTAGGTCTCTTTAGAAACTAAATGTGGCATTTGTGCATGTATGAATCAGAAGGTGCATCTGAATGTGTCAAACTTCCATCAACTATCATTAGGGTTTTACAACTTCTTTTTCTTTTTTCCCTCAAGTTTTCTGGCTTTTGTTCATACTTGCTCAGCGTAGGAGCAGTGGGCCCTTAACAGCAAGTGTTGGCTTCATTTCTGCTCAGTTTTCAGCTTCCTGAGCAGAGAGCCTTTTATAGACTGTAACACAATTGTTAATTACGAGTATTGCTCTGCTCATGTTTTGGAATACTAGTGGGAAGATTAAGGTATTCAGAGAGACATAAAATTGGCCCACCTTGCGTCAATGTGGCATAAAAAGTTCTGATTTGGGAAGTCAATCTCTTGAATTTGATGACATTTGGAGGAGTTTGTATTTCAGGTTCATGTATAATTAAGTAGCAAACACAGGCTTGATTTTGCAAGGTGCTTTTCAATATCCTGAACTTTCTGACAAGTGGGATTTTGTTTCCACAAATTGTATTTCCATACCTCTCTTTAAACAGGGAAGCCTTACAGATTCATATTATGGAAAAGGTTTAGTGAGTCTGTTCCCAAAGACCTCCCTGGGGATAGATTGCAATGAAATGACAAAGACACACGATGGCTGGAAATGAGAAGGGGACCCACATGGTACACCCAGAGCTGGTGAGAGGCACAGGGAAGTGACCAAGAGCAGGAGAAGGAGCAGCATGGGTGGTGCAGCTTTGCATTCAGAGGTAACCCTGGTTACAATCCACAATTGTTGCCTAAAACCCCACACCGCGGGGAGGAGCTGCATTATTTAGTTCTTCATCACAGACCTGCCACAGCCTATGGGTGACTGATGCCTCTCAGGCAAAATCAGGTGCCTTGACATTTTTTTTTATGCAATACCTACTGAGAGGCACAAAATAAACACAAATGAATAACTAGATATTGCTTGTTGTGTGCAGTGTAAGGAAAACAATCAGCACACTATTTTAGTCCAGTTCTGTCTTGGGTTTCAGCTCCCAGATAAACCCAGCTTTGCATTCAAAGACAGTATTTAACACAGCTTGAAAAGTGGGCTTGTTTATTTTTAGTGTTTTGAAGGATCAGCTCTCAGACAAATCATTTTTCACATAAACCAACTCATAAATTCCTAGGATGCTATCTCAGTCATCCCAAATATGCCAAATAAGTGAAGGTCACACAGTGTAAATTGAAGCTGTACAAGTTTGCCTCCAGGTTTTTACGTTTGTATGCAATGGAAGGAAAAGATCCACATATATCTATATAGGTTTGTTGTTTTTTTTTTTCCTAAGCTGCCTTTTCACTCCACCTGCAACCCTTAAATCACTGAGGAAATACAGGTTCTTTAGTGAATAACTGGTCTTGGTGGGTAATGTCAATTCACTTTGAACTAGGAGGAGAGTCAGTTCCATCTAGACAAAAATATTGTAAGAAATGCAAAATGAGTTGTCATCATCCAAAAAAAACCCAGACAACAAAACAAAACAACCCCTTGGTGTTCAATTATTTTATTTATGTTGGGAAGTTTAACGGAAAAAAGCCAAAAAGCAACAACAACAACAAAACTCCAAACAAACAGACAAAAAAAAACACCCCACAACCCTCCCAATTCAGCAACTGGAAATCCACAGTAGTTTTGGGAAAATGACAATGTATATTTTCTTTTTCTGACAAAAATTAGTCTATATCATTGCCAACCACAAACTTACCTACAGCTTTGGGTAGCCTATTAAAATTTCTAAACCTGTTAAGTGATAAGAATGTCTTGTATCATCTGCTTAAGCAGCAACTCTTAAAAGAGTTTAAGCAATCAAGCACACCACAAATTTCTTGCAATGAATTGACATACACCAGAATTAATTGACATTCTAAACTGCACACTTTCTAAGCAGTTTAGCTGCAGACAGAATTAAAGTTTTTAGTTTAGAATGACGTCTCTTTGCTGAGTACTGGACACAGCTGGGGGCTCTCTGGTGGGAGAGAGGGGGAGCTGCTGCAGTCAGTGCACTGAGGGGCCCTGAGGGTGATGAAGAGATTGGAGCATCTCCTGTGAGGAAAGGCTGAGAGAGGTGGGACTGCTGAGGCTAGAGAAAAAAAGGCTCAGGCAGGGAACTCATGAATGTGGACAAATCTGATGTAGATATTGAGGTGTAGACAAGACAGAGCCAGGTTCTTTTCAGTTGTGTCCAGTGAGAGACCAGAGGTAGAGGGCATAAACTGAAACACAGGATGTTGAAGTTTCACAGAGCTTGATCAAGACTTTACTGCTTTGG
Source organism: Corvus moneduloides (assembly GCF_009650955.1). Lineage (NCBI taxonomy): Eukaryota > Metazoa > Chordata > Aves > Passeriformes > Corvidae > Corvus > Corvus moneduloides. Next base: position 14,812,429 of record NC_045489.1, read on the forward strand.
AAGTAATGGATTATTTCAAACAACAGTATTTCTTTCTTTGGTTGTTTAAAGATTTCTCAATCTCAAAAATGACACCTTGATTTATGCCCATACAATTTTGTGGCTTACTGCAAAATATTTATCTAATCAATTGTGAGACTGTCACAGAGGAAAAGTCAAGTGCCTATTTAGAATGCAAATTGGTGTAAACTAAAGGCTGTAGTGTTTGTGTGTCTGCTGCAGCGTTCTGACCCCTTTTGTGTAACTAGGATTCGATGATGCTGAATATTTAATTACATGCTGTGCTAAGTGACTGATTATAGTGATTGAGGCCTTTTTCTATTGCACATTAATAATATGGGGTGAAATTCTAATGTTTGACCCCAGGTACATGCAGGACTCAATGATCTGAAGTTGAGTCCAAAACTACCACAATTGCAAGAGTGCAGGTTATTTTTTACTCTTTGAAGCATTTGGGGGTAATTTAAAGTGTAAGAACCTGCATTTGTGTTAGGCTGTTCCAAGTATGACTTTCCAATATTTAGGCTCTCACAAGTAGAGAAAGTTGTGATTTCTTTTTTGATTACTTCAGTATTGTGATTTCTCTGTGATTGCTAGCTGTCCTGATTTTATAGCTGTTAACCACAGCTATAAGTAAATGGAATGCATCCCTTAAAATGTCTCCCAGAGAAAACACGTCTTCCTCTACACCAACCGTTCTCTTTCAGTTCACAAAATTTTCAGTCATGAGGCAAGATTAGCAGCTTTTAGAATCCCCAGGTCTGAAGACAACGGGAAGAATTCAGACATATTTTTACACCCTTGATATGACTAAACTGTACTTTAATGGTGATCAAAAAATGAAGCCACAGAAAACACTTGTAGTCATTTTAAAACTGTTGTTTATACTGTTTTCCTCTGTAATTGCACAGACTCTTTTTGTCAGGCATTGGGTGGAAAAAAAAATCTGGCTTTTGCTATGGCAACACAGAGGACTTAGAAAATGATCTCTCAGCATGGAAGAATGATGATTCCTAAAATAGTGTAGGAGCACTGAAAAAGAGTGAGATTCTCTCTTGTGCCAAGGTCTTTTCAGCTCTGGAATGGGGGTTCTCCCACAGAACTGGCTGTCATTCTCTCATCACTGAACTTCTTTAAACGTGCAGTAATTTAGAGCAACCTATACACTGATGTAATTTATGACTGTCTGGCCATTGTCTGCAAGGACCCCTGGATATATCAGGAGCTGTCAGAGTGCGACAACGCCTTCCCCAACTTTAATGCATTCCCAGCCTTGAAGTGAGGGGGAGGGATAAATAGCAGAGGATGAGGATCCTCTCACTTCACACTACTGGCTAGCTCCGAATAGCTGAGAGAAGACTTGTGCAAATTAATCTTTTTAGCCAGATTTAGGTACTTTATACTTTTCAAAGAACTTTCTGCACGGTAGAAAATTGATCATTAAGTGCTTCAGGAGGTGGCTGATTTGCTTCATTAATCCAAGCAGCCAATAATTTGTGAACAAAACAATGTCACAAGTCTGTGAAGTGATGTTTAGTAATACAGAATTGGGGTTGCCACCTCTGAAGGTGAATAAATCTAGAGGAAAGAAGAGCTGGCAGTAAAGTTCTGCAAAGTTCAAGCTAATTACTTCAATGATTTTAAAAATGACTGTGAAAGAACTCTTAGTGATATTTCCAGTTAATGAGGATAAATAAAACCCTTGTGCCGTAATTTCTTTTATTGCTGACATGTGCATTCTCTCACCAAAAAATTAGAATAGAAATGAACAAATACCCAAAGAGTTCTTTTAATGCAAAACACAAGTAGCAAGGAGTTTTTTGTAAGGATTAGTGTCCTCTGCTACCTTCTGTGAGCATCATACAGGATTTTCAACATTTGGAACCAAAATCATCAAACAGCCACTTGTAGGATATCTGCATCATCTGGTCCCTAAATTAGTTATTCCCTTCATTCTTCTGTACAGTACATCTTTCACAACAAAATAGTCACCCATGAGAGGTAATAAAAGCTAATATATTGAGACAATAAGATCTATTTCATATGCCCCTTGAGTTCACTGGTTCTAATCTTCCCCTTTTGCAATCTTATCTATGCAATACTATCTCAGAGCTTTCTCAGTTTGCTAGCCAAATGTAGAGTTCTCTTCACCAAAACCCACATCACTGGCTGACATGAGTTTAAAGGCAATAATTTCTGCTGCCACCCATGAACTTCTGTTTCTAGCCCAGCATGCCTAATTGAAGCATGGTGTCTCATAGCCACGTTCAATCTAGGAGTACTGTAAGCATTCCTTATTGGGAGAACTTGTTATTTCTTTCTGAGATCAAAGACACATCAGCTGTCTGCCTAGAACCCCACAGACTGCTGGAAGTGAAAACCATTTGTGTGTCTTGTTTCTCAGAAGCTGCTTATCAGCCTTATAGGCAGATGCACATATTTAAAGGAGTCCACTGACCCATTCATAGGCATGATACACTGAGGTTTTTGTGTTCACAATGATGTTACTCTGACGTACGTGAATAAACATCCTTCGCCTACAAGAAAAGTTGCTCAGTATATTTTTGGAGCTGCTAGGTTTTGCTCTGCCTTTGCTCTGTTCCTGTGCCAATATTATCTGAAATTACCCAGGCCTACACCTACTGTACATATAACTCACCTAACAGTTGACATAACCCACAGAATTATCATTATTCAGACCCAGGGATTCAATCAATGGCTTTCAGCCTCCGTTTTTAAATGAATGAATGCTTCATTCTGTGGTAATAGTCTCCCTCTGAACAAATCTCTCCAAATACACATATCCCATGGGGAGCTTACAAGTCCTTCTGTTCTTACACAGCTCAGTTATATGAGCTTTTTGTGTTAATAGCTTTTTGTGCTCTGCAAACAATTATATTAAGTGTACTTGAGAGGGTTAGGATGGGTCTACCAGTTTTGTGCTTTGATGAGGGTTGTGATTAGTTTTCTTCTTTACTGCTGGAGGTGTGTTAGAACTGTCCCTTGAATGTTTGAAGTTATTTTGCCATCAAAAGTGCCAGGGTATCTTATTCACATTTTAGTAAAAGTATATAATCTCCACACACATAAATTCCTTTATGCTATTATCACTAAAATGCTGATGGTGGGGGGGAGTTTTGTTGTTCTAATTCTTTCATTTCAGGTAAGAAGACAATTTTGTTTGTAGGCATGATTGTGGCTATCAGTAAAAATCAGTATTTTTAAAAACTGTTTGCCATTAGGGAAGCATATGTCCTGCGTGTTTTTTCCTTATCTCTGCAATTTGCCTCTCTATTTGTATTTTATAGCATGGGAGTGTGAAATGCCTCCATTGCTATGAACACAGAGCCAGTTGTCCCTCTTCAGTCTCTCCTAAACCAGAATCTATTAATCCATTTTATTGTTTGTCTTCAGGGTGGTTCTTGCACTATCAGCCTCAACTGAAGCATCAGTCTACCACAGGATTCTGTTTATATATATATATATATATATATATATATGTATATATTTTTAATCTTTTTCTTTCTCAGCTGAAGGGGCTTGTTCTCTTACCCTTTCTTTTCATGTAAATGGGACACTTGTGATCTCATACCCTTTGGGATTAAGTCTGCTTCATTTTGTGATGCCAAAGCTGCCTTTCCTTGTTGCTTATCACCAGCCACATTGTCTTCTTGCACTGACATTGCTTATCCATGGGGAGGTAATTTATGGCAGGCAGAGTGCATTGGTGTGCTAACTTTTAATGATGGCAGCTGTAGTTAACTCTAAGGACATTTAGATCTGCCTTCACATATAAACGGCTGATTCTATAATCATGGGAATATTTACACCCTTGACACTCCAAGATCTTATCTCTGTGCCTCACATGCTCAGAATGGATGAGATTCTAAACAAGAGGCACATCACAAATCTTGTAACTAATTCAGTAAATGGACTGAAAGAAAAGTCACCTGTGTAACCAGCTGCAAAACAGGAATAAAAGAGAAGCCTCTGCAGTCCAAAGAGCCTACTAAGCATGTTCCACAGGAGTGGAGTGCAATAACTGGTACACCAGGAGTTAATGGAAAACAGCATTTTACAAATATGAGTATCAGAAAGAGCAAGTATTTATGCATTTATCCTATGGATAGTCCTTGTATGGGTGGTTCTGGGAGAAAACTCCTCCTGTGTGAAAGCATGGGCTATGGGGGAAAGGGAGAGGAATATGTCAGCGTCCTGTAGTGTAAATGCATTATTTTCATCTCCAAGAGAAGGCTGCTCACACAGCTCCCTGCAGCCTGCCCACACCCCCTCTCTCTGCATCTGAGGCTGCATTGCTTTTCTCCTGGTGCCAGATCCAAGAGCATTTCCATTCCTTTATGCTGAAGAATCAAGGTTGTCATTTACCACACCTCTTATGATGTTGATGGAGGCTCTCAGTTGTGGTCATCATTAGGAATAAACTTCTTTAAAAACAAAGGACAATTCAACTATGCCTGTGTAGAGTTTTACTGGGACTCTGTTGCCACAGAGGAGGGGTAGTGAGACTACAAGGGGTAGCTGGAGTTTTGTTCTGTGCTTAGACCCTGCCTTTCCTCCTTCCAGCAGGGCTCTTGGTGTAATGGGACGTGATCATCTCTGGATTGAGTTTCCGACTCCTACAGGCACTGTTGTGAATTTTGGCTTCTAATATTGACCAGTTACGGTGCCCTCCGCACCATACATTTATTAAAGAACTTTTTCCACATGTGAAATGTATAGCTATTTTAAAAGAGAACTCCCCACTCACACATACAGCTCTTGGGCATTTTATGTAGGAACTTTCTTTGATGTACTGTTAGCTCTGCTTGGTGACATGAGGCAATCTCAGCCTGCTATGGAAGCAGGAATCATCTCAGACTCCCACAGAGAAGAAGCTGAGTGAAGATGCAGAAAAACAAAGTGGGCTCTTTTCAGCTTTGAATCCATCCTAAACCCAGAGATTTAAGGCTAATAAGATCTGGAAAGACCCAAATGTTGTACCTCTGGGCTGAATTATTAGGAATATCTACAATAAGGAAAGAAATAGAATACATATCTTTACTCATAAAAATGTCTATATATACAATTTTGAATAGGAATATGAACAGTAGGGATATGTTTCCAGTAGAAGCAAAAAGCTCTGTCAGAAGTCAAGGACTTGACCTTAAAACAAATACTAAATGACTGTGTGACCACCATATGTGTTCACTACTTGAATTTTCATTCTCAGAGAAGTAATAAATTTATTTCTAGTGTAAAAAAAAAAAGAAATACATAAATGAGATATGCACATAATTTACTGCTGACAGAGAGACACAAAATAACAAAATTGCTTAAGTTCATTAGAAAATCAGTCTCCTGATCAGCTTTTATAAGGGACTATTGCTGTATGCTTTTATTAAAAACCCCACATTTTCTGTCATAGATTTTGTTCCTTTATGACTAGATAGAGCATATCAGAATACTGCTGCTTATTTATAAAATCCCTAAACTATTCTGCAGCATTAAGGGCTAACCATTCCTGATGGCTGGAGACCAGGTTATCTAATCCAAAACAGGTTAAGAAATATGGATCGATGACTCTACATTTTGTTTTCCCACCCCTGGAATTTGCACATGGTGTGTGGTTGCTTTTCCCCCATTCTGTCAAATGTAGGCACTTGGAAACTCTGATTTTTTGTACTGTTCTGTGCTGAAGCTCATAAATGGCACTGAGATCCGTGGAAGTTTGGTGATATTGGTTTCTTATGGCTCTTGGATCAGGTCTGTGGCTGGATCTTTAGGGATCAAGACAGTGAAGTGATAGATAATTTTTACTGGGTCAAGAAAATATCTTTAAGCCCTCATCCCTGCTCTGGGAAGGATTTTTTTGTTTGTTTGTTTTAACTACTGAAATTTTATCATGTCTACCTTTGGAGATTATGTTTTAGAAAACCATTTTTGGATCTAAACTTATAAACAAACTACTAAAGAAATGCCTCAGTGAAGCAATCAGAAAAACATTTAGAGGGAACTTGGTAGTACTTTGAGGAAGATTAGTTTCCTTGGTACATCCTCTGAATGTCAAATTCTTACATCCAGGAAAAATACTGACAAAGAGAGAACAAAGACTTTTTTTTTTTTCAGTGAGACATCAACACCTCAGAAATGGAGAGAAGAGGAGAAAATTCTAAGTTACAGTTAGCAGTAGACTTCTCTCTTATGTGTTAACACTTGGTTTTTATACTAGAAAAATATATAATGAAAGATAGGAAATGAGCTATGATTTGAAAAGTTCCTCATGCTATTAAAAAGAAAGGACAATGGCATTTATATGATCTTTAAAAACTAAGTAATAATGACACATGAAAGGCTTGAATGAATGGAACAAAGGGTGATCTGCTGAAGTGTTTCATAGAAATCTTTTTCCCTAGAAGCATCACTAAATTGATTAACTTATTAGGAAAGCATACATTTTCATTGAAGGAGAAGGATTTTTTATCGTTATTTCTGTCATCTATGTGTTCTGGTTGATGTCAACACATGGTAATCAAAAGAAATTGTTTAATAGCTTGCCTACACAGAATAAAATATCTTGTTGCACTCCAGATCAACTAACAAATACAAATTGGGCTGGCCATCTTTAATTAGAATGGCTTGGGTTTTTAATTTCTCCTGTCAGGCTGCAAGGAATCTATCCTTATAGTCAAAATGTTCTCAGGGGACTAAAAAGAAATCTGAACCATGGAAATTTAAATGAAATTGAAAGAAGCGAAATGGAATGAGCACTGCCATTTGAAATAAAGTGCTAATAAAACACTCAGGTATTAGCTTCTGAAAAAGATTTTTATAGAAATCCCTTGCAGCGCTGGAAAGACTGGAATAATATTGTAATTGGCATCCCTGACCTGTTTTATGTGTACTGCAAGAAGTTTTTGTCTCTGGCTTGAAAAGCCCATGATAAAACAAAGCTCCCAGAATTCCCTGGTCTTTTGCTTTGAAGGTCTAAAATATGGATTTTTTCATTATAGTATAGTGAAAAATAAACCGGTTTAGCCATGATACGGAGAGCATAATCATCAGGTGTTCTTTCCTGCTCACTCTGGGATAATATTTTTTGCAATTGCTTTGATGAGGATTCTACTTAGCAGACTGTGAAAACGTGACCTTCAAAGCTATGCTGCGTTATAATCATGTGTACAGTGCCCTGTAACCAAATCTAAAGCTCGTGCATTGTGTGTTTGGGTGTCATTTTTCAGGATATTTTTATTGCTCGTCTAGGCCTGGAAACTCTGTTAAAAACAAATCAAGCATTCATTCCTGCAAAAGAGGCAAAAATACAGTCTTATTAGCTGTGACAAATTCTGCAGCAGCTCTGGTATGAGGGGGGATTACCAAAGGCAAAACAAACAAAGAAAAGTAATCAGGAGCTGAAATATGTGATTGAGATATCGAAGGTGCTTTGCAATTATTAGGGATTCTTTGCAGGTGGGTATAATGCAGCCTTCTCACATCTCCTAGTGTAATTACAGTGATGAGGAAAAGATTTTCAGGTCAGGTCCTTAATTTAGATAATTCTGTCTTAATATTCAAGGATAATACACCAAAAGATTAACATTCTGAGTGCTGAAAGGATTCTTGTGCCTTGCAGTGTTTCACTGCAGCCAGCTTTATTGTGGATATGTCCAATATCTTTCTTGCTTTATAACACAGACTCTGCTCTGCAGAAATAGATCTCATATTTTGCTTATTTTTTTCCTTCCTAACCATCACTCTCAAGGTGGCACCTTTGTCAGCTGCAAATCATTATTTCTGCACCCTGCACGGGTGGGAGCTCACCAAAGCTGAGCAATGATGTGGGCACAGTGTTCCAGATATCCCCTTTCTCTGGTGTGCAAGTCCCAGGGAGCTGCAAACATGTGCCCACCCATGTGCCACACTTGTGTTGACATTGCAACCCTTCCCCATTGCAGCAGAAAGGACAGGTACAAAAATGGTAATGACTGAGACATTTCCAAACTTAAAATATACTTTCCTCTCGGAAATAACTGTTATTGAACAGTAAAAGCACAGGCTTTGTTTCACTGCTATTCATCTAAATCTGTTCCCTTTTTCCAGAAATTTACTCTGACTTGACAAAACGTATGTTTTTTTGAGTAACAGCCTGTATTAACAAACACAAAGGTTAATAGAATTTGAGCATCTTGAAATGTGATTTAATTTGGAAGACTGTAGTCTGTGAATATTAACTACTAACTAATTGAATTATTCAATGACAAATCACATCAGGCAGGCACCTATGTAATACCAATTGGCATTGTCATTATAACAATTCTTCCAAACAGTGAGATGCAGGCAAACTCTGCATTAATGTTTTGGCTCAAGGTGTTAATTCGTAAATGAACAATTCATCATGTGAAGGAAAAGGGAAATAGCTCCAGGTTTGTGTCAGATTGCCCTGGTGTTAACTGCTGCTTTTTGATGTGACATTGTCTAGACCTATAACCAGTGGGAGTAATAGAGGGGAAGAGTGGCCATTCCATTATTTTGGATGAATTAAACTATTGGCTGCCACTAGCCAAGTATAATGTTTCTAGTGATCCATATCCATGACTTGCATTAATAAAAAAATTGATATGTTAGGTGTTTGCTTCCAAACTTTAAAAATATACCCCTTCTATTCATATGCCATTTAAAATAAGTACCTAGGCAATATCTTAAAGTTATTTCTTTTTTTTTTTCTATTTAAAAAATAGAGACAGGTTCTGATGAAATCAACAGGAGTCATTCTTTTGTTTTCTATTGACTTTATATTTGCTTTTATAAGAGTGCATTACTGAACTGCCATGAGGGATATAATTTATGCTGGCAACTATAGAATGAAGTCAGAAATTGGAGGGTTATTGCCCAGTGCTCCATAAGGGAAAGAGGTGCATCCTTAGTCCCATATAACAGTATATACCAACAGTTATGCAGACAGGATTTGGATAATACCAAGGCAGAAATTTGTCCCCCAGTGCACAAAAATGAGGGCAACAGACTCTAGACTTGCTAGGATTGTTTTAGGATACATTACTCTTTGAAATATTTTGTAATTCTCTTCAATAGAAGAAACCCTTATTAAAAAATGTATTTTGTGTGTATCTGGTTAGAGATTAGACACATAATGATTGTAAAGAACATTCCATTTCCTCCCCAGAATACACTGTGTATGCAGAATATGATGCTTTAACATCTAACAAAGATGTCATCTGAATGTCTCTGAATTCAATCAATACTTTGATTATGTTAAAAATAGTAATTTTTAATGTTATTAAATTCATGTTTATTGCCAGGCTACATGACAGGAAATATACTTTGTTCATTTTATATTTAAAATAATGTTTTATACTTTTGAAACAAGGCACACAGCTGCTTTCTTTGACCTTTTTATGCTTTTAATAAGCATTATCCTCTAAGTCAGGCTCTTCTGAGATACTTTCTATCCTTTTTACAGATATTAGCAGTCTTGATACACAAAAACAAAATCCAGCCAGAAACCTCTGCAAGGCCCTGAAGGTTTGTCTTGTCCATGGGGTTTCGTAAATTTAGGAGTAGTGTGTCTCAGCTAAAAACACACAACACAGGCTACTCCAGTTACAAGGTGTCTCATAATAATATCTTCAGTGCTCTAACAGAATATTGATGTTCTGTGGAGCAGACATGCCAGGTTACCTTGACTTGCCAATATGGGATTACACTACATCAGTATATTTGGCTTCTTTGCCTACACTCAAATGATCAAGGAGGCTTTTTTTTTCTTCTCCCAAGAGCCATCTGCACAGCACAATAGACTCAGGCTTTCTTCACCACTCACTGCTCAGTCTTTTCAGAACAGCAATTATTTGGTACCATCATAAATAAGCCTTCTCCCTCCTTAGTGTTCGTTGTCCTGTCTCATCCCGCTGTTTTCTGCTTTTGGTAGTTTAAACACACTTAGATGCTTTTCAGAGTCTCCTCACTCCATCCAGAACAATGTGGAAAGTCAGAGAAAAATTCAGCTCCTGCTTTCTCAGCCTTGTCAGTCTTGCTGTTACTAAAGCAGTCATGTCAATGAGAAGCACTTCACATTGTAACACTGACATAAACCTGGAGCTGTTTCCTTTCTGTCTCAGAAGATGAATTGCTCATTTGCAAATGAGCACCTAGAGCCAAAATATGAGTCCTGACTTTGACTACATTGCAGTGTTCAGAAAACTTTCCTACTTTCCAATTCACTGCAAATTTGATATATCCTACAGTGTTTACTGACAGGTTAATAAAGCCTTTCCAGTCAACAAGGCCACGGTTTACAGAATTGCACAGAATCACTGGAGAAACTGTACCTTTCCTCATTCTGCTGTGTTCTTCTTCAAGTTGTTATCAGAGTTTCATGCAAAAATCAAAACAGATGGAACACCAGGCACGTACTATGTTTTCTGATTTGTTCTCAGATTTTCCTTTAGTATTTAACGTTGTTTGCTTTTCTGGACTTATAACTTTCAAAAGACCTTCCTAAAATTACTCATATTTTCCTCCTGGTAAAAAACCTCAAATACTATACTTTAAATGCTGCAGTTATTATTTTTGATTGCAGCAATCAAAATTGCATTTCATCTGATCCCAGATAATTTGTATCACCTGGAAATGTTTTATCTCCCTGTTCACTCTCTTTTCCTCTTCATTCATAAATGTGTTGAATAGCATGTGTTTACTAAATGGATGCCACTAGGCCTCTGTGACTACCATCCTTAGCTGTGAATGCTGGCTCTTTTTTTTTTAGACATGTTTCTTAGTTTTCAATGAATTACTGATCTGGGAGAGAACTATTATCTTTCACTGTGTGAAAGCTTTCCTTTTTCAAAAATACTGTCACAAGCTCTTTTAAAAATCCAAGGACAGTGAACTGACCACACCACAGCTACCCAAATGCTTGTTGACTCCTTCAAAGAACCGTAAGAGGTTTGAAGGAAATGTATGCCACCTAGAGAAGCTGCAGAATTTTTTCACAATTGGTTATCCAAACATCTGCTGTTCTAGTTTTTGTTCTGATTTTCAGCTATTTACCTGAAAGTCACAATTGCTTACCTATAGTTTCTCACCTACCTGGTAGAGTCACTCTCAAAGGCTGAGGTTGCATTTACTGCTTTCCATTTCTCCTGTGCTGATAAGGGTTTGAGTGACAGGTTTTATGACACTACAATTAGCACGTGTTGCTTCCTATTTATGCATAGTCAACTTTTCTGTAAGGACTCAGGAGTGCACAGGAGAGTACAAAACAGCTGCTTAAAAGCTGTGTTTTATTCACCTACTTCACTGAGATAAGAGACACTAATTTTTCATTACAGTGTAAATCAAATGCATTATTCAGCCAATGTGACCTTGCCAACAGATCCTGAATATCTTCCAGTCCTTGCGATTTTGTTTAATACAAATGGATCATATTCAGTATTAGCTGGAAGAAGATCAAATGTAAATGCTGACTTACTGGTTATTAAAAAATGAACAATTTATTAGATATCAATAGGGTATTTACCTATCACTGTGTTCATAACAGATAACTAAAAAAAAATAATTGATTCAAGGGGAAAGTCATATTTTATTCTTTATTTTCATCTAATGTTATAAAAAAAAAGTATAAGAGGGCTTTATAGCTCCATTAACATTTTTTCAGAGTAAGCAACTCTCCACAGGGGCCTCCACCCTCCACTTTTATTTTATAACACACATCTTGTCAGAAGAAACAAGCCACGTGAATTTTACTAGAAGCACAATTCTCTTTATCAAAAATTTCTTGTTCGTCTGGGAATAATTCTCAGTTCATTTTAAGCTGCTTTCACATGACTCATGTTCGCTCAGTGGTTTGAAACCCAGAGGAATTTCAGGCCATTTATTTGTTCCTTCTAAGTCACAACTGTTTGCCTTTTAAATTCTATGCACATTAGTGATTGTTAGCTTGTTTTATTTACCCTCACACTGTACTGACCCATCCATTAAAAACCCACTGCAAGAGATTGAGAGAATTTTTTTTCCTTTTTTTTAATCAGCCAGGTCAAGGTACTGTTGAAATGACTCAACCATTTTCCTAAAGAGAAATAAGACTATGCTAAAATGAGTTTGCTTTCCTTATTTAAAAAGGAAAACTGGGTATATAGAACATCAGTGTACTTTGTCAGTGGAACGTCTCATGTAGCCAGAACCACAGCATGGGTGGCAGCAGAAAAACTCAGCCTGAGCTTTCTTGTCTCTGTAGCTGGATACTAACACTTAGTAAGTTCACACCACCAGTTATCTGACATCTTGCATTATTTCTTTTAATCATGGGACTAGCTAAGCGTTGTGCATTTATTTCCAGCAAGGCTGAGCTAATGAGGAAACAGAACAAGTCTTTTACTTGGTGTGACTTGGCTATGCCTTTTTCTGGAAAGAAAACACTTTTTAAATTCTGTTAAATCACACCTAATTTAAGAGAAATCAGAATAACCTGCCCCTAAAATTGCCTGCTGCCAGGAAGTATTTTTGATGTCAGTATTAAATATACACAATAGACAGTATTTTTAGAAAGTGCCTGCTGTATTGTTTAGGATCACAGTGAAGTTGCCAAATCTGGAAAGCTTCAAATTGTGCTCGATTATATTCTCAGCTTTTGGAAATTTCTTGAACTTTAAAATCCGCATATTTTACTCCTTCAATATGCTAGAAATAGGTTTCAGTGCATTCCTCCAGGAGACCTGCATGGATGAGCTAGGACTTCCTGGCAAAAGTCAAACTGAAGAACAAAATTTACAGAATGTGGAGAAAAAGGAGAGGCTGCTTGGCAGGAATGTAGGAGTGTTTTCAGAGTATGCAGGGATGCACAGAGGAAGGCTAAGGTCCACTTGGAATTAAATCTGGCAAAAGATGTCAGAAACAAGAAGAGTTTCTTCAAGTATAACAGTAGCAAAAGGAAGATTAAGGAAAGTGAGCTCAGTGCTGACTGAGGTGGGTGTCCTACAAAGATACAGAGAGGGTGGAGTTACTGAATGTCTTTGCTTCACTGTTTAGTGCTAAAACCAGTCCTCAGGAATCCTAGAGCATGCAGGCAAGAGAGAAAGTCTGGAGAAAGGATTGGGTTAGAGATCAAACAACAGTGTAGAGAGGAAATTTTAAACTTTCATTTAGAAAGCAAATGTAAACAAGGCCATTCCCTGCAAAAGCATCCCTGCATAAGCACAGGAAAGGAAAGCTGTTGCAATTTACTCTTGAGAATACTCAGACAACACTGGGTCCAGCTGACAGCAACTGAGAGGAGCTGGTCCTTGTTTCTGGAGACAACAATGGAAACAGAAATCATGCTCCTTATGGATGGTGTGAACTTGGTAGCTCTGAAAACTGACATAGGGTCTTCAATGGATTCTTCTGACTTTTTTTTGTTTGTTTCTCATGGTTCAATTAATAAAGGAAAACTTAAGGTGTGATAATTAAAAATTCATCCATAAGGTTTTCCCCTAAAGATATACACATGAATTCGGTGCCAGAGCTGGATGCATGACAACTGCCAGGTCTTGTCCACATACACAAGGTTATAGAACTGATGGGAAAATGCAGCATCTCTGGCCCTTTGCAGTGGTGTTTTAATACATGTTGGTTTACACACCTGGGACACTGTAATTAGTAGTCATTAGTATTTCTGTAGTATGAATATCATGGCTTTTTGCTGCATGGCACTCATCCCAGCATATTTAGCTGCTGATTCCAACCTGACATGCCATTTTTGCAGCATTGACATTGACTGTTTTGTTGTGCTTAAATAACATTGCTTGTTAGTCTGTGGTTCCCTTTGCTCATTCCTGCTGACCTCAATGTTTCAGCTGATATTACTGCCTGTAGCATTCTGGCACAACCTACTGGAGTCAGTGATTTTTTGTTTCTATTTTCTACAACCTACTCAGTAACCAATCCACTGCCGTTACATTTACATTAATGACCCTTTGTTAAATCATGAGGGTGTCATGCTCTGTAATTCTTATCAGACCTAGTTCTGGAAGTCACCACCTTTCTGTATTTGTGGCTTAGGAAGGCTCTGTGACACGAATTTTTGGAGGCTGAGCAAATATTCTGAGGAAGAATCACACTGTTGACTTGTTCATATGATCCTTTAGGTATCTGTTTGTGGCCATTCGAGGGAAGGGGTGCAAGGAAATGGTGATATTTGTTCTGATAAGTAAGGCCATTTCATATTTTCAACTAGTGATGCTTATTACTTTTAGGCAGATACTGTAGAGATACGTAGTCTTCATGCTTCTCCATTAATTCTTCAATTCTTGTTAATAAGAGGATTCAGTCTATAACTGTGCCATTCAAGAGGAATAGCAATATCCCCCTGAGTTCCCCAGATATAAAATGGTAAGGTGGGTAATGTCAACTTAGTGTGGTTGAGATTTGCTGTACTAGAGTCAGCTTGAGTGCTTCTTTTTAACTCATTTCTTTTTTAAACATACCAGCTAGCATGAAGGGAAAATAACTGAATAATGCAGCTCTTAATTGGCTGTAAATAGACAGAAATATGTGTTAACATATGGTGACTGTTAATGGTGGTTTACTTTGTATAAAGTAATTCTATCATTTGTTTGTCCAAATGATCTCACCACAGAAGCATGGCAACATTTAGTGTAGTACATTTAGTTTCCCTTGGTGTTTCTTACATGATAACTCAAGTTGAATGTTAACCAACTCCATTTTCTGTGGCTTGGCAGCAAATCTGATCTTTGATCATACATCTCATTTGTATCACACTTTTATTTTCTTTTAGTAATTTAGTGCAGTTTAGTTTAAATGTGCAAAATAAACATGGTTTGCTGGCTACTAAACCAAAACAAATATATTTTTCCCACTTAACAACCTTCTCATTTGCAGTTAGCCTTGTGTGTAGCAAAACAGAGACTGTAGAGCATATGTGAGGACTCAGTACTACTGGCAGAAGGAAAGCTTTTTAAATGTGAAGGACACCCACTGGGCAGTTCAGAATCTAGGGCAAAAATTGCTATTTCACTCGCTCATTCCCCATATTTACAAATCTTTTATCAAAAATCAGTAGCATTTATTCAAAAGCAGTTCTGTAGCTGGCTGGTTTTGGCAGGTAGGCCAAGTGTTTTAAAATTTTCAGCCTTAAGAAAACAATTGACACTTGATAATGGATAGTAGCAAATGGTGCAGTACAAATAGGAAAAGCTGTGAATGGTCACTTGCCTTCAAAGGATGAATTAATTTCAGGTTTGTGCTGTTCCTCTCCACCACTGAGTTTTGCAGAGTGAAGCAAATCTTAAGCCTCAACAAAACCAGGTGTACACAAGCACAGTCTTTACAGATTTTAATTCATTAACAAAGACATTTCACTCTACAAATGTGCCATAAGTCTCCTTTGTCAACTTATATAAAGCTTATTTGAATTATCCTCTTAGTACAAATTAGGGAAGGTTATAGCCTTTATATGGATTATTTTATCTGCAGGCACCACCACTGTGCAATTCCCTCAGACTGTGTATGAACCAGAGCTACAGCTGCCTGGAGGTCAGGGAAGAGTAAGGGCATTTTTAACTCCACACTATGAAGGTTCATTTTTAAAAATGTCTGAAAAATTCATGTTCAGCTGTAAACTACCTATCATCCAAACAGGGCCTGGTGGTGCCCTGTCATTAACTGTGAAGAGTTCCTTTGTGAGTGGCCTGTTGAGCCCCAGGTAGATACTCCTCAAGAGTGGCTCTGACCTGCAGGATGTGAGGAAGTTCTGCTGAAAGAACTGGGGCACAGCCTAGGACTCAGCATTTGGTCAGTGGTAAAGCAGGGCTTAATATTAAAAAAAGAATGTTTTTTTAGTGTTCCCAGAGCTCTGCTGATTATTCACATCTCATGAACTCAACAAGCTGTAAGTAGCAGGCAATCATGCATTATTTGTGAATGGTCTCTCTGCAGTTCTGCTTAGTCCTATAATACACACAGTTAATATAGGAACCCGTGAATCATTCCCAGGGAAGCATTATCATGCTCTGTAGACACCTGGATTAAACCTTTTCTTACATGCTTTTACAGATGCATTCTTTGCTTTTAATGTAAACCAGATAATAAATCATCATCAAATACTATAAATTGTTGACACCTCTGTAAATGAAATCCATTTGATTTCCTGGATTGTCAGATACAGTAAGGGAAATCTTTTTGTTATTTACTATTTTATTATAAAAAATATTGGTGTTCCTGTACCAAATGCCATCCCACCTGTAGGAGATGCACACAGAAGGTGTAGGAAGTTCCCTAGTTTCTATGTGCATGTTTAGTGAGATGCTAGAGTCTTGATATGTTGTGAAGGTTTCCAGACCTCTCACCACATTTTAAACTCAAGTTTTCTATTATTTCTCTCATATTTGATGTAGCCTGGCTGATTCTTCTCCCCATTTTCATGATGCATTTGTCTTCTCCTTGTAGCAATGTTGGTCAAGGGATCTTGGAGGCTGTAAGGAGCAACGACTTTATTATCTTCTGTAACACTGGAAGGGCCTAGAAGTTCATCTGTCTTGCTCTGCTAGCTTCTGGTTATGATGGCTAAGAGGCCTAAATAATTAAAGCTAATATCTGAAGATTGAATTCTCTCTTTATTACCTGTAACCACAATTTAACCTTTTTTTTTTTTCCTATAAAGATGGAAAAACATAAAACCAGTGGCAAGTTAAATTCAGAGCACAGTGAAACAGTGAGTTCTCTTGATACTGCACTGTGACCACTGTTTTCTATTTCTGAAAGCATTTAAATTGTCCCATACTGCATTTCAGTGCCTTTTATAATATCTTAGTCTAAAATTATTCTTTATAAGAACATATTCTCTTACTGGGGAAAAAAAAGAAAAATTCATAAATTCATCATGAATACTGGTTCATATTTTATGAGAATCAAGAAATAAAAAAATATATAAATACTCTAGAACACATTTTCCTTGACTTTCATAGTATTTATATTTTCATACAGTGTCTTCCAGGTTATGTAAATATTGAGCTTGGGATTTTATATGTGAGGAGCCAGAAAATTAAGATTTTTTTTCCTGACAAGTTAAATATAAAAACAATAATTTAACATGGTGAATTAGGTGCAAAATTGTTCAATATACTTAAATAATTCCTGAAAAAGATGATGAATAGGAAGGCAGCAAAATTGGCAGAGACTACAGGTAAATGGGTCAGTCATCACAAAGGAAGACTGATTTATGTGTGAGGGATGGAAAGATGTTCACACTGGTTTTCTGGTTTAAACATCAATTATGTGGTGAAGTGCTTCCAGACTCAGTGGCCCCATAGTCTTATTTGATACTGTGGGCTGATGGATGAGCTTCAGCAGGATCGTGACAGCAATCGAGACTCACCATCAGTACATGCAAAGCATTAAAACATCTATGAAAGTGCAAAGGACTTGGAATTAATTATTCAGTTCAGGAAAGAGATTTGGATGTTGTTACAGACAGCTTAATGAAGACTTTAGTGATGGCCAGGAGTCCAAAAAGACATTAAGAATCATAAGGAATAGGATGGGGAATAACATGTAAAAACACTATAATTAGACCTGATAGGGAAATGTTCCCTCAGCAATGGATAATTTGAGAACTCTGAACGAAACCCCCACCTGTATTTCTATAAAAAACCCCAACCATTCAGACCAAAAATTTAATTACATTCATAAGGAATTTAGGCAATTAATAACAGGAATAAAAATAAGAAACATGCTCAAAATTGTTTTTTGAAAGAGGTAATAAGCTGTGTGTTTCATTTCCACGCTTACCCCAGTAAAGAAATACTTAATGGGGAAGACTGATTACACCACAGATTTTAAAATCTGTTGTGCTAGCCACAGATAGGAAACGAGAAAGGATTATAAGGTTAAGTGAACTACAGGATTAAGCCAGTGTAGTGTTCCTATATTCTTGCCCTTTGCCTATGCTCCCTGAAAATTAATCCATGGCAATATTTCAGCATGAGCTCTTTGGTGAAACTATGGTCTGGGCAATGTGCATTAAAAGGTGCCTCATAGATCAAAGCAAAATCATACCAAAATTTAGGAAAAACACAAAAAGAGTACTATTAAACTACAGGAAATTTGCTCCTAAATGAAAGATACAAATGCTTTTGAAATATAGGGTAAAAAGCAAAGGTATCTCGAAGTTAATTATTAGTGTGAAGCAATATAAAACCTGGTTCACATAATGGCACTCCACTGGCCTCAGTACAGTACAATATTCTCACTTCAATGAAGGTATGTCACTTTTAATTGTAATAGTTCTATCAAGTATCTGCTTTAGGCTGTACTTGAACAGACAGGGCCCTAAATCCCCACTGGTGTAAATTACTGCGGCTCCATAGGGATCTTAATAATTTTATCTGTAATGATCTGATCCAGGATATCCTGAACACAGAATTTTCCTTTGACCATGTGACAATTTTTTAATTATATGAGGAAAGTAAGTACAGCTGAGCAGAGAGTAGATCCTACAACATTTGTAACAGCATTTTCCACAGGATGATGCAGAAGCAGAAAGATCACAACCTCCATCAATAAGTAAAGGATATTGTAAAACACTTAAATGGAATGGAATTAATCACTACTTAGCTAGCAGGGCAAAATCTATGCATTGATGTTTGTCTTATTCCCCAGCTAGAGGCAACTAAATACTCAGTGCTTTGCCTTCCCTCTGTTAGTCTCAGTAAATTCTCTTTTTCTTTTCTTCTCAATCAGGAATGTTTGTTTTCCCCTATCATCTTTCGGCATCCTCCCCCACTTCCATTATTTAATTTTCTTTTAAATTCTATCAATACTTATTCTTTACAGATCTTATACCCCATCTCCAGATACTTTTTATTTCCTTTGCCTTTATTTTAGGCCTTTCTTCATTTTTCTTTTCCCTTATCTTTTTTGTCCCTCTGTCTTCAGAAAGCTCAGTGTGCACCTTAATCTAACAGCACGAAGCTTGCTGATATGATCAAGACTTGTGAAATAGAAACTAAGCTCTGACTGATTTTAGAGCCTTCTGGTGGCAAATCTCACATGAACAAATTGGTTCTTGACATTTGATCTGGTCTGCTTGCTTCTCAAAATATGCTTTAAAATTAGCCTGTAGGCCTGGTTCTCCTTTTATTCTGGAAATATTGTACAAGTGTTTCACAAAACTTCCTTCTCCATAGAGCAGTTCTTGATTTGGTAAGGATAATCCAAGCCAGTTATAGGAAATTCACACTTGGCTTGCTTCATTATAATCCCATATATTAATGAGAAGTTTTAATCTATTTCTGTGTGTCTATAAAGATGCAAGCTTCACAGAAAAAATAGTAACTCCTTTACACAGTTAATACTGTAGAGAGAATGATATTAAACATATCGTATATATCTATACAATACTCATATGGAATCATAGAATGGTTTGGTTTGGAAGGACTCTTAAAGATCATCTAGTTCCAACCCCTTGCCATGGGAAGGGACAACTTCCACTTAAACCAGGTTGTCCAGCGCCCCATCCAACCTGGCCTTGAAGTGGTCAGAGATCTGAACACTCCCAGGACTTCCACGGCTTCTCTGGGCCACCTGTGCCAGGGCCTCACCACACTCATAGTGAAAAATTTTTCCTCATATCTAATGTAAACCTTCTCTCTTGCAGTTTAATGTCATTACTCCTTGTCCTACTTAATGGAGCCGCTGTTGCTCCTGTGTGTCATTTTCCCTGGGTTACTTCACTTTCTTTACGTCTTTGGACTAAGACAACCTAACCCTGCTGCCATGCTGATGACCCTGGAAAACGCTGTTAACCTATTGTCTGGAAGGATTAATTAAATAACTGTTGCCCCTTTAAGGACATAGAATAGGCTTTATCAAATGCATCATAATAGTTCTTAAGATAAAGAACTAATTATTTTGAAAGTAATTCAATTCGAGAAACAGATACAGCAAAAAAAAAAGGACAATCAGCATAAGCTAACCTCTGTAACCCATTGTAGGACACAGGATTGCAGCTCTTAGCCTGATCCTGACACATCCAGCATCTTGTTTAGTCCTGTTCTAGGCATGAGATGTGACGGAGAGAGTCTTTTCTCAGGCACAGTGACTTGGCTCATCATTTCCAACTTCTCTTTTGAGCAGAAGTTCAGAGACAGCAGCCAGGTCCAAAGTCCATTCCAATCTGTGTACAGATCCTCAGGAAAGCTGGGTAAGGCCTTTAGATGAGCAGAAGCTTTAATACTCCTTCAAGGAGGCAGGAGGCTGGGATTCCAGCCATGTCAAAGTGTGTTAAATGTGGCTCTGGTCGTGCAGCTGCACAGCCCCTGTTCTGTGAGAGGCACTGGGCAGCACCAACGCCGTGAACACAAGGAGGTTGGAAGGCTGGGTTTTCACCACAGCTGACTGGGATACTGAATTTTACATCCAGTTTCCAGAGGGTCTCTCATTCCTTATTTTGTATTTAACTAACAAGTGGTTTCTGCCCTTGCCTCTCTTATTCAGAGAATGGTATTAGCTGTGTGTATTTCGAGTGACTGCAGCAATCCTACTAAATTTACCCAGAGTTCCAAATACACATAGAGTATCATAACCATAATGTCCTCATTCTGTCATATTTGCTTGAAATGTGTGTATTTGTGTATTAGGTAGCTTTACCCTGCCTAGAAAAAAATACAAAAATCAGAATGAACTGTTTCTCTGTCTTCAAACAGCTTCATTCTGTCAGTAATCTTAAGAAATAGAAATAATTGCTTAGAGATCAGACATAATTGTCTCAGGGGCCTGTTGATATTGTTCTCCTTATCATTTTGTTTAATACAATTTTGGTTGTATTGGCTCAGCAGTAGTTTTTAAACCTAGTCTAATGGAAATCTTGTAAGAAGAGTAAGGACTTTAAAAGAAGTCTAAGTAAATGGGAAATGCCTGAACAGACTTGCTAAATACAAAACTTCATATTCCTATTTTGCCACAATAAAGCCAGTCAGTGCCAAAAAGGGTTTGTATATTTTCCAGGAATACAAACTTAATATCTTAAGTTGCTTCCATAAACACCAAAAGGCAGATTCTTGACTAGCCATGGCATAAAATGGGATGGTTATGGCTTCCATTTCATGAGGAAATTATTCAACAGCACAACTAGTGGATTGGAACATGCTGCATGTTTAAAATTCTCTTTTCAGCAACAAACTCAGTGTCTCCTTGCAAATTGCTTTGTTGCTGGGAGGATTTTCAGTTATGTGAAAACTTCCTATAATAAACCACTGTTGTTCAAATACAGTCTTTATTCCTGCTCCTTCTGAATTTAAATGGACTTTAGTGATACAGGATTGCAACAAAAGGGTTCAACTGGCTTATACTAACTTTGATGGGTGCATTTCATCCCTTTTGCAATAAGAAAGAAAAAAAATAGATGATGGGCTGATTTTTTAGAAGAGTTGTCCCTACACCCTGTATTTTCCTTCAGAGTGGAAAGTGAAGGCTATCAAATAGCAATGAGCAACAATAAGAACACATATTTTACACTTCAATAGCTCTTTCTACCTGGGACTCTTAGAACTCTAAATACTAGCAGATAGAACCTAATGAGTTTTACCCCCTTTTAGCAAAGAGAGAAACAATTGTGTAATTGATGTGACTCATCTGTATGAATGTCAAAGAACTGTTCTAAGCTACTTGGTTTCTCAGTTTTTGATCCTTTCTATGGAAGAAACAGAATGGCATGCATTTCTGTGCGTTTGCCATGTTTACATTCTACTTGTGTACAACTTTCCCATGGGGAAATCCTTGTCTTCCTTACAGTTCTTGTGGATAAGGTCACAATTATACAATTATTGCATGGATGAATTGCCCCATTTGATCAGTTGATATCTGAAAATTTTCTGTTAGTGGAGCCAATATAAACAAAGAATAGAGATAGTTATTGTTGGTTTGCTTATTTTATAAAGAAGTGTGGATGTGTATGAAGCAGGAGACCAGGGCTTACCTAAAGCAAGAATACAGGCTGCATTGTTTTTCTGTCTGCTTAGCACAAAACAGAAGAGTAAAATATGCATCTTTATGATTGCAGAGAGCAAGTAATAAAAAAGAATGATTATTTACTTGCTATAGAAAATAATATCCACTGCTTTCCAAATGAAGATGAATGGTGTTGATTCTGTATTTAAGATGTTAAAAAGCCCATCCAGGAAAGCCTTTGTTTTATGCATTGTATTACACGTTTTGTCAGCACTGATCACACAAGATGTGGATAGAAGAAAGTCTGTGTGGGGAGGGGATCTCCAGCTGATTGCTCATTTATCTTTACTTGACTTCTGCAACAGGGATGAGGAGAAGTGTACATCCCACTGTACAAAGTGGGATGACTGCAGAGGCACCTTTCTTCTAATGTGAGCACCTGGAAATTCTGCTGCTACTGAGTCTGCTACTCACACTTGGGGTTCATGTTGGGAGCTGGGACAGAGGCCCCTGGGGATCAGGAGGATTGTGCTTCCTCCTGGAACTGAGTATTCCTTAACTTCCTGAGGCACCGTTTGTCTGGACAAATGGGATTGGTGTCAAAATACTGACAAAAGAGATAAATCACCAAATTTTGTAAACTCACATGACTTGTCTAGGTAAGAATAGCCCTTCCTGTCTGTGCTGCTGAAGTGACCATTTAGACACCTTCTAGAACTGCTAAGAGCTTTAAAAATAAATGAGCATTAGCTACTTAAAAATACACTTATTTCTTTTATGATCAGATGTTTGAAAGATAATTTATGGTGTAATTCAACACTTATACACCAGTAAGCTTTTGAAAATACCACCTTTCACTCCCGGGAATTTTTTATTTACAAAAGGACATGTAAAAAAGATGGAGTGATTTGTCTCGGTGAGTAAGAGCAAAGGGAGGTCACTCTCTGTAAGCAGCAACTGTTATGATAAACAGCACATCATAAAGCCATGGTTGGCTAAGCAGAATAATTTTAAATACTTTGGTGGATATTCACAACAACTGTACATGGCTGGCGCTGCCTCAGAGTGATCAACATGGAGACTCAGAGCACTGGGTGGAATCTCCTTCTTGCTCACTATTCAGTAAAAAAACCACCCTGAGTCCCCTTATGGAAGTCACTTCTTGGCATCTTCCAAAAGACTTTCTCTCTCCTGTACTTTTCTTAAGTTGAATACGTGAGATGCACAAGCATCTTTGCTACTCTAAAGACTGCAGGATCTTTCTCTCTGTGTAAATATATCCAAATGTGGCCTTTAATAGCTGCGGAGGATGTGATTTTCCTGCTGGTGTGGTGTGGTGCCACTGACAATTTTTCTGCTACACAGTCTCATTTGTGGCAAGGGCACCTGTGTTTTAACTGTGACTACGAATCTCAAGACAAGTCTGAAAAAGCCCAGTTGCCTGTAAGGACATAAGAAAGGACATGAGGACCAATATCTTAGGAATCTATGTGGGATCCCAGGATTAGCTAAATCTTGCTAAAATGATAGTTTTCAAAGGAGGAATCTGGGCATAGACAGAAAATTTGGTACAGCATTATCTGAGCTGAGTATCATCAAAAATAGAGGTGGGTGGAGGAGATTTAAGGCTCAGGAAACACTGAGAATTTGTGGTGGTAGACATAAAGGAAGGAGGTGTAGAGGGCTGCATGCAACTAAAAATATGTCCTCCTCATGAAAAAAAATCTGAATATTTTTCCCTTCTTTCCTTGATTTTTTTCTCTTGACGAGAGTTTCACTTTGCCATTAAAGCATAGGAAATTCATGTGTTTCTTCAAGAAGCTTGAAGATCCATATGGATGTGACTCAAAAATAAAAACTGCTTTAGAATTTTCATCCATTTCCTGTTCAGTAGGACTTTGAGCTATTAATTTGACTTGGGGACTAGTCTAAATCACAAAGGCATACACAGTGTGCAGACAATGGCAATTTGCTGAGGTGGGTGAGATGAATCAACTCATGGTGTGACTGATTTCTTCTGCTAACTGTAAAAAGTACACTGATGATTAAACTAGGAAAGATACCTCATGCTCAGGTAGCTACTGTTAAATGACATGAATCCCACATGAATGACAAAGTCAAGCAGCAAAAAAAGCAACATTTTTTTATAGAGGATCATCTGTGGAGGCATCAGTGCTTACAGTTCATCTCTCAAAGGCCCCTCTCCTATTGGCACTGGAATTTAAATCTCTTCCTACACTGGACTAGAGAGCACAGTATCGCCATGTTTGGTAAAATGATAATTATTCCACTGCATTAAAAGGGTAGATCAGTGCACAATTTTTAAGAACAAGCACTGATTCCAAGGGAGTAACTTCGTTTAAAAATTGATGGTGGTGCTATGTGACCCACTTTATTCTCAGGGCATAGAGAGTCCAGTGCTTTTTCTGCCATCTGTGCTATCAAAAAGCACTTGGAGACACGGTCAGTTAATAAGGAAGATAGGGCTCATTTGTTCTTTCCCTTTTGAGGTCATCAGGGAGTCTCATCTCCTTTTCTCCTTTTCAGTATGGTCCTGTTCATATATTTGGGAGAGTTTACTATTTATTTCAGTCTAGAAATGTAAGGTTGGTTCTGTACCATTCCCCATCTTTACTAAATCCCCCAAACTCACACCCACCCCCCATTAAGAATAGATTGATTTCTGAACGTTGCTCATTATAGAGGAGGCAAAATGTATTGGAATACAGTACCATGTGCTGGAATATTAACAGAGAAAAGCTAAATTATTTAAAGTAATTGTCCCCCATGTTTTCCATCCCATGGGAAACAATACTTAGCTAATAACACAGAATTAGGAATGTGTGTGCTTCCACAAGGGGTTGGGGACTACAGTCAGAGTAATATTTGTTCATTCACTAGAACTTCATCATTTCTGTAAATTCGGGAAAACTTCAGCACGAGTAGGAATGTAAGAAACACAACCCTTTGGAAACTGTGGGAGAGAGACCTCTGCTCTGTGCCTTTCTGGCAGCAGCAGTGTTGGTGTCACGGACAGGGCAGCAGCACGTACATACAAGGGCTGTTGTCTTGGGGTGACTTTATGATGTGTATCCCATATCGCTGCCCTATGCCCAGAAATTAACTTTGTGCCTTTCTATGCCTCTAAACTGAGCCTGAGAGGAGGAAAGAAAAAACTGAGCAAAACTTTTTCAAAGCAGTTTGCAGCTTCTTCAAGGTCACATAGAGATAGCAACTTTTTTTTTCTCCCAGCTGCAGCAGGGGAGGGAGGAGGCACCTGGCTTGCTGCTCCCAGGTCAGTTTTTTGGCCAGTTGTTCAGCTGCTTTTTCTCCACAGAGAGACTGAGAGTTGAATTTTTTTTTTTTTTTCTTCCCTGGAATTTCAGATTTGCTCCCTTTTCTGCTGGACTGCTTCAATATCAGAGCACATTGGGAGGACTTTCCACCGAGCACAGAGGGCCTGGCCCTGGGCCAAGCCCCAGCTCCGAGGAGACCAAAGGGAGGACTCTGACACTTTCCCAGGGTTTTTCTCCACAGCGAGAGATTTTATTATTTAGCATTATTTTCCTTTTCTCGTGTGTTTGTTAAATAAATAGTTTTTATCTCTTTCACTTTCCTTTTAGGAAAATTTTCCCTGAACCTGGTGGGGGAGGGGTGGTAACCTGCCTTCTCTCAGAGGATATATTTCTAAATTTGGCCAAACCGGTACAGCTGTACTTGGGGATGCCAGTCCCTATTCCAGCAGCTCCGCCACTGGAGTCCTCTCTGACCTCCAATACCAAGTACTTCCTCTTATATTATCACTTTAATATTTATCTTCCTCTGTGCCCTTGTTGAGACATCTTACTTATCTTTTCTTTAATGATAGTGACATCTTATTGAGTGCAATGAGATGAGAAATTTCAGGGCAGGCTCCCAGGACTCTCTCGAAGAAAGTCGACTGTGCCATTCCCACTTTTCCAGTCAGCTGAAACACAGAGCTCTCCAGACCCAATTCTCAAGCCCTTAGAATGGGATTTCTACCAGACCATTAGGCTTCTCACCAAATTAGCCAAGAGAGTGCAGACAGCTTTGGATGAACAGACATCAACCCAGTGCAACTGTCTGAACGTGTCTGCCCTGCAAGCAGCTCCTGGGGAAGCAGACAGGCCAGGTGCCCACTGCCTGGTTTGGTTATGCTGAAGCCCATCAAAACCCGACTGAGGAACGTGAGATGGAATGTCATGCTGGAGGAGCCTGTCTCTGTGTGTGAGTGTGGGGGATCACTTCTAGGAAGGCAGTGCTCTCATTTCTTGTGGCCTCAACCACCTCCTCAAGGCTGTGCTTCTGTGTCTCTGTCCTCTGTTCCTTCTGTGTCCTCGCAGTTCCTCTTCTGTCCCTTCCTTCCCCTTTGCAGAAGCAGCCTGGCAGTTACTCAGCCTGACTACTCAGCCCAGAGGCAGCAAAATTCAATTTATCAGTTCAATTAATTCAATTAATAAGCAAAATTCAACAGATCAGAGAACTGGCATTGCAATCAACATTACAATCCATGTTGCTAAGTGGTCCTTCAGCAAAGGGGAAATGCCATTGGTATTTCCATGCTCATATTTTATTAATATGGAAGAAACTGTTAAGAGTACTATTAAATTGGGATCTCATATAATGGGAAGTGTTCTGGAAAGATGCTGGCAAGGCTTGCAAAGTTTTGTTAATTTCCCTCAAAGCTTTCACAGCTTTCAGTGTGGCTTTTTCACAAAGGTAAACTTAGAGGATTAACGCTGCTCTCCTCATGGTACTCTGTTTACCAAGGGAACTTTGGTCAAAAGTGGACAACTTCAGACTTTTCATGTCAGTGCTACTTACAGAACAAATATCCATTGGCAGGGTAAGAGCCTGACGAAGAAGAAAAGCAGCTTTCTACCTATTGTGCAATAAATCAAAAGGTTCCAGTGAATTTGAGTGTTAGCAAAATTGCTTAATCGAGGATTTCAAAGGGTGATCAAAACTGTTTTCAGTTATTTCTGACTTGCACTTGTATCATTCCAGACTGAGCTGAGTCTTTTTCCTTAGTACATTCCTTTATTTAAGGGCAATAGAAAGAAGAGAAAGCAGTGAATTTCAATTATCAGGATCCCAATGTGTGGGAAATATGACTTCAATTCTTCCTTTGGAACATCTGAAAAAGAGCAAATAATTGCAAGTTCTTCACTAATAAAAAGCAGAGGAAAAAAGAAACAATAAGAGAACATTTTCAGAAATTGGATTTTCATTATCTGCAATAACACAGGAAGCTTATCTATTGTGAAGAAAGCAAGTCTGATTCTAATGTGGAATAAATATTTGCATGATAATAAGGTAATGTATTTTAGATTAAGTCAATGTATTGCTCACAAAGAAAAAGAAACAGCTGTGGCCATCCTTGGGAAAATGTGACTTTCTGGATGTGACTTTGTGCATGTCTCAGGACTCTACTGCTACTTTTCTTTGAAAGTACATTTACTGTTACAGTGCAGTTACCATTGACTACAGACTCACATCCAGACTCTGAGAGTGGCAGAATAGGGATGCAAGACATTTTAAAAAGCTTTGATCTTTAAGAATAAGTTAGGAGTCCGAAAAGGAGAACACAAAATATGCTTGTCTGCCTCACTCTGTTGTATTACCGACTCCTAAGACTTGAAAATTAAAACGGTTTATGAAGCCCCAACTGTATAAATGTATCAACCAAAGAGTTTTATTACAGAAATTATTCATTTACACCCCAAAATGAACTAGTTGGTGAACTTTCAAAGATCTCTATTTTTTCAAATGTGACTAAAATTTCCAAGGCAGTGGCAAATTGTATTGGTTCTACAGCAGTGGAATTAAAGTGGACAACATCCTGCACTGACAGCACTGATCCATTATTGGTATAAATATTGATTGCTTAAGTTAAGGGGTTTACAAAACAAAGCAGCTGCATCCTCAGCTACTGTAAATCAGATCAGTGATGTTTATGGAACTAAACACTGTTTACAGCAGAGGAAGGTCTGGATATCGTTCCTTAAATAGTAAACCCTGTTTTCTTAGGACAGAAAAAAATATCCCCTAAAATCTTGAAGATGGACATGTTAAAAGGATCACTGAATATTTACTCTCCTCGATTCAAATTTCTCCCAGAACTTAAGAACAAGTCTTTTTAAGGACTACTTTGAGCTACTTTTGATGTGCTCCTGCTGCTCCAGGACAGATGGTTTACACTGCACAGCCAGAAATAATTTGTGGTGCACCATGTATCCTATGTTCTATATAAACAGCCTCTAAACAATTGCCAATTATCTAGAAGTATGAAATTGTGCATGGGATCAGAGAACTTACCCCATCCAGCCAAAAAAACCCCCATGTCACTTATAGTCTAGAAACCAGGAATACTTGTTCACATGTCCCATTTTATGAATCAGCAAGAAAATGAGAGCAGCCTTAGCATTCTCAGA
This sequence comes from Corvus moneduloides, assembly GCF_009650955.1. NCBI lineage: Eukaryota > Metazoa > Chordata > Aves > Passeriformes > Corvidae > Corvus > Corvus moneduloides. The sequence continues at coordinate 14,840,841 of NC_045489.1, forward strand.
ATTTAGATGGGCACAATATCCAAATGTAAAGCAAAACAAAAGGCCTAGCCAGTGAATGAATTTTAGTGGGTTAATCAAAAGCAAATTGAAAAGTGGAGATGAAATTATATCTCTGTTGTGTTGAATGGATATGGTACCACATATTCTTGTAGTCCTACATTTAGAAATCAGCTCTCTTGCATGGAAGCATCAGGTTTCTAGGCATGCCATGGAAGACTGTGGAAAATGGTGGGCTTTCCAACATAGAGTTGGATTTTACAGTATGTGGTTGGGCTATAAATGGAAAAATATGCCCACAATCTGCATTCAATGGACAAGAGAATTATTATGGTAACTATAGAGTAGAAAAAAGAAAGTTACAGTGTATTGGGAAGAGGCTGAGAAGGAAAGTTGAATGAATTTCTTTCTCTCCCCAGAGTGCCAGGCTCTTACTTCAGCAGCTGTCTGCCACTCAGAGCCTCTCTTGGCTCGCTTGCCAGCACAAAAGCTGTCAGCAATAGCCCAATTGGCTTCATGGAGAAAAAGGTGAACAAAAAAATGACTGGTATGCTAAGAACTATTTTTGAATTGGTTCTATAGCACAGAAACAGACAAGGTGATTCAACTCAGCCAGAGATGGAAAACGGAGGAGATGGGATACTGTGTATTTTCAACAGTTTAAAAACAAACTGTAGCTTTTTCCTCCCCATTTTATTCCATTTATCTCATGTCTTTTTACAAGGAGACAGTATCTTTTCCCTGTACAAGGTAATCTTCATGGTCTGTTTTCAACTGTAAAAACAGAAAACAAAACTAAATCTGACACGTAGACACCACATTCTTAGATCAGAAAAACACAAGCCAGGGAAAAGAAGCTGTACCCTGTCACTGCATTTGGATGAAGCTATAAAGGCTTTGAAAAACAATTATACTTAACGTTTCTCATCAGTAAATCTCACCAGACTAAGGCAGAAAGTATTATCCTCCTTATTAAATGATGCAGAAATTAAAGCATGGGGATACGGGTATGCCTTGTGCAAGGTCACTGGCAGAACTAAAAAGAGAACATTATTTTTCAGTTCCCAGCAAATGAGCTTTTAACTAGGCCCACTGCTTCACCAGCTAAGCAAAACAAAACAAAACAAAAGGATAATATAAACAAAGTCCTTGATAGTTCAATTTTAGTGTTCACTATGAAATATCCATTAGCACTGTACTGCTAGGAATTATCCCCATGCATTATTTGGAGAACAAAAAGAAGCCATGGCAAACTTAAGCCACCATCAAATGAATTTGTAAACATTGCATTATGGAAAAGAAGGCCACATCAATAAATAAGAATTATCTACTCAGTTCTGGTAAGTAGCTTCTGAGTTGGATATGATGGTAAATATGATTACAGTAAATGCAGGCTACAAACTATACCCCTAATTAAGGTGTGAATTGCAGAATGAAGCATTTTCCCCACTACCATTATCTTTTCACATGAGCCATGCTTATATCTGAATTACACTAAATCTGCTCTAACTTTAGGGCTGGGATTTGTCAGCTCTCCAAGGGTGCTTGCCCAGTTCCCTCAGTCTTTAGGAAAGCAGCCTGTGTACCATTTCCTTTTAGATGTTCCACAGAAAAACAGGCATTTTTGTAAGCTTTTTGAGTCATAATTCCTTAGTTTTCTGGTAGTCTCCTTTTAACATCTTGACAGTTAAGACAACTATAATCTACCTTTTTGTCCCCTTTTCCCCTACCTCCACTATCTTGCACAAAACCACAAAAAAACCCCCACCCCTACACAACACTGTTGTTAGAATTCCTTTTGATTCCCTAGTAATCATAATAAATCCCTTTGAAACCTTCAGAAAAAAAAAACCCAGAAAATTTGAAAGGCTTTTCCCAATCTCTTAACTCCCTCTGTTTTTTCTATTACAAGTAAGCTGAATATTATAAGGTTTTACACAGATACTTATTAGTGAGTATGTGTTTCAAGTTGGAATACATCTGAATAAAATCAGCAGCTTAGCAGAGCACAGCAGATGTGATGGGAGCAGTAAAGCTTTGGTAAAGCTTTGCTCACTTGAGTGGATCACTGAGTTTCTGAAACTTCTGACTTGTTCAAGTCTCAGTTGCCTGATACTTGAGGAACTTGGCTATTTGTGAAATAAGATAAAGAAAAAAACAAAGATTTAGCTGAGCATATCCCATTTGCCCTCCATAGCAAGAATACAGTCAGGAACAATCAAGAATTAAAATTTAGAAGAGATAGAATAAAGCTAAAATTCCAAACAAAACCTCACCCTCCCAGGAGCAAGAGCTGTGATAGCCAAAATGTCACATCAATCAAATATTACTGAAAATCTGATACTTAAGTATAAATTTGGAGTATGTTGACTTCAGATTTATGGGAATGAGTGCTGAGTCTGGAAAAGTCCCAAATGGCATTTTAAGTGATGGTAAGAGGACATAAGCATTTTCCTCTCCCCTCTATCACTCCCAGCTGGGGAGTTCAATAGGACTGCTCTTACTTGGTGAGATTCCTGTCACTCGTGCCAATCCCAGTGCATCCCACAGGAGCCACTCAGGTGTAAAACTAACAAAGGTACCCTGCACCTACGCCTGAATTGCTCAGATTCGACTGTACCCTGGAATCTTTAAAAGTGTCTCTGACAGCTTTGCTTCCACATCATGTTGTATGTTCTTTTGTGATTAGAAGAAAATTTATGAAGTCATTATATATTCGCAGTTTTCAAAAAACTTTGTGTTCTTTCCAGCTGTCTGGCTAAGATGCTGGCATGTATCAAATCTGTAGGAAATCCCTAGGGAGAAGAACAAAACTTTATAGCATGGGGAAAAAAAAACCTTAACTTCAACTCCTTTGCCTCTCAGATGAGAGGCTTTCAGAACTAAAATCAAGATGTTTTAAAATAGATTCTGTCACATTATCAGTGATCTCAAGTTTTTTTTCCCCAAGCTTTTGTATGGAAATATGTCTTATCTCAAGAGGAGATAACTGCAACAGGACTATATACATACAGCTGTGCTTTTTCCAGTGCAGAGAGCATTTTTTAAAAGGCTGCTCTGCCTCCTACTCAGAAGATAACTGGTGTCCAACAGTCCTGGCTCTGGAGAGCAATGCACATGCAGGGCAAGAAGAGAAGACACAAGGAACCTGTGTTTTCAAGACACAAATCTACACTTGTTCTGTCACCACAAAGAGTGCTGATGTCGTTATATTGCAGTAACTTTGTAATGCTGATGTCATTTGTTATATTGCAAATATGTATTTGCATTACCTTGACTTCCTTCTTAAGATCAATCACAATGTTTTGTGTTTCTCTTGTTTTGTAAATAGCTACATGCACTGATCAGAAGAGTTTGCTGAGAAGTTAAGTTTGTACAAAGGACCTTAGAAAAGTCTATTGCATTAAATGCACCAGTGGTTAATTCATTGCATTTTAAAGAATAGAAATAAGAACCATTCAGAAATACTGCAAATAGCTCTGCTCCTCCAAACTTCACCTTGTTTACTTTCCCAAACTGAGTGCATAACCAGTGGTAATGTAGGTGTGTGCACACAGGGTGACAACCAGAGATGAGGACAAATCCTGAACACTACAGTCTGCCCTTAAGGATAATGGCCTCTAATTTCATCCCTCCAAAGGGTTAACAGCATGTCACAAAATCTGCTGCTGTATTCACAGGGGTGTCCTCTGTGTTTATGATCTCAGGAAGAAAGCCACTTTTATGATGTCATGTTTTTCAAACTTCCCTCATACTCTTGAGCCTATTTGGTCTTGAGAATGACTGCATCTCCGACTGCCACTCCAACATTTCTTTCATTCAAAACGATCTATTCATCTGTATTCATAAACATGTCAATCTACTGGTTCAAAAAAATCCAACCAACCCTTCAAGAACAAAAAAACAACAACAAAATCCTTCTCCTTAATCCACTTCCCTCATTAGCTAGGATTAAAAACCTTAGTCAAGATGATTGGCCTTGTGCCCAGAAAAGCTATGAGATCAATAATCCAAAGAGACTTAATGATCCTCTTAGAGAAGAATAACTTTTGTACTTCTCCTATGGAACTCTTTGAAAACGTGATGGGAAATACACAAGAAGTGTCACATCATCTGCATAAGTTAATTTATCTGTTATTTTGAAGTTGCACAGTTGAAGGAGGTCTTTGGGAAATAGGATTTTTTTTCTTCTTCTCTGTTAAATGACATTTATTGTCTGCAAAAACAGTAATATGAAAAATCACAAACTGTATCAGTGATTAGCCTGTAAGAACCTAAGAAGTCTCATTAACATTTCCAGTATCTCATTTCACTCATGAGCAGTTTAAAATTATCGTATTCCTATACGAGCTCAGTATTCTGTAAGACTTTTACTTAGGCAATTTAACTTGTTGGTATCCTTATTTTGACACTACTAATTACAGCTTCAAACTTTTTAAAAGTGCAACTTTTATTTTACAAACTCAAGTGTTGGTGGGAAGAGAAAGAAAACCAAACTAAACCCTACCGTATAGTTGTCTATCAGCACAAGGTGGTGTTATAATAAGTCAGTGCATTTGACCAATGCAGGGTTTAAACTCCAGAGGGAATGCCTCTCTCATGGAGAGAAGGAAAACATCTTGGAGTAGAGACTGGCAGATACTCAGCAGAGCATGGATGTTGCATGTGAGGGTGCTAGAAAACGGTCAGGCTGTGCTGACTGCAGCTGTGTGGGAATTAGCTTTTATCAGTACTCCTTCTCTATCCTCTCTGCACTTCCTGGAAGAAAGCAGACTATCTGTAGCCCAATCCATGCCTTGTGTTATGAGGAGGAATAAATCACCTTTGAATGGCCTGTTAGAGATGCTGCACAACCAGTCTGAGTTTAAAATTATAGTAGCTAATTTTGGCAAGATTAACTCATGCTGAAGACAACTCATCAAAATTACAGCTGAGAGTGATGTGATGCCAGTGGTTTCAGTAAGCTCATCCATTTGCTCTTGCTCAGAAATGCTGCTTGCATAAACAGCTTATGCCACCTGCCCCAGGTTGGCACATGGGGCATCCTGCATGGAAGCTGAAATGCTCTGTGATTTTAGCCTTCTTTTCTCTGCACAATAAGTGGAAGAGGGAGCAGCTATGTAGACCTTCCTCCAGCAGAGGCCCCAGGAAAACCACTGGGATCAGGTGTCTCATTTCACACAGGGCTACTCAGCAGCATCAGGGCAGGAGGTAAGGACTGAGCTCCCGGTGGAGCAGGAACATCAGCTCCCTTCAAAGCTGAAATAGGTCCTCCAGAGCTTGCTAGGGAAGGAAAGGAGAGCCTATAGGGACAGATGCAAGCAGAAAGATTTGGGCATTACATGGTGAAGGCTTTGGAAGCAGATAATAGAGGTGAGGTAGGGGCTGAGCAAATGCTGGAGCCCAAAAGGGTAAAATCTGATGGAAGAGAGAGACTGCAGAGAGGAGAACCACCCCTGGGCATATGGAGTGGCTTTGCAGCAGGCTTGAGAACACAAAGAACACTTTTTCCAAAAAGTGACATTTTTTTCTGTGGGGAGAAAAAGGGAAGTATGTTGATAAACTTTATCTAATGCTTACCCAGAAAGGTATCTTAAAAAAAAAAAAAAATGTATTCATGCTTTGGAAGCGTAGAGCTCCTCATTTTCACTAGAAATAACTGCATAGTTTCAACAGTGCTTCAGTCTGCACTGTAAAGGTCATTAAGTCCACTTTCACAAAAGAAAACTTATGAAGAAAGAAAACTATTTTTCCCCTGTTATCCTGAGGGGAAAAAAAAAACAACTTTGCTAACCTGGTTACATAATTTTCACAGTTCAACTTTTCAAACTGTGAAAGAAATTTTTTTCAGACTCATTATCAAGCCACTACTCAGGCAAGCAGCTCTCCCCTAATAAGCAGCAACTTCCAGGGCAGCTTCTTCAGCCAGCTGAAGAAATGTGGAGACCTTCTATACAGCAGCTGCCGACACACTTTCCCTGTTAAACAAATCTCTTTAAGTGTAACTGAAAAAAATCTTCTCTTTCACCTAGACACTCTATGAAAAGAATTGCTTAATAGATGTCAGCTGAAGGGTATAAAAACAAACCTAAAAGATCTACAGCAATAATAATTTTTAAGCTGGTACTGGTGATGCAAAATAAAATCTCATCATTAAATAAATTCCACTAGGAAAGCTAAGGAAATGTAAAGCAACAGCAACCTCTGTAAAGTATGGCTGTGCTACCAAAGCAAACATCAAAGTACTGAGACTGAAGCAGTAAAACCAAACAATATAAAGTTACTGAAAGAATCAATTCCCTATCTCTGTTGTTTGCAAACACTAGAACACTGAAAACACTTCTGTTGGAAAAATTAGCTTTTTTTCTGAGGAAAAAAAACCTTTGTAACTGGTTCTGGTTCACTGGAGAATAATAAATCCTAATACCCTAGTTGCTGCCAGATATAACATGCTACTTGTTCTGCAGGCAATACTAAAATCATACCTGGAAAGAGTTAATAACTTTACTTTAAAATAATACTTATACTTTTCTCGGTGTTTCAGTAATAAATGCTTTTAATTACCCAGGGGAAGGAGATGTAATAAGACAATCAGTACTGGAAGCTTTCAAGCAAGTACCTTGCTCAAAGATGGATGCTATTCCAGTCAGATGTTCCAAGTTCAACTAAAGTGATACCATTTCACCTCCTTCTTGACGTGAGACCATTTTGAAGACTGATTCTTCCGTAGTTCATTGTAGCACTTCAATTTTAAACCTGATCTAATGAACAGCCATAGATGCTATGGGCTCCAAACATAAAGAATTGACATGTTAGCATATTAATGCACTCAGATGTCACATAAATCATTAGAAGACGTTTTACTGAGTGACTCAGATATCTGGCAATACACATGCAAAGCCTCTTTAGCTCTTAAATAAAAAGCAACTTCCTCTTGGCAAAGTCCTGATTAGAACAACATTGATTGTAGTTATTTATAGCTTAAATGCTATTGCTGAAAATTTCTCTAAGTTGTAGATACTGTGTTATTAACTATAGCAAAGCTCTAAAAATCAGTCAGCAGAGGCCACTTCAATCTCTGCATGATAATAAAGGATTATTATGTGCAGTAACCTATTTATGAAAAGGAAACAGTGGGCTTCTTTCAGACCCCATCAATTGCTTTAATAAGGAATTGAAAAGCCTGGCCTACTTTATATGCAGATCACCATCCCAGTTGCATAAGGATTTAGAATAGACAAAACAAAACTGTTTTTGTTGTAAATAAGGGCTGTTTGTTTAAATTGCACAATAATGTTTGCATCTAAAAATTATTTAGAAGCTAATAAGGCTTAATAAAGTTTGACTGTATACTTGTTAATAAAAATGGTTTCAATATTCTCCATGAAGGAAAAGTAAATTGAAGGTGATAACATAAAGCTTGAAGCAAAACAGGCCCGAGTTAATGGGAAAGGAGAAGACTCACTGCATTTGTTCACTGATGGGCTTAAGAAAACCAGTGTTGAGAATGGAATTCAACTTAACTCAAAGTATTTTCTAAAATTTAAGACAGTGAACTTAATGGTAGTTTTCTCTAATAGATTAGAATTATTGCAGTACTACTTCTGCTTTAGAGACAGAAAGCACAGACATAGACATAATTCAGACTACCAAAAGTTAGTGTGATGCACATACTGATTTCAGCTACCTTGGTTTGGAGGACTCCACAGTCCTGGGTTCAAATTTTACCTTAGGCATTGGTTCATTTGCCTGTATGTTAATAAATTTAATGAGGTGTGGGATGACCCCTGCTGGTGTCCCTGCTTATGAAAAAAAAAATGTATCTGGCAGGAAGAGGACATGTTAATTTCAGTCCAAAAAGTTACAAATATAAACTCTCTCACAAAATGTATAAAAATACCTAATCCAATGCATAAAATATTATGAGTAATGTTCTGTTAAGTATGAAAATAATCTTAAGCCATTGAACATTACTGTGTTAGAGCTGCAACGCAATGTATTAAGAAGGACATTAATTGTTCAGTTCACTATGACATTGTGTTAAACATCTTTTATTAATGAGCTGTTATTCCCGGCTGAGGCATTTGATAACCTCTAGTCCATTGCTAAATCCTCTCAGTTGATTTCAGTGAATCACTCTAAACAAACCTAGAGGGAAAAAATACCCCAATAATTTACATTTGAGTCTGTAAGGTCCTAGCACTAGAGTCATTTAAAGAAGGGCAGCTTTCCTATAAATCAAACCTTCTGATTTAATGCAGCTGACATATAGATCTATTTTACAATTTTTTTTTTAATTTCAAAAATACAACACATTAAAATAGGTTCAATTTATCAAAGCTAAGAGCAACAATTAAGTAATAATGTACTTAAAGTGCAAAGGCACTTTAACACAAAAAAGTGACGCCCAGTGGCTATAGTTGGTAATTGAAATAGCAGTACTGTATATTATTATTTACAAAAGAAAGTCATAGTCCAGGAAAAAAGATCTTTGGAGATCTTCTACATAATACATTAAGTTTCCACTTTGAAATGAAAAGAAAAAAAACAACAGAAAAGCCAAAGACCCCCTTCCTCATTTCCTTCGAAATCGAAAAAGAATTATGCAAGATCTATTACAGAAAGATACATTTGCAATGACAGTTCCTAGAGGAGGGTCAAAAGGAGAGAGATATAGAAATAACTTAAAGGGAACTTCGCAAAAGCAACACCACATCCCTGCTATGCTGCAAGGGTTCCTTTTCTCTCTCACTCCCTCTCTGATTTAAAAAAGTGGAAATGTTGGGAATGCGACAGATGACATCAGTACTGAGTTCAGACTCAAAGAAATGTGATGCTGAGCTCATTTAAAAAATTTCCTTTGTCTCCCACCTCCCCCCTCACAGCTGACTGATTGCAGTTTGTTTTTCCAGAACTTCGAGGTAGTCTGGTTCTGTTTGTAGCTTTCCTTGGAGTAAAGGATGCTCAGGTTTAGACTGTTCTGCAAAATATTTCCTGGGAGTTCCATATAAAACAGTTTTATTTATCCTGTCCTGATTTTGGCGTCTGGATTCATATGAAGGGGCAAACTGCCTTTTGGGTAAGGTACAAAAGTTATAATGAACTAATCCTCCAGTGGGGAGTTCCTTGACCCTTTCTGCAATATTTTGATACAGCAGCTCTGGTTCCCTTGGCGAGGACTGTTTTTCCAGTAATTCAGCTGCACTGATGGTAAATGCAAGACTAGTGGGATCTTCTTTTTTGTGGTCAAGACTGCTGTAGCTAAACTCATGGAGATTCCTGTAATAGGCAACTGGGTCCCCCTCCTTTTGCATGTAGATTGGGTTTTGGCACATCTGTCCAACAGGAGGGGGAATGTAGTTATAAACATGTCCTTCAGTTTTATCATGGGTCTCAGAGTTGTAAGACCCATACTGGAGCTGAAATGAACTTATATCTACGTTGTTGGCGCTGCTGGGCATGCTCTGCACCCCCTTCCGGCGCTTAAGGACGAAGACAAACAGACCTGCCCCAAAACAGACAGACAAAATAAACACAACCAGCAAGCCTAAAATTAGGACAGACAGTGGAACTTCAGTGTGTAGTTCTGGGTAGGAGCTGGGTGTGACACCGAGATGGGGGGTATCTGTGTTCTGGTTCATGGAGAGGAGAGAAGAATCTGACAAGTTGGGGTTCTCTGGGCAGATGGCTTCTTTGCTGAGGAATTTCAGATGCTCTCCAGAGTGCTTGGCGGGAGACTCACATATTACTTCATTGATAACTACAGGGGGATTTGACTGCTGGTTGCTCTGGTCAGTGACTTTCTCTATCCAGTTCCTCAGTCCCAGGATGTCACATGTGCAGTCCCAAGGGTTCTCTTGGAGGTCTATCTGAATTAGAGCTGAGAGCTGGTCCAAGACTCCTCTCACAGGCAGGTGGGAGAAATGGTTGTTTCTCAGGTTGAGCCTGGTGAGGGAAGTGCCGCCAAAGACACTGTCAGGCAGGGATCTGAGCAGGTTGTTATTGAGAAACAACAGATGAAGATTACTCAGAGCATCAAATGTGTGTGGCAGGATCTCCTTAATGACATTGTACTCTAGGTAGAGATATTGCAGGCTGTGCAGCCCTTCGAACATGGATCGGTACAGAACCTCAAGGTAGTTGCCATTAAGATAAAGTCTGCGTAAACTTGTGAGGTTTGTAAAGGCACCTTCTTGTATCACTGCAATTCTGTTATTTCCTAGATGTAGCAAATCCAGAGAGCTGTACTCTGTGAGATCGGTTCTATAAATGACTTGCAGATAGTTACTGGTAAGGTAAAGTTTCTTTGGACTGGTTGGCCTGGGGTGGAGATCGGAGATGTTACTTATCTTCTTCTCTTGGCAGTTAACATTTAGGCCATTGTCTGAGCTCTGGGATGTACAGATGCAGCCAGCTGGGCAGGTGATGGGCACAGGAGACTTTGTCTGGTAAACCATGATAGGTCCGAATATTTGTCTGTCTTTTGACACAGAAACACGGGGGGTGGGGCGGTTCCTAGTTTTGGGTGGCCGGCTGGCTTTTGGGGCCCTGGTGGGATTGATGGCAGAGTTGGCTGTGGGCGATAGCCTTGAGATGTGTGGGTCTGAGTGGACAGGGTGTTTTTCCCTCTGGTTTGAATCACTGGAGCTTTTCCTAGGGCAGAGATCTTGCCTGGTGAGCTGGGTCACATCTTTTCCATGAAGCCTGAAGGGGGTTTCACAGACTATCTCACCCACAAACACAGTGATGGTGTCTAGCCAGGCCTTGAGTGGCAGCAAGTCGCAGGTGCAGTTCCAAGGGTTTTCCTCCAGCTGGATTTCCATGATGCCTCCAATGTGCTCCAGCACACCAGCAAAAGGCATCATCTTCAGACGGTTCCCCCGCAGGTCCAGGTGAGTGAGGAGCACAAAGCGGAAGACATTGCTGGGCAGGGACAGCAGGAGGTTGTCATTGAGAATCAGCACCTTGAGCTTGTTCAGCTTGCTGAATGCCCCCGCTTCAATGGCACTGATGTAATTGTAATCAGCCTGCAGGTACTCCAGACTCTCCAAGCCCAGGAAGGTGTCTTCCTTCAGCACTTCCAGCTTGTTGTTGTTGAGGTGCAGCCTCTTGAGGGTGCGGAGGCCGCTGAAGGCCCCTGTGCGGATTTCCTGCATGTCGTTGTTGCCCAGGTGCAGGGTCACGGCGTTGGAATAGTTGACAAACTCATTGGGGAACAGGCGGGTCAGTGCGTTCCCATTGAGAAACAGCTGGTAGATCTTGGACGGGGGCGGCAAGAGGAGGCTGACAGTTGTAAATCCCTTGTTTTCACAATTAATGTTCAGCACGTTCTCCTTCTCCTCACAAGGGCAGCGGCTCTTGCTGCAAATGTCTTTGGCAGGTTTGCGACTCTCTGTCCACGAGATCCCAGCCACTGTTAACAAACTGAGCAACCAAACACCCTTCAGCATCTTTATGCGCCGTCGATCCCCGCTTTGGTACCTACAGTCAAACCTTTTGAGACAGGTAAGGAGAGAAAGAAGAAATCCCCAGTGAAAACGGCCGGGAGCAGAGGCTGCACGGGGAGAGCGAAAGCAGGTCGGAAGGCTGCGGGGGAAGGGGAGCTGCAAGGCAGCGACTTCCAAACTCCTCTGGAATCCCCCCCCCCCCCTCCTCCCTTCTTTTCCTCTCGGAAAGCGCCTGCGGACCTGCTGCGGGGGAAGCCCCGTCGGGGAGCTCCCCGAAACCGGGGTCCCCAGCGCTGGGCTCTCCGCCCGATCCCCCGCCCGTCGCAGCCGCCGCCTCCGCCCCGGCGGCCGCCGGCAGCACGATCCCATTCCCGCTGCCCGTCCCGGGGCCACCCCGCTCCACCGGCTGCCGGGCTCCCGGTGCCTTGCCAGCATTTTAAACCGGGGGACACAACGCCTGACAGCAAACCCTCCCTGCTGCAGGGGCGCCTCCGGACCGCGCTCCCCGCGCCGCCCCCCGCGCTCGTACCTGCTCTCGGGGCGCCCGAGGGGGCAGCGGGGGCAGTGGCCGCCGCCGAGAGCCGCCGCGCCCCGGGAGCCAGGCGCCCGGCGGCGAGCGGCATCGCCCGCTCACGCCTCAGGAGGAGCCCAGCGGGGCGCCGCCGTCCCGTCCCGTCCCGGCCGGGCCCGTCCCGGCCGCGGCTCTGCGGGAAGTTGGGCCGGGCGGGGCCGAGAGCGGCGGCGCTGCGGGAGCGCGGGGCTCTGCGCGGGCTGTGCGCGGGGCGCGGCGCGGCGCGGCGCTTTTGCCGGGTGCCCCGCGCGGAGCCGCGCTGACGTCAGCCGGGGGCGGGGGGGACACGTTTTTCCCAGCCCCCCTGTCCCAGTCCCCGTCCCCCCCTCCCTGCGTGGCTCTCGCAGCCGGCTCCGCTCCTGGCTCGGCTGCTCATCGCGGGAGCGCTCTGACAGCACCTGCAGGACAGCGCGGGCACTCGGAGCCGGGAAGGGGAATAAGGTAACAAGCGGATTTACCTGGGTCCGGAGAATTTTTGGCCCCGAGTCCCTAAATCCGTGCCCTCAAAATCGAGAGCAAGTCAAGCAGCTTCTTCGGCACAAGCCAGCCGGCAAGCGCGCACGCACCGCACACACACGCGCACCGCACACACGCACACCGCACAGAGACATGCACAGCCCGCACACATCCTCCGCACACGCCACACAGACGCACGCATAACACATCACACATCACACACATGCACAGTCTGGCTCTCGGAACAGCGGTGCTGCAAATCCCGGATCTGGCATCAGCATCGATCCCCCGCTCCCGCTGGAGCAGCCCCCTTCCCAAATTGCCGTGCCGAGCTCTGCCCAGCACACTGGTGTTCTACACGTTCAGGGAAGTTCAACACCTTCCACCCAACCGGGCTGTCAGGCAGCGGCAGTCCCAAGCCTGAATCCCTACACTCTCTGGAATGCTCCCCCGAGTGCTGAGCAGCCAGATCTAACCACATCTAACACCATCATTCCCACTGGCTGGATTAGTCCCTCTGCCCCATTGCAATGTTGTGGTGTAGCATTTGGCTGCCTTTAAAAAGAGCAAGATATTGAACGTGGGTTATTGTAACTTTGCTTAAGCTCCATGCCCTGGGCACAGATCTGTGTGATGGGAAAGGATGGCTGCTCTTGATCTCTATCTGAAAGGTAAAACTTTGGGTTCACACTGGGGGGAGGGGAAAAAAAAGGCACTCCACAGGGAATTTTTAAAGTGCTCGAAGGGCAGGGTGCATTTTTGCCAGATTCTTACAGGGAACTATACACACTTTACTTAGTCTCCAGAATGTAAAGGTTTGCTGCCAAAAGAGTTCTGGGCTTGGCAAAAGTGGTACTGTCATCTCATGGTATTCTTTAGCCATTATGTATCAGAGCCCACATTTTAGGAGCAGCAGAAATGTACTGTCTATTCTAATCTCTTCTTGGGGCTGGAAAAGGTAACATCCTGCAGCAGCCAGCACAGATGCCTTTGCAGTGCTCCAGGACAGGAATAGTGCTGGAGTTTTCATTTGGGATTGAAGCAGTTGCAGCTTCCCTATCTAAAATTTGGAGAGGTTTTGGAAAGAGCAGGAGCATCCCACACTGGAGCACGCTTTTGGTGTGATGCTGTGTGAATTTAAACAAGATTGTGATTCTGAAATGCACTCAGAACTGCTCCATCCTAACTCTCTTCCAGCTGAATTCAAGAGCAAAAATTGCTAAGATCAAGAAAGATGTGTGTGGCAGATCTGCCGTTTTACAACACTAATACACCAGCAGCCAGATTATTATTCTGTTAGATTTTTTTGCTTGTTTTCTGCTTCAAACATGAGGATATGATGTTTGGGGAGCAAAATTGGACTAGTTACAGACTGTAGCAAATCCTGTTTTCAGCTCTTTCTAACACAGTCTGGGGGCACAAGCCTAAAAAAGAGAAGGTAAAAAGAAACCCAGGTTGATTTTTTTGGTTTTATTTTTTTCAGAGGGGAGCATATTCACACACACCTGCCCACACTGGCACTGCACAGAGGCACATAGAGGTTCCTGTAACCACCCTTCATCACATTTCACCTGAGCAGCCCAGCACTGCCAGCTCTGACAGCTCGCTCCAACACACAGCAAAAATGAAGGCACAAGTAAGTCCAGTGCATTTTTCCCTTGTCTCACAGTGTACATTTGTTTTATGTGCGTGAGTTTCAGTCAGGTGCAGCTTTCTGGTGAGCAAGGACCATGTCCTGGAATTGGCTTATGAGGCAACATACACTGTCCCACTTGCTTGTGTTTACTAATAGGTAGGAAATGTGTTTGTGGCACTGCTGCTGCTGCCTTGGAAGGGAAAGCGTACGCATGGCATGCCTCAGCAGTAATTACCAGATTCATGTGGGATGGAAGGAACAGCATGTTAGGGGATTGCAGCAGTAAAAAGACACAGAGATGATACTGATTCTATTACACTGTAAATGCATGCATATAATAACCATGGTTGTAGGAGGAGGAACAAGGATTAAAAAAAAATAATAGCTTCAGCTTTTTATTTAGGAACAAAGTCCTGATTTCTCACCATGCCTGAAGTGTTTTATAATACCTTCAATTAAAAACAGAGTATAAAAGAACAGCTTTTTTCCTCCACCTGTTTTACTGCCTTTTTATTTTGCGTGTTGAGTACAGGAACATTTCCAGTCTGTGACTATCTGGGAGCCTCCAGGAATGGAAGGCCAGGAGGCAGGTTGGTACAGCAGCCCATGAGGGCTTGGGGAAACTCAGGGTTATGCCTGATTTGTAAGCATTGTAAAGGTCCCAAATATTTAGCTGTGTTCCCTTATCCTCCTTTTTGTGCAAAGTTATGAAGACAGAGTACAGATTCAAAGATTATGAGGCTTAATAGAACCACTGTGGCTTTTGGATCTTGCATAACCCAAGCCATCAGCTAAATTGGAATTAATTCCTGTTCAAAGTAGATCATACTTCATAGGAAAAAGAAAAAAAAAATGAAACCCAATAAAATATCCAGGCATATTTTAGCAACTGCCTATGGTGAAAATCTGCCATCATGTTTGGTAAATTGTTCCAATAGGTTTCATCCCCCACAGGTAAAAAATTGGGCTTTCTCTACCAGTCTGCATCTAACTGTCTTCAGTGTGAAATGTTTATCCTTGTAATATCCTTGTCTGCTGGCTTAAGAGCCCTTAATTATCCCATACCTGTTTCCCATGGGGACACTCCCAGACTGCTGCAGAGCAGGTATGAACTGAATACTTGCCTGGTGCCAGCCTTAACCCACTTCAAATAGTCTGTTAGTCCTATGCTGCTCCGTACACCAGAGCAGCTCTTGGCTCCTGCATGGTCCTGAAGCCACCACTTTATCTGTCTGCTGGCAGGGGAAAAAAAACCAGACCACAGCATGAAGCATAAGCGCATAAAATTTGGCACAGATCATTACCCTTCCTGCCTAGTGCACATCATGCTGTTGTCCTTCTGGGAGAGTAAATATCAAGGAGCAGAAAAAGTCTGGAAAAATGTGGAGATAATTTTCTTTCTTCACATTGTATCTGCAGGTGGATGCTAAACACTACTTATACATCTTTACCTATCAGTTTTTCTGGGTTTGCTTCTCTGTATATAAATGAAGGAACAAACATATCCACCAAGTCTTATGGAATAAAGGAATGAAGGCAGTGATAAACAAAGCAAAAACTCTGTGAATTGGATAGAGGGCAGGATATAAGTTTTACTGATCATTAGAATCTATTAAGGTAGCCTGGATAGTGCTAGCAAGTAAAGAAGGGTTTATTCATATAGTATAAGTAGATGCCAATATTGATTTCTGTGAACATAGCATGATGGCTGATGTAGTAAAAAAATGGGAATATGTAAATTTAGGTATTTACTGATCTCATATGTTCCTCATCCTGTAATCCTGAACTGCATATGAGATGCCTACTCCATGTAAACTTGTAGGGTTGTGAGATAATCATCATTCAACAAGTACCCTGTATTCTTGCTTTCTCAGTGAATATGTGTCTCTTTGTAGCTGAGATATTCTACTTCCATAACTATGCACATTTTGGGGGTCTTTCCTACACTGTAAGGTGGATTCTTGAGTCTCACTTAAAAGGAATTCTTAAGGAAATAAACAGTTTCCAGATTTAGCAGTGAACAGTATGCAAAATAATTGTTACTTGTAATCCACAGTTTTGTCTCATCCAGCAGCACTGGGATTGCTATAAAGGACAGGATGAAAGAGGAGTCTCTGGTTTTCACTTATTTTGGGCAAGAAATGAGCAGGGGATGGTGAAGGAGGATGAGCATGAAAGGCAGGGAGGAAGGAGCTGGCAGACTGTGCCCTCTGTGGCCCTGTGCCCATCCCTGCTCCCGCAGGCTGCCCAGCAACAGCCAACGGGAGCGACACGTGCAGAGAGAGGCAGAGGAGGGAGACCTTCGGGATGAAGCCTCAGTGGAAGGAGAGCTGCTGGATGAGCCAATTTGAGGGCAAAGGGGCACTCCAGAGTGCAGGGTGGTGTCTACTGAGCTGCCTTTTGCTGGCAATCAGTAATTGGCTGTGCCATCAACTGTAAGGAATTTTTCTGGTTTCCAGATGCGCTTTTTAGCTCCATTTCTCCCAACTATTCAAACATATGGAGAGCTGGCCTACTTCAGACTACTGCTCACTGACACTTCATGACTACCTATTGTATAAATGAAAGAATTTAATGAACTATGACTTAAAATCAGTATGCGTTCTACCTCTTAGCTCAGTTTTTGCTTCCTGCAAGGACTCAGACCCTGGCCAAGGTTACGCATTTTTGAGACCCGTTATCTAACTGCAACATGACTTTTTTGCAAGGAGACTTCATCATGATTTGTTTCAGTATATCTGGGGTAATCTGTTTTATAACAGCACAGTGTGATTCTACCCTGGTGGTACAAGCTGCAGCAGTAGAGCTACCAGTTTCTGATGTTTTATATCATTAATCCTGGCTGTCTTAAGAAGAGAATTTAGTGTGTTACAATGGAAGTAATATTGGTTTCAGCAGGAAATGTGATAGAGAAGCTGTCTGTCAGAAAGCATCCCAGGTAGCCTGTGCTTTGGGGATACTGACAGACTCACCACTGTGTAATTAAGAACTGATCATTAGGTTAGGCATATCCCATTTTTTTTTTTCTTTCTTGCCTAGAAAAATAAATATCCACTCCCCTACTATACTCACACATTTTATAATAGGAGCCAGCAAAGTACAGTGAGAAAATTAATATTTATGGATGTCTTTATCCTATTCAGGAAAGTAGTATGTCTGTTGCAAAGCCCTTTGGTGTCAGTGGAAGGACTCCGACTGATTTCAGTGGGATTTGGGTCAGATCTTTGAACAAATGCTTAGCTTCAAAGTCTACACTTAGGTTTTATTGAGTGGTTTAAATATTTTTGGAAGTGCTTTGTTTCATCATGTCATTGGGTCTTTTTCTCTGATAGGAACAATGAGATGAATCTTCCTGATGATAGATATTCTGTGCTGGCATTGCTGAGCAACAAGAACAAAAAAAAAGAGAAGTGTGTGGGGTTTTTTTCCATCCTTAAAACAACAATGGATCTATTATTTACTGTGTTTCAAATGTGTGAATGTCTACAGCAATTTCTACCACTACCATTTATAAGTACAATTTTTCAGATTTCCTCAGTCATAATCTATGTGTTACATACTGTGAATGTTTTTAACTGGAAATGTTCCATCATGCAAGAACAAGTGCACACAAGTGTTTTTAGTCATTTGGAGAGTCTTGTTTAAATTATTGTGTCTTCTTGCCTTACTTCAGTGGACAAGGGGCTCTTATTTGCATAATGCAGTTGATGTATGGGCATGATGAACGTTCACTGTTGAAAGTCTGGTGAGCTGATGTGAGAAGTTTCTTCCCTTTAGATTTTAGTAGTAAAAGAAACATAATGAAATCTCTCCATATCATTATTTTTATGGCAGTGAAGTTGAAAGAATACAAATTCCACTGTGTTAATGGCATATCTAGAAATATGTGAGGAGCAGGAGCAATGGGTGAAATTCAGTCCTGGGCAGAGGGCCAGCCTAGAGTGATTCATCATGAAAGCCCCCAATTAAGACCTCAAAACAGGGCTTAAGTGAGACTTCAGTGCCCTACGCCTTGAGCTGGCTTTCTGCAATAGTGGGAGAAAGTTCCTCCAAATGAATTATTCATAATAAATAATGCATTCTATTAGTTTAGCCTATTTTTCTTGATTCCTTGAATTTATTTAATTGAAATTACTCACCAAATAATTTCTATGAATAATCATGGCCTGAGGATTATTTTTGAGCAGTTCACAGTGAGCATTTCATATTCCACATTCAGAATGAGAGCCGTGTCATTGAGTTGTCATTATGCACAGAGGTCACATAGTTCTGGTTTTGCTTCAGAAAAAAATTGGGAGGAGTAGAAAAGAAACAGCATTTTTTCAGACTCCATGTGTTCCCAAAAATTCCTTCCTTGCAGTTCGTTCCGTGAGAGGTTTGTGAATAGTTACCGACTGAAGAGAAAATTGGGTAATCATTGGCTTTTATGTTTTTCACCTGGTTTCTAAGAGGAATGTAATGGTGCATGTGCACAGGGTGTGTGCATGTCTGGCTGTCAGTCAAGGTCCCCCCCTTCACAAAAGTGTTGAACCTGATCTGATGAAGGGCGGTGCTATTAGCGATTTAATTTCCCACTTCGTCAGTAGATAAGTGACAGAGAATTGCCCCGAGAGGGTGGAAGGTTTCAGCCTGGCCTCGCTGCTTGGGCTCTGGCTGAGATGGAGCTCATTTCCCCACTGCAGCCCCCGCAGTGCTGCGCTGGGCACTGGCAGCCAGAGGGGGGTGGATAATTCACCAGTGGTTTGGCTGCTGCTGAGCAGTGTTCCCATAGCTTCAGGGCTGCCTCTCCACCATTCTCCCCTCACCGGTGGGCTGGAGAGGAGGAAGGTCTTGGGAGAGCACACAGCCGGGGCAGCTGACCCCGGCTGGCCAAAGGAATATTGCAGACCTCATGATGTTTGCTCAGCACTAAAAGCTAAGAGAAGGAGGAGATGACATTTGTTACTACAAGGCTGTTTGTTTTCGGGAGCAACTGCTAATGAAGACCTATCTCCCAGGAAGTGGCTGGACAACACCTGCTAAGAATAAATCTTTTTTTCCTTTGCTTCCACGTGCAGCCTGTCGCTTTGCTTTATTAAACTGCCATTATCTTGACCCACAAGTTTTACCAAGGATAAAAAAGTTAATTCTCTGAGAATTAAATGCTTCAATTTTTGACTAAAGAAAAACATTCCCTGTTTTCCTGCAGTCTTTTCCACATCACTCTAGCCAGAACCTTTGCTGTCTCTGAGCAGTAATCATTTACCTGAAAAATACCCTATAATATTTGTCTTGTGGAGGCTGGTTGTACAGATGCTGACTTTGAAGCGTGATCTATAACTGCAAGTGGCATGAAAAGAAATTGATGAGACAATTAGAACTTGTGAGAATGGTGGTTGCATTAATATGTTGGGGAGAATCACTTATAAAGTATTTCAAACTCCACAGAAACCTTAGAATTTATTTGGCATCTGAAGTAGCTCCCTGAGTTGTTATTGCACCAAGCACAATATAAACATACATAAAATCCTGACCTAGACTTCAGCCACAGACAAATCTCCCTTTGGCTTCATGGGGCCAGGATTCCAGCTGACTTCTGCCCTGGGGAGTTACACACAAACACATAAATTTTGAGTATCTAGTATGACATTTTATGCTGAGATGTAGGTGCTTGGGTAGAAAATAGGCATACTCAAATCTCCTCTGCTATTGGCAGTGGTCAAACTCTGATGGTGCTTAAAACTGTTTGATACCTCAATTTTTAACAGTACATTTTACCTGGCCTTGAAGTTGCTTTTCTGGCTGTCCTCAGAACCATCTTTGGCTTGATAGACTCATTCCAAAGCAAATCAGAAATGTGCCAAACATGCACATTAACTGAAAGGGCAATAGGAAGGGAAGGAATTAGTTAGGGTAATACCTCTGCTTTATATTGCAGTCATGGTCTGGAGGCTGAAGATATTTAGTCGTTTGCTTTCCAGCCTAAATGCCAGGGGATGGTAGGGGACACCTGGCTGTGGAACAGGCAGTGGATGAGTGTGTGCCTAACTGCTGCACTGCAGGGACCTTGTTCTTTGTGTGGTGCCTTTCTAGCCTGTGAGATTCCACGTGAAGTGGAACAGCTTTGGCCTCAATATAAAGTGTGCCTATGCATTCCATAGCTCTTGTGGCATTTCTTCCCATTCCAAAGCATATAATTTTTGAACAACTGCCCATCCTTTATATGGCCTCTTTTTTATCATCTATTAGTCTTTTTCCTGTAAAGCAATAAAATCCTTTGCACAGCGGGAGATTTTTATGTCCACTTTGTGCCTGAGCAGCAAGTAAAGCGGGAGGAGAAGAGGATAGCTCAGTCAGCCTTGGTGATCAGCTGTGTCTTGGAATCTGGAAAATACGTTTGCACACATATTTGCTCAGTGTTTTTTTGCTTTACAGCCACTACACTGGTTAGCATTTGAGCTTTCTGATTAGAAATACTGTTGCTTTTGCAGACAGAAGTGTTTGGCTTTATTGTTTCTAGCTGATATTACTGATACATTTAGAATTCTATAGAGCAGAGGTCCCTCCTTTGCATATATTTACTTATTAACTGTCCAGTGGCCCAGATCATCCCAAGTGTAAGCACTTCAATGCCTTCCTTTTTAAAGATGTCTTTCAGAAGCCTCTCTTGCCCTATGACAACTACTTTTGTCTTTTGATAGTTTTGTTCTTTTTTTTTCACTAATACAAATATCTTAAGTATCTTTTCTTTTGGCAGAATACTTAAACATCAACAGCTAACAGGTGTCATTTGGCAAATCACAGCTTACCCTGTACCTGTAGCAGAATTGGGCTCATGGCAGATGCATTGCACCTACAAATTTCTCCCCCCCAAAAAAGATTTTTAGCTGTTATTTTTTATCCTTTCTGCTGTTAAAATTTGTATTCAGTATTATTATTTTGATACTGCAGGAACATCTGATCACATGAGTCATGAACCAGCCCTCATTGTTGTATTGTTAGCTGTTTTGCTTACCTCTTTCATTCTCCTCCAGAGTGCAAATATAGCTGTGAGGAGGGGGGTCATATCATTTTTGTTCTATACCTTAAGAGCTTTTATAATATGAAGGCTTAGATCTAGAATTATAGTCGTGTGGGATGCTGTATGCACAAGCAGAATGACAGCATTTGTCAGGTAGCTTACAATGATGTATTGAGAATTTCACTATTTTTCAAACTGAATGTGGACATAAAAGATGCACCTAACTCTGAAAGATAGGTACAATTAGATTGACAACTTGTATGTCAGGCTTCTTGTTGGTGTCATTTAAAATTGCTGAAATACAGTGTTGCCACTCCCTCCCTTCTTCCATTCCCTGAAATGAGGCTTATACTGGAAATGCTGACAAGACCCTTATCATTTGAGATGGCATCATGCACAGCTTTAAATACTGGTTATGAATGTTAATGCGTTATCTGAATGATATTTTTTCCACATGTAGGCAGCTCAGGATAGAGCCTCAGTAATAAATTTAATGAGTTCGGGGGGAAGATGCAGTATGCTTGTGTGAGTATTATAATGATTGGCATTTTTGCAAACAGCATATGATAAGTGGTGCAATTTTATTTTCAAAGTTTAATCAATAGAGAGCTCTTTGATATTGCCATGTACTTTGCAAATAGATGCTTCCTTGGGATGACAGCAAAACAACTTCTGTATCACGGTGTGTTTACGCTTAGGGTTTAATCAAACCGCTTTAGCGATTGTCATAAATTTTGATATTCCAAAAATTAAATAGGAGCTATAAAATAATTATGCTTCATGGTGGCATCCTGTTGCTGCTAGCCTGGCTCATCTGGCTTCACAAATGTTGAAAAGGGCTCAAAATCCATCACTGTGCCGATTACAAGAGCATGGGCTGTGTACCAGTTTATTCCCATTTATTGTAAAACCACACCAGCTGTTGCACAGGAAATTGAGGTGGATATTCAAGAGCTTAAGAAGGACTTTATGAATATCTTGTGTTAGCTCTTGGGAATGCATTTCCTGTCAGGTAAGAGGAGGCAGAAATGACCCCCACGTTACACTGCAGCCTCGCCTGTAATTTTGATCCACAGAAGGGGATCTTGGTGGGTCACAGAAGTGGCTGCAGCTCCTTCTATGTGAGCACAGTAGTCCCAGACCCCCAGGGTGGCTCCTTCAGTGGGCCCCAGCACCAGTACTGGTGATCTTCAGGGAGGCTGAGAGGAGCAGAGCATCCTGGCCTTTCTATGGGATATTTCAAACCAGCAAAGAGGACTTTGGGGAGATACCCAGGGCTCTGAGTGAGCTTTGTTCCTGCTGAACAGAGCCCGATGGGCTGTGTCTTTTTTGTTCTTGGAAACAACAGTAGCAGTGGAAAGCTGAACTTTGGAAGATCATTTCACAAGCATTTGAAGGCTGACCATGTCCACACTGAGCTGTGGTGCCAGCCCAGCTTTGGGGAAGCTATTCCAGCAGATATTCATGCTGGCCCCACAGGAGCAGTCCCAGGGAAGCCTGCCTGGAACAGACGGTGTTAACGATTTATTGGATGTGGCGGCAGAAGGACACACACTATGAACTCAGAGATAACCTTTGGCAGGGAACTCTCTCTGTCATTCTCATTCTTTCTGATAAAAATATTGTAACTGGTAGGCATTTGGGAAACAAGGAAGCTGCAGCATTTCAGGTGATTTAACCTGAAAGTAGCAGAGTGCCACTAGCACTGAGGCAGAACCTCCGGAGATGGCAGTGGGAGATCTGTGCCAGGCACCACTGCAGGGAATGACCCGGTCAGATCCTGATCTCAGCACAGAAATTCCTCCAGAGCCATGAGGGGTTTTGGCAGGCTGGCAACAACATAAGATCAGGGTTTACGTGTGCTATGCATACCTGATGAGCTGGAGATGCCCATGAAAAAAATTGGTCTTTGGAATTTTTTTCTTTTTAACACTTTTTACTTGCAGCAAGACACTGTTTCAACATCCAGATATTGCAGCTTCAGCTGGAGTTCCACTTACTTTCATACAAAGATTCAAGAGAATGACTTAGAGAGAGAGAAAAGAGTTTTTACTCATTTTTTATACGTTTTTTTATATGTTTTGTGATATATGTGTGTGTGTGAGCTCTGTATGTGCAAATATATACATATAAGAATGTACATCTGTTTGTTTAAATAACGTGTTTTGCTTTGCTGTCCCCTAACCAACATCAATTCCTGAGCTGCCTTTGTAAATATGCTGTAATGGCTGATTCTTTTGCATTCTTTGTGCTATCTTTGCTTATGCTGAATAGCAGCTGACACTTTAATTGGGATGGCTGAGCTCAGTGCATTTGCCTTTGGAATTGGACACTTTTCAGTGCAAAGAGAGGGTGCCACAGACTGACTCTTCTGTCTTTATCCTCAATCAAAACTCCATTAAATCAGACCTATAGTTTGTAGTGAGGGACATTCTCCCTTGCATTGAAATGCATGGGAAAGGCTGGAGACTCAGTTTTTAAGGTTAATTAGATCCTGAAAAGAACTAACTGAATTTGTTTTCACCACTTCCCCCCCCCCCCATTTTTAAGAAACTTTTTAATTACCTTCATCTTTGTTGGTATATTCAGATACACTTTTTCCTTTATAGGAAAAAGTTTATGTATTTTGAGTTTATTAAAAGCCATTTTGATAGACAGATTGCAATTCTCATTTTAAACAAAAATGAGCATAGTGCTTGACATTGCGTCAAAATTTAGGCATCAGATATTACTATATATTAATGTGAGTTGTACAGTTAATCTTTATTTTTGTTTAACTGACTGCTAACATTATTCACTGTGCAAGCAATAAATGTGAATTTGGTTTTCAGTTGGATACACCGTGTTTGGAAAATAAAGGAACAAATAATTTAGGGCATGACCATTCAAAAATTCTTTGGTGGAGACAGAAGTTTCAGAAACCAATTTTTTTTTATTTTCAGGTTCCCATTATGTATCTGCTATGGACCCTACTGTTGATTCAGAAAGGTAAATACTCTCCTTTTAAACTCCCTGTGGAAGGTTGCCTTTGGCTGCATGAAAACATGCTTCTATATTGATATAGTAACAACAGTTAAATGACCTGCCTGTGGACCAGCAAAAAAATCCCCTCTATGCCCCTAAAGAGGGTTCCCAAAGCCTGCCTAACTCTGCCAACAGACACAGTCTCCTTGTAGAAGACCATGCAAGGTTTGAGGCAGGAGATAACTGTTTGCTGGAGTCAGTCTCATAAGTTTCTTCTTTTTGTTACTGAAAATAGAGCTATTTATCATGCTTACCCTTCAATGTCAATATACATGAAGAATGGAATGTGTTGTAGGAGGGAGGAGGGAGATATCATCTTGTTCTTTTACTCAATTTTAGTTGAATTGATTTTGCAGAGGAGTAAATTTGTATTTGTAGTCCTCCTCCCCACTCCAGGTTTCCTTGTGTTGCATTCACTTCCAGCCCTTTCTCCCACATTCCTTCAGAAAATAACTGGGTATTCAGTTCTCTTAACCCTTAGCAATAATCCAGGCAGGAGGGGATTTGAGCAAGTGCAAGAAAGGCCCTGTAATTTCAGCATAATAACATGGCTCTTCTCATTCTGATGATGTTCCTTGCTCCTTGTTAGATTAAAGAAGTTCTCTGTGACTTTTTTCCTCTTGCTGTACATCACACTTCAGTCATGAAATGGCAGTGTTCTCCATGGATCGCAGGATTTTCTTCTTGATTCTTTTCTTCTGTTCTTATGATCTCTTTCTTCTCATCTTAGCTCTGGCTCTAGGTTTTGTATCTGTTGTACTGAATGTAAAATTCTTGGAAAGAGCAAGAATGAACAGAGACTGACAAGGTAGACTTCTGATCAATCTTGTTACACCAAAAAATAATAAAAAATAGTAGTCAAACTACTGGAAGAGGCACAGAGGAGGGACTGCTGTGGGAATGCTGAAGTAAGGTAAACTCCAGTTTTAGAGCATGCTTTGGAGATCCCACTCTTCTGTCATGACTGATACCCACACACTCTCCTGTTACAGACCCTCAAAGCCACCGTGTGGTGATTCCCAATGGGGCAAAGGCAAGCAAGCAGAAGCTACTGTAAGAACACAGGTTCTTGCTTTTTTCTTGATGTTCTAGTGCTCTATTTACATGACCACCCACCAGGTTCAGCACTAATGACCCACTGGAGGTGCTGAATGAATGAAGTCATACAGCCAGTCAAGCTTCAGAAATTATTGGAACCACTACTAGATCTTGGAGTTTCACTTGTCCATTCTAGCTGTGTTTCACTCTTATGAAATACACTGAGACATTTCACACCTGCTGTTGCCTAAGAGTTCTTCAACACAGCCTCATTTGATACATCTTCAAGCATCCAGGAACATCTGGAGAGTCACTGATTTCAGCCAGCTTGCAGTACATTCTCAATTCTTGGCATTCCTGCTCTCTTAGCTTTGGGGTTCTGCAGTGTCAAAGCAAGCAGGCACCAGTTGACACAAACAGATTAACTGGAGGTGCAAAGCAGTGAGGTACGAGTGTTCACAATTAACTAGTGAATTTTAATGGAAGCTGAGTCATGGATTCCCCCTGTGGCTTTGAAATCGCCGACAAAACAAAGTGCTGGGCTTATTTGGCATTCAGTGCAGAACTACATTTGGTATCTGTGCACAGGAACCTGTACAATGGATCAGAAGCCCCTTGCTCTGAGCAGGGGAAAACACAGAATAAGATGGTCATTGCTCCAAGTGTAACTATTGAGTGAAACAGATTCCTTGATGGCATCAGTAACAGAACAACCTACCAACAGCACAAAGCCAATCTCCTTTGAAAGACAGACTTGTTTTTGCAGATGTTGGAAAACAAGTTGGTTGTTTGTTGTTTGGATTCCATACAAGGGAGTGTCTGATAATGAGTTCCTTTTATGCAGAGAAAGTCAAGATGCTTTATAGGATTGCTTAGAGTCAGAAGAAAGCTGTATAACAGACCTTAGCAAGTTACAGACCTAAAGCACCTCCTTTTCTGGCACCTCCTGCAAGCAGTATTTTACCTTGCTAACTGAAAAAATACCATCCAAGCAGATCAGCTGAGGTAGGCAGACAAATACTGTGGCCAGGTTCATCTAATGTGTTTGTTGAGGTCAAATCTCCTGGAAGGCAGTGTAACAGAGGTGCTGCGTCCTGAGTTTCTGAGGCTGTCACCTGCTAATTGGATAGACTGTCTCTGCCTTAGTGCTGATCAGAGTTAATGCCCAAGATCAAAAGATAGCTCAATGAAGATAAATTTGCAGTATGAGAGAATTTGTCGTGTATTTAAGTTACTGAAGTACAGAATAAGCAGAGCACTGGTATTATGGAGGTGTGTATAAGAGTGTTGTGAGGCAAGATCCTGAGGTAGTCATTGAATCTGGACAGATGGACATAGGGTTTAAAGAAAGTGTCCTAATCTGTGTTTGAAGTTATAAGCTCTTCCCACTATATTAAAATTCCTCCCTCAAATTCTCTAGAAATGGTCCCATATCCCCAGAACATACTATAGGAATTTCTGATTGCTGTGGAATCTTTCCACCGCCATCAGAGTATGTAAAACTGTTTATAAACTGAGGCAAAACTGGTTCTACAGGCCACATTCTGTGATACAGGGAACTCTGCAACAAAATCAGAGGAACTCCTGCCATACCACACAGGTGTAGGAATGGGGAAGCACAGTGCTGGGGATACTATTCTTCCTTTTACTGTAGTCAGCAAAGTCTTTCCAATCCCCTTTCTTTCTATTCAGACACTTTGGGATATATGGCAGGTGAAGGCTTTTGAGATAGAGTGAAATCTAACCTGGAATCATGGGGGAGCTTAATTTAAAGCAGATGTAAGTACACACACACACTTCCGACACCAACAACCTCCTTTTTGCCTACATGAAAAGAAAAGTTTTCTCTAAATTTGCAGCCAATACACCCTGTTTGCATGTGTTACACTTTCAGGGCATCAAACAGTGATCAGCAGGATAAGGCTAGAGAGGACTGAAACTTTCTTTCTGCTGCAGAACATTCTGGTGGGGTGTAAGACAACGAGGAGCCATGGAGACTGCTGAGGAGGTCTGTACAGGGAGTGCTCACCATCCTCTGGATGGCAGAAGAATGGTTATGCAGAGGATGAGAGCCACTGTTTAAGGTGGATAGAGCCAAGCTAGGGTCCACCAGGAGCATAATGTGGTGTGTGTGTTCTGCTACTTCATTAACAACACTCGGTGTGCCTGCAGTGCTCTGACCCTTGATGTCCTGTGAGCATGAGGATGCGTTCTGTTTTTTGCCTCATCTGCTTCTTCCTGGTCAGGTGGCCTGTAGCAGACACTCACCACAATGTCACCCACCATGGGCTGCCCTCTGGTCCTGACCTGCTGTCAGCTGGCTCATCACCTGTCCCAAGGCACTGACAGCTCCATGTGCCCCAGTTGATCTCTCACATCAAGGGCAGCTCTGCACCCTTGATGCCCTGACCTGTCCTTCCTGAAGAGCTGGATCCCTCCATGGCAGCCCTCCATGGCAGCTGGCCACTCCCCTCCCTTTCCTACAGCCTAGTGCACCACATTGCTGTGATGCCATCAAGATCACAGCCCATCCCAGAACCTTTATGGGCTCCTGTTTGTCCCCTGTAGTGTACAGGCACTTCCTGGGGATCATTGTGATGATGAACCAGCACTAAGGCTTTGCACCCTGCCCAGAGACACCTGTCCCAGCAGCAGGGCAAGGGCAACAGAGGCCAACCAGCCCCAGAAGGACTTCTTTACTTGTACAGCCCCACTGAACCAGCTGACATCGAGGGGCAGACACTTCCTCAGTGGCTCAGACACCTGCCCCAGCACTTTGGTTATGCTGTCCTGCACTTGGTGTGGTGTTTTCAGGTGTACCAAGAGCACAGAATTCAGCAAAACCATGACCTGAGCCCTCAGTGCAGCACTCATTAGCAGCAGGCTCAGCCCTCGGCACTGCCTGGTGCATACTAACAACTTGTTTTCATCCTTCCAGGCCATGGGAACTGTCCCCACACGCTGTGTCCTCCCGTGGGGTTCTCGGGGTGCTCGGGCAGCAGCCAGGGGACCTCTGAGGTTTTCGTGGGTTACAGGTGATCCCATGCACAAGGGGAAAAAAAGGAAACTATCACTTGTTCAGAAGACTGTGCACAGGATTTATGATAAGTAAGATTTTGCTTTTTTTTTTTCTCTTAGTGTGCAGGCACTTTTTCATAAGTTCTCTGTTGCCTCGGGTTGAGACAGGATGCCCTTTATGCTGGCAATATGATGCTATGGAGCTGGCAGCCTTCCTTTTTCGCAGCCCCACACTAAATGCAGGGCAAGCAGGGAGGGGAAAATAAATCTGAAAAGGGAGAAGGTTGTGCCATTTCAGTTTCCCTTCCCCTCTTTTCTGGCTGCTCTTTTCCTCGGGTCTTTTGCCCTGCTATAAATGCAGGTAAAAGCCTCCAGTCCCAACGAGAAAAATGAAGAGAGCCACGGGCTCAGGTAGTACACATCTACTCTAATTTCTCTTTTCCTTCTTCCAGAAATCCAGACAAGTCTTGCATGTTTTCTGCTCCATTCTTTGGGTCAAGAACACACTGGTTAATAGCCAATTATTTCATACCCTAAGGAAGTTTTGGGAAAGAAGTTCCTGGGAAGAATCAACTTGTTTTGGGAAATGAGACTAATATTCAGTAAGTGAAATATTTCCCTTTGCTCTCCTTCACCATACTGTCCCATCTCAGCACAAGGCTGAATTTATTGCTGTAATAACTGTGATTCAGATAAAAGCATAATCGTTTCCCTGAGGTTTTTTTTTTTTTTTTTTCTTCAGTTTAGCCAGGACACCATAGCAAAAATTTCAGTTAGGTAATTAAATTCTACTTATTGAAAATTCCTCTTTTAAAATCTATCCCAAACTACTGGTTGCTTTTCCTTTAAGCACTTTTAAGGGGTGAATGCACTTTAAATTCACAGCTCTCCAGATTCTGAAGCCTGCTGAATTTTTCCTTGACTGCCTAAACCATAATGTGCAGTTCCACCTGAGATATGTAAAGGTACATTTTTGCATGTTTAATTATTGTTGTTTTTATTCTTGTTTAGACACAACTCATGTAGACTTAACCTATGACTAGCAGAAGTAAACAAAATTATTTGCATAGGAAAAGCAAGCATTATTTAAAACTATTTTTTTAATAACGAGCAACATAGGCCATGAATAAATTCAATTTGTGTATCAAGGGCTGTTTTACATGTGCAAAAATCCAATAGTGAAAAAGCAGGCTGGAAGATAATCTGAGGTGAGCATTCTGGAGCAGCAACCCTGAACAGATGATCCACAGTATAAATTACTGCAATTTATTTTTTTGAATTTACTTGTGCTACTTTATTATTGTTTATTCGTTTGATAGATGGCATTTAATTTCAGTTTGAGAGCTTCAGGAGGAGTGTTTGATGCTAATGGTTGGAATTTACTCCTGGGCAGAAAGCCAACGTGCCACAGCCATGTTCCAGTTATGCCCTCCAAGCTGTGTTTAAGTGGCCTTCTGTTGCCCTTGGGGTATGTTTTACACAGGAAGCTTAAAGCCTAATGCAGGCCTGCAGCTCCCTTGCTGGAGCAAGAGAGAGATGGCTTTCCCTCTCTCCTGTTCTCTTCAGCAAGAAAATCAAATTATTGGATTACTGGCCCTTCGATTGTGCTCAGCACAAATAGTTCAAAATCCCATTGTACTGGAGACCTTTGAGATGAAATGTAAATGGATAAAGAAAACAAATGTATTAAATTGGTCTAATATGTCAATAGTGTGCTATTACCTGATTAAGTGGAATGGCTGTGACTGTTCCTCTAAACAGCCTAATGTATGTAAGACATCTGCTGCTAGACTGGCCACACAAAAAAAAACCACAACAAAACAATAACCCAAAAAAGCCCACCCACAGGAGCCTACCAGAGGCATAAATTAATGCAGATTTTCTTTCCTTGCTTATTTTTATTTCTGGAAAAGAAAATCAAAGCAAAAAATCGATCCTTTGCAGGGTTAAAATTGCAATTACCCAGGGATCTATGTAGCACATGAAATTTTGGGGCTGATAGATTAACCTGACTGCTTTGTTCTACATATACCTCCGTGTGCATTGGCTTGAACTTTGAATTTCCTGCTTTCTACCATTTTTTTTTCACTTGCACATGTGTTTTATGTATTAGTTTAGGGCTAATTCCTATTTATTAAAGTGTTTTTTTAAGAGATAGTATCAGCTAAGCCTGGGAAAAGCATCTAATGGATTTTAAGCTACCTTATTTCTGTCATTTTTGTGCATATTCCCACATACATATCATGGTCCAAATACACTCAATTGTGCAAAATAAATCGATCCACAGGAAAGTGTAGGTGAGGTAAATTCCTGTATTTACAAAGTGGAGAAAACATCTTTCACAGCCAAGGATTTGATTCCTCCCTTTTATATTAGGCTGGTTTCTCTACAAGTTTCTTGTTAAATTTGGTGTTTTACTGTCCTTTTGTATTTACATGTCCATAGAGCAATAAATAGCTATTGAAACACAGCTGTCATTGTCACTGTGTTTGAATTTTTTTCACTCCATGGTTTTGATTAATTCAGGGTAGCTCTTGTGCTCAAGTGAATATTTTGCTGGCCAAATTTGTGAGCAGATATTCTAATGACTTGGGTTTCAAATAGAGCCTCCAAAACTGACTAATAAAATGCACATTAAGCTAGAGGCTGAGATGTATTTTTGTAGCTTGTTGAGATTCTAGCACATATTGGTATTCATAAGATAATAAATGTGAAATGGATTTGATGCTTACCCACCTGAACATTTTTGAGTTAAAAAAAAAAAAGACTGATAGACAACGCCTTCTCTCTTTTGCAACTAATAAGCTTCTAGTTCATTAAGTTATTACATGCCATTCCTCATCCGACAAATAGAATCCATAATTCAGTTTTTCCCAGAGTTGCACATTCTTTAAGTCTACAGACTAAATCACCAGAGCACATTTTGTCAATGAAGCTTCTGTTTGGTGGGGGAAGGAGGGGGCAGTTAAGTAAAGTAATATGAAATGCAATCCGTTCTTTGTGTCAGAGGTCATTTATTTGCTTCAATATTGCTTTTATTCTATTTATACATTCACTAAATGATGATTATTATGGAAAGTCCATATTCATTGCATTATATTTAAAATATTTTACATTTTGTTGCAGGCTCTTGCACTTGGGAATCTTTAGCATTATCTTGCGAAGTAAACTGTCCTTTTGCAATGAATCCTTGACAATGTATTAGTTCAGCTGTGCATTTACTGAGGGATAAAGGCTTTCTTCTGTGAGCAGTGGGAAAGCCACAAAGGCAAACAAAAAGCCAGCCATGTTCTGCAGCCCTGAACCAAAAGACGTGTCGTTTCCTGAGCCAGAATTGCCCAGCACAGACACAGGCAGCCAGTGACACCTTCAGCATGGAAAGTTATATGGGACTAATTTGTGTCCTAGATCCAAGTTTCCAGCACTGCTCTTCTCACCAGGGCTCGAAGGGGGATGTCTGTGCTCTGCCTTGAGTATAATGTATAGTATCTATTTGTAGAAAATACAACCTGGTGATAAAATGCTTGTCTAGGGAGTGGGATAGAGTGGCCCAGGCTCTTCACAGCTTGCAGTGATTTAAACCCATTTTTGCTGTCCAAAGAAACAGACAATCATGATGGGGGAAGAAAAAAGCGGTATGCCCTGCTCTCCCAGCACTGGCATTTCGGTGAATACTCTTCTAAGGGTCCCCCAAGGTTGTAGCTGATGTTCCCAGTGAAATATCACTCCCCAAGGAGGGGTGAGGCTGAAACCTGCGAGGGAGAGCGGAGCAAAGTGCCCTGCAGAATGTTTAGCTCTGCTTTGGGGTGTGGTGGGGGAAGCATTGCATTACCTTCCTTGGGAAGGTGTTGCTCTAACCCTGGGGAGGCTAGAAACTGCCTTCTTCCCTTGTCTCTCCCTCTGCCTTTTTCCTTGCAGTGGAAATTAACGACTGTGAGCAGGCACCATTTTCGCCAGAGGGAGAAGCAGCCGTTCTCTGCCCCAAAGTGTCCAGGGGAGTATATAGTTCAATTTCTGCAGGCATCCAGAAATTAGTGTCACCTCTAGAGGTGAATGAAAGGCAGGGTTAGTCTGAATAAGGAGAGGAATGAAGGAGGGTAGCACTGAGCAGGAATATTCAAGCCTGCACACTACTGGGAGGAACTGCTGAGGAACATTTTAACCAGTCCAGAACAGTCCAAAATGCTCTCACACTGTATTACGGTACTTTAATATGTGCTAGTACTTCTCATTATATTTGTAGTCAATAAATACACAGGTGGTTGTTGCAACTGAAGAATAATGGTGTCCCTGCAAAGCACTGTTTTAAAATGAAGTGGTGTGACATGGTGTTAGGACAACAGTCTAAGGGGGTTACTGTCCATTACAATTACAGACTGTGAATTATAAATGAGAGAACAATGAGAAACATTATTTTAATGGGAAATGTAATAAATGAAGGGGAAGCCAAAAGTCTCTAATTGATCCTTTCCCCAGAGATCACTCAGAGTGGCTCTCCTGCAGAACAATCCATCTTTGAAGAAGATGCAGTGAGTTAGCTTATGTTCAGCCTCTGCAGTGGTCCCTCACAGCTACAGCAGAGCAGGCACCTCTAGACCTACATTGGTGCTCTCTCTTGGGCTTCAAACCCTGCTCTAGGATATATCCTGCCTTCCCAAAATGGGAATCATGCTGCCGAGGCTATATGAGTGACCTTAGCTGAAATGAAGGCTCTCTAGGCCATCATGGAAATGAGTCAATAATGTTTTTGCCTTATCAAAGCATTTATAAAAACTGATTTTGCTAGATAGCTAGGTAGTGAAATATTCAGTATTCTAATGGAGTTTCTTAACCTGTTGTCACTCTGCTGTGACTGTAGCCTGTGTAATTTGATGAGTCATTTATTACTTTCGTACCTAATATATAAAAAATAGCTATGAGCTGAAAACATTGGAAATATTCACAAGAACCAGAAAAGCAGACCGGTAGCTGTGGGTCTTCTGTAACTGCTGACACCTCCTGAGAGGCCCTTACACTGAATTGATCCAGGACTTTCAAGCTCTTGTTTTATGTTAACATAAATAAATAAATAAATAAACATATTATCTTTAAGCTTGTTGGTTTTTTACCAGGGAAAGTTTTAATGAGAAAGTTTAACTCATCAATGTTAAGTTTTCTATTAATTAGATGAAAGTGATTTTTCCTTTGCATGCAGTTTCTGTTATCTGGCACTCGTGAACTAGTGGGTAGCATTCACAAGTAGTGCTACCCTGCTTTAGTCATTTCAAAAAACAAAAAAAGAAGGTCTAAGAAGTTATTGACTACTATAGCATTTACATTCCGTGGGAAGAAGTAAAACAGACATTTAAGAGCTGCATGTTGTTTCTGTAATTCCAGAATTGGAATAGATATGCTCAGCCTTTCTTTCAGTAACAAGACAATTTATGATTCAAAATAATACATTTGACAGCATAAATGAGAGGTCTGGCCACATCCAGGAACTTAAGCATGTGGTTTTTCTCGTTGTTATAAAAACCAAGCCAAACCAAATTTTCATTCCTGGCCAAACCAACACTCACTCCTGGCCCACTGGCTATTTTTTCGTGCTGGTTGTTTTTTATTTTACAGGCCTATCAAGTGCTGCTATGGAAGTCACTTTTTTTCCCTACTGAGTGAATAAATTACAAGTCCTGGAGCAGTGCTCAGTGAGCTGCAATTCTTGGCTGTAATATCTATGAGATATGGTTAAACTGAATGATCCACTGCTCAGAGGAGTGATGGCTTCTTTTACAGCCCTCATGTTCTTGCAGACAGTAAACCATTGAAATAGACCGTGAAGACAAGGGCAAGTTCACCATACTCTCATCTTTTCTGGAGTCTTGCATGTACTTTTGTCTGTGCTGTGGGACACCTTACACCTCACATATTCGAAAGTACTAAGTCTTGGCATTAACAGTGTTGGGTTTTTTTCAGTCTGTATTTTGAATATTAAAACTCTGATAATTTCTAGAAAAGTTTGTGCCTCTCTTTGAAGCAGACACAAGCTTCAGAGTCATATGTAAACTATATGTATCGAACCCACTTTTAAAGATGTTATTGTTCCTTCCAGTAGTTCTTTCTCCATCTGCACAGAAAATGTTTTTGCACTTCCAGGCAGACTCTTCTATTTCTACCTCTTAGACACTTAGTCACCTTGTAAACACAGAGCATTATCGTACAGAAGAAGCTTTTTCACAGACCCCATGACTTTGACAATTGCACTTATTGTAATTTTTTCATCTCTCCTGTCCTTCTTGACAGATGCTGCAGTATTATTTTATCCATTATTCTTACTTGACATTCTTACTTGACCTTACTTCTTACTTGACATTCCTTTGTCATCACTCTGAAGCCAGGCACAAAGAACAGAAGAAGGCTGTGATGGTAGGAAGGGAGAGGCCAGGATTGTTAGCCAGAGCTCCCAAAGCAGATGTGCCTGGGCAGGGCTGGGCTGTAACACTGCATTTAAGACAATTGCATTGTGTGTCTATTTAAATGCTAAAGAATAACACACATGCTCACAGACTCTTCATGGGTTAAACTTTCATTCATAGAAGCAAGGTGACACTTTTTTATACTCAGGCTGGATATTGTGATTGAAAACCCCCACTCTCAATACCCCCAGCCCCCATCCCAGACTTTACTGGATTTCTACTAGTGAGTAGTATGCTTTATAATCTTACTGGTTTTGTGTATTTAAATACAATGTCTGTCTAGCTACTAATTTTATTTTCCTGTTTAATTTATTCCCCAGATTCTCTGGCCTTCAGTCAATGCACTGGGTGATTAAATTATTATCCCAGTAATGAGGTTTGACACAATCTATGCCAGTTACCTGTGTGACCTGCTAAGTAGGTTAATTGGCAACCCTGAATAATTATCAGCCACCTCATCTTGCTGACTGAGAGTTTGACAATAAATGAAACATAAAAATGCTGAAAAAGACACACAGTTTTTAATTTCAACTTCTGAATTGTTTCAAAGAAACCTTTTAACTAGTTGCTTATTAGTAAAATGCAGTAATTGAAAAAATATCTTGTGAACATACTGGTTGTATTAATATATAGATGTTTGCTCCTGTGCATCAGCACAGCTTCCTAGAGGAAAAAGAACTCTGTGACATTAGATGAACAGGTCCCTCTATTCTGCAAATTGCCTATATAAGTGAATTGTTGCATCCTCAGAGACACTGCTCAAAAATGAGGAAAATTCAAGAAGTCAAAGTGATATTTGTGGTGACATTGCAAGAATTATGTTTTAATGCTTTTCTGTGAAACCTTGAGAACTAGAAATTAACTTTATTTTTCAATGAGAGCTGTGATCCTTCTATTCCCATTTCTGAGGAAAGAGAGTTAAGAAAAATAAATATGGTACCTGGTGATGCTGACTTGTATTGTGTATCTAATATTTTCTACTTTGTTCATTTCTGAAAAGCCAGAATGGTATTTCTTTCTGCCCTAGAAAATGTAAGATTGGAGCTTAGAGAGGAAGAATGGACTCTTATGAACGAGAAGATGGATTAAAAATACATGAGATTTAAAAGTGGGGTCTTTTCACAAGATAATCAGCTCAAATTAATGGTTCAGAACCACGGATTTAGTCAGACTTCCTCCAAAATCATTCCTCTGCCCTGGCCAGAAATCCCACCAAAACTTGGGGTAGAAAGAACAATCGAAGAGTCCATTTCTTGTTATCAGCAGTTAATGACTGCAAAACAAAGTGTCTCCAGAGAGGGACTTTGGAGAGCCCCATCCCAGGGGGAGAGGAGGAGCTGCTCTGCCCTATCCTCAGGCACTCCTGTGGCACAGCTGGTGGTCCTGAGCTGGTCCTTCTATGCTGGGACCCTGCAGCCTGCAAGCACAAGTACACTGATGGAACCACACAAATAAGTACTAAAGGCATAGTAATTTTGGCCCAATTAAATCTGGTTATCATGTGCCATCTCTCACAAAATTTCAGCATGATTTTCCAGCAAATAAAAGCTTGCAACGTCCTGATGTCCCATCCCCTCTGGCTGCCATTGACATCCCTCTTCTTCAGCTTCTGTGTTTGCAAAAAATAGGTTTCCATTTCTAAGCTCATTCCATAAAGAAAAGCAGAGTGTGCAGTCTTCTGTGTCCAGAATGGATTCTTCAAGTAGATAACCAATCCAAAGCCATTCTATCTTTCAGTTTGTTGTCTTATAGGCTTTAAAGTGGGGTGGCATAATTTAAGAGAAGATACTGATGAAATCATTCAAATCTGAGTCTGAACAAGTCAGCAGAGCTCAGCTTTTGAGAGAGTGAGTCACGTTGAAACCAAGCATATGCTCAAGCGTTTTTCTGGATCGTGGCCATATTGAACTATAATGACTTAAATGGATTTACTCCCCAGACAAATTTACCCTTTCCTTTCCTCCTACCCACACATACATTTGCACCTCAATCAATCACTTGTGTCTCCTTCTATTTCCTGCATCCTACTTTTATTACAAACTTTATGACTTGTTTAATCTCTTCTAAGCATGGCTTTATTTCCTCTACTGGTTTCCTTGATGATTCATCATCAGGGCTTTTTTGTCTCTACCTAAAGGTTTTCAATTTTACTGTAGAAATTTAATAAAAACAAAATTGTTAAGGCTTGTTAAAGGAGTTGTGTTGTCTTTTTGTGCTCCTTCATCTAAGCCCCTTCCTCCCCATATAAAGAAAAGGTGTTGAAGATGCACATCAGGTGGAACTACTACCTACAAATGGCAAAAAAAATATCTTGCAGCTCTCTTTCTGTGGATTTTTTTCCCCTACATGTGGTCTTTATGTATAAAATTATAGGCATTTAGATGTCAGGTAGCAGAAGAGGGAAAAATAAAATAGAAGAAGCATTGTAGCAAAATACCAAAGAACTGATGTATTGGTGGTAGTTATAAGGTGTTTTATTTCTCAAGAATTGCACAACTTTGTAAGGGTTTTACCATACCTGATAAAAAATTAAGGGCTGCTCCTATTTTGCAACTCATTACCCATTGCTTGTTGATTACATAAGTGTTTTTAAATGAAGGAGCACTGTGAGGTCCTGTGAGAAGCTAAGCTGACATGACTTCTGTCTTTCCTTTTATTAAGATAGTCAATAGCTCGGTTGTAAGGAACAGAATTGCTCTTTGTGACTGTATCAGACATTCTTTTGGGAGAGCTAGCTAAAATTTGAGAGCAGAAAAGCATTTCTGGAAAAAAAACCCAACAACCCGGCATGCCAGACAAATCAATAAGTGGATGGAGCCGAGTCTGAGACTTTTGGGTTGGGTTAGAACCTAAATCAAGACTGTATTGACTCTGCAAAGCCTGTATTTTTAGGGGTGCCTATATCAAAATCAATATTGCCTTCCTGCTTTATTTGATCACTTCTGTGCCTTTGTGCAAGCAAATCCATTTTACAGTTGTATTTATTTTCTAGAGCTAAAGTCTTCTATTTGGTATGTGTGGCCCATGTACTGTGGCTCTGTGTAAATTAACAAAAGGTGGATTGTGTGTGGTATCTGTCACCAGTGTTCTCTACTGATGACATTTGCAAAGGAAATGAAATATCTCTGTAATTTCTTTGATGCATAATTTATGTACAGCTCCTATATGTGAGTTCTCTACATGCTGTTCACCATTACCTCAGAAATAACTGGTTTATTTTCTGGAAAAGGGACACAAGCATACACTGATCATCAGAATCCCAGAGCATAAACAGTGGGCTTTAATGATCTAATGCTTTGCATTTATGCAGCTTCCCATCCAAGATCTTCTTATTGTATCTAATGTGTCCAATATATACATTATTTAAAAGCATCCCAGCTTTGTGAAAGGTGTCTGCCCAGGGAGGTGGTGGAGTCACCGTCCCTGGATATTTAAAAAATGACTGGATGTGGCACTCAGTGCCGTGGTTTAGTTGATGAGGAGGTGTTAGGTCATAGGTTGGACTTGATGATCTCAAAGCTCTTTTCCAACCTTGTTCATTCTGTGATTCTATGATTCTGTAGGTTTTGTAGTCCTGTTTTGCAGTTAAAGCTGCAAGGACAATTCAAATTTTACCTGTCTATGCTTTAAGTTAGGTAAGAATCTTGTGCTTGTGCACTTGGCTAAAGTGTTTGGACTGGTCCTGACTGTTAGGTAAGCTCAGCTGGGCTTAATATTTTAAGAAGAATTTTATTGTTCTTGAACTATTTGTAATCTTGAATGATTGTTCTGAACTATTGTTCAGAACTAGTTTGTGTTGGCCACCTCAGAGTGTACCCAGTGACAGCCTGTCTCTTTGTTCACCTGCATATACAGACTTGCCCTAAATAAATCTGAAAATGAGACTTGTCTTTGAACATTTAGAGTGGAGTTGATGCAGTATTAGTTTGCTATAAAGCCACTGAAAAATCTGAACCTGGCCTCCAAATTTAAACCATCAAGCACACCATGCCCAGGCCCCCTGCATTCTGCAGGTTTTGGAATTAAGAAGCACTGCTAAAATTTTACTTAACTGTTTTTTAGGGCAAAACCTCTGCATTCCTTATGGTAGAAAAATGCATCTATCACAGGTAACATTTCCTCTGATTTTTTGCTTGTGCTACCAGCCTTGCCTTATCTGTCCTGAAAGTACTCTGTGTGTGGTATTTATGAAATATTATCCAGGTATGGTATTTAATCTCTTTACAAGAGAGAAAAAACCACAATGCTCTTACTCAGCAATTCCATCTGAATAGTGCTTCTGTGATCCGATTTTCCACCTCTTGGTACAACCAAATTATTACTTCAGCAAAACTGTCTGCAGTGCCAACACACACACAGATGAAGTCATAATAGCAGTTCATTTTACACATGCATATGCACAATCCTCCAAATGGCCTTCCTAAGAATAGAAGTTTGAAAAGCTCCTTGATAACGTGAGTGTGAAAGGGGTTTTTGTACAATCGATATTTGCATTCTGCTTGCTGCTTGGTATTGATTGCATCTGCTTCTGCAGGATATAATGTATATTTAACTGTATAAAATAAGTATATTAAGTACTAGACCTGTGCTTCCAATAAAAGGAAAATTCTGGATTAATAGCTGTATTTTCCATTTTTTTTTTTTTAAATACATTCAATATCTCAGAGTAAACATCAAAATTCTTCCAGAGTTAGAAGAAATAAATTCAGTCTTCTGGGTAAAACAATCCCTATAGGGCTGGTGAAACTCAAGCTTTAAAATTGTATGCATTGTAAGAATGATAAAATGCTTAAGAAAAGACAGGTAAAATATAGGAATGCTTGAAGGACTGGAGATGGCCTAAAAATATGTGTTTGTAATTCTGGTTTAGGTAAATTGTAAAGGTAGGAAAAAATTAAGTGGTTTATAGCTATATAATAATGATGTTCTATAATGAAGCGTTCACTGCAGGTAGAGATGAGAAATGTAATGAGCACACCTTTTCCTGATGGATTCCTTTGTAAACCTCACATCGTGGTGTGTTTCCACAAGGTACTGAAAGTGCAGAAACTCTCTTCATAAAGGAAAACTTGCATGGGCAGCCACCCTTGTTTCCTACAACTTGCCCCTGAGACAAAATCTGTTCAAGGAAAGTTTCAAAAAGAAGGCAGGTTTGGTGTCTGAGTCCCACATAAGAAAGGGCTGAGTAAAAAGAGCATTTCAGCTTCCTCTACCCCACACTGGATACCAGTTATTGCCACATCTGTGCCACCTCTGCATTTTGTGGGGCCACTTCTATGAGGCAGATCAATGGATTGATCCCTGTTAAGAGCAAGCAGGCAAAAAGATCAATTAACACACTGAATATAATTTCATAAAATAAATCAATTTGCACCACCAAAGGAGGAATTAAAAACTGGTGGGCGATCTCACCATTTGGGCTTGAAAAAAATAGACCTGTTCTGATATGAAACAGCTTGACTTCAATAAATAGCAATTTAGGAATCCCTTTGGCTCCTGAGAATACAAAAGAAGTCCAGTAGCCAGCAAGGTACCTTTACTGTGCTTTACATACCAGTAAACAATCTGGA
The DNA here is from genome assembly GCF_009650955.1 of Corvus moneduloides. Taxonomy (NCBI): domain Eukaryota; kingdom Metazoa; phylum Chordata; class Aves; order Passeriformes; family Corvidae; genus Corvus; species Corvus moneduloides. The sequence goes on from NC_045489.1 coordinate 14,881,050, forward strand.
CTGAATAGGGCACTGTCCAGCTTTATATAACAACTGCAAAGAGTTGAAAATAGCTGTAATTCTAATGAACACCTTTTAACTACAATCAATTTCATCTTGTCTTCATGACAGATAAAGAGCAAATTACTGGTACACATTAACAACTTGAGAAGCAAATAGTCCCATTAAAATATTTTGCCAGTGTTCATAAACCATTGCTTCCCAGAACTCCATCCCTGTCAAATAAATAACTTTTTGTTCCCTATTAAATATGGAGAGCGCAGGTTACTATGGTGATCAACAGAACACAGAATAAACTCTGATTCATCATAACTGCCACATTCTAGAGGAAAAAAATATCTGAATATCCACTTGCAGTTTCAAGCTGGATCTCTGAGAAATGTTTTGAGAAAACAAAATGATTTTATGATGTCCAAGTAACACTAGGTGGAGTATCACAAAAAATGGAAGTGTTCCAGCAGTGTGCCCCTTCAAATAAGAGTGTTTCTAGTCTGCAACATTTTAAAACTCATGATCACAAGCCTTAGGTTTTTTTGTCTTTTTATTCTAATCAATGAAACATATAGAACTGTGCTGGGAATGCTATGGGCCACATTGCTGTGGATGTATATCTTCATCTGGGTCAGGGACACCCTGGCCTTTGCCTGTGGTGTTCTTTGTGTGCCAGTGGTTTACAGTCCCATTCACTCCATGTTTTATGTTCAAAGGGTGGAATCATTGACACTGGGCAGGGACTGCTTTGATGCCAGTTCTGGAGGCTTCACTCTTTTGATGAATATGAGACCCATGCTTTTAATTGCACTTATCTGCATTCATTGCTGGCTTTTTACTACCAAGGCTTAGGAAAGCAATGAAGTAGCATTGGGAAGTAGCATATACACATCTGCTTTCTTAGTAATCTGTCTTTAATATTTGTCATCAAGACCAGTTTTCTCAAATACCTGCAATGAATTCCACACCACAAAATGAAATGCTATAGTTATTTTTGGTCATCCCCAGGTTTAGTTTAATAAAACACAACTTTGATTGCCTCAGTCTTATTGCATGTGTTGCAGTGCTAGGTTTGGTTTAGCAAGCTGCAGCTTTCCTGGAGAGCTCAGCGGGGCTGCTTAGGGCAGGGCAGCCATTCTGTCCTCCTGTAGTCCTTTTTGGATGGCCCTGAGCTCTTACTCCGGCTAGCTATCAGCTCAGCAACACAGTGATAGCAAAGGAGGCGAGAAGGGTCCCTCCATGAGGGCTTCAGAGGACCTTTATTGGTTACACCGTGTCCCAGTGATCCCCCGAGGCACAGAGACCTTGTGATCTGGGCGCAGGGGGTTTTGTCAGGGCTCAGGGGCGGTCCATGGGCAGAGTTGGGGTACAGGAACCAATAAGAAGAACCTGAGGGAGTGGCCAGGGCTAGGGGGCAAGGAACAGGGGGGGAACAATGTGGGATAAGAAACGCAATGGGTAAACAGATCACCACAGTTGCAGTGCAAGTCAGAACCTTCTGCTGGTCTTTGCAGTGGCATTGAAATGGTTTAGGAGCAAGGAAGGCAGTCTAGAGCTAACACAGCTGGGTGGACCTTGAAAACAGCCACTTGCTGCATGGCTTTAGATTACATGCCGTTTGATTTTACATATTTCAGCTTCTTCTAGCCTCAGTACTACATCAGATCTGCAAAATATCCAAATGAATTAAACAGAAAGATCTCCTAGTAGCTTGCATGATGACCTTCAGGACTCAACGCTGACAAGTCCCCAAAATTTCTATTCACCTTTATTAAGACCTGAGGAGCAGCATTGAGATGAGTGTCTGGTTTTTTCCTACTCTATCCATTCAGTCTACTAAATAAGAGTATCTCCTTCTGTTACCCCTGATATGTTTTTGAGAGAGATAATAACCTACTTTTTAATTGTAGGGCTGCGCAAGGGACAAAGTGAAAGTGATTAAAAAAAAATTTAGGTCCATTGTAAGAGGCTTCTAACTACACTCTAGAGGTTTGAAGCCCTACACAGTTATTATCTGGCTGGGCTTTTTGTATCAGTTTTATTTCTAGTCCCAGACATTCATGGTAGTGAATGTAAGTCACGCAAAACTCGTGCAGCATGAAAGTCATCCATAGCCCTTACAGCTCAAAAGGACATGCCTGTGGGTTCACAAATATACGAAGCCTTTCCCTCAAAAGGATGGAAAGAAGGAGATTCAAAGGCTGGTAAAATCCAGAGCCACAGCTTTTATCATTTGATGATGGTACAGAGGATGTTTCCTTCCCAGCTGAATCATGCTCACCACTCCCCATCTCATATGGGGAAGCTCTCCTTTGATACCTGTGAGAGAATTGAAGACTCTTGTGTCTTCCATATATCTAAGGTGGGGAGGGGAAGAGAGACATAGCGAGTCAGAGGGAAAGAGGTAATTTCTTTCACATTTCATATTATTGACAGCCTTTTCTGAATTTCTTAAGCGCTTCAGAACAAAGAATAAAGTTTTTGTTTTTTTTTTTCTTAGAGGCATGTTGTAATTCAAACAAAAATCAGTTCAGCAAAACCATCTGTTTTATGTCTTGGATTAGGTTTTATAATCTGTAGAATCCAGGAACCCAGTAACTCAGAAGGTAACAAGCATCTTTGTTATTCTGCACATGTGATCTTTGTTATTCTGCACATGTGCATTACAAAGTAACTCTTATTTTTAACCTCCAACTAAATGTGTCACTCTGGTGTCATTCCCCTAATTTATCACTTCTCCCCAGCATGGCTGCCTTTTGTCTTTAAAATGTCATATTAAATATCATCAGCATTTGCAATCTTCTGGACAGAACATTTAAAGTTGAAGTAGTTGGTGTCAATATATATGGACACTGAAATGGAGCTTCAATAAAAATCTATATGGACAATTAGTGCAGTACCAGCTCTTCTCTAACCCAAATGTCGTTCTGCATTATGGCCTGGCTGGTGTGACTGCATCACAACTAAGCCATAACTTCTAAAAGTACATTTCAATTTCGCCTTTACTTAAAAAAAAAAGAAACCTCACAAAATGTAGTTGCCCACTAACAGCTTTAATAAAGGGCTCTATATCTCATGTGTGTGACTAATATCTCTGTATGCCTAATAAATTCTGTGACAACAGTATAATCACTCCTGATAACTGTGGGTTTTGAGCTGAAGAAACACCTGGATAACAGAGACCTGATGAAGTGCTGAGACTAAATCTCCTCTTGTGGCTCACAAGCAGCAGCCCTTTATGGGCTGAGTATGCCCTGAACTCGAGTAGATACAAATGCTTGTGTAATGCTCTGTCTGTGCTTCCCTAAGCAATATTCTGCATAAATATGTATGCATTGCTATTTTTACCTGGCATGATCATGGAAAGCAAGTACAGTAAGTATATGAACATGCCCAAAAATGACTCAGGTTCCATCTCAGAAAGCAATCCAGTATTTTTTTTCCCACATTCCTCCAAAAGGAAAAAAGTAAAAGTTCAAGTAATCAACAACTGTTACTTTTACCACACTGTAGACAGAACACATGCTTAAACCCCTGGATTAAATTTCACATCTAGTTCTTAGTTTTGCTGCTGTTTTGTTCTTACTGTATTTGAGCAGGTAAATTGTCCTTCCAACTCTGCGACTCTGAACAGATATGAAATTTCCCAGCTGGACAGGCAGCAGAGGCTACACACAAGAATGACAGGAAGGCAATCAGGCACAATGGTAAGCCAGATGAGAGGGCCATTAACGAAAATCTGGATCACTTTGACCACACTATCTTCAGGGGCTGCTGTTAATAATTTTTGCTTGGAATTATGTTCTCCAGTATAAATTATAGGAGATGAAAATCATAAAGAATACTACTAAAGAACATTTGATGAGGCAAGTCGGTACCCTAGTGAGAGATTTCAATAAAAGTGATTTCTTGCCAGGGATAAGCTTCAAAGCAAGGGCTGTGCACACTCTTTCAGGTGGAGAAACCAATGCTTTTTGGAAAGAACAAAAATCGACCAGCTGCTGAGGCTCGAGCTCGAGGTGGGTTTGCTAAGAATGAAGATAAAGGTAGACACCAAATTTTTAAGCAGACGCTTTCAGCCTTTGTAACTTTCCACGTCAAAGCAGGTGCTGACACAGGCCCAGGATGAAAATGCTTTAACAATGACTTTCCATTCAGGAACTTCAGCTTAAAAGTCACACAAACTGTGAGGGTAAAATGCAGATGGTGGTGCCTCAGACTGTGGGTTTGGCTGTTCTGTGCAGGATGCTGGGTGTGTTCAGCATCACAGTTCCCATGGGGAAGCGTGACAAGTACCTGCTGGTATTCCCTCCTGAGGGAATGTTGGCTTCTCCTGCCACAGGTCAGCCTTTCTGTCCAGCCTCCTCCCTGTTCCTCACTTGAAGATCACAGGCTGCAATTCTGTCAGTGCTTCACTTGGGAAAGCACCAAGACAAGAGGAATGGAGTTTTGTTTCCCTGCTCATTCCGTGATAATTCCTTGATGAACTTGGAAATGGTGTTATCATAAAAGGCACCTTTGCTATCTGGATGTGCACTGGTGGGACTTCAGGAATCAGTTGTGACAACTGTTTCACTAGAGTCACTCTGTGAGGAGACACACTTTTAGTTTGAGTGGTAGGCATGTTTTTTCCCCCCCTTACTTAGTTTGTAAGTCCCTCTAAGCTTTTCTCATACATAAATTTTATTCCTTATTTCCATCATGATCTCCTTCAATGATCATTTGAACTTTTCCCTAGTTTATGAATCCAAAATGATGCCCCAAAGTTATCGCTGTGGCCTGAGGCAGGGATGTTGCACCAATCAGCATTGCCAGTATCCTGAATCTCAGGATAACACTCCCCCACAATCCACACTCACACCCTTACAACTGTCCTCCCTTTTGTCTTTATTTTGTACCACACATGTTCTTTGGCAGAAAGGGAACTTTTTTTTCTTTCCTTCACCATTTGTAAGGTGTTTGAACCTCTGTTCATTGGGAACTCAGTAGATGCTTAGCTCTTACACAAGATTCTTCCACTGTACATTAAAACTTAGGCCACCAGTTTCCTAGGAACCAAGAGCCCTGGAGCATGGGTGGTTCAGGAATGTCTGCCTGAGCCCACTTTTTTGCCTTTGAGCACCCACCCACACATGAGTATTATAATTAAGTGCCTTTCCCAGTATATGGGGCAGTGCTGGATGGGCACACAGCACATTTACCAAGCTGAAGTTCATGCCCTGGAGCAAATCCAAAGAGTTCCCTTCTCCTTCACACCTTCCCCAGGGAGCTGGTACCACAGAGACACCAAAGGGGTATTTTGTGGAGTACTTGGTAAGTTTTAAGCTTATTCCTTAGCTCTGTGGTGGAATGAGTGCACTTAGACCAGTGTTCTTTTGAGTGTCTTGCAGATTAATTTTTATTCCTTGCCAATGCATGGAATACTTAGCCAAGTAAAGCAGAAGAGTGTTCAATTTTTTTCACAGCAACTATCCTGTAGTAAAAACTCTTGAAATAGCTGGATGGTGCAAAACCAGCCCTTTCTTCCCACTACTAACACTTGCAAAAAACAAAATCATCCTTTTCTCCTTCTGACATACAAATAATTGTTGTTGTATTTCACATTGTCTTGATCAAGAATGAAAGTTAATTCTCTAAAATGTAATTTAAAGGCAATTAGAGATAAATGCTCTTAAAAATCCTATTAAAAATGATGGAAGCTCCAATTTTACACTGCCAATTTTAGAATACTTAAAAAAAAAGTGAGTGCAAAGTCTATACCCAAAGAAATTACATTTTAAGAGTGAAACTAATAATATATCTATTTAGTTTTAAACATTAATTCACTAAGGATGGATTTCACCATGAGTACAACATTCTGCAATCACAATATTTTATATTTAACTCCAGTGAATATCTCCTTCCTGCTTTGTAGAAACTCATGTTGATACAGAAGGAGGAAAAAAAGAAACAGTTTCTGGAGTGATCCATCTATATGGAGAGCTGAATTTAATTAATTGGAAGCTCATTTATTACTGAGCTATAACACTTCTGATAGGATTGTAGGGATCATTCCAATAAACACTCTATTGCTCTTGAAGCAGGAAATAATTAGCTTTCAGTTCTGACCAAAATAAAGAAAAGTAGTCCTGGCAGAAGCAGAATCTGAATTTCTGCTTCCAAACACCATTATGTACTTAACAAAAACTTAAAAAAAACCAAAAGAGGTGGATGGAGTCAGATCTTGAGAGCTCCTCAAATGGTGCATTTTTGGAGGCATTTTTGAGTCACTGCAGTTTCTTGAGCAGAAGGTCTAAACAGGATGCCCAGAGCCCTGCTGTGCCTCCTGAGAGGTGCTGGGTAGCTCCTGCATGAGCCTGTATAGGTGAGCCTCGATGCTGGAGCCCCTGGGGACAGGGAAGCAGCCATTCCGACCTCCTCTCCTGTCCTGACTGGCATAGAATGAGATATATTTTCGCTCTGTTTTCCCACATTCCTTGGCAAGTAGCTCAGAAGTCATCCCTAGCAGCACAGAAGTGCCAGTTCTATTAACTCCTGCCTGATACTAAAGGCATGTCTTAGACTCTGGGTCCCAAATTGGTTTCAGCCTTTCTCTGCTTCTTTTTTAGGCAAGATAGTAGAATAATATTCAGGATTATTTTTAATGAAAATTAGGCAGGAGATGATCTACAGTAGAGACTATGAATTATGTGATATCAAGGAAAGTAATCTATATGAAGATGTCAATTTTATATTAAATAGTCACATATCTGTCTGTGACATATCAGGACCTGTAAGATAGAAAAGAGCCTACATAAAAGTGCAGATCCATATAAAAGTAGAGATAGTCAATAACTTTCATTTAACAGAAAAATGGTATTTTTTTAAAATTGCTGCTTATATCTCTTCTAGTTCTGACATATTTTCCATTTGGTAAGGAACTAAAGAAGTTCCAAAAGAAGTCCTGACATATTTCCTAAGAGTCATTTTTCTTCAATACCTGTCTTGGTTTTATTATGTTCTACATCACTCCAGGACAGCTGGGTTGCAGCAGCACAATTCCTCAGCACCGTGCTGGATCAGGCTGGTGTGTGGCACACACTTGGCTGTAGCTCACAGCTCTGACATTCTGACACAGCCTCACATGATTTAGGGCTTCGAGGACCCTGTCAGAGAAGGGGTATTTATGCCCAGAGGAGAGGAAGGGTTGTAGATGAGCAGGTTTCTAATGCTTGGCTTTCACTCCCAACCCCAATCCACTTGTATTTAGAGTACTTGTGTGGAAATGTTCCAGTGAAGGCACCTTCTTTCCCCTGAGGGCAAATGCAAAATTGTGTTATAACAATGCTGGAATTAATCTGAGTAGCTGGAAGGTCAGGAGGGAGGTCTTCAGAAAGGGAAATATGATTAAACTCCTCCTTGGACAAGTGCTTTGATTTCTTCAGAGGACCTGTGGGAGATCCCTGATGCCAAGATCCTTCAGAGGCCCTGGTCTCAGTAATGTCACTTAGATGACAAGGCAACTTGAAAGTAACAATTGCTCCTTTGACCTGGCGTTCAGCCACACATTCAGGATGTTGCAGGGTTTTCTGCTTAGAAGAAATATGTGTGCAAGGCCAATAGCTCTTTGAAGAAGACCTGTTATTATTTTCAGAGAACACAGGCCTATTTCCCTGAATGCTGAAGGAATCAAACAAAAACTATTGTCTTTGCTCTCAGCTTCTGCCTTTTTATGCTGGCCTGACAGGCTGTAAAGTGCTCTCATGTGTTTTCTCTCTCTCTCTCCAGCTTTTCTCAAGTCTGCATCACAGAGAGGTAAAGCTGTGGGTTCCCTCTCTCATTTGCCTATAGGTTTAAAAACACATTGCCTACACAATAACATTATCCTCTGCCTCTGTTAACAAAGGTCAAGTGTGACCCTCGTGGCTTTGTTTTGGCAGGAAATGTGCTGAGGAGTTATTCCATCACCTTTCATCACTGGTGGTGGTGATGCCCTCCAGTTTTAACTCAAAGCTGTTGTAAGAGTTATTACAAGAACTGCCCTGGACCACCAGTTACAAACCTGTTGAAAATAAATCCCCAAACCATGGAATTGAGGAGGTCCAGTATTCTGACCATGCCTCTTTTGCAGACTGAACATTTCCTTCAACTGGCAGGATTTTCTTCAAAGACATTCAGTTTCTTGACACAGTTGTTTTCATTTGTTGACACCTAGATATTTACCAACATTTCATTATGAATAAAAATGGAAAAGCCAGCTGGGTCATATCCCTCACATTGAACCCCCTTTTCTCTTGATTTTCAGAGTGTGAGAAAGTGCATGTTTTGGGTTTTTTTTCATGAAAAACCAGGGTTATTCACATTCCGATCTGACTGTGGTATAGTGAAAAACATGGCTACCTGAGGCTTTCGTGGATCACTGAAATGATTTTGGAGGCAAATATATTTTTATTATTATACCAGTATTGGTTTGTGCAGTATTTCTGTGCTATATAGTGTTATTAATACTCTGTGCCCAACTTCACAGGTTGAAGCAGCATATTTTCCACGGTGGTGGTGGAGTAGTATGTTTTTTATTTCTAAATTTGTGTTTGAAGGAAACACTGTAAAGAGGTGCCACAGTTCATGGCAGGGCATAGACGGTTTTGTTAGAAAAAAAGACTCTTTACTTTTGCAGCTTCTGAGCTGTTATACATAAGTTTGTATCTGTGTTGCCAAAATCCCCTCAACCCCATTTCTTAACTTACCTAATTTTACATGCAGCTGTGGTAGAATTCTGTTCTTTTTGGTGAAAGAGAAAGAAGATGAACATCTTTATATCACTGCTGCCCTCCCAACAGGTTGTACCATTCTATGGGACAGATATTTATATGTTTTCCTCAGAGGAAAATACTTAAAGAAGCTATAACTTGCCGTGGTAATCTCAGCTCACTTGCTTTCCTAGCTTTCTCCAAGGCAGTGGAGTTCTGGTGGGATTACAGCTGCATGTCCACCTCCTGTGTTTCTGGGGTTTGGACAGACACCATTTGTTACAATACAACTCAGCACCCCCAGACATCTAACATTGAATGGACAAGACAGAATCCCAATTTGAAGGGGAAATGTTGACTTTTTGTTCAAGTGTTTAGGTAAGAAGTACCTGATTTGGCAATAAATCTGCTAACTATTCTTTTTGCTTCCTGAGCACTTCAACTATTAATCACTCTGACCCCAGACTATCCTGAACAGTCTTTGCATGGCTGGTAGTGTAGAAGGAATTGATTTGGCATAGATTGGTAGTTAAATTTGTTTTTTTCATCAAGAAAATTCAATTTTTGCAGAGGGTTGCCTCTTTCCAGACTGGACAAGTTCTGAGCAAACTCAAAAGCTGATGAAATTTACTTTGAACTAAGCCCCATCTGATGAAACTGAACAGCAGAACCAGGGGTTGGCTGTAAACAGCTCAGAAATCTTTACACCTGCCAGAGGCACTTGGCTGGAAATGTCACTTTCCAATTTTTTTTCCAGTTCTCTCTTAATTTCCCTTGAAAACTCAGTGCAGTTGTACTTTAACTCATCTGCAGTGTTGAGATTGTGAAATTAATGAGAAATCATGCATTCTGGATGCAAGAAAGTTGTGCATTAAAAACTCTCACACTAGTGAGGTTTTAAGGTCTTTCTCTACCTTTTTTCTTCCCAGGAATTTCCTACCATGGCTCCTCTTCCTCAGGCTGCCAAGCAGCTGCCGAGGCTTGGACATGTCCAGTGCTCCTCTGAGTGGGCTGGTGTCTGTTTGGGTCCTTCCAGCTTGGGGCTGTGCTCCCTCTGCTCTGCCCTTCTTTTCCCCCTGGACTTCCAGAGGTGGAGTTTTAGTGGTGACAGCTGTTTCTTCCGGAGCTCATCCATACCCAGGAAATGCAGGGAGGCAGATACCAGTGTTTCCATGTGATTTAGTATGCATGTGAGAAGAAGATTTCTCTTTGTAGCTAGCAGAGTGGAAGAGTGAGGTAGGATTAGTATTCTTGACCTGCACTTGTGTAGAGATGGAATAATTCTTTATAAAATGTAAGGGATGGGGTTTAATGGGCAGTTGTGTGTATATCTTAATTAATCTCTTTGCCAATTAAAAGATGGAAGTTCTAATTAAGATGACCCCAAAGCAATTATTCAGACTTGTGTATTTACATTAATTGGACTACCAAAGCATTAAGAGTAAGATTATGACTTTGCAGATGGCACAAAGTCAATTTCCTTCTTGAAGCACCTCACTACCCAGCTTGTAATGAGGGGAGAAGTCACAGAACATGCACCATTCCTACGACACCAGTTATTTTGTCTCCCAGTATTTCAGGTCTAAAATATAATTGAGAGGAGAATGTCTGTGTTGAGGTGCTGTGGCACAACCTTCTTCCTGATGATAGGGAAGATTGATGTTGAAATATTTATTTGTCATGTGAAGTGGAAGTCTTCTCCCAGGAGGCAACTGCTTCTTTTCACTCTCACTTAAATATTCACCAACCTAATCAATAATGATATCCCTACTGATACTTAGCACATGCATTTGTGGTGCATTCTTTCCTAGAGCAAATTTCTTGGTCCAGATACAAAGGAGGCATTTGCCTCCTTTGGAGCCTCTACCAAACTACTCTACTGTGGCTACGGAGTCAAGTTCATCCATCACATTCCCAAAGTTCACTGACAAAAATAGTCAGGACCAGGTATTTGCACATCAGCTTTTATCAGTAATTTTAAAATATGATGTTACTTTTATGTGGATGAATGTTTCTAAACTGTCAAATACCTTCAAAATCTTTCAAAGTGTTGGAGTTGGTGTCTATAATTGAGAATGACGTGTGATGCAGCATAGGCAAACCATATGCTTTTAAACTGTTTTTACCTGTCAAATTTGTATTTTACCTGCCACAGTGCTCTCCGTATTTTAGCAAAAAGACAGTCAAAACAATCTGTAACTGAATTATTGTGGGAATGGAAAAATATTGTAGATAATAAAATAAAATTTTCTACAGAGCCACCTGAGACAACACCATCTGACATTCAAACAATTTTAAAGAATATATTATTGCTCTTGGAAAAGAACCGGATAAAAATCAGGAAGGACTTGGAGTTCTGGATAGGTTCACCAGAATTTTTGCACTTGTGAATGCCCAGTTATGTCCAGGAAGGAAATGGGGAAGGAATCACAGAGGTATTTCCCCTTAAAAAAGTGGAATCTGCCTTAGGTGCAGGCTCCACACACATACCAATCTGCCTTTGCTTCACACACCTCTTAAAGTCTCTGCTATTTACATTTCTTCTGAAATTTTTATCAATTAATACAAAACCATGCCCATTTTTCATCTTCCAATGACTCCAAACACAAACATACATTCTCTTTTCTATTTTTCCTCTGTCCTGACCTAAAAAGTTGGCTTGGAATAAGGTAAAATAAAAGTAGCTAGAAATTGGAGCAGACTTAGTGATTAATCTTTGTGTGGTTCACTATAAATTGTTCTGAAAACGAAAATGTAAATCTCTTCACATATAAAATGTCAAAATTGGACTACATTCAAGATAGTATTATACTGGGGGTATTATATCAACACCAGAGTAGGAGGAGAATATACTGTTTTAGCTGGAGAATGCCTGGGAGGATATGGACTGTAGTATCTCTTTTGACCCAAGTAGCAGAATCAATATTTAATGGTTTTGGGATATTCTGATTCAGCAGGGGAAAAAAATAGTAGAACTGTTGCATTTCTGCTTATTTATTAAAAATAAACAAAATTCCATCCTTTTGAGCGGAGAATCCAGAGAAGCTGATTTTTCTGTTTACAGCTCCAAACTTTATGCAGCTGCCACATTAACTCAAAAACCTACTTCTTTAATCTGTTGTCAAGGTCAAACCCAGGTGTTGTTCAGGCTGTACAAAACATCTGCTGCCTCACTCTGCCGTGTGATCAGCCTGTCATCCACACAGACTCATTTGTGCATAACCTGCCTCAAAACACTGCAATACCCACAAAAAATCCTGAAACACAGAATATTGGACTTTTTGTGATAACCTACAGTTGTCTTTGGCTGTGGAAAAGACCTTAAATGAAAATTAAACCCAAAACATTTTGAAAGCTTCAATTCAACCTGTAGACATAAAACAAGCAAGAGCAGGAGGAGGAAATTTCCTGTGGAAGCCACTAAGTTATTTTTCAAAAAAACAAAGCCAAAATTAAATTTTCTTCTAAAAAGTTAGATTGTCAGTTGGATATGAAATTCAGTCTGGATTCACTGAAGTGTGAAGAAAAGGGATTTTAGTACTGTTTTATCTGTATATTTCAACCAACTGTCTTTAACTGTGGCATCTCTTCTGGCATCTCCACAATATGTGAGCGTGTGCATAAATGTATATAAAAACTAGGTTTCTTATTGAGTCTAGACAGTGGATAAAAGTTATCTGCTCCTATGAAATTCTCAGTTGCATAACGGAAAATTCCACAAAGAGCTGGGATTTACTCTTCAGAAATATCCCCTACTCTATTCAAAGACACCTAATTAATTTTCATAGATAATTTTTCAGTTTTCTTGTTTTGCACTTTTCTAAGATACATGAATATCTTTGGTTTTTTCCTCCTCCATCCTATTCTAAAGTTCTGGTGCTACATTCAACTTCCTACCCTCTTTTCCTGGAGTGATGCTTCCATCCTGGGCATGTATGAGTAATGCCAAACAGAGAATTACCAGGGTTGCATAATACAGGGACAAGCTATTTCACAGTTGAATAGATCTAAGCTCTCCAGGCAAGAAGATAATAGAAGTTATGGCTATGAAGTGACTGGGTTCCTCCTTGGGGAGTGAAAAATCTATCTTTACCCAAAGGTGAAGCAAAATATAGCAAACCATGGCAGAATGCAATTGTATATATAATCTCATGAAATTTTAACTCCTAGTGATGAAGGGAGGCGGGGAAGGAGAGGAAGAGAGAAAGAGAGAGAGAGAATAAATTAGGTTTACTAGATCATATATTATTTGATCTGCTATGGTGATCTTCTAAGAAGTGAAAAATCACATTTACAGTAATTCACTATAGAAAAGAATACTGTCTTTGTCTCATTGACAATTTACTTACCAAAACTAACGCACAGACACTCTAATTTTATAGCCTGGAATACCTTAGATCACCTTGAAACCTGGTAAACTCTACTAGTACATTTTTTTACAGTCTTCATTCAAAGACTGTCAATGGCCTTATGAAAAAAGTATATTGGAACACTGCATCCTGAACAGGGAATGCTGTGCCTATAAAGCAAGAGAACAAAATATAATCACTGACAGGAGACTGAAAGTAAGTCAAGAGTGAGACAAAAGGCTTGGCACCAGAGTGACTTCCATTTTAAAAAAGTTAGTGAGCCACTAGGGGCATTGTCTTGGCTAGAGGTAGTTGCCATAAACAGAATTCTTTGAACAAGGGTAAGACAACCCCAAGCCTTGCAGCCCCCTGGAAAGAACTGACTTGTTCTTCACATCCCAGTGACCAGTACCAAGAGCCCTGCAATGTTCTGTCCCATCAAGCCAGCAATGGGGTCTGACCCAAACAGACTTGCTCAGATGACTTCTCACATTGTGGCGTTTTCATCTTTAAATGAAAAGAAAAAGAAGGAAATATTGGGCACTCTCCTTACCCCCGCCCCCCAAGGGCTTGTTTTTATCAAGCAAAAAGCATCCACACTGACCTGTGTGTTCCACTCATAGCTAATCATCATAACAGGAACTACAGTGCCTTTGCTGTTTTTCTTGGAGCTTGCGGTGCATAAGCATCTTTTATATCTCTGGTCTTTCATACACCAGCCCTCAAACAACCGCTCACCACTGAGCTATTCCATTAGTGTCATGCTGGCAATGGAGTCTGTTTCTGGGTTTTGTAACTTGACTTTGAACCAGAGCTTCATAGCTAGTCCCACTCTCAAGATTAGAGTTCGTCTTGCGGTTGGAAGGAGAGGTGGATGGGATGCGCTTCAGCACTTCCCTGCCTGTGCAGTTAAAGCTGCTGGCTCACACCCGGCTGCTTTGGGCCAGACTGAGGGGTGAAATCGGTGATGCAGCCAGACTGAGGGACAAATTGTGACTCGGTCAGTGTCTTCTCCTGCTCCTTGCTTGCATAAGGAGTAATTCAGACCTGCTTGTTAAATAGCTCCCTCCCTGTCATGGGTGCAAAGAACGAATTATCCAACTCTTTGCTTCCTCAACCTGCCTCCTCTCTGAACCCGTGTGTCTGATGGGCTCAGTGACACCATGTCAGGGTCCCTTCCCCCCTGCCATGGGGTCCTGGGAGAGGGGCCCTGAGGGGACAGACACGGGGTTTCCCTGCCCCTGGTCAGCCATTGGTTGTTTTGTGTTCCCCTGTACGGGCAAGGACCCTCGGGTCCCGTGACTGCGGCAGTTCCTCGGCAGAGCCCCGGCCATGCAGCTGGAGAAATAAACATCTCTGAAACATCTATCAAGAATCAGTCCATATATATTTCTTTTCCATGGGCCTTGTTGTCTGATACGTGAGTTGCAGTATCCGCACTGTAACAAATGGTGGTGAAATGCTGGCAAGACACCGATCCCTAAGGACAGAAAATTTGTGAGTAAAAACCACTCTAGAGCTCTCTCTTCTCGCCTTGGTTTGGGTATTTTCTCTGGACTATGGAAGAATCGTGGGAAATGTGGCTCTCTGAGCCACAAGAAATGTATCTAGAAGTTAAAAGAATCCTTGAACAACAAAACAAGAAAGTATTTGTTCGGGAGATCTAGAACATTTTTTTAACTGGCTTTTCAAAAATTTCTTTTATATTTCTCGAGACTTACTTTTTGATATTGATCCTCCTGGAACTGGTAACAGGAACTTCTGATATGAGATCTTGGAGGAAATAATGAATCAAACAAAACATGCACTAGTGATAGAACCTCTCTGTGGATCCATTGTAATCACTGAAGCTCTTCAGGAGCATTTGTATGGTCCCATTACCCCTAGAGCAGAGGATGGCTGTAATCCCGTGGCCGAGACTGCACGGCCGCCATCCCGGGAGCACACGACTGCAGCCGTGCCGGCGGAGGTGCCTGTGCTGGATGTGCCCGGCCCCCTCGGGAGCATGCGCCTTATCACGGACCCCATCCCTGTCTCGGGGTCCCCTGCCACGCGGCCGCGAGTGAGGGAGCGACGCCGCAGGCGCCACAGGTGCCGTGGGCCACGAGCAGCCAGGAACTGGGCATCGGCGTGGCAGGCCGCTCTGAGCACACGGCTCGGAGAGCTCTGTGGAGGGAGAAGCGGCGGTTTCCACAGCGACACGAGAAGCCGCGCAGCGCCAAGCTGAAACCGGGCCGCTCTCAAAGCAGCGTGGAGTTTGCGGAGCGGAACCTCTCACAGGGCACGGGGCCGGCGGCGATGGCAACGCGGGGCCGCGCAGAGCCCAGACACGCGCCGGAGCCGCGCCGCTGGGAGAGCGTGGAGCAGCCACAAGGCGGGGGCCCGGCTGAGACGTCGGAGTTGGCGAGGCAGCAGCCACGCGGGATCGGCACCCACGACAAACACGCAAGCACGTGATAGGAGGAGTTATAGCCACGAAAGTCACAGGAACTGTGAAATGGTGCAATGTCAAAAACAACTATGGATTTATAATACGAGATGATACAGGGGAAGATTTATTCATCCGTAGAACTGCCATTAAAAGGAATAACCCTAAAAATTACCTGCAAAGTGTAGGAGATGGGGAAGTTGTACAATTTGATATAGTGCAAGGAAAGAAGGGTTTACAAGCAGCGAATGTTACTGGGCCTGGAGGTATTCCAGTCAAAGGCAGCCGTTATGCACAAAATTATAAACAATATCCATCCCAGCAACTTCCCTACCCACAGCCTACTTTCCCCTTTTACCCTATACCCAATATGAACCCCTTCCTAAGTTTACCCCATCCCCAGTTTATTCCTAATCTGTTTTTCACCCCATGGCTTCCCTATACAATTCCCTTTACCTACATCTCCTCTCTGATGCCGAGGGGGGGATGGAAAGAGGGAGGGAAGAAATTAAACCCTCTCCTGCCTCAGTTTCCCCACAAAGCATGCCCGGAGAGTTCTGTCTCCCTTCTGTCAGCCTTAAGATGTTCCAGAGAATCTGTCTGGACATTTAAAGACTGAGGAGGGTGGCTTGTTTTGTTTTGAAACTGTTTTTGTTATCTCACATTTATCCAGTTGTTTTCAATGTTAAGTTTTAAATCTCCTTTTGTTAAAAATAAACGTGTGAAATGTCAGGGTCCCTCCCCCCTGCCATGTAGCCCTGGGAGAGGGGCCCTGGGGGGAGGCACGGGGTTTCCCTGCCCCTGCTCAGCCTCGTTCCCCATCGGTTGTTTTGTGTTTCCCTGTGTGGGCAAGGACCCTCGGGTCCCGTGATTGCAGCAGTTCCTTGGCAGATCCCGGCCATGCAGCTGGAGAAATAAACATCTCTCTGAAGCATCTATCAAGAATCCGTCCATATATATTTCTTTTCCATGGGCCTCATTGTCTGATACACGTGTTGCAGTATCTGCACTGTAACAACACCAGGCCTGAGAAGTAGCTTAAGGAAAAACAATTTATCTCCCATAAATACCTCTTTGTCCAGCCAAACAGGTAATAACAACACAAAATGAATGTCAAATGGCTGAAATAATCATTACTTGAATCTTTCTCTGTTCTAATTTGAGGGTGAAGACACCCTTTTCAAATACTGAATTCAGAGAAGGGCAGGATTGATAGCTGTGTCAGTCCTAAAGCATTCTACTTCCATTTTAGATCTCATCTGGCATTTTCAGAGACTTTAGTGAAGTGTTGAACTACTAATCTCAGATCAAAAGGGTCAGAGTCAAATCAGAACCCAGATTTCAGACTTATGTTGCAATTTTAAGAGTAGAAGGTGTTCTGTGCACTGTTCTGTGTATTCATTGCTCTATGATCAATCTTAAAGAAGAATTATAATCTTACATGTTTTGATTAATGCCCCAGTCGTTTAACATTTACAGATCAGCATTATCTCCATTCCCTTTGACCACTGAGTCATACAGATTATATTTTTCGAACTTTGTATTTTTTCTTTCATTTTCAGTAGAATATTCTTTCTTTTCTTTCTCCCACCAGGAGTGGGGTAATTAGCTGCAAAGGGAATGACTGTGGAAGGCAGCGGCTGACTGTTCAGGCAGGGGAGGATGGAGCTCCTATGGGAACAGGGAGAACAGTGGGGCCATAGGACTCTGGAGTAGACAGGAGAGATGAACTGACTGTTGATAACAGGAGGGAGGAATGGATGCTCACTAAATCACTAAGTACTGTGCTGATGGCCCGAGTAAGATGTAACAATGTCTTTATCAACACTTTTCTTTTTTTACCATGCACCTAATTTGGTCTTATTCACACACCAGTAAAATGGAGCAGAAGTGCCAGGACTGAAAGGAAAAGCAGTAGCCCTACAGGCTTTCTTTAGCTGGATTGTTTCCAGAGGCTTTGTGTCTATCCTGGTAAGCAACAGAGCGAGCTGCCTGCCATCAGGAATGGCTTCCTGAATAGGAGGCAACTCAGAAATTCTCAGTCATATCAGGTAACCTTCTGCAATAAGCTTCACTGACCTTATGCCAGAGGAAGGTTTTATTCTAGGGTTAATGTTAGCAGAATGTTGCCCAGAGTAAATCAGAAGGCAGTCTTTCCTTATTAATAATAATGAGTAAAGACATATCTAGAGTTTGTGTCCAGTTTGTCTCCATCCATGACAGGTATAGAGGGGGGTAAGCCAAGCTTCTGTACAGCTTTCCTTCCATGTTACTGCAGAGGATCTGCTCTTGCTAACCCACAGACTTATCTCCCATGCCCTTCCCTTTCCCTGGACATGCTTGCCAAAGTGGGAGTAAAAAACTAGGAAGCCCAAAATGCAGCGCTATGTAACCTCTTTATATTACTGGAAATCATTATACAGAATAAAAGCAAGGTTGAGTTGGGTCCAAATTAACTAGGAAAACATTGTCAAAACATATTCTGCAGTAATAAGGAAATAAGAAAGAAAAAAGGACTTTTTGTTAGTTCCCATTTATTTAATGATGATATAAACTCCAAGCTAGCTATTTTGTGTGTCAGAAAGTAATCGTGCATGACCAATTTTTGCTCTTGTAAGAATTTTACCTTGTGGCTACATTCTGTTTTAGATGATTTCAAGGAATACTTTTATCATGTACAGGCTTTTCAAAGATTTGCTCACTTACTGAACAAGTGAGAGAAGAAGGGAACTTTGTTTATCTAAAGTAATCTTCCAAGGAAATCAGGATTCTATATAGGACATTTAAAGGCCATGTAGGCCTTTTCAGTGACTATGATAGCAGCCCATTATTCCCAGTAATCTGCTGAAGAGCTCCCACTCTCCTGAAAGGCACTTCTGCCTCACAGACACTTCCATTATTATTTTTCAAAACAACTCGTGCAGTCAAGTGGAGATACAGCTGCTACCTTTTACATACCTCAGAAAATGGGCTGGAGTGGCCCAGCCATGTTACATGGACCATCAAACAGGAAAGCATGAAAAATCTGGTCTTAAGAGTGTTCTTTGGAATCATCCTCAGCTCAAACGGGCTAAGACCAAATAGTGAGGGTTTCTAACAGTTTCTGTTGAATTAATACTGCTATTTTCATACATCTGTTGGACATTGTATTTGGTCCTGAATTCTGAAAAGATTGTATATATGGGGAAAGAGGATATAACTTAAAATAAATGTAAACCATAAATTTCTATTTTCTCTTCACCAAAATTACTTGTATGTTTTGCAAACCACTAATAAAGGCTAAGAAATGGAGTTCGTATGAAAATGTAAGAAAGGAATAAACTTTTTAATGGTAGGTTCTAATATTTTTTTTGTAGTTTTAAGTGGGGAAGAACTGAGAAATTATAGAGGAAGAGGTGCTTTGGGTTTCCATGAGTCCTGCTGCTGGGGGCAGCACCTGCCCCTGCCTTTGCCTTTTCTCTATCCACATCTCTATGAGTCCTGAGGACTCTTCAGGCTGCCATTAACTTGTTTTTAAGCCAGGAGAACTGACTGCAATTTCTGTTTCAGCTCACCTTCAGCCTGTGCCAAGGAGAAACAGTAATAGAACAAATCCTTTCCATTCTAATATAAAATTTTTCATATATATAACAAAAACTGAACTGCTAACATACCACAAACCTTGCTCTGTCAACATATTCTCACACCTTGTACTGACTGACATCACATCTGACAAAAGCCAGTTAGGAAGAAAGGCTTTAGAAACGCCTCTGAATAGTAATCCTCACAAAACCTCAGTAAGATGGTGCAAAATAAACCAAAACAGGGTTCAGGTAAACAGGGCACACACTACCAGTGTATTTTTTTCATGTGGCTGTAGAAATCCTCTGGAGTTGACCATTGGGGGACAGTTCTTTCAGCAATTTGGAGCATTTCTCAGGGGAAATATCATTCTAGCTTTTTACCTGTTTTTTTGCTGTAAGACCCAAGAACTTGCTCTGAGGTGTTTCCTTTCCCACAGGCAAATGGAAAGTTAATATTTTATATGAAGATGAGCACAGTCCTCTGAAGCAGCTTAATGTATTTTTTACAATTTAAATGTCATTGCATTACCAGCACAACGGGTCACATTTGCCCAAGGGTATTTATGTTGACAAAGTGATAGGAGAGCAACGACAGGCTCAGAACAAGGTAAATATGCTGAACATATTTACCTTGGGAATGGCTTCTCCAGCGGAGCTAAACACAGCTCAGAGCCTCCTTTAACATCTTAATGTGTAATTGAGGTAAGCAACTGGTGAAGTCAGATATGAATTGTATGACACACATTTAATGTGGGGACAATGACAAGAAAAATTTACAGAATCTGAGCCTGCCTGACTACACAAGTAACCTTCCTTCCCACTGTGGTCCATGCCTGCCGAGCTGTATTTCTTTACCTTTTATATTTGCATCCAGTTCAATCCAGGGGCAGCAAGTGAGTGAGAAGACACCAAGAAAGCACACAGAGGATAGTGAAAATACAAAGGACAAGCACATATTATTTTCGGCCTTCCAGAACCAAACCTTAGAAACCCCTGAGGCTTTCTGGAGTGAGTAGGGGTACGTAGGTGCTGACAAGGAGTTTCAAGGTCATCACTGCCATGGAGAATGGGGGTGATCTCTTGGCCCTTTGGGTGCTTAATGACTGGGAGTTATGAGACAGGCTCAGATCCCCCTTGGGCCTCGTGGGTTTAATATGGGGATTCTAGACCCGTGTAACCAAGAGGAACAAGACTTGGTATAACTCAGGGTGGCTGAATGTGGACATAGCTCTTCTGTAGTACCTAAAATACATTTTTTTCTTCTGCTGTCAAGAGAGAGCTTTTGCCTCTGCAGCTGATAGAGTAAATTGGCCTTCAACCTCACTCAGCACACTCAAGCCTGCACACTTTCCAGGTGAGACAAGGGTGAAAGAAGTAGCTGCTACTTGCTCTGCTTTCTTATTAGAACAAAACAAATGTGCTGGGGAGCTGGATCATCAACTGCCTCATGATACATGCTGCAGTCAGGCAAAGCAGATGTAAAATGCCATCTCCTTCAACTGGGAGAGTGTAAACTGTACATTCACACACTTTGCTGAAGGTATGTGAATATGCAAGGTGCTAAGCAACAGTAAATTCTTCCTGAAATCTTTAATCTGTACACTTATAGTATTTAGGGTATATAAAAGGCAAATTAGATCTGAGTGGAGACTGAAATTAACCATCTCCCCAAATTCTGATTTCTCTTTGACTGGTTTTTTCTAATCTACCCCCTACAAGAGGATAGTGCCTTATTATGACTTTAAAGCCTGACTTTTTCAGTAGGATTTTGTGTTTTAAATGAGAATTTATTTCATGTCAGGGAATTCCATGATTTGACAGCCACAGCAAAGAAAGTGTAAAAAACTGGGTTTTGGGCTGAAAGGACATAGATTTAAAACAACCACTGCAACTTTTTCCTCAGTAATGTAATTGCATAAATGTGGATTTGTAGAAACATACAATTGAGGTGTGGAGGTGGGAAAGACAATGTTCTTGCCTAGGGGAATAAATGTGGTATAAACACTTTCCTTGTGAATACACCTATTCCTGTCATATTCATCTTTTTAAATGTATGCATTCTTTAGAAACTGCAGTAAGTGCTACCCTTCACTTGTCTGAGGGAAAGATTAACTCCTTAGTATTCTATTTGTATTTTGAAGTCTGGAGAGAAGGGAGTGCTGTGTTAGTACACTGGTATTTAAAAGATGTTTTACAACCAGCTTGTCATTCAACCTACACAATAAATATAAAAAAATCAAGTAAAACTTTTTAGTTTTAATTTTATAATTTATAACCAGATGGAGATGCAGGGGAGGAAGATTAAAATTTCTGGGCTGGACAATGAAATGTCTGAGGAGCCCTGGACATTTGTGGCCAAGGGCCATTTCTGTGCATTGTTCCAGATGCTGGTGATTTCATGGCAGCCACAGTCCTGCCCCTGTGGCCTCGTGAGTGGTCCTGGTCTAGCAGCCAGCCAGTGGGGGAAGCATCCAGCCTCTCCCCCATAAACTGCCCAGATAATGAGGGTAAGATGTTCTGTTTGTCTAAATCGGTTCTTGCTCTGTGGCAGTGGAAATAAGGCTGCTCAGCCACAGAGGAGCTGTGAGGCAGCAGAGGATCTCAGAGGACTGTCTATGTACTTAACTAGATGAATAGTGAGTCAGTGGGGCATGGGAAAACAGCTGTCACATTTATCTTCCTCACACTAGCAACTGAGAGTCATTACCAGGATCTAATACACCAAAGGATGCTTTGAACAGAGATCATCCTCATTTATTTGTCTACACATACTTAAAATGTTGCTTTGTGGTCTAAGTTACTGGCATAGAAGGAAGAGTTTGGGCTAAAATTATTTTAGGGACTATTTAAGTGAGGGAGATTAAAGCTGATCTGTTCTTTTCCAGTATCCTCTTTCTCATTGTACCATGGGGAACCTGTTTTTGTGAGCTAATCATCATTTTTCTTAAACATATAGAGAAATTACAAAGGATAATTAGATCTCAGGGGCACCTTAATTGTCCCAATTACTCGGCCAGTTTTGACAGCCAGATCTGATGAAGAGAGATCTGTAAGCATAAGACAACATTTCATGTGGTACTTGGACAATACTCATGGTGCAGCTATAACAATCAAAGTATCTGTGTTTAAAAAGATACTACATGCAGAATAAAACTGGAGGAGAAAAAGAGCTTTGGTGAATTATAAGAAATTCTTTACCGAGTCAGCCTTCTGCATGAGATATACAGCATTAGCACTAAATCAATTATAATTAAGTTGCACGTAACTAAAATTGGCAAATTCAATTTCTGCAGTGTTTCATTATGGCTTAGCTGCTGTAATGATAGATGGAATTACGCCACCTTCTACAAGACCTTCCAGGTGTAGTCATTATCAACCATAATTTTACTTTTTACTTCTTTTTTTTTTTTTTTTGTAAATTAAACAAAATATAATTGTCCTGCATCAATGATGAGGTTACTTGCTCTGGTACAACAGACCCCTGACATCACATTGGGGTGCACAAGTGGTAAGGAGCCATTTCAGGTTTTTTAGGCATAATGGACATTTTTCAGTCTTAGAGGATGAAAGCCAAATATTTGAACTCATAGGCCTAATGCTAGTTTGAATTAAAAATTTAAAAAAATAGGTGAAAGTGCAGACACTTCCACTCTCTGTAACTTCTAAAAACGAAACAATTATCCTCTTCTGTTGGAAGGCTTTGGTGTTAGCATGATTTCAAGAACAAGATTAATGTTGAGCACATGCTTATACCCTATCTTGTAGAAGTGCTTTCTTGAACTGAGATCATGGAAAAGGGTATAAATATAAACAGAGCCTTTCTCTTATTCTGTCTGAAATTCTATTACACCCATAACAAGGTTTTAACATCTTGTCCAAATGAGCAAAATGTTATTCTCATCATTAAACTGGCAGTTGCACAAAGGCAGCTGAATCAGATACAAAACCAAAGCTCTTTCACAAGGGTATTCCTCAGGGTAATCAGGGAGCAGGCAACCATAAATTAAAGCAAAACTTTATTTCCTTCTTCCTAAATATCCAAATCATTTTTTTTTAAAAAATCACCTTTTAACAAGAAAGGTAGAGCAGAAGCTAGTAAAAATATCTATGTGTAAAATGCAAATATTTTATATAGCTTTATAAGGTAGAAGAATTCAGATTTTTCAGCTCAGGGTTTTCAGTAAAAAAATAGCAAGAAAAAACCCCAACCAGGTTATAATTGATAAAAATAAAGAGTGGCTTTCAGAGTCTCTGAAGTCACGAGGGACATATCTATGCCCACATTGGAATGCAGCACAAGACACATCTCCATGATGAACACCAGCGCTAGGCATAATCCATAGCTCCTGTTCCTAATAAAAATTCATTCATTGTGTGAACTAAACATGGTAATACAGTCAAAAGCTCGGTACTGATCCAGTCTTGCCCATGCACACATCATCTGTCACACTGAGACCCACTGGCAGATTGGCTCTCAAAGAAAAAGCATCTTCATGCTAAACCTTATGTTACTATAAGCCACTCTAGGCAACCAGTGGGGGGCCTGTCCAATCCTTTTCTATCAAATATGTTTTACTAGAAAACAAAAGTTATTAAAAGCAAGAAACGTAACAATCAGCTTCAAGGTTCAGCTCACCTCTGTTTACTGCTCTGATTTCAGAGATTAGCCTCTGTTTCCTACAAAGAGACTAAGAATCAAAGCAAAATAACATTTATCCAATGAAAATTGGATAAATCATTTACAAGTAGTTTGAGATTTTGGTCTTAAAGTTTCATCATGACAAAAAAAGCCCTTCTCTCATTTCAAGTGTAGTCAAGTGGAAATTATGTGTAAACTGGCCTTATCACCTAGAAATTCCAGACCATTGGAAACTATCACAAACAGATGTAAAACCTGTTATCAGTGAGAGAGTTGTGCATTGAACATAATCCTTAGGGAGGATGACATAGTTTATAATTTCTTTGGACTCAGGTTACATGGTGACTACGTGGGAGACTGTATCACAAAAAAAAATTACACAGCCAAAGTAATTAGTAAATGCAAAGATGTCAATTAATCTTGTCAAATAATCTTGACAAATAATCTAATCCTGCATGCTTGATGTAGCTAAACCCCACTGTGTATATATCACACACCAGCAGGATGAACAAACTGGAAAATTCATAGGCAAAGCTTGAGAGCCACAATTCATAGAATCACAGACTATGAGGTTGGAAGGGGACCTCAGTTCATCTGTTTGTGACACATATAAGCATTGAGAGCCAAAAGCTACTCATTATTTTGCAAATAAAAAGAAAATAGTGTCCTCATGCCTACAAGGTTCAAGCACCTTTCCTAGTTTTTGCTAACTTAGCTTTAGTATCAATTTTGTTGTTACCTAGAAGTGCAAACTATACATTCTGCCCAAAACCAGCTTGCAGTCACTTAGTAGCATCAATCTTATTTCCTGTGTGTCGTTAGGATTCATATCCATCATACTCTTGGTGGAGGACAACAGATCAAAGGGAGAACACATTTGCTTGTGCCAGGGCACAAATCCATCCATTTTAACTTTTTATCCAAGACTGAAACCTGCCCTGTTTAAATCCTGTAGACATCAGCCAAGCATACATCTTTTAGAGGATGAAATAGTAGTGCCCAGACACTAATTCTGCTCTCCTAGTTGCTCAGTTTGCTTCCTTCTTGGCATTTTAAAATCTCAGAGTGCAATATTTTTTTTCAATAAATATAAATAACAAGTGCCCCTGGACTCCACCACAACAGTGAACACAGTAGAAAGCACCTGGACTCCTGCTTATCCATTTGTGCCCTTCTCACCAACAACCTGTGCCATCAGGAGTGATTCATGGGGCTCTGCAGAGCTCACTCTGGCACCTGCCTGGGTGTTTGCACTTCAAGCACGTTTGGCTGAAGCTGACACTGCCAGCCATGGATGGTTGCTGCAGGAAGCCCACTGGAAATGGGCAGTTCATGCTAATGAGCTCAGTGCTGCTGTCCGTCGGGGGAGCTGTGAGTCTTATTTAAGTCTGCTGAACATTTCAGAGACAGAACAGCACACGTGTCCCAGCCTCAAGTGCTCAGCTACCCTGGGCCATCAGTTTTCTAATTCACATTAGTTAGCACTTAATGCCAGTGACAGTGATGTTTTAAGCATCGATTCCTGCACACAGATAGTATTTAAATTTTGGTGCTGCCCAGGACATCTCAGATAGTAGGTGGCATAATTTAGTTCTCTATCAAATTGATGAGAATGTTGCTGCTTTCATTGGTATGTAATAGAGTACAATTGATCAAGTATCCCTATTAAATTCTGCCAACACGATTGAAAATCCCAAAGAGAATTTCACTGTAATGCTTGCCTTGCGTTGGCAAAGTACACATGGAAATTTGATAGCCTACCTGATTTTTAATCACTAGAAGCAGAATTAATCCATTTCCAGGGAACCTAAAAGAAATTTGTCAGCCAGTCAAGTTAAAAAAGGACTTAAAGAGGGCTGATCAATAAGGTTGCATTTCACCCCAGGTTGCTGTGATTTCATGTACACCTGTAGAAGTCAAATAAGCCATACAAATGTCAAATTGCTAGTTTTTAGTATATACTTTAACATGTGCTGTGGATGTCTGAATAGGTTATTGAAGGTAAATGATGCTGAGTCCAGAAAAAAAGCCCTGCACAAGGACAGTTTATTGAGCAAAACTTATGTATTGCCATTGTTAAATATATCTTTTTGTGTCTCCAACCTTTCTATATAATCTGCTTCATATCATAACTCTATTTTAACTGTACTTTTCCTACTCCTTCCTCTTAGTTTCCTTTTCCCTACTCACCCATCCCCTCAAGGAGCAATAAAGATAAGCTACACTTTTTACTCCGGATTACATGTGGCAGTAGTGCAGATAGCTGATCATACTGCAATCTTACAGCAATCCAAGCTCAGTCTGCTTCAAAATGTCCCACTTTCCTGTTGAGTCTGTATGTCTGAGCAAGAACAAATGACCCACACTTGCAAGGACTAATTTTGTCTTCAGCCAGTTCATAAGGATTTTTCTAAGGGAGTAGGAGCAAGGTGACCTCCCATTGTCCTGAGGACAGATTATATTCGTATAATACAGAGGCAGGCAAAGAAATGCTGCAGAAAAAAACAAGCATGTGGAGGACAGCCTAGGAAAGAAAAGAGCAAAGGAAAACTTCTGAGAAGGCCAGAGCCTCCTCCCAGATTGGGAACTGTAGGAACAATAGGAGCTATTTCCTCTCTCCCATGAATTAGAAAAATGAGCACCTGCTCCCATTTCTAAGGTTCTCCACAAATAAAAATTTATAGCTTAACTTAATAAGACTTTAGAATTAATTTCTTAGGTTTATATTCAGTAGAATCTGCATTAAACACAAGAATATACAACATGACAGCAGATAGGACAGGTAAAACTACTTACTTCTGAAAACTCTGGCAAATAAATGTCAGTATTTTGGAAAATTTACCTTTTAAGCATCAACTCTATCACTGTTACCACTATTAATTCTCTCTCTGAAGGCAGGTAAGGGTATTGGGTTCTTCCTGCTAGAAGCTGGATGAACATATACCAAAGAAAGTTAGTTTCAGACTTTATCCTGTAAGAGATAATATTTCCTGAGGGAAAATAGATAAATACAGTGCAGAAAGCAGAAAAACGTGCCAAGGGCAGGCTAAAAATTATCAGCCAGAAATATTCTCAGAGTAAATGTAAGTTTTTGAAAAACTATTTTTTTAAATGAGCAGTATATTTTTTTATTAGAAAACAATTGCATTTGAAATAGCTCTAAAATAAAAAGGGGCAAGAAGCAGGCTTAGCTCCAACTTATCTGAAAGTGAACAAAACCTACCATCCTTTTGTCAATCTTTTGATAACTTTGTCATAGGAATATTTCTAGGAGATGGATCAGAAAAAACTTGTGTGGGACCAATAAGGTTTTAGGAGTCATTTATGGGTCAATTTGTGCAAATATAGCTGTGTGAAAATTGAACAACTTAGATCATTGATAAAACAATGCTGTGAACAAATTGATTTTAAACAAATGAGTCAGCTCAGAGAAGCACAGGATGGCTGCTGTGTGAAGGCCCTTCTGGACACCATCTAGTCCCACCCCAGCTCAGAGCCAGGAGCAGCTAGAACAGGCTTCTTGGGAACATGACCAGTTTAAATTTTTAATGTCTCCAAGAATGGAGACTGCACAGCCTCTCTGGGCACCTTGTTCCAGTGTGTGAGCATCCTCACAGTGAGGAAGTGTTTTCTTATGTTTAGATGAAATTTCCTGTATTTCAGTTCGTGCCCATTGCCTCTTGTCCTCTCACTGTGCAACACTGAAAGTCTGGTGTAGATACAAAAATGCTGCTAGCAAGGATTTTCTTGCTATTTTCTAAGTCCGTGAGAGACTTTTCTCTCTCACAGAAGAGGTAGCAGAGTATGTAAACAACCAAGCCACCTGCAACCTTGGAAAGTCTTGTTTATGCTACAGTAGAAAAATATTTTGACAATGGATGTTTTAGGATTTTAGCCAATCACGCCCAAGGGGTGGCTGATCCTTTGTCCAATTAGACTATGAAGAAAAAAGTCTATAAAAGAGTTTGTAAAATAATTAAATAAATCAATTTTGCTGCACAATTCCTGCCTGCTGGATCTTCTCTCCTCCTCCTCCCTATGGCTGCGGGACACGGTGATATACCCTAGGGCCCAGGCCAGCAGTAACAGTCTGGTTTCACCTTCTTTTCTCCCTCCATCAGTTATTCTTACACAAGGAGAAGATCTCTGTGACTGTCCTTTTCTGCAGGCTGAACAGTCCCAGCTCTCTCAGCCTCTTCTATGACAGCTGCTCCAATTCCTCAATCATCTTAAAGACTCTTTTATACTCTGTGATATCTACTGTTAAATTTAAAATCAATCCATTTTCTCCACCATGTTTATCAGGTTTTTAAAGTTCATTTATTCCCAAGAGTGAATAAAGGCTGTCCCTATTGTCACTGCCTAAAAAAAAATGGAGAAAGGACGTTTTCCTCCCTTTAACAGCAATCAATTTTAGACTGCACCTTTGTAATATTTTGGGGCTATTAAATGTGACTGAGCTACTATCTTAGAGTGATTGCTCATGGTATGTTTGATCACATGAAGATGTTGTCTTTTACTTTTCTAAGTAGATAGTCTTAAAACATGAATCCTGTTGAGCATAATGGTGGACTGAAAACTATGCAACCAATTAGGCAAAAAATATTGAAGGGAAAGAATTCATTAATAAGTCTCTTGAGATTTAATGCCCATATGGGCCTGTAGACTTCTTTCAGAATAAATACTTTGATGAGCTGGTCATGTCTGTTCTTTAATGTCTTTATATTTAATCTTATCATTGAAATTCAATTGTTTTCTCCTGGGTTTGCAGGAGTTCTGATACCCTGAAAATTACACAATCCCCTGGGAAGTTTCTTTACTTATACTTTTACATATGGATAGCTTGAGGGAGGATGTCTTTCCTTCTAAGTGATTACCTTAAGTTTTGAGATCTATTCATTCAGCTGGGTGCACCTTTTGGTCTCTCCCTCAGGAGTTTTATTGCTGTTTATCTGTCTTTATCTGCCCTTTGATCTTCACACAAGCAGAGAAACCACAGGATGGCCAGAAATGCCTTTGTTCCCTAGATTTGGGCAGTAGACCCCTGGTGACTGGGCAGTGTTAGATAAATGTTTTTGCCTTCTATTTTAACAAAGCATTTTACTGTGGCCAGTGTCCTATCACAAGAGCAGTTCTAGTCACAGATTAGAAATCCAGTGTGGGGAATGTAGCTCAACCAGAGAAAAAGCCCTGTGCCATGTCTGCCCCAGCAGAGTTTCTGATACCAGAAAGAAAATACAGATACAGACTGAGCACAGGAGTCATCTGTGACTTCATATGATGGAAGCTGGCAAACAAAAAGGAGAGAACTACAGGTCTATCAGCCTGACCTCGGTGCCAGGGAAGATCATGGAGCAGATCAGGACAACCAGGGGTCAGGCCCAGCCAACACAGGTTTATAAAAGGCAGGGCTTGCTTGACCAGCCTGATCTCCTTCTGTGACAAGGGGATCCAATTAGTGGAAGAGGGAAAGGCTATGGATATGTCTGTGTGGACTTTACTAAAGATGTTTCCACAGCTTTCTCCTGAAGAAACTGGCTTGGATGGCTGCACTATTGAATGGGTAAAAAGCTGTCTTGGAAGGTCAAGCCCAGAGAGTTTCTTCTCTGAAATATCTGTTATGCCACAGCAGTAGATTACACTGAAATTACTCAGTAACTCATATAACTCATCAGACATAATACAGAAAGATGAAACGAATTGAACTGCAGGTTGCAAAACAGAAGTGATAAAAATAAAAAAAAAATAGAAAAACCACTATATGCAAATTAGATGTAAATTCTCTGATGATACATTAGATCTTTCTCTCACCAGTCACTGTTCTGCTTTCTTGCAGATTAGGAAAAAATACACGCCCATGTAATAAAGGTCAACCTTTTCCAATCATATATGAACATTAATTTTAAAAATGTTTGTTTTCTGATTGTCTCTTTGCTGTGTTCTATGCAAGGACACATGTTTTTGTCTGTCTTGCTTCTAGCTCTTTTTTTTCCTCTTGCCTTGGAGACAAATGAGAATAACATCCACGAAAGTCAACACAACCTGATACAAAATGTTGGTGGTAATGAAAGAACAGGTGACATTTCAGGCTGACATTTTAGGCTAACATTTTAGTCACGTTTATGAATATTTTAGCTTAAGAATATGTTGAACAAAGATTTTGCAGAATTGGGCCTGAGTTTGAGACTGTTTGTACTGGATTTAGCCAAGTATATCTTACCTTAGCTTCTAGAGTAAGTCATCAGAGACGAGTTCCTGGACAGTATTTCTCAGACTGTGTTTTACAGATATTTAGTGGTCATAAACAAGTCACAAAATCACACTGCCTTAGACTCACTGGGAACAGCTCTGTCCTCCAACACTGGCCTCAGTAATTTTAACTAATTCTCCTCCCTCTGCCCCAGATGAGCAGAGCTGCTGCCAGGAATAAAAAGTACAGGTGCTGCAGGGATTATGAGAGTGGGAAGAAAAGAGAGGAAAACAGAGTTATGATAATAGACTGGAGCCCTGCTCACAGAAGTTCAAGAAATAGTGTTGCAAAGAAACAAAAATTCTTTAGTTTTTGTTGCATTAGTGCAAGCATTAATTGGAAACGTCCCATTTACAGCAGCTATTATACTGCAAGAAAGCACAACAATTCTGGGACCCGAGGCTAGATATGACACAGAACAATATCTTGTATCACCTGCTATCCACTCAGCCACTGCACTGGACCATCGTGGAACAAACCTGGCCACCCTACTTCAGCTCTAGAAAATACTGCTATGGTGGTTTAACCTCAAATAAGCACCACACAGCTGCTCACTGATTCTCCTCCCTGTGGGGTGAGGGAGAGAATCAGAAGGGTAAAAGTGAGAAAACTTGTGGGTTGAGATGAGAAAGCTTTAATAATTGAAATAAAATATAGTAATAACTAATAATATTTGTTAATAAAAATAAAAATTGTAATTAAATAGAAAAATTTTTGGAAGGGAGAGAAATAAAACCCAACAAGTGATGCGCAGTGCAATTGCTCATCACCAATGGACTTCTTTTCAGAATCAGAGCTCAGGAAAATGCTGAGGATAACTATAAAGAGAATATATGAATAATCTTTTATAGTCAGCTGTATTTTTCTTTTTTTTCCACAGTATTTCAAAAGTGACTCTCTGTAGGCTCCAGATAGCAGAAGCTTGCAGAGAAAGGAATCCCAGCGCCACCCCCACCCTCTCTAATCTACTTTTATTACAATTAAAGTATAAATCACAAAATTAAATCTTTCACAAAAGCCTCTATTGTTTTACATTTACTTCTGTTTTTATTCTGAAATTGCAGACACATTGTTTTCTCGTTTATCATCAGAGATGTTGAAATGTGGGAAGTGACATGACACGGTAAATGTATGGAGGAGCAAAAACCCAATCTTTTGGCTGGCTCATGTTAGCAACTATAATCTGATATTCTTCCTGCAGTAGATACATGGAAGAGAGGGCACAATTTAGAAAGTGTTAAATATCCTGCTCCATGCTGCCTACAAAATATTTGTTGACAATTATGGTGAAAGAAATTATAGCCATGGAGAGGTGCCATCAGATAATTGCAATCATTTTTGCTAGCATGTTATAAATAGAGCGTTTCAACCTTCAATTTTAGAATAATTTAAATTAGAATATGAAAATATTTCAATTACAAACTGGGTAAAAAAAAATCTCAAAAACAATAAATGGAAACTTCAATTCGTCTTTGAGAAAAATATTTATGGAGGGAACCCTTCCAAAGGATTGTTCCCATAGTTTTTTGGATCAGACACTGAACTGAAAAATCCATAAATAACACAATATTGTTCTTTAACTATAAGCACTGTGTTGTAACATTGAAGCTGTTGCTAAGTCTATTTCTCATGCCTTATGTAACTAGCATTCATTTCAGACAATGATTTTCACTTGTGTGTTTTCAGAAGACTGGATACCTGATCCCTGCCCATACCTAGAATGATTACATTACAGAAATAACTAATTTAATAAGAATAAAAGTCTTGAGTTCCTAGCTGCTATTCAAATGGTTTTGAAAAGATTCTCTGAGACATACTGTTAAACTGTAGCAGGAAACATTTACCTGCTAAAATGGCCATTTCCAAACAACAAACCACTCCCTCTTGCACATTTTATATGAAAGAGGAGTTAAAAAATAATACTGAGAGTCTCCACCACAGCATGTTCATGTCTGTTAGCACCTGTCAATATTACTCCTTCCAAATGAAATAATTAATATGTGCAAGACCCACTCTCTGAACTCTGTTGGTGTTACAGCATTCCCACTCCCACCTCACAGTTTGTTTGTTTTGTGAAACATGGAAACTTTTTTATTTTTCTTCTCTCAGACAGAGTTACAACATGCATGAAGCACAAGAGATGAACTTGTCAGGATTATTACAGTAACAAGATAAGAGATCCTCAGAAGGGAATTTTCTTTCTCAGATGTATAAATATTACAGCGTGATTGAGGTTGGAAATTAGAGTCAGCTTGTCCAATCCCCTTCTTATAATAGGTAAAAATAATTCTGTTGTTTTTAAAGGAAAAAGATTCTTTCTGTGCTCTGATTTAAGATGCCATGAAAGTTCATATATTGTCAGATTTATATTCAGGAGACAAGGAAACCTTTTAAACCTAAGCACAGAACCTGGGTCTTCAGAGGCTCAATCCAAAGTTCCTAATTATCTCTTTTACCTTTATATCCGCTTTCTGCATATTACCATGAAATAGAAATTGGCCATGAGGGAGAAGGCTGCTGATAAAGAGCAGAGAATTCAAAGATATGTGCTGAGATGCCAACTGACAACCAGGCAAAAGGTGAAAACTCAGAATGGAGAAGAATGCAGGGAAGGGCACAGAGCAGCCTGGGCTGGTGGCCGTGCATGAAGTGATGCAATGCCGTGAGGACTCCTGGGCTGATGAAACCAAGCTGCAGAGTAGGCAGACCAGGACCAGTGGCTGCTTCTAGAAGGTGGCATTTTTTGTACAAATAGCTCTTAAACCCGTGTTGATTTGCACACGTGCACTTGTCCACTGATCCATGATTTGGGATGTGCTCTCTCACACCTCGGTGGTCTGTTTTCCCTTTCTATTTGACAGACTTTATGTTTGCCTTTGAAAAGGTATTTTTGCACCTCAGTGAGACAGAAGCAAAGAAGGAGGGTTTGAAAGAGGCTATCTGCACTACCATGGCAATCTCCTTGGGAGAGAGCTCGGGGGTTCAGCCAGCAGGGCTTTGTCGTGCAGCCAAGTCACTTTTCAAACAGCTTGTCCAGACCCAGAAGCTTTTCCAGCAGCCTGCATGCTGCAGAAGAACACAGGATTATTCTGCTAGAGAGAGGAAACCCGATGAGCCAGAACTCTGTCACTTTATTAAGGAAGAGTTTGTGAGGAAGCTGTGTGAATTAATCAGGGAGGCAGACAGCAACTTGACTAAATCACTGAGGAAGAGTCCTGCAGCAGTAATGAGTTATTGTGTCCCCTGCCTAGGGGGAAAGGAACACGTGTCAGGAGCTGTGCTGACTGTAGAAAATGACCTGGACAAATTACTTGGCAATTTTTCGCAGAACAGGGAAAAAAAAGTATGTGTGACTCTATTTCTCCAGGGAACCATTGTCACTTAACAGTTCTTGGGTGTTTGTTTCCTCCTCAGCTGAAAATCCAAGGATAAACCCAGGATATTTACACTGCTTCTATCCTTTACACAGACAGCAATAGGATTAGGCAAAAAGGAATATAGTCCCTTTTAAAAATCACACCTTTGATAGACAAAACTGATTTGGAATTGTGAAAAGTTCAAGCTGTTTTATTCTGCAAGTGTCAGATCTGTGCTGCCAATGGAGACTGCACAAAGCCTGCCTGGAGACCCAGCCATGTAACAGGACAAATAGGAGAATGGATTACTCAAGCTTGGGCATTGAATCATTATTGATGGGGAATCTATGGCAGAGCATACACCAACATATATACCATATTCTCACACAGCACATCCATAACAGCAGTTCACCCTACACCTAACATGCAGGAAGGCTACAGTTAGATATTTAGAAGTCTAATATTCACAAAAGCCTGCAAGAAAACCTTATAAAAGAGACATCAGCAGAAATAATTAGGAAATTTGAGTCAAAACCTTTAGAGAATTTGCCTAATTACTTTCAATTTTGTAAATACAAGTATTCTAATTTTTAGGTACCTCAATATTTATATGGGTTGGGCTCAAGATAATTAGCACTGTGCTGACTACTCTAGAAGAGTAAAATTGGGAGTGGGGAGGGATGAGATAAGGACTGTCACCACAGAAGCCACATTCATGTGACACGCATTCATTTTCACACTCATGCAATGACCAACCCTCCCCACCTTTCACTGAGGCTGCATCTGTCAGTGCTGTGAATCATGAGGTGCACTGCTAGAGGTGTCACCACTTTATGGAGCTGCAAAACACAGGGGAAAGTTGTATGACCTGTAGTAAAATGAGAAGTCTCAGTTTGCAAAATGTGGTTCTGTACAAACAGGGATAAAAATCATTCACTTTCTCATCTACCGCCTCTGAAAGTCTCTTCTTCTTTACAAAGAAGAGACTGTTATAAGACTTCTCCCTAAAATAAACAGTATACAGATTGTGATCTCTGACACAAACATCTAAATCTGCATTTGATGAGAACAAAATACTCTGGGGGAAAAAAAATCTGTTTCTAAAGATGCTCAAGAGTATTTGCTTCTTCATTATTCCACAGAATTTCAGATTTATCTTCAATTATCACAAAACTACCAGCAGCTCTAAGGGTGAATCATTGTGTCTATAAAACCTAAGAAATTTGAGAATACTGCTGCATTCTCTATTCATCAGATATGGGGAGGGAGAGCTATAGCTTTAGCCTACATCAGGGAGAACCAAAGCTTTATTTTTGTTTTGTTACAGATGTCACCACATAAGCAACTCCAGAGGAGAAACTTCCAGTAATCTTCCTAAGAGAATTAGGAAGTTTATGAAAACTGCAATCTTATGCTTCTTTATCAGTGATATAGTTGGGTGTAGGGCTTCGGGGTTTTTTAAATCTTTGCTGATCTGATATTTCTTCCTTGTTTGTCTGGTCTGCAATATGTTCCTCACATCATCTCTGAGTATGTTCCTGTGAAAGAGATGGTTTTAACCCTCTCTGGCAAAAGTGCCCCTGAGACACAGTGGGAATTGCCTGTGTCTCATAGCAACTGCCCAGAAGGCTTGATCTGTTGAGAGCTAAAAGGACAGTGGCAAGGAGTGGGGTTTGCCTGTTCTACTTCCTTCTAAAATTCACATGGGGGTATAACCAGGCCCAGGCAAACACCTGGGACAGTGTAAAGCACTTCCAGTGGCTATTTCTAGAAGAAGAGGACTGCTATTAGCAAGGCTGTTTTAATCTCCCAGGCTCTGGTTGAAGCCTGTGGTCCATAAGGTATCCAGCTGTGTTTCCAAGATAATCTGTATTTCACAATGAATGTAGCATGCTAGTTCATCAAGCTGAATTAGGTCCTGCCACATGCTCTGGTGCTTTAACTTCCTTCAAACCTTGTTCTGTACTAGCTGACTCATTCCAGCACACAGTTGAAGCTAAAGGACATAGCTTGTGTAAATTTATATTTAAAACAGCATTGTGTTCTTCATTTGTGTGGGGTAGCAGTTCTCTCCTTAGCACAGGAGATAACTGTTTGAGGGATGTGGCAGCCCTTAGCAGTTATTGCCTTTCCAGTCTTCCAGCAAAATTTCAAGAAAGAAGCAACAATCACCCGCCCATCACCAATCACTTTTTCCCACTGAAATCTCTTCCCTCAGAATGCGTCAAGTGAAAAAAATCCCTCAACTCTCATTAGGGGGTTATTGTCTGTACTTGAGGATGTAAAAAAGAAAATACAAACCCCTATTGCTAGGCTAAGAAAGTATTCCCTTCCTGAGTGTCTAAATGTTAATCGGATAAAATAAAAGGCAGTGCTAATGGCTGATTTAAACCCAAAAGCCCAGAGCCATTTGCATTCAGTACATTCACCCAACTAAGCCTCTCTGCTGAAGTAGGGGAGATGACGCAGTTTTCAGCAACAAATGTGAAGCCTAACACAACTGGCTGAGTCAAGGACAAAAAGGAAGTCCAGTTTGCCTTCGTGATTTTTAATAGCCCTTTAATTTTGCCTAATGATGATGTTTGTTCTTTAATATAATCTTCCTCTGAATGGTTGGGGTTTCTACAGCAGCAGTGGAAAAACACACAGGTAGCTCTCTCCTTAAAATCAGTCTGACCTGAGTGGAAGGGAGGGAGTTTACTGGCTTATAATAATAGAGTAATAATCTTTATTACACTGCATTTTTTCACATGGAAATCAAGGTTCATTTGGCAGTCCTGGCCTTAAAGAATCCATCAGCTGCAGAGTCAGGTATGAACCATGAACAGTGGTATTACAGAGTCTGTACCCAGTTTATTTTATCACTACTGCATTTCTGATTTAACCCCACCTCCCAGAGAGTTTCATGCTTGCAGGGGTCCAACAAGCAGGACAGACAGAAGATTGATCTGAGTTCCAACTTTTATTTTTGGCATACTACCTTGAGAGCTGATGTATTTCTTCATTACTGCTCTGTATGTAACCCCCAAGTGATAAGTGCACGGAAAAACCCAAACAAGAAATAACCTGAGTAGTGGAAAACCAGAGGTTTCCTTTGCAGACAGAGATTAAAAAAAAATGTTTAATTTCCATTCCAGCCAGTGTGCAGACAGCCCAGGTTGGCTTTATCTGACAGGGCATCTGAGCTATGTTCTTGCACATCATTTAGCACTCTGAATTTTAACCATGAAAAGTGTACTGACAAGGGAATTTGTTAAGAACTTTTATTTATCTTGTCTGTGCTATTGCCACATCTTTGACTTCCTTGAAAATGATAGGCAGTATAGTAAACCTGCATAATATAATTTACCTTTATTTCCGTGTGCTTTGAGCCAGGGCTTCCCAGATGCTCCCAAAGGTCCCACACAGCCTGCAAAAGGTTTGCAATGAAAGTCCTTGTTTGAGAGGTTGCATTTCATTTAGGCATTGCATTGAAGATGAATTTGGTTATATAGCATTCCTAACCTGATTTCTTACGTTTATGCAGACATTTGTGAACAAAACTTATAAATCCCTGCTCGAGATTTTCTAAATATCAACTCCTTTCTTTTTAAATTACAAATGTTCATTTCTGTTGAAAGACAACATTTTTGGCAAAGTTAGAACAAAAACAGCTGCAGGTCTTTGATTTATGAAAGAATATAAAAAACACATATTCTGATGCCCATTTCAACAAGTGAGGGCCTCTTATATTTTAGAAATCAGCATCACTATGATAGTGCTCTTTATGATTACAAAGATAAAAATCTCTGCCCAACAGCATTAGTGAGATATAAAGGCTGACAGATCCTGAGGTCAGGTTTTAAGGCTAAGAAGGAGTGATTTCTGTGAATATATATGAGAAAAAACAGATAGAATTGATATTGGAAAGGAGTCCAGTAGTGTGTATGCTGTGTGAATTAACGTGGTACTTTTCAAGACATTTTCTATTGCCCACACTACTCACCTTTTACCAAAACTTACAACATTATTAGTAACATATTGTAACACAGAAAACAACAAAAAAATACCACATAGGCTTAAATTTGTAGTGGAGGAAAGAGTTGCAAGGAATAGACAGCAACAAGGAAAGCATATCCAAATCAGAAACTGTAGTTTTTACATCACATTATATTTTCACCTGAAATTTGTTTTAATCCCTGTATCATCCTCAAGTGATGAAGTGCATGTTGAAGGCATAAATCTAGAAGGATTATCACTGCACAAATATTTTTGATAGTAGTTCCATCTTGGAGGAAGTGAGCTGTGGCAGGGCCAATAAATTTTAAAATTGTGTAAGTGTGGTGAAAAAATTAAAAATGCAAAGCTGCCCTCACACCTGGGCACAAACTTTACCTTCCATCACAGGTATTCCTTTCAAAGAAACTCATGGCTTGGTTAAATGGAATAAGATCAAATGGTACACTGATAACACAAAAACTGGTGTAGGGACTGCCTATTTGTTTAGAAAGAACTATTAGAAAGAACTATTTTTGCTGTTTCTCTGACCCCTCCTCCAAAGATTCCCAGCTCAGTCTGCTAAATTCTCAGTCTTCTTGCTCCTTTCTCTGGTTACCATGAAGGAATTGCATCTTGCAGCATGAAAGCAGCCCAGTGTGTTCCTCCTCACAGCGCTTGCCAAGAGGAGTGCTTGGACTTTGCAGGAGAGAAAATGGATTTCTTTGATGCCTCAGTGCTATCCCTCGGTGCTGCAGCCCAGCACGGGAGGGCTGGGGAAGCCCTGCAGATGCTCCACAAAGCTCTGATTCCCAGGATGGAGAGCAGCAGCTGAATTTCCACACAAACCCAGTACCAGTGATCGTGCCCATGCTGTGCAGAGGTGTTATATTACCCTTGTAGTTGTCAGGGGGACTCCAGATGCTTTTGTATCATCTCTGAATACTGAGCTTGAACAACCTGGATGTAATCACTGGGAGCTTCTTCTCTGAGAGATTAAATATGCAATATTTTATAACCCAGTTTAAACATGTCCCATGCAAAATTCAGGATTGGATTTCAATATGTAATTTTCTTTTAATTTTTAACAAAGTTCTTGCAATGATTTTTTATTTTATTATCTGTATCTATGGAATGATGAACAAATCAAAATATTAAAATCTACAGATAATTTGATGTTTAATCATTAATCTAGTCTTGTAAAATGAAATTTTAACCAATCATAAATTTAGATGTAATCAGAAACTATATCCGTCGTTATTTCCTTAGATTGCTGAGTTGTCAAATAACTGAAATCCATTATCCTTACACAAACTTCTCATTTCCAAGGCAATTCAGTCTCTAAGCTCTAAAGAGCTGCCAGTTAAATAAGTACAGTTTTCTTTTAAGCATAAGGAAGAGAAAACTAAAAATTCAAAATGAAGGACAAAAAGAGAATTATGGAACAGCAACAACATGAAATTAAATCAAACATTTTTTTTTAAATATAGGCATAAATTCTGGACAGAAAAAAATTTTAAAAAAAGAATGTTTGGAAGAGCTCTTGAATATTATTAGTAAACTCCACTGATTAAGAGACTTGCATCCAACACCTTTTGTCATTCATGAATGGACTCCTTTAAATGAATCTTCAGACACTTTATTTCACTTTTTGCAAATCTACTCGCAACAAGGTTCAGAAATAATACAAAGAGAAGCCTACATGAAAATAAAAATAAAATAATAACTGATTTTGGAGGAAGGGAAATGGACAACCCTCATTTGCTCTTAAAGGAAATCTATTCCATTGATCTAGCTTTTAGAGCTTGGCAAAAAGAGTGAAAATATATGGATTATAGATCCACAAATGGAGGTTTCATTTTGAGCTGCATTGACTTTCAATTTGTGGAATAGGTTGTGAATAAAACCAAAAAAACAAACAACCCCTCCCAAAAAAACCTCAAACAAAACAACACAGTTAAAAGTGGTGGATCTTTGCAACAGAGGTAAAGGTTCCTCTTTCCCTTTTCTCGTTCCAGTGCAAGGGGAACTACCATCTATTTACTGTTACTCCTTTTTCTGAATTTTTCCAACTTTCCAATTTTTTAGAATTTGTATTCCCTCCTCAGCCTTCATTTCTATCCCTCCTTTCTGCTCTCTAACCTCTTTTATTTCTTTGAATCTGGGACGATTTTGCAGGATGGTTGATTATTAGACAATATTACAAGAATTGTGAAACAATTTTTGCATGCCTGTGTAAACTCAGCTATGGAAGAGTCTCAGAAAACTGCATCTTACTGGGGTCCTTCCCTCAAAGGGTAAATACAGACA
This sequence comes from Corvus moneduloides, assembly GCF_009650955.1. Lineage (NCBI taxonomy): Eukaryota > Metazoa > Chordata > Aves > Passeriformes > Corvidae > Corvus > Corvus moneduloides. The sequence goes on from NC_045489.1 coordinate 14,920,640, forward strand.
GTCCTGTGGTTCAATAGAGCTTAAAAAGTCAAAAGTGTGCCTAAAAGAAGTTAGAGATGTAGCTAATTTGGAAATTTTGGTCATGAAAATCTATCTCTTCAATACCAAATCTCTTTGATGTCACCATTTCTCAGCTGAGTTTTTTAATCAGTCTGGATTGCTGTTTTTGTTGCTTGTTAATACTTTCTTTTCCTCCAAAGTCTGTGTGGCAATACCTTAGGACAGCATGAAAACCAATTTTCACAATGGATAAACATTGTACAACTATCAGTCTAGGAGCTTTAGAAAAGAGTGTCAAATGCTGCTGGGTACTGTCTAATTTCTTTTAGACCAAACCTGAGGGACTGAAGATTCTAGTTGGTCACAGTGCACCAACAGTACATGAGGTTCTGGCACATGAATGACATATCATGAAAAAATTAGGCTTTTTTTTCAGATATTCTGCAGCTGCTAAACTGCACAGATGGGGTGGGAGAGAAAGGTTAAAATTTACCTTTTTTGTTTAAAAAGCTCTCTTTGTCATTGGACTAGAGAAGGAGAAGGACAGGCTGTGTTGTTAAAGACATTCTCACACAAATTTTTATTACCAGATCAAACCCTCCTTGTCATCATGTACTACTTTTATGGACATTCTTCCCACACTTTCACTAACAGTATCAATGAACTGTTTATTGCCTCTTGATACAACTTTCAGTTTTGTTTTTACAACAGATTTCAAAAAATACTTTGTGCAATAGTCTAAAGTGAGGACATATCATCTGGTTCTGTACCATAATATTCTTCTATTCTCTCTCATCCCTTCATGCATTCCAGTGCTGTCTTTGCCTTTTTGACCACAGCTGGCTATTAAAATGTTGCCTCAACTACTTGCAGTTGAAAGGATTGGTGGTTTGGGGTTTTTTGAAGGCAGGGAAAGGCATGTGGTACTTTGGCTCAGATGACTGGGCTACTGCTGTGCCTCTCACTTATTCTGTTCATCCCATTCACAATTCAGACAGCTGTAACTCAAAACACGTCCAACATAAGGGAACTGAAGTCAGGAGGTGGCTGTGTTGTGCAGACATTGATGTGAGCACTGCTGAGCAAATGTCTGTGTGCCTGG